>NC_058518.1:87876248-88507498 GCF_904849725.1 Hordeum vulgare subsp. vulgare
ATAGAACCGCGCAAAGTCATGACAATATCTAAGGCAATGATCTAGCATATAGGCATCACGTCCGAGACAAGTAGACCGATACTTTCTGCATCTACTACTATTACTCCACACGTCGACCACTATCCAACATGCATCTAGTGTATTGAGTTCATGACGAACAGAGTAACGCTTTAAGCAAGTTGACATGATGTAGAGGGATAATCTCAAACCAATGATGAAAACCCCATCTTTTTACCCTTGATGGCAACAACACGATACGTGCCTCGCTACCCCTTCTATCACTGGGTGAGGTCACCACACGGCATGAACCCAAAACCACGCACTTCTGCCATTGCAAGAATCATAGATCTAGTTGGCCAAACAAAACCCACAACTCGAAGAGAATTACAAGGATATGAAATCATGCATAAGAGAGATCAGAAGAAACTCAAATAAGATTCATAGATAATATGATCATAAATCCAGAATTCATTGGATCTCGACAAACACACCGCAAAAGAAGATTACATCGATAGATCTCCATGAAGATCATGGAGAACTTTGTATTGAAGATCCAAGAGAGAGAAGAAGCCATTTAGTTACTAGCTATGGACCCGTAGGTCTATGGTGAACTACTCACGCATCATGGGAGAGGTCATGGTGTTGATGGAGAAGCCTTCCGTGTCCGAATCACCCATCCAACAGGGCACCAGGGCGTGCCCCAGATGGGATCTTGCGGAGACAGAAGCTAGTGGCGGCGGAAAAGTCATTATGATTCTCCCCTTATTTTTTAGGAATATTTGGGAATTTATAGGCGCAAGATCTAGGTCAGGGGACCTCCAGGGGGCCCACAAGCCTGCATGGCACGGCCCCCCTGGCCATGGGGTGGGGCTTGTGGGGCCCGTGGGGGTCTTCTGGCTTGGCCCCCAAGCTCTCCGATCTTCTTCCTTTCCAGAAAATATCTTTTCGGGGATTTTCTTTCGTTTGGACTCCATTTCAAAATCTCCTATGAAAGGGGTCAAGAACATGGAAAAACACGAACTGGCACTTGGCACTGAGTTAATAGGTTAATCCCAGAAAATAAATAAAAGGCATGCAAAACATCCAAAGTTTGACAAGATAATAGCATGAAACCATCAAAAATTATAGATATGTTGGAGACGTATCAATATGCAACAAAAATAATATTTAAACTAATTAAAATGATTATTATTTATTTTGTTAAGTAATTAATTAAAGACTAGTCGTCAACCCGTGCATTTGCACGGACTAGCATTATACATATATAATTATACTTGAGTTATTGATAACGTATAATATGTAAAGAAAACTGAAATGTACTCGAAATTGTTAATGTTTTTAATAGTTTGCACATGTAGCAAATATAACAAATATTCCATCAACCATTCGTACTTTAGTAATAAAATGCGTCCAAATATTTTAGATATTTGGTTTTGTTTACAGTTGATAAATTGTGATTGATGTGGTTACTTTATTACTCACTATGGAAAATTGACAATTGTAAGTAAGAAAAGGTGGGTCAAAGAAACTAAAAAAATACAGAACTTGTCATGTTGAATAAAAGCCTACACTTTCCGGAGAAGCTATGCAAATTTGATGGGACTTCCCTGAAGAATATAGAAGAATCAAGAACTACAATGGAAATCAAGTTGTTCCATGGTAACAATAATACTAAGCATTGTATTAAATATTGATGGTTTGGACCAATGTTAAAGCATGTGAAACCCAAGATATAAATGTGTAACTTAGTAGGGCAAAGTTGATAGTGTAGTTTGCTATCTTTTTTTCTAGATGAATAAATGGTCTTGGAAGTAACTAATATACAACAAACATGCATTTCAAGTACATGCTCTCCAAAAGCGTTATTGTGTTATTTTGTTGATATAGGCGAGTTTATTCCTTTACGATCTGCGATGTAAAGAAGATTTGACATGGCCTTATAACTTATGCTTGGTACGTTATGTAATCTCAATGCATAATTATTTCTATTTAAAAAGATAAAATCAACCATTGGATAAAAATATAATGGTTGCTTACATATATCACACACACCAATGCACAACCTTGACTTGAACACTTATTCACTTCCTCTTCTTGCTATGGTGGAGAAATCTAGCAGCCACTAACAGCAATAAAATTTTATTTAGTCTGTAATAATGATGAACACTAGTCAGAAAACATCTAAAACAAAATCAAGGTATTACATACAGATAGATTATGACAGAACAACATTAATGTTCTTACCCTTGTGGCAACCTATTTGCAAGTATTTCTTTTGCAACTCATAGTAGATATTTATCCTATATACATAGACTTAGCAATTTATACATATGGAAATGGAAGCAACAAAAAATAATTGAGGATGAGAAAATAAGGAACGCACCCTGAATTTGCACGACTGCTTACAGTACATGACACACATATTATCTATCAGCCGCATCTGGCCGACACCAGTGTGCAACCTTACATCTCGTCATCCCACATGTTGGCACCTTCATTTTTCTACCGAAAAAAGCATCTGCCGAGCTGCACATCAAATGTATTAACCTAGGCTGTAGCATGCACATGTTTTTGGACAATTGAAAGCTAGCTATCCTTGCACGGTGTAGATCCATCCAACAACCTTCTTCCAAATCTACATCATATAATTATGTGTCTCCGCATAAGCAAACCAAGCCTGTATGTATGTGCTCTGGCTGCACCACACTCTCTAAATTGGTGGTGATCAAATCGATGATCACATCGTGAAACCACGCTCACGATGGGAGAGGTACAGTCATCCATTGCTTAGATGGTGAACAACAGGGCCACCAGCCTACCATAGTTCCGTAGCATCAGATGGACAAACCTGAGGGCGAACCCTAGCTAGGTGGTGTGCGCTGCACAAGAAAAGTACGCTGAGATATGAATCAAGCCGTATGCATCATCCAAGAGGAAGCGGTGTCATAAATTTAGAACAACAGGGTCATGGCTTTGACTGGCAGATAGGATTTGCGTGAGGAGATTTGGTAAAAGAAAAAGTCTTGTGTGAGGAGATAGGACTGCTGCAGGTTGCCGGAATACATGTAACGCACAAATCAGATCGAGGAAGATATACTGGGACCATTACTATTTTTTGGGCGGAGTTACTGTTTACTTTTCACATATTTGTTCAAGCCAAACCATTAAAACGTGGTCTGAGGGTGAAAAAACCCGTCCAATTTGTTTATCCCGTTTGAATGTGATACGATTTTTAATACATGGGAGAAGTGTAAGAGATATGATTTTTTGTACATGGGAAAAGAGAGAGAGACAAAGACAGTAGATATTACGTACAACAAAGACATGATTTTTATGAAGAAAAAAAATCAAACCGAGAACTACATGAGTTAATCTGCATCTAATAATTTGGTCCCATGAAATCAACGGCTCTAATTTTCTAATTAACGTGGTAATTCCTTGGGAGTCCCTAATTAGTATAAGTATAGATTAATTAGTTGATTTAATTAACTCCCTAATTAATTCCATGTAATTTACTTAAAGTAGTTAAGTAGGGTAATTAGTTGGGATGATTAGTTAGGTTAAATAGACCTAAGCTAAGTAAAATAGAATCTGTTAATTACTTAATTTTAGTAGAGAATGACAGGTGGGTCTGATGATATGTAGGTCTGATGACCCACAAGTATAGGGATCAATCGTAGTCCTTTCGTTAAGTAAGAGTGTCAAACCCAACGAGGAGCAAAAGGATCTCACAAGTGGTTTTCAGCAAGGAAAAATTTAAAAGGACCGAAATTGTCGGTAACAAGTGATTGTGTGGTGAGATGATTCGTAGCAAGCAACAAGTAACAAAAGTAGCAACGGTGCAGCAAAGTGGCCCAATCCCTTTTGTAGCAAGGGACAAGCCTGAACAAAGTCTTATAAGAGGAAAAACGCTCCCAAGGACACACAGGAATTTCTGTCATGCTAGTTTCATCATATTCATATGATTCACGTTTGTTACTTTGATAGTTTGATATGTGGGTGGACCGGCGCTTGGGTACTGCCCTTACTTGGACAAGAATCTCACTTATGATTAACCCCTCTCGCAAGCATCTGCAACTACGAAAGAAGAATTAAGACAAAGTCTAACCATAGCATTAAACTAGTGGATCCAAATCAGCCCCTTACGAAGCAATGCATAAACTAGTGTTTAAGCTTCTATCACTCTATTAACCCATCATCTACATACTACTTCCCAATGCCTTCCTCTAGGCCCAAATAATGGTGAAGTGTTATGTAGTCGACGTTCACATAACGCCTCTAGAGGAAAAACAACATACAACACATCAAAATACCGAACGAATACCAAATTCACATGACTATTATTAGCATGACTTATCCCATGTCCTCAGGAACAAAAGTAACTACTCACAAAGCATAATCATAATCATGATCAGAGGTGTAATGAGTAGCATGAAGGATCCGAACATAAACTCTTCCACCAAGTAGACCAACTAGCATCAACTACAAAGAGTAATCAACACTACTAGCAACCTTACAGGTACCAATCGGAGTCGTGAGATGGAG
Source organism: Hordeum vulgare subsp. vulgare (assembly GCF_904849725.1). NCBI lineage: Eukaryota > Viridiplantae > Streptophyta > Magnoliopsida > Poales > Poaceae > Hordeum > Hordeum vulgare. The sequence continues at coordinate 87,880,794 of NC_058518.1, forward strand.
ATTGGTTACAAGAGATGAACTAGGGTTTGGAGATGAGATGGTGCTGATGAAGATGTTGATGGTGACGAGTCCCCTCCGATGAGAGGAGTGTTGGTGATGACGATGGCGACGATTTCCCCCTCCGGGAGGGAAGTTTCCCGGGCAGGATCGTCCTGCCGGAGCTCTAAATTGGTTCTGCTCAAGTTCCGCCTCGTGGCGGCGGCGAAACCACGGAAAAGCTCCCTTCTGATTTTTTTGGACGAAACCCTCCATATAGCAAAAGAGGGGGGCAAGTGAGCCAGCAGGGTGCCCACAAGCCCCCGTGGCGCGGCCTGGGGGTGGCCGCGCCGTGTAGGCTTGTGGCCACCCCCTGGCGCTCCTCTAGTACTTCTTCGGCCCATTATTTTTTATAAATTGGGAAAAAAATCTGCATTGATTTTCACGGCGTTTGGAGTTGCGTAGAATAGGTATCTCAACTTTGCTCCACTTTCAGGCTAGAATTCAAGTTTCTGGTATTCTCCCTCTTCATGTAAACCTTGCAAAATTAGAGACAAAAGGCATAAGAATAGTACCGTGAAGTGAAATAACAGCCAAAGAAGCGATAAATATCAACGTGAAAACATGATGCAAAATGGACGTATCAACTCCCCCAAGCTTAGACCTCGCTTGTCCTCAAGCGAAAGCCGAGCTCAATAAATATGTCCACATGTTTAGGGAGCAAGGTGTCGACAAAACAAGATAAGAACATGCATGCATCATGATCAAGATCAGAACAACAATACCAACATATAATCTCTCATGCTAAAGTGATAATTCCTTCACAAAGTAAAGCATGGATCAAGAACCTTACCGATAAGTAACAACCGATAGCCTTTAGTCATTGAAGCAATTGCAATTTATCACAACATCAGAAAGAGTCAAATAAGAGCTTGTAAAGCAAATCCACATACTCAATCATTCTTTCGTTCTCTACAATTGCTACAACTCACGTGGTACTCATGAGATCAAAGTTTCAGCTGAACATAGAGAAAGATAGGGGCTTATAGTTTTGCCTCCCAACTGCTTACCTCAAGGGTAATGTCAACAATAATAATTCATGAATACTTACCTCCTAGTTGACATGTGAATATAGATCTCTCCCAAGCATGTGACGTTAGCCAAGACAAAGGCAAAATAGGGAATTGGTGAAGATCACCATTACTCTTTCAAGGCCAAAAAGTAAAGGTACAAGATAGGCCCTTCGCAGAGGGAAGCGGAGGTTGTCATGCACTTTTAAGGTTTGGATGTGTGTCCTCTTTATATTGCTACGTCACTTTATATTGCCTCCTGTGATAAAGAACTTTATTACGCAGTCTGTCGCTTTTATGTCTTCCTCATCACAGGTTCGTATAAAGCTTATTTTCCACAGACTAATAGATCATACATATTAGAGAGAAATTTTTATTGCTTGCACCGATGACAACTTAGTTGAGGGGTCTTATTCAATCCATAGGTAGGTATGGTGGACACTCATGGCAAAACTAGTTTGAAGGTTTATGGATGCACAAGTAGTATCTCTACTTAGTGCGGGAGTTTTGGCTAATATGAGGTGGAAGCAATCGTCACATGCTAAGGGATCTCTAATCATATAACATTGTTCAGAGCCAAGCAAACACAATCCATTACGTTGTCTTCCTTGTCCAACATCTACTTCTAGGCATGCAATAGGTTGGTGAGTGTTCGCAATCATAGATGGTGTCAGAGATGATATATTTATATGTGAACCTCTCCTTCTTTATCACTTCCTATTAATTGCAACAATGACCAAGGTCTATGTTTGCCTACCCTCAACAAGTTTCAATCCTCATTCTCTTTATATGTGAAGCCATCACTTCCCATAAGATAATTACATGATCTTTCATGCTTTTGTTCTATTCTCACTCTTCTGATCATGACAAGAGGCAAAGCCCTTCAACTAAGACACTGTTTATTATATGGCTCACGAGCAAGAATACATCGGGGGTGACACAAAGAAAAACTCAAGACTAAAACACTAAAACTTTTACTCTACTAGACAAAGAGAAAACTGAAAAGGAAAACTAAAACAAAGGTAAAGGCAAAAGATGTGATGGTGATACGATACCAAGGCAACTCCCCCAAGCTTGGCAAAAGCCAAGGGGATTGCCCACACCAATGCTCAGTTGTCTTCCTTTGGTGGTGATGGTGGAGTTGTTGCTGAAGCGGTCTTTAGCTTGTCTAATTTGCACTTGAGCATAAAGTTCTGCTCCCTCAGATTCCTGGGACGACATCTTGACCTAGATCAGCGGTAGAAAACAAGCTCGAAAACAAAAACAGAGGAAATCTGCATGATGCAGGGGTCAGACCAAACGGAAGTATATATAATGATTTTTTCCAGAGCAGAAGGAGTCCCCTGCAAGAAAGCGGAGTCCGGGAGGCGCACGAGGTGGCCACAAGCTCTCACGGTGCGGCCAGGGGGTGGGCCCGCGCCATGCAGGCTTGTCGCCTCCTCGCACACTTTCCGGACTACTTCCAATTTTTCTATTTTCTCAAATATTCCAAAACAGAGAAAATTTCCTATTGGAAAAGTTTTGGACTCTGTTTTCTTACCGAATCACATACCTCTTCGTTTTCGAAGTCTGAAACAAGCTGATAAATATCCCTTAGGTATTCTTCCGGAGTTATGGTATTGATAATATTGATCTCAAAATTTATGGGAGTACCTGAGATATAATTCTTGATTCTCTGCCCATTTACAACTCTCGGACAATTACCTTCCGTGTTGTTGATCTTGATAGCACCAGAACGATATACTTCCTCAACAACATAGGGACCTTCCCATTTAGAGAGAAGCTTGCCTACAAAGAATCTTAAACGAGAGTTATATAGCAAGACATAATCACCTACATTGAACTCCTGCTTTTGTATCCTCTTATCATGCAACCTCTTAACCTTCTATTTGAAGAGCTTGGCATTCTCATATGCTTGAGTTCTCCACTCATCAAGCGAGCTAATGTCAAATAACCTCTTCTCACCGACAAGTTTGAAATCAAAGTTGAGCTCTTTGATTGCCCAATAAGCTTTATGCTCTAGCTCAAGAGGTACATGGCATGCTTTCCCATACACCATTTTGTACGGAGACATGCCCATGGGATTCTTATAGGCAGCTCTATAAGCCCACAATGCATCATTGAGCTTCTTAGACCAATTCTTCCTAGACCAGTTGACAGTCTTTTGCAGAATCAGTTTAATCTCTTTGTTGCTTAGCTCTACTTGCCCACTGGACTGAGGGTGATAGGGAGACGCAATTCTATGGTTGACATCGTACTTAGCAAGCGTTTTACGAAAAGCACCATGAATGAAGTGTGAACCACCGTCGGTCATTAGGTATCTAGGGACTCCAAATCTAGGGAAGATAACTTCTTTCAGCATCTTAATAGAGGTGTTGTGATCAGCACTACTAGTGGGGATAGCTTCTACCCACTTAGTGACGTAATCAACAACAACTAAGATGTGAGTATACCCGTTGGATTTGGGAAAAGGTCCCATATAATCAAAGCCCCAGACATCAAATGGTTCAATAACAAGTGAATAGTTCATAGGCATTTCCTGACGTTTGCTAATATTGCCTATTCTTTGACATTCGTCACAAGACAAGAAAAACTTACGGGCATCCTTGAAGAGAGTGGGCCAATAGAAACCTGATTGCAATACCTTGTGTGCAGTTCTATCTCCCGCATGGTATCCTCCGTAGGCCTCGCAGTGACACTTCTGTAGGATCTGTCCCTGTTCATGTTCAGGAACACAACGTCTAATAACGTCTAATAACGCCAGAAAAGAGTCTTGATCACCCACAAGTATGGGGGATCAATCGTAGTCCTTTCGGTAAGTAAGAGTGTCGAACCCAACGAGTAGCAGAAGCATCTGACAAGTCGTTTTCAACAAGGAAAAATCTGCAAGCACTGAAATTGTCGGTAACAAGTGATTGTGTGGTGAGATGTTTCGTAGCAAGCAACAAGTAACAAAAGTAGCAACGGTGCAGAAAAGTGGCCCAATCCCTTTTGTAGCAAGGGACAAGCCTGAACAAAGTCTTATAAGAGGAAAAAAGCTCCCAAGGACATACGGGAATTTCTGTCATGCTAGTTTCCTCATGTTCATATGATTCGCGTTCGTTACTTTGATAGTTTGATATGTGGGTGGACCGGCGCTTGGGTACTACCCTTACTTGAACAAGCATACCACTTATGATTAACCCCTCTCACAAGCATCCGCAACTATGAAAGAAGAATTAAGACAAAGTCTAACCATAGCATTAAACTAGTGGATCCAAATCAGCCCCTTACGAAGAAACACATAAACTAGGATTTAAGCTTCTATCACTTTATCAACCCATCATCTACATACTACTTCCCAATGCCTTCCTCTAGGCCCAAATAATGGTGAAGTGTTATGTAGTCGACGTTCACATAACATCACTTGAGGAAAAACAACATACAACACATCAAAATACCGAACGAATACCAAATTTAGATGACTATTATTAGCATGACTTATCCCATGTCCTCAGGAACAAAAGTAACTACTCACAAAGCATAATCGTAATCATGATCAGAGGTGTAATGAGTAGCATCAAGGATCTGAACATAAACTCTTCCACCAAGTAATCCAACTAGCATCAACTACAAAGAGTAATCAAGACTACTAGCAATCTTACAAATACCAATCGGAGTCGCGAGATGGAGATTGGTTACAAGAGATGAACTAGGGTTTGGAGATGAGATGGTGCTGATGAAAATATTGATGGTGACGAGTCCTCTCCGATGAGAGGAGTGTTGGTGATGACGATGGCGACGATTTCCCCCTTCGAAAGGGAAGTTTCACCGGCTGGATCTTCCTACCGGAGCCCTAGATTGGTTATGCTCAAGTTGTGCCTCGTGGCGGCGGCGAAACCACGAAAAACTCCCTTCTGATTTTTTGGACGAAACCCTCCATATAGCAAAAGATGGGGGCAAGTGGGCCATAGGGTGCCCAAGGGCCTCCATGGCGCGGCTTGGGGGGGTGGCCGTGCCATGCAGGCTCGTGGCCACCCCGTGGCGCTCCTCTGGCACTTCTTCGGCCCAGTATTTTTTATAAATTAGGAAAAAAATCTCTGTTGTTTTTCACGGCGTTTGGAGTTGCGCAGAATAGGTATCTCAACTTTGCTCCACTTTCAAGCGAGAATTCTAGTTGCCGGTATTCTCCCTCTTCATGTAAACCTTGCAAAATAAGAGAGAAAAGGCATATGAATAGTACCGTGAAGTGAAATAACAGCCAAAGAAGCGATAAATATCAACGTGAAAACATGATGCAAAATGGACGTATCAAGGACCCACTGGTGAGTTTGACCAGTCAACACGGGTGTTGACTGATGATGTCATGCTGACATCCTGCTGATGTCATAATCCTGATTTATAATTTAAATAATCTGTTTTAATTTCTAGATATTATTAAAACTTTAGAAAATAATATAAAATAAACCATAATCCAGATAAAAACGTTCTCAACATGAAAGTTGATCAGAAAAACGAGACGAACTAGGATACGCTATCCGTTCGTCTGTCGCGTGTCCCTAGCATAGCGAACGTGGAACTTTTCCATCCATTTCACGTGTTCGATAGTAGCCACAGACCCGGTAAATATCATCAGATATTTTCCCGATCCATCTATGACGAATGATACTACATCAGTGCATGCCTGTGCATATTTCCATGTCATGCATCGTGTTGCACATGTTGCAGTTATTTATTGTTTCTTCCCGGCTCTTCTTACCGGTAGACCCCTAGACTGACGCAGCTGCGGGGTACGACTACCCTCCTGACGACCAACCCTTTGTCGTAGAGCAACAAGGCAAGCAAACCCCCCCTGATCATCCCTATATCACCTATTTCTTTCTCCCTCATGCTTGCATTCGAATTTTTTCTACTGTTGTAGATAGATCCTATTCTGATGCATAGCATGTTTTTGATGAACTGCTACTTAACTGTACCGCAATCAAAACTGTTTAGTATAGGTGGAGCAGTCATCCCCTTTGCCCCCTTAGTCCAGTTGACCCCGCTTTATCGTCAAGTCCTGATCCCTGATCGACGAGGCAGGACCCGACACAATACTCACACCCCCTTAGTTGTACCATGCTGCAGCGCTACTATCGAGTACCCAGGGTGACACCTCGTTATGTACTCCGATGTTAGCGTTGTAGTGTAGTTAACTGGCGGTGGTTCTCGGAGCGTGATTCCTCGTTCACCACTTACGATAACGACTCTGTCGTACAACCCATCATGTGTGGCCCATCGAGGGTGATTCCTCCCTGGCCACCTTGACGGTTACATCGTTCAAAATTCAACGAGGGTGATACGTCAGCTCCCCTTGATGTTACAACCACATAGTTACTTGACCGTGTTACTCGAAACATTGATGAATAAATGTTTGGCGGGTGGATTCCCACGTGGATGTGTCGATGAGTTAATTAAAATGTTAATGGATTTGGGTATTTGATCTGCGTTGGTCGGAGACCTTTTTGCACTAACCGTCTACGTGGGAGAAGTTATGGGTACTCGACGTCGTGGTATCAGCCGAAGCTCTTCAAACGTCAGCAATGGAGAGGCGCACGCCCGTGTGGTCTGGATTATCACCATTATTGTATAAGAGGTGCCAGGACTGACATCGGCCGCCCATGCAACGTGCAGGAGCCCAATGGGTTAGGGGCCCATGAACCCTGCGCGCTTAGGATTTAGACCGGCGGGCTGGCCTCTGTGTTGAGTCTAGGTGGGGTTGCGATGTGTCGATGTTCCAAGGCTGGACATGACCCAAGAAAGTGTGTCCGGCCATAGTTTATCGAGCGTGACGGCGAAACTTGGTGCACCACTTCAGGGATGAAAATTAACTATTCGGATAGCCGTGTCCACTGTTACAGGACGAGTGGAGTTGTGCCCCGATGTTATACAAGTTCAACTGTTATTTAACTGGAATGTTTGCTCCGGGATTGCTTCCTCTCACGGAGTCTAAGAAGGATCTTTGGGCGTGTCTTTAATTAACATTGCTGTAACAGTATGACTACTTAATTGTGTTACCTGTTCTACTCTTGTCTATTGTTGCAAGACTCCTGAAAATGCTAGTCTCCGATAGGAGTAAGCCTTCTCTCTCTATTCTAGCATTGCTGCGGTCAGTCCACATAGACCCCTTTCCTTGATACTGAAGCATACTTAGCATAGTTCTAATGTCAGTCTTGCGAGTACTTTGGATGAGTACTCATCGTTGCTTTGCTCCCCCTTTTTCCCCTTGATCCGTTGCTGTGACCAGATGATGGAGCCCAGGAGATTGCGTATCCCGCCGATGATGACTGCTACCCCGACGGTGCCTACTACTACGTGGAGGCCGCTGCCGACGAGGAGTTATTTAGGAGGTTCCCAGGCAGGATGCCTCGCCTCGTTGATCATTGTATCTTTTGTGATAGTCTTCTCTAAGGCACCTCATGTTTCATGTCTGTACTCAGATATTTGTTGCTTCCGCTCACTCGTGTGTTTATCGAGCTTCTGTATTCTAGCCCTAGAGGCCCCTAGCTTGTAATATGAAGCTTGTATGTTTTATTTGTTTCTAGAGTTGTGTTGTGATATCTTCCCGTGAGTCCTTCAGCTTGGTCGTACGCATTTGCGTGTATGATTAGCGTACGATCAAATAGAGGGATTCACATTCTTCTTGTTCTTCTTCTTCTTTTCTCATCCTTCTCCTTCTTCTCCTCCTTCTTCTTCTTTTTCTCCATCTTCTTCTTCTAGTTTTATTCTTCTTCTTATAGTTTTATTCCTATTCTTCTAGTTTTATTCTTCTTCTTCTTCTAACTTTCTTATTCTCATTATGCAGATTTCATTCACTTATGGAAGTTGGCATTCATGGAAGCCACCATTAATGGAATGCTACTGTTTAATTTTTGTTTTGATTTGTATTGATGAACAATATAAACTATATGAGGCCTTGGTTATCTCCATAATTAGCTTAGTTAGGTAAAAATTAGCACAAGAACCTTGGTTAGCTCATAACTTAGCGTCTCTTCCTCTCAAATGACATAATAAGCTAAAAATAAGAAAAATATTGCAATCATCCTCTTCTTCTTCTTTTCTTCTTCTTCTTCTCCTCCTCCTCCTCCTCCTTCTTCTTCTCCTTCTTCTTCTTCTCCTCCTCCTCCTTCTTCATCTCCTTCTTCTTCTTCTCCTCCTTCTTCTCCTTCTTCTTCTTCTTCTTATGCTTCTCCTTCTTCTCCTTCTCCTCCTCCTCCTCCTCCTCCTTCTTCTTCTTCTTCTTCTTCTTCTCCTTCTTCTTCTCCTTCTTCTTCTTCTCCTCTTTCTTCTCCTCTTTCCTCTTCTCCTTAGCTTATTTTCCCCAAGAAAGACATACTTAGCTAATTATCCTCCAAAATGAAATAATTAGCTTATTTAGTTCATTTATGACATAATTAGCTTAGTTAGGTAAAAACAACACAATAACCCTTTTTATCTCATAACTTAGTGTATCTTCCTACTAAATGACATAATAATCTCAAAATATGATAAGTATTGTAATCATCCTCTTCCTCTTATTCTCCTTCTTATTCTCCTTCTTCTTCTTCTTCTTCTCCCTCTCCTTCTTCTCCTGCTTCTTCTTCTTCCTCTTCTTCTCATTCTTCTTCTTATGTATGGAGATAAGATGTTCATATATGATGTTCGATACATGGCATATGGCCTATATGATGTTCTTTCTCTTATATGACGTTCGATACATAGCATAAGGTGCTTATTTGATGTTTGACAATATATGTGGATGTTTGAAACTATATGCGAGTGTTGGAAACTATATGTGAAACTATATGTACTTTAGAAATGCAGGGAAATAAATAAAAGCAAACAAAACAGTGACAATATGTCCCCTTTGCCGTCAGCCAGCGGATGGCAAAGGGCTTTGCCATCAGCGAGCGGACGACAAAGGGGACACGTGGCGCCCACCTGTGCAACCTGGGGCAGCAAGCGACTGACCCATATGGTCACTTTGACGTGTGCTATCGCGGCTAGCAGATGGCAAAGGGCCATTGAATCAGACGACAAAGACCACTAGCAGGCTCACGGCAAAGAGCAGCCACCTGGCAGCAGCAGAGGGCTTTCCATGTTGATGGCTAGCAGATGAAAAAGGTCCCCACAAGGCAGGTGGCAAAGACCCATCAAATAATTGCAGACGGCAAATACTCCGTTAGCCACCTAACAGAGTAGTTGGTTGTCGGCTTCCGTCTAAGGGATTTGCCATCTGCTTGCCACGATAGGCAGACAGTAAAGCCCTTTGTTTTCCGCTTCCAGCCAGCAGACGGCAAAGGAGGCCCTTTGCTATCAAAAGTTGCCATAGGAATTTTGTCGTCCGGAGATGAACAACAACGGGCTTTGCGATTCGTGAACAACCCCTTTTCGTCCGCTAAGGCAGACGACAAAGAAGTTGATTCTTGTAGTGATAAGAAGGTGAAGAACAAGGTGAGTGAAGAATTTTAGATGAGGAAATTAACAAAGTCTTCAGTCAAAGTCTTCAAATAGTAATGATCAATTTCATCGACAAGTACTTGAGGAAATAGATGAGTTAAGGAAATAGAACCGGGATCTTGATGAAGACAGTGATATGATGACCCAGTTCCAACTGTTGTGCAGTAGTTCGTGTGGTTTGGAGCGGCGTGGTATTTAAACCAAAGGACACACAGTCCTTACTATATTCTCCTTGAGCTATGGTCACAAAGACCTCGCTCAATACTCATGGTAAGTCTTCAGTGAAGACTTCCAAACCCTCACAAATCGAGTCACCCGACAATCCACAATTTACTATTGGATGCTCTAGACCATTGACACCTAACCGTGTGGAAGATACACACTCTTTAAAGGTAACAAGCATCAGTTCCACATAGGAATAATCTCTTCAATGATGCTCAATCACTTTGGGTTTTGGTTTTGGTTTGGGTGTTTGGTTTTTTCCTCGCTGATGATTTTCTCTCAAAGTCTTTAGAGGATAGGATGCTCTCAAATGACAAGTGTCAAGTTCTCTCTTGGAGCAACCAACCAGCTAGTGGTTCTAGGGGGCGGCTATTTGTACCCAGGGAGAAATCTCGACATGATATGACATAAATGTCCCCTAATGATAGGACTGTTATGTGGATAAGGTTTTGGGGACAGCTGGCACAAAGCACAACAACCATCGGAATTTTTGAAGTATGAAAATCCTCACATCTATAATGTTCCTCACTTGTAGGAAAATGGTACTGGCGAAATCCTAACTCCTCAGCAAGAATAATTTCCTCAGAGACCAGAAGAACATCGTCTCTGTTAGTGAAGAAATTGACTGAACTGCAAGAGATTTCCAAAGGCTTCACTCGAAGGATTAGTTATGTGTAGCCTTTGAGATGAGCATCACTTGGAAAGTTTTCCTTAGTATTACCTCGACCCCCATTAATAGTACATTGTTCTTATGAGTCAAAAGAAAGGAAATGAAACTACGAAAACAAAAGTCTTTATGCTTCAAAGTCCTTGAATCAATTTTTCAAGGACACACATATTTCCTCAATTTCAAAATCTTCATGAAAGTATCAAATTCTTCATTTGAAGACATTTATTTTTAGGGGGCAACATTCTTGAAATATATGAAACTCTCCGACGACTTATAGAGCATGTGTACACTAACAAACATATTAGTCCCTTAACCTATAAGTCTTCAATACACCAAAATCACTAAGGGGCACAAGATGCACTTACAATCTCCCCCTTTTTGGTGATGGGTGACAAATAGGCTAAGTTTTCAACGTGGATAAATATATGAAGTGTAAGTACTATTTTTGTGGAATTTGATTCCAAGATATAGAGAAACCCCCCTGAAGATGTGCATATTTGAGGAATTTGCTTTAGACTGTAAATGCACATTGTAGGTTAATACCATGGAGATCTCCCCCTATATCTTGTAATCCATATATGCATTTGACATATAACATGAGGAAATTGAAATGCATGATGGAAAGTGGAGTCTGATGAAATTGAGCATGCATGCATTAATCGACATGAGGAATAGGCATGCGGGGAAAGAACTTCAAAAGTGTTAGATCACCACTAGACTTAAGTTTACAACTTATAGAGACAAACACTTCAGAAGAACGAGAGTTGCAACTTAACAAAGAAGTTCAAAACTGAAGTGATTTTGAAAATCCTCTTTATAAGGGATCAATGATCTTGCCCCTATGAATTTCCTGATCCACGGAGCATATGGATTTAGTTGAAACGGAGAAAGAGCTATGTTGGCCAAAGTCCTCATGAAGAAATTGTGAAAGTTGATGAGAATCCCATGAATGATGTTCAACAGGAATTTCTTCAAGATTCCCACCACATCTTCTTCTTTAGAATTATGACCATTGGTAGGACTGAGGGTTTTGGTCAAGATGCGGTAGACTATTCTTGGCACATAGAGCAAGCCCTTCACGAGGAATGTGATTCTGGGAGGTTTGCCTGGTGCCAAAGGTTCGTCAGCACCTGCATCAAATGATTTGGTAGTTCAGGTTCATCATAGATGCATCTTGCCCCTTCTGAGGGAATACCAACTGGGACCGCACAAAGCAATTCAGTTGCTGGGGTAGTGTACTGTGTGTCTTCGGTCATCCAGTCGAGTATCCATATGTTGATATCCTATGCTTCACCACATATGCGCACAGTTGCATAGAATTGAATAATTAGCTCTTCATTCTAGTCAAAGATCTCAATGCAGAACGACAAGAGTGCATCTTCATGAAGAACATTGAGGAATGGTGTGAAGCATGGAATGAACTCCATATCTGCATGAGGATTTTGACGGTGCTAGAAGAGTTTGTTCTTCTCAAAGAGAACAACACCATAAAAGTTGATTGCTGTTGATATCCAAAACGTCTTGCGCCTTATGCTCTGAGAGTGATAGGGATTTGGACCCGTGAAGAAATGATGTTCATCATAAAAATTCTCCTTGAGGAATTTTGGTCGTTTTGTATGCTTGTATGGCTGAAGTGGCTTGAGCTGAAGATTTGGCTTGTATCTTGAGGTTTGAGGATCTTGTGCTACAACAACCGCTGACCGAGGATTTTGAACATTGGGCTCATTAGCCGTAGTATCAGTGTTTATGATGTCAACCTCAGGTTCCTCAACTCTTTGCAGAGGAATTTGAGGTGTAGTTTCTTCAGCCACTGGTTCTTCAGACTGAGGAATTTGCGGAGCTGATTCATCAGCTACATTCACATTTACAGCGGTGTTAGGAACATGAGCAGCAATATCTTCAGCCATGGTTTCAGTTGGCTGAGCAGTCGTCAATAGATTCTTTAGCAGATGCAGCTGGTATTTCCTCCGGAATAGATTGTATCAGATAAGATGACAATCAGACCCTGTATCAATTTCTTTAGTTACATCAGGGGACTAAGGATTTGATGGAGTGGAGTGGCCAGTGGCGAATTTGGGAGAGATGTTTCCCAATATTCATCATTTATCGTAGGGGTGGTGCAACCAATGTCCACATCTTCTTCAATTTCTTCAAAACTTGCCACTTCAGCAGAGAACTGAGGCGGGGGTGATGATGCTTGTGGGGTTGAAGTGTTCATATCAACCTCAATTTCTTCATCAGTCTGCTCTGTGGAAGCAGCATATCGATTCTCTTCATCCATTTTAGGAATGGCATATTCTTCATCGAACGGTGCCATTTCATACAGGGTATCATAGTGATGGGAATTGCATCAATTGGCTCATTTGAGGAACTTAGCAAAATCCTCAAGTGTTTGACTTCTGAGGATTTTGTGATGGTTGATGCCTTCCGCTTCCGAGCGTTTTCTTTTTCGGTACCTTTTGGTTTTTTCGCTTCTGATGCAAAAGGAAGTGTCAATTTCTTCACCCTTGAAGATTTTTTTAGTTGGTGTAGAGGTTGAGAGTGATGCGGATTCTTCAGGCACGACCGATGCAGTCGTCCTAACAGGAACATTTTCTTCCGACGCACCAATTTCATCAGCTCGCTTGGCAGTTTCTCCAGGCGCAACACTGGAGGTTGCCATGGAAGTTTCTTCAGGAGATGTAGTGTATTCAGCAGTCCTGGGAATTTCTTCACACTAAGCGGATGAGCTAGCATGAGCAATTGATGGTTGTGATGGGGCTGCAACCCTGGTGTTTTGTTTAGTGATGGCCTTGGTCGCTAGGTTGATCAACCTGACCTTGGCACCTTTCTAGTCAGCGTGGTATCGATTGTATTCTTCACCAAGGTTTTTGATCTCTTTCTATGCAGAGATGAGTTATTCATGAGTCAAGGAGAGCATGTTATTCTTCAAAAATCACTTTTCTTGGTGTGGTCTTTGCCTTCTTTCCTCCACTTTGAGGTCTTTTCCCTTCAGCCATTTTCTTCACTTGAAGAATTTGTGATTTTGATGATTCTAAGGAAGTGTGCAAGTCTTCTTCAAGGAACGTTGCGAATGAGTTAAGTTGATGAGAACCTAGAGATTCATCAGCAAACATTTTGTACTAGTGAACAGAGTATAGGTGCGAAGAATTTGAAGAGGTCATATGCGTTCTTAGAATTTTTTTAAAAGAATAAAAATTTGACCATCGGTGTCTTGAAGAATTTCACTAAGTGTTCTTGCTGTAGGTTCAAGGGTTACGCATATTTGAAAATTTACACAATTGAGGAATCTTTGCAGAAATTGATGACTTAGGGAAATAGTTCAAGCGAAATGAAGTTATTATAGGTATTTACTTAATTGATTGTGGAGTAATAAAAACGTTTTGAAGAAATTGTGAAATCATAAATGTCAAATAGGGAAGTAAAATTAGCTTTTATTTACCCTTGCCAAAGAACGCGACGAACACGGAGTGAGAAAGGAAGAAGTCCGTCAGTTCAGATCTCCTGTGCCCTAACTCGACAGCAGAAGACAACCACAGCAGCGTCAGAGTGCAGATTTCCGCGACCGGCATGAGTATGCCAACGACGAGGTTGAGGAAGCTAAGATCATCTTCTCCGATGATGATGAAGACCAGTAACGATGCTGGGTCTGAGCTCGAGTGGGAAGAGAGGCGGAGTAAGTGAGACAGTGAAGGGGTGAAGGAGGTATTTATAGTGGAGGTAAAAACCGTTCGGACCAAATACTTTCGGCCAGATTGACCCTGACCCTTCCTATCCATGCAACATGTGTCAGCCACGTAGATAGGTGGAGATCATGGGGGATTATGGGTTACCCAGTCATGGGAAGTGGGATTGGTTTGACCGACAACAACCGAAATTTTTTGGTAAGATATTTTAAAGTTTCGTTCACAATTTTTTCAGCTCACAAGGATGCGGTGAAGACTTTCTACGGGTTTCAAGTGGAATTCATATGAAGAATTTTTGAGTAGACTGGGTTGAGCTTAGCATAGAGGGAGAACGGGTCAGATCACATTCACTTAGAAGAAAATCACTTTGAAGATTTAGCAATAAGTGAATGTTGTTAAGGACATTGAAACTCATATATATATACATAAACACTATTCTAATATTGGGATCATAATAGTATTCTGATCCATGGTTGAACTTCCTCTCTTGTTCTTCCCGAACTTCCATCTGTACGAACCCGACAATCGTGCTATCTTCGTAACCGTGGCTCCTCGCACATTTTGTTCTCATGTGTCATGTTGTTGGTGATGTAAGAGTAATCTAGATATGCTTTGTAGTATCTAAATGTTCATCTTGGTTCAGAATCTCGCTCGTTAGAGGATTTGCTGTCGGGGTCATGATGAACTCGTGCGGTTTACAAGTTTAATGCATGTTCTCGATGTTCTAGAACCTCTAACACAATTGCAATTAGATTTACTTATGAGTTTCACACACAATTTCTTGTTATTTCTGGCAAATTTGACTCCGTTTTGTGTTCCCCGTCCGCGGTAGTGGTTTCATCCTCTTTCTATCGTATTCGTGTTTTACTGTGTTGAATGTCGACTGAGTCACATATTTTTGTGAAATTTATGCATTACTTTGTCTTCAGTTTCTGTCGCTTTTGTTCCTACACTTTGAATTCGGGGGTGATTTGGTGTTTGTTCTGCCCGAGGGGCTCTCGCATGGATTATTTTTGTTTTTTTAAGAAATTGATTCTGCGTCATTCTTGTTGTGTGAAGTTATTTGGTAAGGTGTTTTGAATTTCTGGCGAACGTATTTTTAGGTAGAAGCACAGGATTTTGTGATTCTTACAAAATAATTATTGCTCACCTATCAGGTCATCCACGTTTTGTTGTAAAACTTGGACTCTCTTGTGACTCATGGTTCAACTTCTGTATTTTTTCATAGTTCTCGCATGATGCAGTATTGTGCTCCATTTTTTTGTGTTTTGGTGTTCTTACTTGTACCTTTTTAAAGGTGTACAATTATATTTGTAGTGTTGTTCAAAATGTTGCGTTTTTGCTATAATTGATGTATTGTTGTTGTTGTTGTTGTTTTGGATGAGTTAATATTGTATTTACACCTCTGTGTGTTTGTGTCTCTCGGTGTCTCTACAAGACCCTTTGTCAGAAATCCCTTTCTTTTTTCATTCACTCGACCAAACAACCCCCCTCTACTTGCTTGCTCTTATTGAGCCTCTCTATCTTACGCTCCCCTCATTCAACTCCCACCGAAATCTTCGTCATAGTGTTCTACACTCGTGGGTGGAGTAACCGGTGCACACCCCACTCTTATTTCTGCCCGACGCCGTCCTCTCCCTCGCTCGGGGCCGTTTTGTTTTGGGTTGAAGAAAAGGCGGCAACTGTCTTGCATCATAGGGGGGTGGAAAAACTGCTCCATATCTGTTCTTCAGCATCGTCTGGAGAGGCACATTTGCTGCCTCCCCTCCCAACGCTCGCTGTTATGATTCGTCGCATCCAGCGCATTTCTTTTGTGCGCTCTAGCATCCGTGCGCCTCCTTTTTCTCCTGATGTTGGGATGCAAGTGTAGGTAGTGATTTTATATTGGGTAGGTGGTGGTTAGATTCTTCGTTTTCTTGAATGTCTTGTAGTATTGTGTGGATTCCATTTATGTGTGGTTGTTTTTAGATGCGAGATTTATGTAGCAAAGGGTGTGTCTTCTTTTGGCCATTGCTGGATCTGTTGTACATTTATCCATTCTTCTTATTGACTTGGCAGTGTAGCTTGCGTATGTGACATAGTAATAGTTTTCTGAATATTGTTTTTTTTCATGTGCTTTGCCTTTGTGTGTTGTTGTTCATCTTCATAGGTGTAGTTGCGATTTTAGTTGTTTTGTTCTAGGGTTTTATTTAGTTACTTTTTTGTACTATTTTTTTCTTCTTGCTAATAATATTCCCCCCTATGTTTCTTGTGATTTGTTTTTTGTAGGTGGATATAGGGCTGGCAGTATCCTTACACGAGCAAGCGGTGTTGTCATGGCTTGAGATCTATCTTTAGGTATGTTTATGCATATGCATCTTTGTCTTTTGAATATGATTTTTCTTTTTATATAGCTTCCTTTATCTTGACCTGGTTATGTTGTTGGACTGCCGGTATTTGACATGTTGAACTTCTTATATGAGTTTTCTTTGATATGGCTTCCCTTATCTTCACCTGGTTATGTTGTTGGACTGCCGATGTTTGACATGTTGAACTGCTTATATAGTTGATGTGTATGTACCTTATATAAAGTAAGAACAGTTTGTCTTATTGGCTTTTTGGTTGAATTACGAGTGAACTTTCTCATTTAGTGTGTTTGTACTTTCTGGCATTTTTAAATTTAGTACTTTTCTTCTGTTTACATTTTCTACACAAAGTTTTCTTCTTTCATGGTAACTTCATACTTTTGCTTCTCCTTCATGTTATTCTTTTTTGTTTTCTTGCCTTGTTAGGTCTAGTTGAACTTCTGGTTCACCTTTTTTGCTTGTTTTTGTTCAACTCCTTCTATTTTCGGTTTATGGATTGTTTTATCTCGAAATCCATCTTGTTATTTTTATAGTACTACATTTGGCTTTTTGTGTTTTCACAAGTAATTTTAGTTTCCCTTTTAAAATCGTGCTGCTACCTTTTTCCTTTTTTCAGTGTAGTTGTTGATGAGTTTGAGGATTCTGAAAAAGTGGTTGTGACCAAGATGGTTGTAATGAAGTTAATGTTGCGGATCGAAAGTCTTATGCAGCTAAATCAAGTGCGACTTAGCAATTAGTTGCTGATCTTGCATCGAGTATTGACAAAAATTTAAATCTCCATGATCTTGTGTCTGCTGCCGTTGCTTCATGTAGTATGTGCAACTCCTTTTTATTAACTTTTGAATTAGTAGAGCTATATTTTTGAGCTTGCTTATATTATGTTTTTGCTTTATTTTGTTTTTGAGTCCTTCCCCTTTTTTAATTTGTTTTCTTGTGATTTCTGTACATGCAGCCAGCGTTGATGTTGTTAATATTATCAACGATGTTCTTTCTGACCTGTGCGGTCCCGAGAAGACTGCTGAGGCTGAGGAGGTGGATCCATCAGGTGAACATGGCGATTCCATTGAGGATCCTTTGTGCTCTCTTCAGTTGTCATTGACGCAGTCCCAGTCTGTTGATGGAACTGAGCCGGTCACACAAGAAGAGGATGTGCCCATTCAGCTTCTTTTAGAGGATCAACGCAAGAAAAAAAAGCTAGCAGCATTTGAGAGGAAGAAGGCGGCCCGTCTAGAGAAAGGTTCCTATGCTTCAAAATCTGGTGATCTTGTGGAGCCCATGCTGGACAGTTATAACTTGGTTGTCCCGTTGCTGTATTACATCTAAGAAGCATCCCGTTGCTGTAGCTGCTCCTCGGAAGAGCACACGTCTTGTTGGTAAAGTTGCTAGTCCAAGTCTAGGTGAACTCCCCGGAAGTGCTGGTGAAGATGTTGTTGTTACACCATGTCGGAGTCCCCATGTTCTTGCCTTTGTAAAGCCTTCACCTATGATTGGTTCTGGTTTATCTGCCAAGGTCAAGAGATGTGGTGTTAAGTGCAAGGGTGGCTGACAAAGGTTAACAAGGGTTGCAAGAAGCATTCTCGTGTTGACGCAGATGGCCAGGATGTTGTTGATGAGGATTCTGATGATGAATGTGTTGATTAGGTATAACTGTATGTTTTCCATTATGTTCATTTGTTCTAGTTTTCTTATTTTTTGATTGATGTTTCTGTGTTTGTAATCCTGCATTATATTTCACATTGTTGAACTCCTGAATATACTTTATTTTGAACTATGTTGTTATGCATTGTTGAACTTCTTGTATTTTTTCTTGTTAATATATACGTTTCCACAGAGGATAAAATGTATGAGTGTTGCCGGCAGTTCATCAGGGAAAACAATTGAACTTTTAGCATATTATCCGTTGAACTGCTTTTTCATGCATTCCTGAACTTCTTTTGTATTTATGCATTCATGAACTTTTCCCCTTTTTTATTTGGTTATGTAGTTTTTCGTGTTTTAACTTTTCCGGAACTTCTGGATTATTTCGATGAATATTTTTTATGTTGTTTGTTTGTTCCTTTTTTTGTATTTTTTGTAGTTTTTGTTTGCGGCTAGAGCTGTGAGGAGGAAAAGAGGACCTAAGCCATCGGAAGGAGCTACTGAAGGAGAAGTTGATGTGAAACGCTTTAACAAGACGATTCACTACTCTCTTAAAGAGGTGAAGGTGTGTGCAAGTTATCTGCAGCCTAGGCACAAGGTGAGGGTTGTGAAGTCTGGTTTTGGCTGTGTTTTTGATTTCAATATTGATTCGAAGATCTCTCATCCTTTGATGGGCCACCTTTACACCAAGATTGATCCTTCAACTATGATCCTCGACATGGGCGAGTATAACAAGAAACTGTGCATTACAAGTGATTCTATGCATCACCTCTTTGGTTTCCCTCAAGGTGATTCTACCCCACCCATGCCCTCAAAGGATGGTTTTGATGATGTTGTTATGAGGCTCAAGGCCAAACTTGGCTACAAGAGAAGTGCCGACATCAAGACAAAGGAGCTGAGGAATATCCTTAAGGATCTTGTGAAGGATGAAAAGAATCATGATTTAGCTCTCCAGGTGTTTTTCCTGATTCTTTTCATGAAGGTTGTTATTACTCGGACGTATACACATGTTTCCAGGGAGGCAACAATGGCTGAGAATCTTCTCTCTGAGGATATGTCCCAAATGGACTACTCCCAGTTGCTTGTTGATGATCTTAAAAGGGCTGTTATTAGGTATCAACAAGGTACTACCAGGCGAAAAGCTATTCCACGCTCTCGCATTGCTCTGCTTCTTATGTATCTGGACTACCTTATCCATGGCAAGAAGCATGTTGTTGATTTAAGAACTCCTCGCATAAATTTCATGGACGAGCGCAAGCTATGTGAGATTGCTGCTGCGGACTTGGTTAAGAAGGGTGATGATGACCCAACCAACTGGGTTTTTCAGAATCTGCCGATGAGTCTTATTATGCATTTATCGTTTTTCCTCTTTTGTTTAAGTTAAACTTCTGATATATGTCCCCCTTCATCATGTTCTTGTATTTTAGTTTTTCTATGTAGTATAACTTGAACTTCTGATACTTTATTCACCATCATTATTTCTTTTTTGCATTTTTGTTTTTCCTACGCAACATAATTTGAACTTCTGATTCTAGGCTCACCTTTGTTTTTTTGTCCCTTCATTATTTTTTGACCCTTTCTTCTTTTTGTTTACGTGGAGTGGAAGACACATGCTGAGGTTGTGTTCTTTGTTCAAATTGAACGAGCTATTTTTACCATGCCCCGTGCTAGTGGCGTTCGAAGATAAGGTGCCCCTAGAATTGTATACTCCCAGGATGCCCCCGCTGGTGCTCCCGATGAAGTACTAGGAGGTTCTTCTGCCCATACGAAAGCTTCAACTGGTATTTCTTCATAGGCTACAAGGGGTTCCTATGATGCCAGTGTTTCCCTTGGTAAGCTCGATGGTCTTCTAAAAACAGCTTCTGGGGAGATTGCACGTGTTCCAATGACGGTTGAGCGTCTTAGTCGTGCAGATCGTATTCTTCCACCCGACAATGGTTTTGATCCAGAGTCTTCTAAAGATGCTTTGTCTATTGAAGCTGAAATTGTTGCTGAGATTCGTCAAAACGTGGTCCACCTTCGTACGATCTTGGGAATGTTCAAGTCGTGTCACGATGCTCGTTGCAAGCCTTTTGAAGATGAGGCTAGGGTTGTTATGAGTCAAATTGAAAGGCCTCGTGATATTGATAAGGGTCATGGTCGAGGCAACGAGGATCGTTCTGGAGAGGTTAGTTTTCTTTTGATCTTTGTTTTGTTTCTTTTTATATTTAATGTTCGATGTTATTGTCTAGTTTTTCATTGCTTTCAGTAGGTGGCCTTGTTGTTTTCTTGTGTTTGAACTTTTTTTGTTAACTGTTAGTGTTCAGATGTGGCCTTCCTTTGTTTTGCAATATCTGAACTTCTTCATTGGCAAGGTTGAGTTAATAGCTGACCTTCTATTTTTTATGTATTTAAATTTCCGTGATATGTTTCGTTGTCAAACATTTTTACTTCTTTATTTAGAGTATCAGAACTTCTTTGTTGAGTGTTCTTGCTCAAACTTGACCATCTTTTTTACTATCCTTGGACATCCTTCATATGTCGTTTTTTTAAAGTTTAGTTTTTTCCTTTGTTAAGTGATCTTGAACTTTTTGTAATTTAACATTGTGTTACTTTGTGTGGTAATCTTTTTTATTTCTATGTTTTTTGTGTGGTGTTTGCAGGCTATTGATGAAGATGTTAGAGAAGATAATTTTTCCCTGAAAATGCAAGTACTCCTGGTGATGAACCCGCCCGTGCAAATGATTCTTTTGTTGCTGGGGTTGATGATACTATTGCGAAGGTAGCATCGTACTTATCCTTTTGGTGTATTTTCCTTCTTTTTAGTGCATTTTTTTGCTAGGTGCCCATCTTTGATTTGGGTTTTTGTTGTTTGTTCCAGTTTGATGGTGTTAGTGTTGATTCTGAAAAGGTTGCAAACAAACATGCGTCAGACATTGGTTGTTCCGATGTTTTTGATCAAAATGAACATACATTTCCCACTGGTGATTGGGTTTTTTATGGTGAGCAGAACAAGTCAACTAGAGGTGATAGCATCATCAACACCCCCAACCCTGAGGAAGCTTCCACGGAGGGAGCTGCTGAGCCTGGTAGCACTCAGGCCGTACCTTTGAATCCCCTTGCAACACAGCGTTCAGTGGTTGCTCGCGTTTGTTCGTCATCTCGTGCTACCACGACAGAACCAACTGTTGTTCTTATTTTAGAATTGACATACGCTACTGGCACAACTGAAGATGATAATACAATGTGTACCGGAGGTTGCGATGATTCAGAAACTAAAACTGATATTTCTGGAAAGGAGGAAGATCTTTCAAGATCTAATGCTGATTTAGGCAAGAATCCTTAGAAGAGAGAATCATGCCTCTCTCCTCTTTTGCCCATCCAGATCCCTTTTTGTTTTTGTTCGTGGCTATTGTAATGTCCCTGTTGTACTGCCTGTGTGCTTCAAGTTGAAATTATGTCTTTTTGTCATATACTGCCATAATGTTTTATGTGTATGTAAATAATTTGCAGTGCACTTTTGTTTCCATACTGTGTATTTTTATGTACTGCACGGGTTGTCAAATTTTAAAATATTTATTTACGGGTTATCTTTGGTGCAACAACTTTTTTTTGTTTGTGTTGTTCCTAGCTCTGCGGCATTATATGTGTGTTGAAAGTGGCTCTTTTTGTTACGTGTGTGCATGGCAATATCTACATCTTTTTTAGGTAGCACTTCCTGACTCTTATTTTGTGTTTTTTTCCTGAGGAGACAGTAATGTTGAGGCTATGAAAAATAAGGTTGATGACTTTTATTATAGTATAACTAGGCTTAGGACTCATCGTACTAAGAGGTGAGCCCAGACATTTTAGAATTTTCAAGGCATCTAATTTTTGAACTGCCAGAGGTTTTATAGCTAAACTTCATTTTTACTTCTTTTTGTGTACCTACGATCTGTTATTTACTAAAGCTCTTGCTTTTAATATATGAAGTTTAATCCAACTTATGAACTGCCTTAGGTTTTATAAGTGAACTTCCTGTCTTGTTTTGTGTATATACGATTTGTTATTTGGATATAAGGAAGGCATCTAACTTATGAACTGCCTGAGGTTGTATAGCTCATCTTCCTGACTTCTTATTTCAGTCTCCAACTTTGAATGTAAGAAGGGTAGTTTTTTCATACATGAAAACCAATTTACCTTTGATTTTATTGTTTTCATATTTTCAGATCAAAGATTATGTTCCAAAGCATTGAGTGTGAAGCTACTTTTGAATATATTGCATCGTCTTTTGGTCCTCGTGGAATGCTTCGATCTAATGTCGCCCAGATTTCACTTTTTTGTCCATGTCGCAAATATGAGGGATCACACAAGCTTATCATGCCGTACTGGGTTGGTGTAAGTCAACCGTACAATTTTTCTTTTTCCTGTTTTTGATTTTTGCATTTTTTGTACTTGTTAGCATCAAAATATTTATATGTATATCTTTTGTAATAGTTATTTGTTTAGTTTTAGACAAAGATTTTGAGTTGGCAATTTGATAGGCATGTGAGAAAGTTCTTTAAAGGGACTAGTCCTGAAAGCATGGATGGTAATGAATCCGTAAGCAATACATTTGGTGTTTCTTCTAGTTTTCCTTTTCTTATCTTTATGTTAGTATCAGTTTTATTGTGTGTGTGTGTGCGTGTGTGTATCTTCCTGTAAGTTATTTTCCCTACCTTTGACCCACCAGACACTCCTGCTCACATGGGTGGTGTTGGGCATTGGGTGTTAGTATTTCTTGATTTGAAAAAGGAAAGGTTCTAGCTTCTTGACTCATATTACGGACCAACTTATGAATCAGTTGTGCGTCTGTTTTGGAGATGACCGATAACATCAGGAACGTTTGGAGCGATGCCAGTAATGACACGGAAACACCACTCAATCCATTGTCTATTGATCATTCCCCTTGGATTGGATTGATCTCTTGCAGCAGCATAACAAGCATCTTTTTATTTATTTTTACTTACATGTGTGACTATGTTTTTGTTGCAGCGTTTTGTTATTGTTTTGTATATGTTTTACTTTTTACAATGTGTCTTTTTATTTGTTGCAGCATCGACTGTGGCTTCTTCATGCTCACGAATGTTAACTCATTTCATCATGGTGTTATTGCAAACTATACACATGGTTGGACGCAATTGCTAGTTCTAACCTATTTGAGATAGATTTCATGGAGCTGTTTGGTTCCCATACATGTAAGTCTTTAATTTTGCTACTACATAAATGTTTTGTATCCATTTCTCTTTTTTGAACTCCTGCTTTTAATATGTACATTAACCTACATGAAGGGGGGGTCACTACAGGAATCACCTTCTTTGCCGTCTGCCATCACAGACGGCAAAGACAATATCCCTGACGGCAAAGACAATACCACAGACGGCAAAGATTGTCATGGCCGGCAAAATTTTTGCGTCAGCCTACGACAGCATAGCACCTTCTTCGCCGTCTGCCTATTTTAGAGGAAAAAAAGCTAAGTATATAATATTAATGAGCTAACCAAGGTTCTTATGCCATTTTGAGCTTATTATGGTATTTTGGAGCTAAATGGACTAATTATGTCATTGTTGGGTTATTTAAAGCAAGGATAATATGAAAGAGGAGAAGAATGGCCATTTTTTAGCTAAATGGGCTAATTATCTCATTGTTGGGGAAAATAAGGTAAGGAGAATAAGATAGAGGAGAAGAAAGAGGAGGAGGAGGAGAAGAAGAAGAAATCAAGAACAAGGAGAAGGAGGAGGAGGAGAAGAAGGAGGCGAAGAAGGAGAAGGAGGAGAGGTATTCTTCTTCTCTTCTTCTCTTCTTCATCTCTTCTTCTTTTCTTCTTCTTTTCTTCTTCTCCTTCTTATTTTTGTCTTCTCCTCCTCTTCATCTTCTTCTTCTTCTCCTCCTCCTCCTCTTCTCCTCTTCTCCTCCTCCTCCTCTTCTTCTTATTCCTATTCTTTCTATTAAGCTAACTAACTAACTAACCTAACTAACGAAGCTCACTAAACCTATCGCTAAACCTAGATAGCACTAAATAGCAAAAAAATAACAAAAACAGAATCTACCACTAAGTAATTAAAAAATAATCTAGCTACCACTAAATAACAAAACAAAATCTACCACTAAACTACCTACTAAATCTACTAATTAACTAACTAAATCTACCAACTAACTAAACTACCACTAAAACTACTAATTAACTAACCTACCAACTAAACTATATATGCCACAACAACTACAATAACAACAACAACTGCAATAACAAGAACAACTACTACAACAACAATAAAAAATCATGCCAGTAGTTATAATCTAATTCCAAAAAACTAAATACCAAAAAATAAAAAATCAAGGGGGCGGGGGTGGATGGGCTTACCGGCAGTGGGGCTGCGGGGGCGGCGCCGAGGCCTGCGGGGCAGTGGCTGGGCCGGCGGCGCCGACGGTGGGGCTGCGGGGGCGGCACCAGGGGCGCCGGGGGTGGGGCAGCGGGGGCGCACCAGGGGCACCACGGGGCGCCGGCGGTGGGGCTTCAGGGGCGGCACCAGGGGGCGCCGGGGGGGTTGTGGGGCTTCTGGGCGGCACCAGGGGCACCGGGGCGGCGCCGGGGGTGGTCGGGCGATAGTGGTGGCGGCGTTGGGCGTCGGGGGAGGAGAGAGAGAGGGAGGGGCCGTTTGAGAGAGACAGGGCCGCGGTGGGGGCGGGACAGCCGTTACTAGATTCAAGACCTTTGCCGTCTGCTGGCACACGACAAAGGGGTCTATACTCTTTGCCGTCTGCCTTAGCTTTGTGGTTCATCTGAACTTCGTTATTTTTTAGATGAACTTGAATAGCAATATTGTCATCTATATTTTCTTTTGCACTGAAGCTTGTGTTATGCCTGAACTTCAATTTGTTTTATGGTGTTTTTTTACAATGGAGGACTTGGATTTCATCGACTGCCATTACACATTTCTTGAGACACAGAATTACCAGCCTATGGAGGAACTGGTGAGCACAAGTCCAAGTCCCGCACTGTAAAAAAATAGAGTCCACCTCGAACTCTGGTCTCTTCCAAGGTTGACAAGCAAGTTGTTTGTATTGGAGTTCGTAAAGCCCGAGGGAGTGCTGCTCCAAAGACCCCTTGCACTTGGAAGGTCGTTGCAATCGAAGCTGAAGAGATTTCATTTGATTTTGATTTTGAGAAGATTGCTGGGATGAGGAAGTCTGGCAAGTCTGCTGGGGCTACTATGGTTGAAAGAGGTGGCAAGAATGGCGTCATTGCTAGGAGGAATCTGACACTTGAGTCTGTAAACATAACCTCATCGAAGAGAGCAGCAAGACTGCGTGTGAAGTGGCATTCTCCTGTCTGTCCCCTGAAGAAATACACGTTCCTATATCTACATGATGCCCGAAAGTTGAAAGGTTTTGTGCTAAGTGAAGATGGTCTAAAGAAGCACATGGAGTGAGTTTTCCCTCTACTTTTTGCTCGGGTGATATGCTCTTGTGTGAACTTCTATTGTTATACTACCTGAACTTCTCTCCCTTTTTTAATCATTTTTGTACGTAGTCGTGCTTCTAATGCCCTCTCCATACTTTTACTTATGCAGGACATCATACTGCATGTTTAATCTCCCTCGTGACAATGTGATGGACCTGACTCGACATGTCCTTCACAGTCTTTTTGGTGAAGGGTAGAAGATGGAAGGAGAAGTGATGGACTTACTAATAAACTACTCAAAGGATATTCGAGAAATATTGGAGATATTCTCTTGTGCTGACAGGGTTGTTCTAAGTCCTTACTTCATACATGTTTTTTTGTAACCCTATTTTCGCTATGTTTCCTCTAGTTTTTGTTATGTGGAATTGTGATCTATTTTTATTCGTCAAATTTAATGTTCTTAATTTTTGTTTGTTGTTGTGTTTTGTAATGAAGTATTGCATGGATTACGATCTGTTATGTTCACCAATGCCAAAATTCGATGCGAAAAAATTGGCGGAGCTATGGATGAGGTTGTTTGCTCGTAAGGGAGAAGACCTTCTTCAAACAAAGCTGGTTAGGTTTTTATAACTATTGTTTCTTTTTATTATGTGTATAATTTTCTGAGTATCCCAAAAAGGACATTTTTGTTCGTCTGGGTTCTTCATTTCTGATGTTCACTTTCATATTTATGGTTATATTGTTTTTGCTCACCCTTGTTTTATATTGTTTTTGTAGGTTTTTTGCCATTTTTCAAGTGCATATATAAATTGGGGCACTATAGTGTGTATGTGTTGAATAGATATCGCGGGAGCATCGACATCCTTGACTCACTCCCTTACGCTAAGAAGGGCCTTTCACGAACCCGCTTCCATGCAGACTGCACACATATCTTTAGTTCTGATACCCGAACCTTTGTCACGTTTTTTTCATGTACCTCCGTAACTGTGTGTGTTTAACTCAGTATCATTTGATACGTGAACTTATGATATATTTTTTAATTGTACTTCTGTGCGAGTCTCAATTTATGTAATTGAACATAGCTTTTGCGTTCAATATGTTTCTGTTTTTTAGTGTTCATGTCATGTCTTGTAGTTCAAGAGATTTCTTGGGTTTCTGGAGGAGGTGTACGGCAAGGCTGAGTACAAAGTGAGCAATCAACCAAACTGGTTGTCTTTTGCAAAGAGGCCTACTTATGTCGAGGTTCCAAAGCAAGGTGTCAATGAGTGTGGTTTCTTTTGTGTGAAGTTCTGCTTTACATATGACACGGATTGCCTTACCAAAGATTTCGGTGATTTGAATGTATGTTTTATACTTGTTGTTCTCTCCTCTATACTTTTATTTTTTTATTTTGTTTTTGTTATTGTGCAACATATTCTCGCCGTTCTTTTAGTTTTTTATGCTTAATCCTCTTTTCATTCTTTTATTTTTCTCTTTTTTGCAGTGCCGTAGTGTAGATGATTGGAAGGCTGAATTCATGTACAACCTAGTCTTCAGCCCAAAGAATGAAATTTTGTGTGAAGAGCTTCCAGCTAAGATCTGGGAGTTGGCCAAATGATCGTTGCATTTTAGGAACATTGACTTTGTATAGATCTGATTTCGTTTAGATTTGTCTTAGTATATACATTTGGGTTCAAAATGGGCATAGCGACTTTGTTTGCGTGAGCTATTGAAAATGTATTTTGCACTGCTTTCCTTGTGACTGAGTATCGTTGTACCTGGAATAAAAAATGGTTTGGTATGTCATTCTTGTTTTGTTACTTTATATATGTTCAATACCGTTTTTCCACACAATAAGATGTGTTTTTCCCCACGCGTGCAATTTGAACTTATTCCTTTCTTTTTGTTGGAGTGATGTTTTATTACACAGAGAATTCTTGTGTTTTGCTCTATTTTTTATTGTTCTTCAACCCATTTGGAAATGTATCTTTCAATAGTACTTGAACTTCATATATTATTTATGTCGAACTTCACATAAACAATTTTGTCTCGTACTCCTTTTACGGTTTAATCTTTTAGTTAATTTTTATCGTTGTTATATTTGAACTCTTTCACGAGTCCAAGTAGAACTTCTTGAAATGCATGCAAGACATCGAGTTTCCCAAATTGGTTTTAGGTGGCAGTACTTTCTTGTCTCAACCGTATTTTTTTTCTCTATATCAATAGTTGTACAATCTAAAGTTCATCGTTTTTCATGGTTCCTGTACTTTACTTTTTATGCAATTTTAGTAGCTCCTGGTATACCAGAATATTCGCAAGTATGAACAGAACTTCTTCATGTTCCCTGGTTGGACTGCAGTTTTTGCAGAGGACCAATACATGTTGTGTAGAATGTACTGTTGTGTCTTTTCACTTTTATTCAACTCATTCAAGGTGTACCCTTTGTTATAGCAGATTTTTACATGTCCTGCTTTGTAACACACACACTTCATATAGTATTCACCTAGAACTTCACCTAGGAAAGTACTACTATTTGAAGTTCATCGTTTTTATGGTTCTTGTACTTTATTTTTATGCAATTTTAGCAGCTCCTGGCATACCAGAATATTCGCCAGTATGAATGGAACTTCTGCATGTTCTCTGGTTGGACTACAGTTTTTTAACAGGAGCCAATATGTGTTGTCTAAATGTAGTGTTGTGTGTTTTCACTCTTATTCAACTCATCCAGGTTGTAAAATGTAGCCTTTTATATGTCCTCCTTTGTAATGCACGCACTGCACATAGTATTCAAATAGAACTTCACATAGGAAATCTTCCTTGCATTCCGTTTTATCACTTGCTAATTCTGTTTCTGCTTAGCCTTTCCCATAACTATTTGCTGAAGAGCAGCCACATTGTTTCGTTCAGAAACTACCTAATTTTTGACATGATGGACATAGATAAGAGCAATCTAGCAAACTTGTTTAAACCACATAACCAAAATATGAACATGATATAAGAAAACTATTGTTCAGCGCTGACACACATTACATAAGCAAAGTTGTTCAACCTAATGAAAGCAAACTACGAAAGTGAACAGAAGAAGGCACAAGCATCTTTTTAAAGCACCAGACTTAGATGTTCCCTCATCCCTAGTATTCATAGGATGTTCCAAACTCCTTCTCATAGTTCAACATGCACATATCCTTCGTGACGATGTCGATTGTCTTCCAAGCCTTGTAGGTGGCGTATGCATCTATCACTGCATACTCAATGAGGTAGTCTGGCAGCGGTGCCATCCCCCATAGTTTGTGGTCTTCTTTGAGGTCGATCTTCTTCATCATGTCCTTATAGAACGGGTGTATGACCCATCTTGCAACGTCATCCACAGAGTCGTACGGCTTGTTGGTGTATGGATGCCTCCATTTCTCCAGCATGTCGATGAACTTCCCGGGGTTGATCTCGAATCCCGAGTTCTTTAGCATCAGTTTGTCCCTGGAAATGTCAAAGCCAACAAAGGTGTACATCTTCTCCTTAAGGAATCCGTCAAGCCAGTCGGGCTTGCAAGTTTGTAGCAATAGTAGTGCATCATTAGTTTAATTAAACTTCATGCAACAATACCGATGAACATATGTCTTCATGCTTACAGTTTTTATGCAATTCACCACCTACTAGTATAGCAGGACTTCTCTAGTAGGAATCTTTTGAACTTCATTTGTTTTTGTATGTATGTTTTTTCCTGATTACCCTTGTGTAACATGTTGAGGACATCTGCAGAAAAATATCATGTAGTCTATAAACTACACTAGTACATAAACCTAGTTCAGAAACTAGTTTAATTGAACTTCAGGCAGCGATACTACTGATTAATTAAGTTAGTTTAATTTAAACTTCGTACTAACTCTTTTTATGCAATATTGCACCTTCAAGTATACTAGGACTTCTCAGTAGGAATTGTTGAACTTCATTTATGTTTCCTTATGTTTCTCCTGCTTACTCCTTTTTATTGTAATATAGTATCTATTGTAATAGTAGAACTTCTCCTCTATATTTTTTTAACTTCTACAATACTAGAATTTTACATTTGAATTTTCTACCTTTTTTATACTTGCTATAAGTTTTTTTTGTAATACATGAATTGCATGTACTATTCAACTAGTACTTCATGAAGCAAATTCCCCTTTTATGCTCTATTTGAACTTTAGTTAAAACACCTAGTTCAGAAACTAGTTTAATCAAACTTCAGGCAGCAATACCAATGCACAAATTTGCATGAGAATAGGTTGAATGAGTAGTTTTGCTCACATTTTTTGTCGCCGCGGTGATGTGGAAGACGAGCACCATTTCCTCTAGGTAAAGCTGCAGAACTGCTGCCCTCTAGTTAGGATGGTCTTCTCTGGTGTACTCAACATATATGCCGATGATCTTGTCAATGTTGCCGTCGATCGACATCCTCATCTTCTTGATCATCTCACCGGCTTCTTCGAGATTGCTGGTGTAGAGGACGTATAGCGGCTCCTTGCCATGGGCTTCAACCTCCTTTAGTACTTTGGTGTAGTCGTGCTTCTCGGCTCGGACGACATCTTCAAGCTTGGCAGCCTCCTCCCACGACTCTTCGTGGGGACGCTTGTGGGACGGCACAACTGCCATTGCTTCTCGTGGTTTTGCTAGGAAGATGGAGCGACGGAATGGCGAGGTTGAGGAAGAGAGAACGTGTGGGAGTGTTCATGACAGTGGTTTTGGGGGGTTTTATGGGGAAGTTGGAGAGAAAATGGCAATGGAGATGGTGGAGATGAACGGAGGAAGGTTTTTTCTCTCCGGTTGCTTCATAGTGGAAGGGGAGGCGGTTCATCACAGCAGCGTAGAGGGGCATTGCAGTTTCTGTACGTGCCAACCGTCCAGCGGGAGTGGTAGTGGTGGCCTCCTCGGTTCCTCAACCATGAGTGGGTTTTTCCACAACCTAATTTGATTGTTGCTACCTACCGCATCAAATGGTACTGCTATTCGGAATTTACGTGTCCAAGCTGTAGGATGTATAGGTGGTAATCAATGCAGTTAGACAGACTTGGACTACCATTTAACTGCAAGTTGAACTTATCTTGTGTATGTTGGTATTTTAATTTGAAACCACTTTTTTAAATGATTCCTTAAATAAAAATAATTCATTGTAATATCTCCCTAATTTAGATTAGTGGGAAATCCATATTTGAGTTAACTATATTTATTCTGTACATGTACCCATTTGTACGAGAACTTCTACAGTAAGACTATTTCAACTTCAATGATTTTTTTTCTTCTGTTTTTGCTGCTTACTCTTTTTTTCATTGATTTAAGCACGTCTTGGTATACGAGCACTTCTCTAGTATGAATATATGAAGTTCACCGTTTTTTCCTGTTTTTTCTTGCGTACCCTTTTTTATGCAATGTAGCTCCTCCTTAGTATACCAGGACTTCTTGTGACATCCTCAGCTTTTGCTACAGTGAACATTGTAATTAAGCTACAGTGATGACCATGATGAGTGCCTAATCATTTTTGCTAAATAGGATATGATCAAGTTGAAAGTCATATCTCATTTCAAATTCCTTTTCAAAAGGCCCTTGAATTTTATTGTTATAAAAAAATGCAAACAACAAAAGAAAATTGTTGCACAATTGTTATAAATCACAAAACAAATGTTGTTAAGGAACACAACATCACCTTGATGTTGGAGTGGACCCCACCATCAACAACAGAGCTTTAAAGCTTTTAAAAATTGCCCTTCAATTACTCACATAATTCCAACAATTTCCAAAAATGCTCAAACTATGTGAGGCAATGGAGAATATTACAAGATATCTAATGGACAATAACACACATTTTTATTGAAGGGGATTTTAGCTAAAAATAAATTGAAACTAAAAAAACATAAAAAGAATACAAGAAAAAATATAAAAGAAAAGAATAAAAAGGTAAAACCCCCCTCTCCCCTGGACCAACTGGGTCAACCGACCCAGCCGGCCACCCCAACGAGACCACCCCAACCCACCTCTACGTGGGTGTTATTTAACCTCCCACCTAAACCCTAAACACCCACACTCCCTCACTCCCGCCTCCCAGCTGCCACGAGTCACGAGGGGAGCCGGCCCCCTTGTTCCCCCACACCTCCACGAGGCCAGCCCCTCGTTCCCTCCCCTCGCTCGCCCCTCATTCTCCCCCATTGCCGCTAGCCCCCCACCATCCCCTCTCGCAGCCTCCCTCTCCCACTCGATCCAGGAGGGATCAAGCTGGGTAGGACCACCCCGCCGCTGGAAGCCAGCCCCGGCACCTCCTCCGGCCTTCCTCCGCCTCACCCCGCGCACCAAATCCACCGTCGGCTCCTCCTTTGACTCCGGCCAACCACCACCACCACCACAGGCCGAGCCGGTCCTCCTCCCTCACCTCCGGCCTCCGTCGCCCCGGGCCTCCTCCTGTGCCTCCCCACCAGATCCGCCCCGTCGTCGCCGGTTCCCCTTCACCGCATCACCGACCCTTATCTCCTCCGCCGATCACATCTACACCAGGCCACTGCTACGTCTATAATAAGGGTGAGCCACTCGGCTCCTCCCTCCCCTTCGTCCCCCCTCCGCAGCTCCGGCCACCGCCCCCACGAGCCGCCGTCGGCCTCCACGGCCCTGTGCCTTCCTGGCACGTACTCGCCCCGACCACCGTGCCCCTGGCCCTCCCTCTTCACCCTGACCACCAGGGCCTCGCCCCTACGCCGTGTTCCCTCCTGCTAGTCAGGGGAGGGGGGTTACCTGTGTGATTTTGTTTAGAAAGAAAAAAACAAACTATGTATGCATGTTAGTATGTATGTATGTATGAAAATATGTATGTAGGTATGTTAAAGTGTATGTATGAATGTATGTATATAATTGTGGGTAAAAAATGTGTGTGTGTGTGTACAAAAGCAATAAAATTAAAAAATAATAATAATTAATTAGTTAAAGTAATTAATTAATTAGATGATTAAAGTTGATTAGTTAATAATTATGTTAATTAATTAGTTAACATAAGTAAGGCTAATTGTGTTAATTAATTAATATGTTAATTAATTAAACCTGATTAATATTAATTAAACCTTAATTAACCCTCAGAGGATGACATGTGGGACCCACTAGTCAATTTGACCAGTCAAAACCCTGTTGACTGCTAATGTCATGGTGACCTCACCACGATGTCATATTTAATTATCTAATATAATTAAATTTGTTAATTCCTAAATAATTAATAAAAATTTAAAAATTAATACAAAATAAACCGTAAGTCACAAGTAAATATTTTGAACATGAAAGTTCATGTGCAAAACGAGACGAACCCGGATCCGCTATCCGTTCGTTTGTTTCGCGTTCCTAGCATAGCACACGTGGAACTTTTCCACCCTTTTCATCTGACTGGTAGTAGCCAGAGACCCATGAAATATCATCCGATATTTTCCCAACACGTGTATGACGGATGACACAGCGTTAGCTCATGCCTAGCACTCCATCTTGACATGTCATGCTTAGTGATTGCATGTGTGTTTATATTTATTATTTCTCCCCCTCGTCTTACTAGTAGACCCCGAGAGTGACGATGCTGCCGGGAACGACTACCCTCCTGACGACCAGCCCTTTGTCGCAGAGCAACAAGGCAAGCAAACCCCCCTTGATCATTCTTATATCGCCCATTCTTTGTCCCTCTTGCTTCCATTAGAATTTTGCTATTGTTATAGTTAGCTCCTATATCTGATACATAGCCTGTTTTTTGATGAAATGCTACTTTCAGTACCGCACCTTAGAAGTTCTTACTATAGGTGGCTCAGTCATCCCCTCTGACCCTTAGTCCAGTTGCCCCTGCGTTTTCGTCCAGCCTCGATCCCTCATCGACGAGCCAAGACCCGACACAGCACTCACACCCCCTTAGTTGTACGACGCTGCAGAGCCATGATTACCCACAAGTATAGGGTATCAATCGTAGTTCTTTTGATAAGTAAGAGTGCCGAACCCAACGAGGAGCAGAAGGATCTGACAAATGGTTTTCAGCAAGGTAAAATCTGCACGCACTGAAATTGTCGGTAACAAGTGATTGTGTGGTGAGATGATTCGTAGCAAGCAACAAGTAACAAAAGTAGAAACGGTGCAGCAAAGTGGCCCAATCCCTATTGTAGCAAGGGAAAAGCCTGGACAGAGTCTTATAGGAGGAAAAACGCTCCCGAGGGCACATGGGAATTTCTGTCATGCAAGTTTTCATCATGTTCATATGATTCACGTTCGTTACTTTGATAGTTTGATATGTGGGTGGACCGGCGCTTGGGTACTGCCCTTACTTGGACAAGCATCCCACTTATGATTAACCCCTCTCGCAAGCATCCACAACTACGAAAGAAGAATTAAGACAAAGTCTAACCACAGCATTAAACTAGTGGATCCAAATCAGCCCCTTATGAAGCAACGCATAAACTAGGGTTTAAGCTTCTGTCACTCTAGCAACCCATCATCTACTTACTACTTCCCAATGCCTTCCTCTATGCCCAAATAATAGTGAAGTGTTATGTATTCGACGTTCACATAACACCACTAGAGGAAAAACAACATGCAACACATCAAAATACCGAACGAATACCAAATTCACATGACTACTATGAGCATGACTTATCCCATGTCCTCAGGAACCAAAGTAACTACTCACAAAGAATAATCATATTCATGACCAGAGAGGTAATGAGTAGCATCAAGGATCTGAACATAAATTCTTCCACCAAATAATCCAACTAGCATCAACTACAAAGAGTAATCAACACTACTAGCAACCTTACAAGTACCAATCGGAGTCGCGAGACGGAGATTGGTTTCAAGTGATGAACTAGGGTTTGGAGATGAGATGGTGCTGATGAAGATGTTGATGGTGACGAGTCCCCTCCGATGAGAGGAGTGTTGGTGATGACGATGGCAATGATTTCCCCCTCTGGGAAGGAAGTTTCCCCGGCAGGATCATCCTGCCGGAGTTCTAGATTGGTTCTGCCCAAGTTCCGCCTCATGGCGGCGGCTAATCCACGAAAAAGCTCCTCTCTGATTTTTTTTCCTGGACGAAACCCTTCATATAGCAAAAGAGGGGGGCAAGTGGGCCAGCAGGTTGCCCACAAGCCCTCATGGTGCGGTCTGGCGGGTGGCCGCGCCGTGCAGGCTTGTGGCCAACCCCTGGCGCCCCTCTGGCGCTTCTTCGGCCCAGTATTTTTCATAAATCCGGAAAAAATTCCTCGTTGATTTTTACGGCATTTCGAGTTGCGCAAAATAGGTATCTCAAACTTGCTCCACTTTCAGGCCAGAATTCCAGTTGCCGGCATTCTCCGTCTTCATGTAAACCTTGCAAAATAAGAGAGAAAAGGCATAAGAATTGTACCGTGAAGTGAAATAACAGCCCAAGAAGCGATAAATATCAACATGATGCAAAATGGACGTATCAACTCCCCCAAGCTTAGACCTCGCTTGTCCTCAAGAGAAAGCCTAGCTCAATAAATATGTCCACATGTTTAGGGAGAGAGGTGTCGACGAAAGAAGATACGAACATGCATGCATCATGATCATGATAAAAACAACAATACCAACATATAATCTCTCATGCTAAAGTGATAATTCCTTCACAAAGTAAAGCATGGATCAAGAACCTTATCGAGAAGTAAGAACTGATAGCCTTTAGTCATTGAAGCAATTGCAATTTATCACAATATCAGAAAGAGTCAAATAAGAGCTTGTAAAGCAAATCCACATACTCAATCATTCTTTCGTTCTCTACAATTGCTACAACTCACTTGATACTCATGAGATCAAAGTTTCAGCTGGACACAGAGAAAGATAGGGGCTTACAGTTTTGATATATGAATATAGATCTTTCCCAAGCATATGACGTTAGCCCAAGATAAAGGCGAGATAAGGAATTGGTGAAGATCACCTTGACTCTTTCAAGGGCAAAAAGTAAAGGTACAAGATAGGACCTTCGCAGAGGGAAGCAGAGGTTGTCACGCACTTTTGAGGTTTTGATGTGTGTCCTCTTAGTGCGGAGGAATGTCACTTTATATTGCCTCCTGTGATAAAGAACTTTATTATGCAGTCTATCGCTTTTATGTCTTCCTCATCACAGGTTCATACAAAGCGTATTTTCCACACACTAATAGATCATACATATTAGAGAGCAATTTTTATTGCTTGCACCGATGACAACTTACTTGAGGGATCTTATTAAATCCATAGGTAGGTATGGTGGACATTCATGGCAAAACTGGGTTGATGGTTTATGGATGCACAAGTAGTATCTCTACTTAGTGCGGGCGCTTTGGCTATTGTGAGGTGGAAGCAATCGTCACATGCTAAGGGATCTCTAATCATATAACATTGCTCGGAGCTAAGCAAACACAATTCATTATGTTGTCTTCGTTGTCCAACATCTACTTCTAGGCATGCAATAGTTTAGTGAGTGTTCACAATCATAGATAGTGTCAGAGATGATATATTTATATGTGAACCTCTCCTTCTTTATCACTTCCTATTAATTGCAACAATGACCAAGGTCTACGTTTGCCTACCCTCAACAAGTTTCAATCCTCATTCTTTTTATATGTGAAGCCATCACTTCCCATAAGATCATTACATGATCTTTCATGCTTTTGTTCTATTCTCACTCTTTTGATCATGGCAAGAGGCAAAGCCCTTCAATTAAGACACTCTTTATTATATGGCTCACGAGCTCGAATACATCGGGTGTGACACAAAGAAAAACTCAAGACTAAAACACTAAGACTTTTAATCTACTAGAGAAAGAGAAAACTGAAAAGGAAAACTAAAACAAAGGTAAAGGCAAAAGATGTGATGGTGATACGATACCGGGGCAACTCCCCCAAGCTTGGCACAAGCCAAGGGGATTGCCCATACCAATGTTCAGTTGTCTTCCTTTGGGGTGATGGTGGAGGAGTTGTTGAAGCGGTCTTGAGCTTGTTTAATTTCCACTTGAGCATGAAATTCTGCTCCCTCAGATCATCATTTTCCTCTTCAAGCTTCAACACCCTTTGGCATAATTCCTGCTTACTCTCCTGCAAGAAACGAGAAGGAATAAACAAGGTCTTAGGCTTCTTCCTTGAGTCAGGGAGGCTCGACTTCTTGAACTCCACATGCGTGCGTCCAGGTTGAGGTAGAGGAGCCTCCTCTTCATCGGAACTCGATTGTTCCTTCCCCTTGGGATCATAATCTTCTTCCTCATCAGAGGTCCAACCATAAGGATCAAAGTCCCCATAGACCTTGGGGTTAGCAAGGTAATCAGCCACATAGCTCTCCCCCTCTGAATCCTGAGAAGACATCTTGACCTAGATCTGCGGCAGAAACAGGCTCGAAACGAAAAACAGAAGAAATCTGCGTGATGCAGGGGTCAGACCAAACGGGAGAATATATAATGATTTTTTCCAGACCAGAAGGAGTACCCCGCACGAAAACGGAGTCCGGGAGGCGCACGAGGTGGCCACAAGCCCTCACGGCGCGGCCAGGGGGTGGGCCCACGCCGTGCAGGCTTGTCGCCTCCTCGCGCACATTCCGGACTACTTCCAATTTTTGTATTTTTTCAAATATTCCAAAACAGAGAAAATTTCCTACTGGAAATGTTTTGGACTCTGTTTTCTTACCGAATCACATACCTCTTCGTTTTTGGAGTCTGAAACAGGCTGATAAATATCCCTTAGGTATTCTTCCGGAGTTATGGTATTGATAATATTGCTCTCAAAATTTATGGGAGTACCTGAGATATAATGCTTGATTCTATGCCCATTTACAACTCTCGGACAATTACCTTCCTTGTTGTTGATCTTGATAGCAGTGGAATGATATACTTCCACAACAACATAGGGACCTTCCCATTTAGAGAGAAGCTTGCCTGCAAAGAATCTTAAACGAGAGTTATATAGCAAGACATAATCACCTACATTGAACTCATTCTTTTGTATCCTCTTATCATGCCACCTCTTAACCTTCTCTTTGAAGAACTTGGCATTCTCATATGCCTGAGTTCTCCATTCATCAAGCGAGCTAATGTCAAATAACCTCTTCTCATCGGCAAGTTTTAAATCAAAGTTGAGCTCTATGATTGCCCAATAAGCTTTATGCTCAAGCTCAAGAGGTAAATGACATGCTTTACCGTACACCATTTTATACGGAGACATGCGCATGGGATTCTTATAGGCAGTTCTATAAGCCCATAGTGCATCGTCGAGCTTCTTAAACCAATTCTTTCTAGACCTGTTGACAGTCTTTTGTAGAATCAGGTTAATATCTCTATTGCTTAGCTCTACTTGACCACTGGACTGAGGGTGATAGGGAGACGCAATTCTATGGTTGACATCGTACTTTGCAAGCGTTTTACGGATAGCACCATGAATGAAATGTGAACCACCGTCAGTCATTAGATATCTATGGACTCCAAATCTAGGGAAAATAACCTCTTTAAGCATCCTAATAGAAGTGTTGTGATCAACACTACTAGTGGGGATAGCTTCTACCCACTTAGTGACGTAATCATCAGCAACTAGGATATGAGTATACCCGTGGGATTGTGGAAAAGGTCCCATATAATCAAAGCCCAGACATCAAAAGGTTCAATGACAAGTGAATAGTTCATAGGCATTTCCTGACGTTTGCTAATATTACCTATTCTTTGACATTCGTCACAAGACAAGACAAACTTACGGGCATCCTTAAAGAGAGTGGGCCAATAGAAACCTGATTGCAATACCTTGTGTAGTTCTATCTCCCGCATGGTGTCCTCCGTAGGTCTCGGAGTGAAACTTCTGTAGGATCTGTCTCTGTTCATGTTCAGGTACACAACGTCTAATAACACCATCTACTCCTTCCTTATAGAGGTGAGGATCATCCCAAAAGTAGTGTCTCAAGTCAAAGAAGAATTTCTTCTTTTGCTGGTACGTGAAACTAGGTGGTATATATTTGGCAACAATATAGTTTGCATAATCAGCATACCACGATGCACTACGTGAAGCATTGATGACATTCAATTGCTCATCGGGAAAGCTATCATCAATAGGTTGTGGGTCATCAAGAACGTTCTCCAACCTAGACAAGTTATCTGCTACGGGGTTATCAGCACCCTTTTCTGTCGACAACGTGCAAATCAAATTCTTGTAGCAAGAGAACCCATTTGATAAGCCTAGGTTTAGCGTCCTTCTTCTGCATGAGGTAATTAATAGCAGCATGATCAGTGTGAATAGTGACTTTGGAATCAACTATGTAAGACCTGAACTTTTCACATGCAAACACGACTGCTAGAAATTCCATCTCAGTAGTAGCATAGTTTCTCTGGGCACTGTCTAGAGTTTTACTAGCGTAGTGAATAACATTCAACTTCTTATCAACTCTTTGCCCTAGAACAACACCAACATCATAATCACTAGCATCACACATGATTTCAAAAGGCAAGTTCCAATGAGGTGGTTGAACAATAGGTGCAGTTATCAAAGCCCTCTTAAGTATTTCGAAGGCTTCCTCACAATCATCGTCAAAAACAAAAGGAATATCCTTTTGCAAGAGATTGGTAAGAGGCCTAGAAATCTTAGAGAAGTCTTTAATAAACCTTCTATAGAAACCAGCATGACCAAGGAAACTTCTTATACCTTTGATATCTGTGGGGTCTGGCATTTTCTCGATTGCATCAACCTTAGCCTTATCGACTTCAATACCTCTTTCAGAAATTTTATGTCCTAAGACGATGCCTTCATTAACCATAAAGTGGCACTTCTCCCAATTAAAGGCAAGATTGGTGTCTTTACATCTCTGTAAGACTCGATCAAGATTGCTGAGGCAATCATCAAAAGAAGACCCGTAAACGGAGAAGTCATCCATGAAAACCTCAACAATCTTTTCACAAAAGTCAGAGAATATAGCTATCATACATCTCTGAAAGGTGGCAGGTGCATTACATAAGCCAAAAGGCATACGTCTATAAGCAAAGGTACCGAAAGGGCAGGTGAAAGTGGTTTTCTCCTGATCAGATTGTGCAACTGGTATTTGGGAGAAACCAGAATAACCATCTAGAAAGCAGAAGTGTGTGTGTTTAGATAGTCTTTCTAACATTTGGTCGATAAAAGGCAAAGGGTAATGATCTTTCCTAGTGGCTTTATTCAATTTCCTAAAATCGATCACCATCC
The DNA here is from genome assembly GCF_904849725.1 of Hordeum vulgare subsp. vulgare. Taxonomy (NCBI): domain Eukaryota; kingdom Viridiplantae; phylum Streptophyta; class Magnoliopsida; order Poales; family Poaceae; genus Hordeum; species Hordeum vulgare. The sequence continues at coordinate 87,920,407 of NC_058518.1, forward strand.
TATAGCTAGTAATAATCATCTGTGGGATCAATTCATCCTTATCATTAGGGACAACAGTAATGCCTCCCTTCTTAGGGACGCAATGCACCGGACTCACCCAATCGCTATGAGCAACAGGATAGATAATACCCGCTTCTAGGAGCTTTAGTATTTGTTTTCTTACTACTTCTTTCATCTTAGGATTCAATCTCCTTTGATGATCAGCGACTGGTTTCAAATCAGGATCGGTTTTAATCTTGTGCTGGCATAGAGTGGGACTAATGCCCTTAAGATCATCAAGAGTATATCCTATAGCAGCACGGTGCTTCCTCAGAGTTTTTAGTAACTTATTTTCTTCATGCTCCGAGATGCTAGCACTAATAATGACAGGATATATCTCTTTTTCATCAAGATAGGCATACTTAAGAGTACCAGGCAACTGTTTAAGCTCGAACACAGGATCACCCTTTGGTGGAGGTGGATCCCCAAGCAGTTCAACAGGCAAGTTATTCTTAAGGGTAGGATATTGTTCTAAGACAACTCTATCTATTTCATCCCTTTCATCCATATGCATATCATTTTCATGCTCAAGCAAGTATTTCTCTAAGGGATCAGTAGGAGGCACGGCAATAGAAGCTAAGAAAATAGTTTCATCCTTACTAGGAAACTCCTTTTCATGAGGTTGTCTACCAAACTTGGAGAAATTGAACTCATGTGACACACCTTCAAAGCCAACAGTGACAGTTTGCTTCTCACAGTTAATATGAGCATTGACGGTATTGAGAAAAGGTCTACCAAATATGATGGGACAAAAGCTATCTTGTGCGGTAGCAAGAATGAGGAAATCAGCAGGATACTTCGTTTTACCACACAAGACTTCAACATCCCTAACAATTCCCACAGGGCAGATAGTATCTCTATTGGCAAGCTGAATAGTGACATCAATAGGTTCTATCTCAACAGGTGCAATCTCATCTTTGATTTCATCATATAAGGATTGAGGTATTGCACTAACACTAGCACACACGTCACATAAACCATGATAACAATGATCTCCTATCTTAACAGAAACCACAAGCATGCCAACAACAGGCCTATGATTGTCTCTAACGTGAGGTTTATCAATTCTAGCAGCATCTTCACAAAAGTGAATATTATGTCCATCAACATCATCGAACAGAAGATCTTTGATAATAGCAATGCTAGGTTCAACTCTAATTTGCTCAGGAGGTGTAGGTGTTCTAATATAGCCTCTACGTATCACAGTTGATACTTTAGAATGATCCTTTATCCTAACAGGGAAATGTGGTTTCTCAATGTAAGCACTGGGAACCACGGGATCATTATAGGCAATGACTTTCTCTTCAACTGGAGTGGGTTTAACTACATTGACTTCTAATGAAGGATGGTATTTAAACCACTTCTCTTTGGGGAGATCAATATGAGTAGCAAAAGATTCACACAATGAAGCTACTATCTCAGAGTCATGTCCATACTTAGCGCTAAAGTCACAAAAAGTATTTGTCTCAACAAAGGATTTAACGCAATCAAACGTCAAATTCATACCTGAGTCCTTACCTTCTTAAAGGTCCCAATCTTCACAGTTGTGTTTAATTATCTCCAATAAAATCCATCTGAAGTCAATATCTCTCTTCATAAAAGAACCGGTACAAAAAGTGTCGAGCATGGTGCGATCATCATGGGAAAGCCGAGCATGGAAGTTCTGAATGATAATTTCTCTCGAGAGCTCATGATTGGGGCATGAATATAGAATTGATTTAAGGCTCCCCCAATCTTGAGCAATGCTTTCTCTGTCATGAGGCAAAAAATTATAAATATAATTCCGATCACGATGTACTATATGCATAGGATAAAACTTTTGATGAAATTCCAATTTCGACCGATTGTAGTCCCATGATCCAGTATCATCACATAGCCTATAGCATGTCAACGCCTTATCCTTCAAAGATAAAGCTAAGAACTTCTTCTTGACCTCATCCTCGGGCAAACCTGCAAGCTTAAATAAACCACAAACTTCATCTACATAGATTAGATGCAAGTCTGGATGTGATGTTCCATCTCGTGTAAAAGGATTAGCCAGCAGTTTCTCAAGCATACCCGAAGGAAATTCAAAGCAAATATTTTCAGTTGGTGCAGCAGGTTGAGGAGCAACTCTTTGTGCTTCCGTTCGAGGTGAAGATACCCCGAACAAGCCCCTCAAAGGATTAGTATCCATAGTGACAAGTGACAACAAATTTCAGCACACTATATGAATGTGTCCTTACCAAGTTCCACTTACCAAAGGCGCTTCACTCCCCGGCAACGGCGCCAGAAAAGAGTCTTGATGACCCACAAGTATAGTGGATCAATCATAGTCCTTTTGATAACTAAGAGTGTCGAACCCAACGAGCAGCAGAAGGATTTGACAAGTGGTTTTCAGCATGGTAAAATCTGCATGCACTGAAATTGTCGGTAACAAGTGATTGTGTGGTGAGATGATTCATAGCAAGCAACAAGTAACAAAAGTAGCAACGTTGCAGCAAAGTGGCCCAATCCCTATTGTAGCAAGGGACAAGCCTGGACAAAGTCTTATAGGATTAAAAACGCTCCCGAGGACACACGGGAATATCTGTCATGCTAGTTTTCATCATGTTCATATGATTCACGTTCGTTACTTTGATAGATTCATATGTGGGTGGACCGCCGCTTGGGTACTGCCCTTACTTGGAGAAGCATCCCACTTATTATTAACCCCTCTCGCAAGCATCCGCAACTACGAAAGAAGAATTAAGACAAAGTCTAACCATAGCATTAAACTAGTGGATCCAAATAAGCCCCTTACGAAGCAACGCATAAACTAGGGTTTAAGCTTCTGTCACTCTAGCAACTCATCATCTACTTACTACTTCCCAATGCCTTCCTCTAGGCCTAAATAATGGTAAAGTGTTATGTAGTCGACGTTCACATAACACCACTAGAGGAAAAACAACATGCAACACATCAAAATACCGAACGAATACCAAATTCACATGACTACTATTAGCAACCTTACAAGTACCAATCGGAGTCGCGAGACGGAGATTGGTTACAAGTGATGAACTAGGGTTTGGAGATGAGATGGTGCTGATGAAGATGTTGTGACGAGTCCCCTCCAATGAGAGGAGTGTTGGTGATGACGATGGCGATGATTTCCCCCTATGGGAGGGAAGTTTCCCCGGCAAGATCGTCATGCCGGAGCTCTAGATTGGTTCTGCTCAAGTTCCGCCTCATGGCGGCGCCGAATCCACGAAAATGCTCCTCTTTGATTTTTTTCCTGGACGAAACCCTTCATATAGCAAAGGAGGGGGGCAAGTGGGCCAGCAGGTTGCCCACAAACCCTCATGGCGTGGCCTGGGGGGGAGGTGTCCGCGCCGTGCAGGCTTGTGGCCAACCCCTGGCGCCCCTCTGGCGCTTCTTCGGACCAGTATTTTCATAAATCCAGAAAAAAATCCTCGTTGATTTTTATGGCGTTTGGAGTTGCGCGGAATAGGTATCTCAAACTTGCTCCACTTTCAGGCCAGAATTCCAGTTGCCGTTATTCTCGCTCTTCATGTAAACCTTGCAAAATAAGAGAGAAAAGGCATAAGAATTGTACCATGAAGTGAAATAACTGCCCAAGAAGCGATAAATATCAACATGAAAACAAGATGCAAAATGGACGTATCAAGCCACTATCTAGTACCGCGGGTGACACCTCACGAGGTACTCATGATGATATCTCTGTAGTACGGCTAGTCGGTTGTGGTTATCGAGGGTGATTCCTCCTTTACCACTCCCGACGATGACTCTGTCTTGCAACCCCTCAAGTGTGAGACCATCGAGGGTGATTCCTCTAAGTCCACTTTGACGGTTACATCAATAGGAATCCAACGAGGGTGATACCTCGGATCCCCTGATGTTACAACCACACAGTTACTTGATCGTGTTACTGGGAACATTGATGAATAATGGTTGGCGGGTGGATTCCCGCGTGTATGTGTCGTTGATAAGTCTCCAACGTATCTATATTTTTTCATGGTTCTGTGCTATTATCTTGTCAAACTTTGGATGTTTTGTATGCCTTTTATATCTTTTTTGGGACTAACTTATGAACTGAGTGCCAAGTACCTATTCCTGTTTTTTCCGTGTTTTTGACCCTTTTCAGAGGAGAATATTAAACGGAGTCCAAACGGAATAAAACCTCCGAAAAGATTTTTTTCCGGAACAGAAGATATGCAGGGAGCTTGAGAACCAAGGCAGAGGGCACCAGGGGAGGCCACAAGCCCCCTAGCCGCGGCCTTGGGGGGCCCGCGCCTAGCAGGCTTGTGGGCCCCCTTTGGCTCCTCTGCCCTACCTCTTCCGCCTATAAATCCCCGAAAAATCCAAAACCACGGGAGAGATCCACGAAAATACTTTTCCGCCGTCGCAAGCTTCTGTCTCCGTAAGATCCCATCTGGGGCACGTTCTGGTGCCCTGCCGGAGGGGGGATTCAGATACGGAGGGCTTCTTCATCAGCACCATTGCCTCTCCGATGATGCGTGAGTAGTTCACCATAGACCTTCGGGTCCAAATCTAGTAGCTAGATGGCTTCTTCTCTCTCTTGGATCTTCAATACAAAGTTCTCCATGATCTTCATTGAGATCTATCCGATGTAATCTTCTTTTGCGTTGTGTTTGTCGAGATCCGACGAATTGTGGATTTATGATCAGATTATCTATGAATCTTATTTGAGTTTCTTTTGATCTCTTATATGCATGATTTCATATCCTTGTAATTTTCTTCGAGTTGTGGGTTTTGTTTGGCCAACTTGATCTATGATTCTTGCAATGGCAGAAGTGCTTGGTTTTGGGTTAATACCGTGCAGTGACCTCACCCAATGACAGAAGGGGTAGCGAGGCACGCATCGTGTTGTTGCCATCAAGGGTGAAAAGATGGGGTTTATATCTACTGCATGAATTTATACCTCTACATCATGTCATCTTGCTTAAGGCGGTACTATATTTGTCATGAACTCAATACACTAGATGCATGCTGGATAGCGGTCGATGTGTGGAGTAATAGTAGTAGATGTAGAAAGTATCGGTCTACTTGTCTCGGACGTGATGCCTATATGCATGATCATTGCCTTAGATATCGGCATGACTTTGCGTGGTTCTATCAATTGCTCGACAGTAATTCGTTCACCCACCGTAATATTTGCTATCTTGAGAGAAGCCTCTAGTGAACCCTATGCCCCCCGGGTCTACTTCACATCATATTTTCAGACCTACACTTTTACTTTGTTGCACTTTCCACCTTCAGATCTCACCTTGCAATCAATCGTGAAGGGATTGACAACCCCTTTGTAGCGTTCGGTGCAACTTTGCTGTTTTTGCGCACGTACATTGGTGCCTCATCTTGATACTCCTACTGGATTGATACCTTGGTTCTCAAACTGAGGGAAATACTCACTGCTACTGTGCTGCATCACCCTTTCCTCTACAAGGGAGAAAACCAACACAAACTCAAGAGGTAGCAGTCGTTTAGTTAATTAAATTGTTATTCGATTTGGGTATTTGATCTGGGTTGGTCGGAGACCTTATTTCACACTAACCATCTACGTAGGAGGAGTTATGGGTTCTTGACGTAATGGTATCAACCGAACCTCTCCAAACGTCAGCAATGGAGCGGCACGCGCTCGAGTTGTGCGGATAGGCATCTCTCTTGTAATAAAGGGTGCTAGGACTAACCTCGGCCGCCCATGCATCCTGCAGGAGTGCAAAGGGTGATGGGCCCATGACCCCTGCGCTCATAGGATTTAGACCGGCGGGCTGGCCTCTCTGTTGATTCTAGGTGGGGCTGCGATGTGTCGATGTTCCGAGGCCGGGCATGACCGAGTAAAGTGTGTCCGTCCAGAGTTTATCGAGCGTGACGGGGAATATGTTGTGCACCCCTGCAGGGAAGAACTTATTTATTCGAATAGTCATGTCCATGATTACACGATGACTTGGAGTTGTGCCCCGATTTAATACAACTACAACTGTTAGTTAACTGGAATGTTTGCTCCGGGATTGCTTCGTCGCAGGGAGTCGAGGAAAAATCTCTAGGCATCACTTCGTATTAATATTGCTGCAAGAACATGACTATTTATTTTTTTCACCTATTCTACTCTCGTCTATTGCTGCAAGACCCCCTGAAGATGCTGGTCTTTGATAGGACTAGGCCTTCCCTCTCTTTCTCGCATTGCTACAGTCAGTCCACATATAAACCCCTTCCTTTGATATTGATGCATACTTAGCATAGTTCTGATGTCAGTCTTGCGAGTACTTTGGATGAGTACTAACATTTGCTTTGCTCCCCTTTTCCCCTTGACCCGTTGCTGCGACTAGATGATGGAGCCCAGGAGATGGCGTATCCCGCCGCTGACGACTACTACCCCGACGATGCCTACTACTACGTGGAGGCCGCTGAAGACCAGGAGTAGTTAGGAGGTTCCCAGGCAGGGGGGCTCGCCTCGTTCTATCATTTTATGTTTGTGGTAGCCTTCTCTAAGGCACCTCATGTTTTATGTTTGTACTCCGATATTTGTTGCTTCCGCTGACTCATATGTTTATCGAGCTTCTGTACTCTAGCACTCGAGGCCCCTGGCTTGTAATATGAAGCTTGTATGTTTTAATTGTGTCAAGAGTTTTGTTGTGATATCTTCCCGTGAGTCCTTGAGCTTGGTCGTATGCATTTGAGTGTATGTTTAGCGTATGATCAAATCGAGGGCGTCACAAGTTGGTATCGTAATTGACTGCCTCCAGGTAGCCCCCTTTCCAACTCATTGGCCGAAGTTGAGTCTAGTACGTGAAAAACTTTACTAACATTGTTGTGTGGCTTACGGTCCCACATCTCAATCGGGTGGTATTAGTATCTTTTACTCCTCTTCTATACTCTGGGTTCTGATCTCTATTCTCTTCCGGGTTAAATATTTTGCTAACTCTAACTCTAGGTTCTCGTAAATAAATCCTCCCGGAGAACCCCGCAGTTACAGATGCTGGTTTGATTCCTCAGAAGACTCCGAAGATACTTTCTAATGATATCCCGAGAACTTGTGCTCATCGCTTTTGCGATTTGTTTCCTGTGTGAACCCCTATGAATGACTACATACAAATGTCGTTTAGAATTTCATTTTCCAGTCCTCTTTTTATTACAAGGTACATTAATATTATATTATCGGGGATTGGTTCATCCTCAGTTATCATGGGTTTCGTAAGTCCTTTGAATTACTATTCGATCTTCCAAAATCCTCTGTAGCCTATAGTTCATGACCTTTCCCAAATACTTCCAAAATCCATATGTCTAGCAACATTCGTTAAAATCCTTTGTGCTTTCCCTTTGATCTTATGATTCAACATGTGTCTGAGTGCACACAATCATCTCCTAATTCTCATAAATTATCTTTCCAGCTCACACGTCCTTCAAGACATGAGCTGGTTCTCGGCAAGTCAACCTTTGTTCATTGTCCATCTAAGACCTTCAACTTGCTTGTATTTTATCGGAACACCTAAATCTGATACACCAACCTGGAAGTCATAAATTACTTTGGTAATTAAGTATCTATATTTTTTAGATGTTCTATAATCAGATGCCTTGCATTCTATTCTCCCTCTGATTGAGTACCAATACTCACATCAGGACCTTTGTGGACCATGAGACGCCATTGTTGGATTATTATCCGACGACATCCTTTGCATTCAAAATTCTTGTGATATTGTTTCCCCTAATACATAATGCCATTGGTAAATTGTCTCCTCTCCTTCTGATAAGTTGCATCCTATACCCTTGTCAGCCATGCTCTTCAAGCATGTGTTAATTACTCTTGAAGTTTGTGGTATATGTACCTAAGATGCCCTGATGGGTAGAACCTATGCCTTCCTAAATCAATATGACCTGAAGAGTATTCATGAGAGTTACTCTTTTGGTGTTTTGCCAGATAATCCTTCAAAGTTACAACTTCATCAAAGGTGAGGAGTAAATGGCAGGTGATGCATTGACGAAGTGGGAGCCGACCTTGAACTTTGTGTTCATGCCCATGGAAACGACGTTGATCCTACCATAGAAATTTCTCATGTCAATAATAATTAATTCTATGATTTAATCTTGTATATGTGATTTGGTACTTTGCAACCGTGGTTCCGACCATGATTGTTCTTCTTTGATCCCATATGTAGATAAGTTAAAGTGCTTGTCTTCCACAGATCAATACATTAGTCTAACCTCTACTCCGATCTACCTCTGAGTATTGTCCCTGGTATCTCGAAAATATCATGGAGCTATATAACCTTTTATGAGCTCCTCATCAACTATGACATTACACTAATTCTAGTTTTCCTCGTGTTTTGAGTCGTTGGACACGCAAGTACACCGATAACTGAATCGAGTATGCATTGCGATTCGACAACTGTTAGTAGTCTTCCTTGTTTACGAGTTTGTACTTGATCTTGTCACTCCACGTTGTTAAGCTACATAATCATCGTCATTCTAAAGCTTGACCATGCTATGTCTATCCTCCATCCCTGGAGCACATGTCCGACTCTATGTTAAGCTTACATCGGGTTTTGAATATCACATTGGTTTTCTTGAAAGGCAATCTCGATTCGGAGCTAGCGGTCCTATATATGATTCCGACAACCTTTCGCTGCATCATTCCCTTCTTGATGTCATCACTGAACGATTACATCTTCATGAAACTTCTCGAAAAATGTGTCGTGATCAATTGTTAGCATTCTGAACTCTTCCAGGGAATCAATAAGATTGTTGATGATAAGGACCATCCTTGCCTCTTGATGATTGGTGTTATCATTGTTAAACCTTTTTGCCTTCCCTCCAACACAAACTTGATCATGTTTGTGTTGTCCCTTAAGTTCCTGACTATTCAGCTTATGTTATCTTCTACCTTGGAGTATTACCATCTTTTATGTCAAGAATGTTGTGAGCATTGTTGCACCTCTAAAAAAAATCTTGATATAAGTGATACTTCTCTCCGTCACCATCTATTTCTTCGTCCCTTGTTGTTTAAAACCGGAATACCAACAAGTGAACTTTGATGTGTGATCCCAATACTTCTGGCAACCCTATTACCTTGAGGTTAACAATTGATTGTTCCATTCTTGGTATGTTGGTTATTGACTCACCATTCTCGCATTGGTCGTGTGATATGTCTCCATCGTATCTACTTTTCCAAACTCTTTGAATGGAACTAACCCAGACTGACGCTGTTTTCAGCAGAATTTCCATGGTGTTGTTTTTGCGTAGAAATAGAAGTTATCAGAGTGACCTAGAAATGTACGAGGATTTTTTGTGGAATATATAAAAAAATACTAGCACAAGAATCAACTGGAGACGTGGAGCGAGGAGCCCACAAGCCCAGGAGGCGCGGGGCCCCCCTGGCCACGCCTGGCAGGCTTGTGAGCCCCTCGGGGCTCCGCCACCTCCAACTCCAGCTCTATTTATTCTCTCTTGCAAGGAAAAAAATCAGAGAGAAGAGTTCATCGCGTTTTACGATACGGAGCCGCCGCCACCACCTATTCTTCCTCTGGATGACAGATCTTGAGTCCGTTCTGGGATCCGGAGAGGGGGAATCGACGCCTTCGTCATCACCGACCATCCTTCATCGCTAATTCCTTGATGCTCTTCATCGTTCGTGAGTAATCTCATCGTAGGCTTGCTGGACGGTGATGGGTTGGATGAGATCTATCATGTAATCAAGTTAGTTTTGATGGGGTTTGATCCCTGGTATCCACTATGTTCTGATATTGATGTTGCTACTACTTTGCTTTGCTTAATTCTTGTCACTAGGGCCCGAGTGCCATAATTTCATATCTGAACCTATTATGTTCTCATCAATATATGTGTGTTCTTGATCATATCTTGCAAGTTGTAGTCACCTACTATGTGTTATGACCCGGCAAACCCGGAGTGACAATAGCCGGAACCACTCCCGGAGATGACCATAGTATGAGGAGTTCATGTATTCACTAAGTGCTAATGCTTTGTTCCGGTTCTCTATTAAAAGGAGAACCTTAATATCCCATAGTTTCCATTAGGACCCCGCTTCCACGGGAGGGATGGACAATAGATGTCATGCAAGTTATTTTCATAAGCACGTATGACTATATACGGAATGCATGCCTACATTACATTGACGAACTGGAGCTAGTTACATATCTCCCCATGTTATAACTGTTGCATGATGAATGTCATCCGGCATAATTATCCATCACCGATCCAATGCCTACGAGTCTTTCCGTACTGCTCCTTGCTATGTTACTTTGCCGCTACTGCTGTCACTACATTACTGTTACTGCTACTGCTGTCACTGCTGCTATTGTTACCTCTACTGCTGTCACTACTGCTACTGTTACCGTTGCAACTGTTACTATCACACTACTTTGCTACTGAAACTTTGCTGCAGATACTAAGTCTTTCAGGTGTGGTTGAATTGACAACTCAACTGCTAATACTCGAGAATATTCTTTGGCTTCCCCTTGTGTCGAATCAACAAATTTGGGTTGAATACTCTACCCTCGAAAACTGTTGCGATCCCCTAGACTTGTGGGTCATCATCGTGCTACTCATTCTGTATTTTCGAGTGCACCCTTCGACAAATGTTTAATTGTGGATGTTCCCTCGAGCATACATCATCATATCATTTGGTCCAACAAATTCTATCTCCTTGTTCTCATAATTTTGAAAATTCATCGCTATCGAAATCTTGTGATGTTGTTGTTGAGCCCATCGGCCACACCCCCAACTTCTTCATTTTTCACGTTGAAGCTTTTTAAAGCATTATCTTTGTGCCTAGCTCAATTAGAATATGTTTGATAGAAGAAGTGTTTTTCCCAAAGTTCATGTGCATTCTTACCGCCGTGAATACGAGGAAGTTTTGTTTCACATCCTCTCTGGACATCCCAAAGCATTCACGCATGTGCGAAGTGTTATATATGTTGAAGATTTGTTATCTTCACTTCATATAACTTCGCTTAGCACGCCAACCCACTTGCTGATTTGATCAAGGAAAATAAGTTCCTTCCTAAGAGCTATTCCAGGCTCACCCAAGGGCCATGATATCCTCGTTGATGGTTCTCAAATCAGATCTCGGATGCGTTTTGGTTTTAAGCAGTCCATATGGGCACAAATGCCTTGACATTGTGTCCATGTGTTTTATAATCCCACTGGCGATTCAAGACTTGCTTCCGTTGTTCATATCCCGAGGATCTTGCATCATCATCTCGTAAATTGTTGTTGCCCTGTTTTTTTCTCACGCATCCCGATCCTGAGGAATTCTCACACCACTCAGATCTAAATCTTGTGCAGGTATGATGGTTGGAACATTTCCCAATTATTATAACTTTGGTCTTTAGGTAAACCGATATGGTGTAAGGTTAGCCATCCTACCATGAGGAAATTGTAAGACTTGTGTTATAAGTTGTTCCTCGTGTATCCCTTGTGTACCCAAAGTATGACCTTTATCTGATGACCTTGTCGATGCTACCACGAAGCATGGATGTAGTACTTTAAATTTTAACAGGAACATTGGAAGCGCAATGCTAAATTGTTCCTGATAAGTTATCCAAACCATATGGTATGGGTAAACATCATGATTCTTCTTCCCCTTTTATCAAGATGGTTAGGTACTTGATCACCTACCACGTATACCATACCCTATTTTTCCTCGGGAATGGTATACTTCAATACTTGTGTGTGTGAACACATTTTCCTTTCCATTGGTCTATTTGACCTTTCTTGTGGCATAACCTATCTGAGCAGTGGTAATCCCCTGCTTAGGTAAAAATCTCGGTATACAACTCTGTCAGTAAGACCCTGTTACTATTGTGGATAACATTTCGGTAGTCGCCGATGGATGAGAACTTTGCCTATTGGCCCGCCTCGTTCTCCTCCCTTGGTACCGACGTTGTTGCCAACATAACTGACATGCTATCCTCTGACATGTCTTGCTACCAAGACCGCGTAAGATGTCACCGCTTCGACTACTCTTGGACCACATGGTGGACCCATAACCCAAAGTTCCACAGGATCGAATCCTGACTCTCCTGTACATCTTTTGACTCCAAGGTATCCTTTGCACTTGGCTTCGTATGAAATTCCCGAGCCACCATCCAATGGAACGATCACTATTCGGTCCGGATATTATCGAACATGCGGAAGATCAAGTCCGCATTATTCATGAGAATCTGAATGCTGCTCAGTCTCGTTAGAAGAGCCAGTATGACCATCATCATCAAGATATGGTCTATCAACCTGGCGAAAAGGCTTATCTTCGCGTCACACCAATGAGAGGTGCACACCATTTTGGGATCAAGGGAAAGTTCGCTCCTCGCTATGTTGGACCTTTCACCATTCTCGAAAGGCGTGAAAAAGTAGCTTATCAATTGGAACTGCCGGCGAACCTTTCTCCGGTTCGCGATTGCTTCCATGTGTCTCAGCTCCGTCGCTGCTTCAAGGACCCTATCCGAGAAGTGGATCATGATATGCTTGAGATGCAACAAGACCTCTCTTATAAGGAGCGTCGAGTCTGCATTCTCGACCAGGGTGAACGTCAGGCTCGTCGCAAAGTCACCAAGTTCCTTAAATTGCAGTTGTCAAATCATTTTGAAGATGAGGCCACTTGGGAACGCGAGGATCATCTTCACGATGAATACCCCGAGCTCTTTCCTTCTACCTCTTAATTCTTGGAACGAGAATTCTTATTAGTAGGGGAGAGTTGTGACATCCTCGGCTTTTTCTACAGTGACAATTGTAATTAAGCTACAGTGATGACCATGATCAGTGCCTAATCATTTTTGCTAAAAATGATATGGTCAAGTTCAAAGTCATATCTCATTTCAAATTCCTTTTCAAAAGGCCCTTGAATTTTATTATGATAAAATAAAGTTGCAAACAACAAATGAAAATTGTTGCACAATTGTTATAAATCACAAAACAAATGTTGTTAAGGAACACAACATCCCCTTGATGTTGCACTGGACCCACCATCAATAACAGAGGTTTATAGAATTTAAAAATTGCCCTTTAATTCATGAGATAATTACAACAATTTCCAAAAATGCTCAAACTATGTGAGGCAAAGCAGAATATTACAAGATATTTAATGGGCAATAACACACATTTTTGTTGATGGGAATTGTAGCTAAAAATGAAATAAAACTAAAACAAAACAGAAAAAATATAAAATAGAAGAAAAAAGGAAAAAAAACCTCTCTCCCGCCCCAACTCGGCCAACCGGCCCAGCCGGCCAGCCCAACCGGCCCACCCCAGCCCACCTCTACCTAGGGGGCATTTAACCCCCCACCTAAACTCTAAACACCCCCACTCCCTCTCTCCCTCCTCCCAGTCGCCACCAGTCATGAGGGGAGCCAGCTCCCTCGTTCCCCCACAACCCCACGAGGCCAGCCCCTCGTTCCCTCCCCTCGCTCGCCCCTCATTCTCCCCATCGCAATCAGCCCCTCTCGCAGCCTCCCTCTCCAACTCGATCTAGGAGGGATCGAGCTGGGAAGGCCCACCCCGCCGCCGGCCGCGCGCCCCTGCGCCTCCTCTGACCCTCCCCCGCCTCATCCCGCGCACCACGTCCACTGTCGCCTCCTCCTTCGCCTCCGGCCAACCACCACCACAACAGGCCGAGCCGACACTCCTCCCTCACCTCCGACCTCCGTCGCCCTGAGCCTCCTCCTGGGCCTTCCCACCGGATCTGCCCCACCGTCGTCAGTTCCCCTTCACCGCACCACCGACCCTTCTCTCCTCCGTCGGTCACCTCTAGACAGGCCTTTGTTATGTCTACAACGAGGGTGACCCCCTGGGCTCCTCCCTCCCCTTCCTGTCCCCCCCCCCCCCGCAACTCCGGCCACCGCTGCCCCCCACGCACCATTGTGGTCCTTCACGACCCTGCGCCTTCCCGACACGTACTCGCACCCACCGCCGCGCCCCTGGCCCTCCGTGTTCGCCCTGACCACCAGGGCCTCACCCCTCCGCCGTGTTCCCTCCTGTTAGTTAGAGGAGGGGGGTTACCCCTGTGATTTTGTTTAGAAAGAAAAAACAAACTATGTATGCATGTTAGTATGTATGTATGTATGTATGAAAATATGTATGTATGTATGTTTAAGTGTATGAATCAATGTATGTGTATAATTGTGGGTACAGAATGTATGTGTGTGTGTGACCAATCCCCCCACTCCCACTGACCGGGAGACCCCACACCCCCTGTTGAAATAAAAACGTTTAATAATAATAATAAAGAGAAGTAATAAAATTAATAAAAATAAATAAATAATTAGTTAAAGTAATTAATTTATTAATTAGATGATTAAAGTTGATTAGTTAATAATTCTATTAATTAATTAGTTAACTTAATTAAGGTTAATTGTGTTAATTAATTAATCTGTTAATTAATTAAACCTGATTAATATTAAATAAACCTTAATTAACCCTAAGAGGATGACATGCACTACTAGAAATATACTCATACATGACGTTTTTTAGGACGTCGTTGCTGAATTCGTCATAAATCTATGACGATTTCATCCGAGCTTGTCGTAAACCGTTTGAGGGGATCAAATCTACATTAAATTACGACGATGTCAGTCAAAAACATCGTAACTGCATAAGATGAGATCGTCATAACTTTTACGACAATTATAAAAATGTCGTAACATGTTCTAACTATGTTGACATGTCACTTGTGGGTCCATTCTATGTCACGCGCCAAACCCACCTAGTTTGTGAAGCAACCTACTATTCTGTCATTCCAAAAATTCTCGAAAAATTCTCATAAATACTATGGATCATATATTCCTCAAATATGTGAAAACCCTTCTTTCCATAGTTCAAAAATAATTCAGCAATATTAATTTTCCTATTCAGTTCACGTGTCTTATGTATCAAGTGTTATTTTGACCAGCATTCCTTTTTGCAAATATTTTGGGGTATCTATGAAGTAGATACCTTTGTAACTAGAAATGTTTTTTGAAAAAAAAGTAGCAAACTATAAGGCATCTGCAGTTCAAATTTGACCTGCTTCCAGCTGAATTGGTAAAAAGTTTTCTTTTTCACGAGAGGTGGATAAAAGCTTTTGACACCCAATCATTTGCTCAATTGTATACTAAATATGTACCAGTGCTATAGAAAATTGATGGAGTTCAATTTTGCAACAAATATTTGGTAGGTTCTTAAAAAAACCAAATTTTGCCACTTGGAAAATAATTAAAAATAGCTAGAAAGATCAGAAATGCATACAAATTGGTCCTCATCTGTAAAATGTGGTCTAACTTTAATGAAAAATTTTGTGGTGCCTTTTTGAAAAACATTTTTGATAGATGCTTAACAAAATTCATTTATCTTTAGTACTTGGAAACTATTTTAAATCAGTGATTTTTCGAACCAATCAGAACCCTTCACATGGATCGATGACATGACGCACATCCATCCATCCATCCCACATCCATCCATCCAGCCCACATCCATCCATCCATCTATCTATAGAAAAAAAAGTTGAAAAAGAAATAACCCCACCCACAATCCACCCTAGCTCAGATCCCCCATCCCACCCTTCCTCCCTCGTCCCCATCTCCTTGCCGCCGCCGCCGCTGCCACCTCTTCCCCGTCCCGATCCCAAGAACTCCTCCAAATCCCCACCTCCTCCCCAATCCCCGAACCCCTCATCTCCGGTGACGGCAGCCATGGTGAAGGAACGCACGGGGCAGCGTGTCAGGCTCTACGTCCGGGGCACCATCCTCGGCTTCAAGAGGTGAGCGACCCCTAGTTCGACGGTCGGAACCCGCGGGAGGAGCGCGCCATGGTCTTCTTCTTCAACCGCTTCTACTTCTGCATCAGCCTCGGGTCGCTGTTCGCGGTCACCGTCCTAGACTCCTGGTGTACGTGCAGGACAATGTCGGACGGGGCTGGGGCAATGGCGTGTCGGCCGCCGCCATGGCCCTCGGCGTCGCCGTGCTCGTCGAGGGGACGTCCAAGTACCGGTACCGGCGGCCGACGGGGAGCACCTCTGACCCGCCCAGAAAGTGGGGCATGCCAGGAGAGGACGCCGATGATGCGGTTCAGCGTTGCTGCTCCGACCCCTGATGGACGACATGGAAGGTCTCTGTTGGGATGATGCCCAGCCATGTGGCAGCAATTCAAGGTCCCTTCTCCTCCATGCGTCCCTCTACCTCTCCCTCGTTTTGATTTCGTAGGCTTGATGCGATGGTACTCAATATGCTTGCTTGTGTGTTGCTCTGATGCATGTTAAATTATGCACTAGAATCCAGTCATTCCTTCTCGTATGTGGGAAGTGCTATAATCTAAAAGAATTGCATGATTGACTCAGTTTGTTGTTGGTCTACATTTTCACTTACATGCTTGATTGAATTTAGCTGGGTGCTACTGCTGTCAGACTAGTGCTGAATGAGATAGGCATTCCATTGCGTGACATTTGATTTGCTTGCTGCCACCTATATTTAGTAGAATTTAGTTCGCACGCTTCTCGTAATCTTCTTGAGTGCTACCGCTGTCATGAAGCATGCATGATCTACTTCCAAGATAAAAGTTTATGTCGATTTTGTTCGTTTATGAAGCAAGGAAAAACTTTGCTATTCAGTGGTATTCATTTAGTTTGGGAAAATCACCACTAAGGCGGATGTGTGCGTGTTGCTGTAGCTTGGACGTTGTTGGATTGCTTGCACTAGTAGTAGTACTATCATGGTGCTAGTGATGGTGCCAACACCATTGGATTTGAAGACTACTATTATTTATTCACTTTGCTTGCTATATTGGGACGATGCTCAGCTGTGAAGCAGCAACTCAAGGTCCCTTCTCCTCTACGCCTCGCTCTACCTCTCTCGTTTCAATTTCCTAGGCATGGTGCAGTGGTACTCAATATGCTTGCTTGCTGCTCTGATTGAACTGAATTGTCTGCATGTTAAATTAGGCATTGGAACCTAGTGATTCCTTATCGTTTGATGATTGCTACAATCACAAAGAATGGCATGCTTGACTGAATTTGCTGCTAGTCTGCATTTTTTAGTTACATGCTTGACTCATTTTAGCTGGGTGTTACTGCTGTCAGATTGGTGTTGAATGATATAGGCATTCTGTTGTGCATGAAGCATTGATAACTTTGCTTATCAGTAGGGTTCATTCAGTTCGAGAAAATCACTACTACGGCGGATGCGTGTGTGTTGCTGCAGCATGGACGTTGTTGGATTTTTTGCACTACTAGTTGTACTATAAAATTGCTAGTGATGGTGTCAATGTTTTTGGATTTGAAGGTTGTTGCTCGCTCAGTCACAAAATAAGTGTGGACGGAGGGAGTATTATTTAGTTACTGTGCTTGGTATATATGTATGGCTAGCTTTGCATTTTATCATAGATGCATTGCAATAACATGCCTTTATTCCTGAGAAAGATGAACTTGTAGGTACGATGCCAAAGGAGCCGGGGGATCTTTCACCCGGACTCCCAGATGATGCGTGTGACCCCGATGATCGGCATGATTGGTCTGTGCGCCACGATGTACAACCTCAGTGCCTGACAATGCACCTTGTCCAAGGAAATTTCGTTGTTTTGCAAGAGCAACGATGTGGACTCTGCTGGTAAGATTTCTGTTCTGATTCTTCCGAGTATTGTATTGTTTGTACACTTGCAGTAGCTCTTGGTAAGCTTTAGCAATATTATCCTTGTATGAACCTCATGATTTAAATAATTTCTAGAATTTCCTATTCTTTGAAAAGAAAAGTCACCCACAAAAAAAGGGAAGTAATTGAACAGGTTTCGCTAACAGTATTCTGAATGTTGTGCTCTTAAGTGAAGCTAAGTATCAGTTTATCATTCTTGTCAGTTTAGAATACGTTATAGAGTCCATTCTCTGTCTTATGGCTTGGTTCAGTTATAATAGTACAATAACTCGTCATTGTAGTAGCCTATTAGCACACTAGTAAATGCTTAGACCTCAAGATCATTATAATGCATCCTCTGTTATTTTCCTAATTAGAAAAAATAAACTGATTGCTTGACCATGTAGGTACAAAATTGCTTGTGACTTGTTCCCCTTGGGCTGGAACTTGAGCTTATCCTTAATTTGTTTTTCTGAAATAGAACAATGCCTTGTGGTGTATGCTTACCAGAATAGTAGTGCCCTATTCCTATTTTCTTATTTTTTTGCGTAAGTCAGTATATCGTTGCATGCATGGATATATATGGAGTGATTTTGGCATGTTGATATGTTCCCGTGAAGAGTACAGTTACAATGGATAAAAGTCTTCTTCTTCTTCTTTGTAGATGGCAGAATTAGTTCTTGTGTGGAGTACGCATAGGCTGGATGGAACTCTTTCTTTTGATAAATGGCATTCTTTTTTGTTATCAGGAGGGTAAATTTTGAGCTTCTCTGAATTTTTGTGGGCACTTGATACTGTTGTAACATTCTAATCAAACACGAGAACATTGTGCTATACTAGTATACTTCTAATGACATGCTTAGTAGATTTACCTTGAATTTAGAACTGGGCACTTTGAGAAGAATCTATATTATTTATCGACCAAATGTAGCAAACATCATCAGGAGGGTGATTGATTTTTGTGGACCAAGCATAATCTTTTTTCCTCCCTTGCAAAATGCACTCACACCTAACAAAAGTGTGAATTTATCTCTCTGTATTTTGTACCAGCTACCAGGTTGCGCCGGTGCAGCGGCGACCTCAACCCATCTCACATCCTCCCTTATCTCTTTGAATCTCTTAATCATTTGTTTGGTTCGCAGATGTTCTATGGATGGCAGTGACGAGGAGAATGACAACGACTGGGAGCCCGGCGAGCTAATAGGCTATTACTGCTCTCTGCTCTAGCCTAGTTTCCAGGAGGGGCTTCGCAAGTTTATTCTTGTAACAGATCGACTAGTAGTGCCTTAAGCAACTGGTGACTGTGTGCGAAATGCAGAGGTTGAGTGGTCTGGCTTCAAATTTTGTTGTTTGAACCATGGCTTCATGAAATTAAATAACATTTGTGATGATGAATGAATAAATCTCTAGATGCTCTACTGCTAGGCGTGTCCTATGTGTGTCACTTGTAGATGCTCAACTGTTGTCTAGGAAATTTATGACAATTACGTTGGTATTAATATGCATAGGATCAAGTATTTTGTTTGCTCTTTACTTTTGAGATGATTTGTTCCCTTGTAGAGTACAGACATGCTAGATACAACTCTTTTTTTTGGTAAATGGCAGGATGCTTTCAATTTGGATGCTTGCTGCTCTAAATCCATTAAAGTTTAGTTAATTTGGTTGGAGAGGCCCAACATATGTGCCTCTAATTCTTTGCATATCATTGTGTTTTTCTTTTGTCGGCAAAGAGTTTGAGATGAGGACGGTGTTACGATTCCAACAATTGATCTTCTATATTTACTGTAAATTCCATTCTTGTGTAGGAAGAGTGAGGGAGAGATAGAGAGGAATCTTCTTCTATCCCCATCCATTCATAGCGCTACGATCACATTCCACACCGCCTTCTCTTTTTCATAGTAACCTTTAGATGCAGAAATTGTATTCTGGTAATATTTCAGAGCTCTTGATTTGCTTCTTTCTACCATCATTTGATGTATTATTTGTACTTCCTCCTATATGTTACTACCACTTATTTTTTGTAAGTGTTAGTACCACTGCTCCATCCATTTATTAGTATCAATTGTTGTATTGTAGACTTAAAATTGTGTTGGTTCCTCTTTTACAGAAGCACAAGTGTGAAGTGTCAAGCCGTGAAGTGTGAAGCTGTGAAGTCTTACTCGGTTTAGAGTAGCTTATTGTAGCACACCTGTGTTGTAAAGATTGTAATAGATTTATTTAGTCGAATATTTCATCAATTTTATGTGTTCTTAGTTCT
Organism: Hordeum vulgare subsp. vulgare; assembly: GCF_904849725.1. Classification (NCBI taxonomy): domain Eukaryota; kingdom Viridiplantae; phylum Streptophyta; class Magnoliopsida; order Poales; family Poaceae; genus Hordeum; species Hordeum vulgare. The sequence continues at coordinate 87,940,306 of NC_058518.1, forward strand.
ATTTGAAATTCATTCTTGGATTGAAAGTGGTCAAAATGTCAATATATTAGTATTAAATTTAAGTTGATTCTAAGTTTGTGGTGTCACCTATATTGGATCAGATATATTTGTGCCTTTATAATTCTACACATCAAAATGTAAAAATCTCGAGGCCCAAAATTTGACAAAATTTTGATATCAGCATGACATGTTGGACCAGTACAAAAATAAAATGGCCAAAAAAGAAAATCAATAGAAAGTAACAGGCCACAAACCAAAATTCGAAAAAAATAAAATTAAAAGTGGCTATAAATAGGCTAAGGCCCAAAAAGAAGCCCAATAAGAAAAAGCCCAAAAAAATAAAATCAGCCCATGTGATCAATTGAAATGGGTTGGGCTGATTTCAACCATGACATTTTGATTTCGTCGTAATTTTTCCACGTAGGACTGGTTTGATTGGCAACGACGATTTAGGATCGTCGTAAAGGTTACGGCAATCCAGGAATCGTCGTAAAAGTTACGATGATTTTGATCAAAACGTCGGTGCTGTTCATTTGTGACGCTCCGTTTTCGACGCTTGGTTTTTCGTCGTGAGATCGTCGTAAATTAAAAACCGTGACGATGTAGCGACGAAAAAATAGCGTCGTGTATTAGCATATTCCTTCTAGTGATGTGGGATCCACTGCTCAGTTTGACCAGTCAAAACCCCGTTGACTAGTGATGTCATGCTGACCTAAGCACGATGTCATATTTAATTATCTAATGTAATCAAATCTGTTAATTCCTAAATAATTAATAAAACTATGAAAATTATTATAAAATAAACCGTAAGTGAGATGGAAATATTTTGAACATGAAAGTTCATCTCCAAAACGAGACGAACCCGGATCCGCTATCCGTTCGTTTGTGTCGCGTTCCTAGCATAGCAAACGTGGAACTTTTCCACGGTTTTCATATGACCAACAGTAGCCAGAGACCCGGGAAATATCATCCAATATTTACCCGACACGTGTATGATGGATGACACTGCGTTAGCTCATGCCTAGCCTTGCATCTTGACATGTCATGCTTAGTGATTGCATCTATAAAACAAGTAGCTTACAATAACTTTCCCAATGTAGTCCTCCAATAGAGTAGCATTATTTTTGTATTCCTTGAAGGGAGGAAGAACCGACAGATGGCATCTTGCAACGAGTCCACACTCACAAGAAAACTTTGCTGCCTGTAGAGGCTTCTCTGGACGCTTCATCCCTTGGGCAATTTGGATGGGCACCTTTGTGCCAAGCGACTTGGTGATTCTCTTTAGCCCTTTGCCCTTTCTAAGTCTATGCTTGTTAGTCATTGCATCTGAAAACGAAATTGAACTCGTAAATTAGAAGAGAAATCGACAAATGCAGGAATGGTTGTGCTAAACAGGTAAGCGTACATGATCATACTTCCATTTGCAAAATGCAGTAGTAAAAGAGAAGGTGAACTTGCCTGGTTGAAGCACAAGTTGTTGTTCTTATTCACTGATGACAACATTCCTGTCAATAGAAGGTGCACCACGCCTGAGGCGTAGGCAGACAGTGCCGCTTTCATCCATGCAGAGTGTGGTTTCTTCATCTATGGGCGGAAACTCATCACGCATTTCCACCGAGCTCTCAAAGTCCATGCCTAGCGGACTTTCCTGATGGTCCGTCGCAGCCACCATAGTTGCTTTCTGCCTTGTTACTCTATCTGGTTCATCAGGTTCTAGGATCCTCTTTGTTTGTCCCGGAGGTGGGGCCATCTCCCTTCCTGTAGGCATTGTAGAAGATTCTTCTGAGCACATCCTCTTCTTGTTGGCTATCTTCTTAACACCAGGCCTCTTCGTTCTAGATTCCTTCAGTGCCTCGTATAAATACCACAGAAAAAACATTAGATCACAAGATAAATATGTGAGCACAAGGAAACAGAGAGCATACAAGAACCCGAACCCTCCAAGCAAGACAGAGTTTGCACCTTAACAGTCTTGTGCACTACAACTTCATCCTCCTTAGGATTGTACTCTCGGTCATCATTGATAACTCCACTACCTTCTTGAACATCATTAGTTCTACCTTCTTATACATCATTTGTTTTCCTAATCATTGACGGTATTGCACCAATGCCAAGGGACTGGAATATCCGATTATTTCTCATCATATTTCTAGCCCTAACCTTCTCGTACTCAGTGAGAGGAGGCCCATCTTTGCAAGGCAAAGGAAACACAATTATTAGGTTAATGGTTCGAACACATGGACAGACAGCCAAACATATCTTATGATATTTTATTATCATTTAATCCTACTTATTTAGCTAAGGAAGAGTCACATCACACAGGTACAACAAAGACAGCTTATTCATATTACACCAATACATTTGCATAATAAAATCTGACAGTATTTTACATCACCAGCCTCCAAGATATAACGAGTGCACAATACATTTCACTTAGCATATTAAGACACATATTTTATAAATCTGACAGTATAACCACAAGGAGCAAGTTGCATACCAATGGTTCGCCTCGGGTTTGACCTTGTTATCCTTGCCATGGATGATCTTGAGGTGGTGCTTGCAAAATAGAATAAACAACAATCAGATACAACAGGGATAAAGTAAAATGATGCACTTATATCAATAAAGGAAAGCATTTAGACGAGCATGCACATACATGTAATACTGTATTCCATAATGGAGGCAAACATATGCATTCATAGCAACTGGTTGCCCAACATTTGGTGAATAAAGAAGAAAAAGAGAAAAAGAGGGGGTGATAGTTATCAACAACTTTGTTAGAAGGTTCCTGACCTCATTTATCAAGATATGGAATGAATGGATATCAAGAGAGAGATACAAGATTTTTTTTATTACTAATCAATATAGTCACAAGAGGGCAGCGACCTTGAGTGAGACTTTCTGAGAGAAAAGCAAGGCATCCAATGGAAGCATGGAGCAATCAATGAAGATACCTTGTTTGGTGGCCAAGCAGTTAGGTAGGCGTTAAGCAAACAAGCCTAGGCCATGAAAATTCTTTCAGAACATGCAAGTTTAGCTATATACTCCGGATTGAGGGTAATAAGAAGACTGATTAATAGGACGAAAATTTGATGAGATGAGATAAGCAAATAAATGGAGGTGGAGCCCCTTCTCAGGTGACCAATTGCAATTCCAGAACTAAATGAGAATTACAGGTGGCCTTATCAAGCATAATCAAGAACACATAACAAGACCCAGGAACATAGCTATGGAACTAGATCATCCATATGTAAAGCAAAGCATGGCCGGAGCTCATAGGATATAAACCAAACATGAATGGGAACCTACAAACCCTCGACAGCATGGGAACAACAACAACAGAGCTTTAGATTTAGTGGTGACCATAATCAAGAACACATAACATGATTGGCAGCAAATGGAGAGGTAGATGGAGATGGACGTACTACCTGCTTCTGTGGTGGTGCATCGAGGTAGCCGTGCTTGAGGTCCTCCTCCTAATGTTGCTCAATAACATGTTTCACAAACAAGGCCATAGGTGAGCTGCCACGCAAACCTTCAAGCACCCAAACCCCATCCATATCCCCATGAGCAACGTGAACCCCATGAATCCATCCCCATCCCCATCGATAAATCCCCATGAAGAAGAACCCTAAGCATCATAAGATCCACCGATCCACTAGAAGATCCTAACTAGAGGGGGATCTACCATGGAGATCAAGGGGAGATCGGCCAGTCCTAACCCTAACCCTAGAACATCAAAGGGAGATGGACATCAAGGGGAGTACCTGTCGTCATGTTGTAGATGGAGTGGGTCGCAGAGGAGGGATTCATCGCAGTCGCAGTCGTCGCTCGCGCCTACCCTCCCGTCGCCATCGTCGATGATGGAGTTGTCACAGAGGAGGGATTCTTCGTTGGGGAGAGGGGAGAGGGGTGGCGATGCGGCACGGAGTAGGGGAGGGCGGTGGGGTGGGGAGTCGTTGTCAATGGGGCGGCGTGGAGCTAGGGTTAGGAGCGGTGGAGTGGGGAGTCGAATGGAGAAGGGAGTGGGAGAGGGAGTGGTGGGTCTTGCATGGTAGTGGGAGAGGGAGTGGAGGGTCCCGCGTGGTAGTGGGAGAGGGAGTGGAGGGAAATTTTGGTGGGGTGAGAGGGAAAATTTGGTGGGGTGGGAGCAAATTTTTTATTTTGAGGTTTTTTGGGGTTTGGAGGCAGACATTTTGTTTTTCTTTTTTCTAAACATTGTAGAAATAATGGTTAAAATCGTACCGAATAGTTCAAGAAGACATCGGTACTCCAATTTATATATAGTTGCTAGTTGGCAGGTCACATGTGATGACACAATGCGAAGGTTTTTCCAATTTTTTGATTTTTTTTTTGAATTTTTCATGCGCATTTGAAAATGCTGTCAGAACGACGGGTATGACCGTTCCTAGCTAGTCGTTGAATCTTGGGAAAATTTTGATGTTTCTATGATGAAATACATACTTTTGTATCTAGAAATGATTTTTGGAAAAAATAAAGAGCAAACTATAAGGCAGCCGCAGTTCAAATTTGACCCGCTTCCAACTGATTCGACATAGATTTGTCTTTTTCACGTGAGATGGATAAAAGCTTTTGACACCCAACCATTTTGTCAATTGTACATTAAATATGGCCTAGTATGTTAGAAAAATGATTTGGTCCAGTTTTGAAACAAATACAAGGAAGATGAAAACTTCCTTAATCAACATTGTTTGTCATTCCAACATGCACACTTCTGCAAAATATGAGATCATTTCAACAAACTACGCCATGAATGTGGCCATGAGATTGATCATGTGGCTTGAAAGCCAATTTTTTTTATTTTTCATGCCCATTTTGAAAATGCGGTCAGAACGACGGGTATGACCGTTCCTAGGTAGTGGTTGAATCTTGGGAAACTTTTGGTGTTTCTGTGATGAATATGGCCATAAAGATTGTTATTATTTCAACAAACTATGCCCACTTCAAAATGTGGTCGAAACGGCGGGCATGAGCACAAAAACATCCATGAGCACAAAAACATCCATAAGCACAAAAACTATTCAATCAAGGAGCATCCATGAGCAAGCACAAAAACAAATAATTTTATCTTTCATCCATGAGCATCCATGAGCATGCACAAAATTTCATCAGGCACACCACCGTCATACTTAAAAGTGCAGTAGTAGTTCAACACTATCGTACTTAAAAGGTTTACACTAAAAAGATTGAATCGCCATCAGGTTCTTAAGATCTTCACTACTTCTTCTTCCCCTTCTCCTTCATCATCCTGATGCGCTTAGAGCAGTGAAGCCCCAGGCCAGGCTGTGGGATGTACTCCTCTTTCACAATTGGCATGGTCCTGTCGCCCAGCTGTGGGTTCACCAGCGCGAGGCCATCGTCAGGCACCACCACCATCGCGAGGTCATCGTCAAGCACCACCACCATCGCGAGGTCATCGTCAGGCACCACCACCATCACGAGGCCATCGTCAGCCACCACCTCATCATCCCTACTCTGCTCCTCTTCTTCCCCACTCCATTCCTCCTCATCCTTGCTGTTGTTGTTGCTGTAGCCAAAGACGCTGCTAGTTTTGCTATAGCTAGAGTCGCTGCTGCTTTTTCTATAGCATCTATCGTAGTACTCGCTGCTCCTGCTCCCATTGCCTTGCCAAATGCAAAAACGTTTTTTAACAATGTGTGTGAGACATAGCCTAATGGAGAGGAAGAAGAGACAGAGCGTACTGGCATCATCGTCGTCCTAGTAGCGCCTGCAACACATAGTCGTGCCGAACACCTTCACGGTGAACATGGCGTTGCCGTCGTACCTGAAGACAAGGAAGTACCCGTGCCGCAGGTCATAGGCACGGACGAGCTGCTTCCAGCCACGATCTAGGTATATGCTTCCATCGGTGTCGAACACCACATCGACGTCCACAGCCTGGGAAGCCCGTTGCCGACCTGCCGCAGCTTCATGTTCTGTGGCCAATGGCCGTCCAACATCTTCACAAAATTGTCAGGCAGCACCTGCCAGCTGGAGGATTTCTCAAGTATAATCATGAAGAACTCGATACCTTCCAAGTCAGCCATCTCACTTGGCATGGCAGAGCGCAGTCGACGGCGTCGGCCTCCCCCCATCTCTGAAAAGCAGCAGAAGAGACCAATTACTACCGTTTACAACATTGTCATACAACATTTACAGCAGCAGATGTTTTGAGCAGAAGAATAATGTATAGCTCAAGCAGTACACAATTTAAACAATTGATCATTGTTTATAAAACCTTAGGAAGATATTTATATCTAGTGGCAGCAAACAAAATAGCAAATATAATAACATAATTTGAACTTCCTCGGATGATTAGCATTATTATTCAGTTGCATATTATTCAGTTGTAACTAGACTAAGGGACTTTGTTATGCTTCTTATCAGAACTAAAACAAGAACTCTTTGTTGCTATTGCATTGAAGATAAATCTATAATTCTGTACATTGAGCATTAGGATCATTAGGATAAAGCTATTTAGATGGCAAGGATGTTTCTATATACTTATAAATAACTACCTCTTTTGGTTCAGTTTAACCACAAAATAACACTACAATGCCAATTGTGAACATTGTGGTCAGGTTCTTGTAAATATAATAACATAATTTTGCTGTCTCATCCAATAACACTACAATGCCTATTCTGAATATTGTTGTCTCATCTAATAATATATATTTCTTGTGAACATTGTGGTCAGGTTCTCCACACAGATACGTAGCACAAAGCAGGCAAAGAAATCAACAACAACACCCCCCTAATCAATGGCCACTAGAGACGCACAAGGGCGGGAAATGCTCCTGGCCATGAGAATCGCACACGGGGGGTGAAGGAGTGGGAACAAAAAGTCTTTGTCTCCATGGAAAGAGAAAGGCATGTGTCCATGCCCCCCATACAGCCATGGCTGCATAGAAGCGAGCACCAAGACGCTCCACCAGTCCACCGAACCACACACACACACCAAACCTAATCAAACACTAACCTAATCTAATCCAATCCAATCTAGGCGGTGGCAAGAACCCTAATCTAAATAGTAGCAGAAAACTACTAATATCATGAAGGGGCCGGCAGATTCATACCTGGAGAGAGGGGAAGGAGCCGGCGGCGGCGGAGAGGACGAGTCGGTTGAGTGTTGAGGAGGAGCGGGTCGAGTGGGGAGCAGGAGTGGTTAAAGGAGTGGGTCCACTTGTCAGCGAGTTATGTGTTTGACACATGACTGGTTAGATATATTGAAAAGGGTGGGCATAGAGTACATAACCAACAGCCTGTTCATAGCCCAGTGGTAGAAACGAAGTGAAATGAGCGCACGGTCGTGGGTTCAAGTCCCCGCTCGCGCATAGTTTTTGCTCACTATCTCAGTTCTGTAAATAGTATCAGGATCTCTGAAAATAGCATGAAAAACAGGATTACAGCACAACCAACAGTATGCTCACTATCTTTAGTTCATACAAACAAACATCTCACTTCATACAAACAAACTTCAGTTCATACAAACAAACTTTAGTTCATACAAACAAACATCTCAGTTCAGGTCAAACAAACTTCAGGAACATCATTTCGAATTCTTTTGCATTACAAGACAACATTTTTAATCAGGATCACAACAGAACCAACAGTTCTGACCAAACTAAGAAAATGGCACCAAAACTACTAGAGTCATCACCAAAACTACGTATTTTGCATTTAATCTTCACCACCTACCTCTCCATCGCTACAACCATCAGTCTCATGCATTTTGCTACCTGGAGAGAATTGTAGTACAAAAACTACATGAGGATCACAACAACAAAAACTAAGGAGAAGGTTGATCACCAATCAAAACAAGGAACATGCAGTAATATTTTTAGATCACCAAGGAGATAATATTTACCTTCATGTCTATTCACTACTCATCGTCGTCGATACCAAAACTAGGAACTCTATGCCCACTTCTGTTTTCCTCATCATCACTACAATATTGCAGCATAGTACGATCAGTCCTGTTTTCCTCATCCTCGTTGTCATGTCCATCTGCTACCACCTTTCTTCTTTTCTTGATGGCTTCAACTGTTGCAGCATCAATGAGCACACGTCCCCGGTCCTACGCACTCTGCTTTGCACCAAAACTTCCATAGAGTCATCACCAGCTTGCACCGGAACTGTCGTACAATCATCATCCTCATATGTTAGGCCACTACCACCGGGGCCCTTTTCCACTTCAGTTTCAGTTTCAGTCACACTCCACAAGGTTTTGTGCTCAAAGTTTTGCACAACTCGCCATTTTCCATGCAAAAGAGTGTGTGACAGGTAAAACACCATTGTTGCTTGTGATGTTAGAATAAAGGGATCACTCTTATACCATCACCTTGAAGTGTTGATGCTTTTGAAGTGGCCATCATATTTGACACAAGAGTGTCTCTTCTTCTTGCTACCAAGATCAAACTAGTCACAGCGAAATAAGACAACCGAGGGATGGATGCCTCCACTAGAAATGTACTGCAACTCTATGATGCCTCTCAGCTGACCATAGAAGTCAATGTTCACACGATCATGTGACCCCTCAGTGACGATTCCAATATTTTGTGTCTTCCTTTTTCCTCGCGATCAACGGTGTGGTACCGGACACCATCACAATGCATGCTGAATACGCTCGAACTCTCTTATCCGGTAAGCATGCCAAAGCAAATAGATCATCACTGACCTTCTTCTCCTCATGCAACTTTCCAACATGATTCTTAAACCATTTAGAAAATCCCTTGGCAACCCTTGTATAAACATTGATCTGGCTTTCTTCCTGATTTAACTCTTCCTTGCATTTCCTGGAATGCCAACAAAACATGTGATTTAAAATATTAGGCTAGTGCCAACAACCCAAGAAAAAGTAAATAAATAACGAGTGCACAAGATATAACGTACTCGATATATGGTATAACCTCGACGCAATTGCTGAGCACATACCAAACCATCTTGTCATACTCATCACCAGCCTCCACGTATCGCGAGGCTCCAAGAAAGTTCACACCGTGGTTGAAAATAGAGACATCACCACAATGTGAATCAGACACTCTCTATTTCTGCCCGGCCGGTTCCATCTTGTTTCCACATCGCCAAAGTATCTAGAGGAAAAAGTCAAGCACTCGTCAACGACATATGCTTCAGCAATCGAACCTTCAGGTCTTGCCGTGTTTCGCACATAACGCTTACAAGTAAGTAGCCTTCTTTCGATTGGGTACATCCAATCATATTGCACAGGGCCTCTAAGCATTGCCTCTTTTTGTAAGTGCACCGCCAAATGGACCATCACGGTGAAGAAAGCTGGAGGGAAAATCTTCTCAAGCTTGCAAAGAATAATTGGGATTTCTTTTTAAAGTCTTTCCAAATAGTTAACTTGAGTGTTTTGCAGCACAGTTCTCTAAATAAATTTCCCAGCTCAGCAACCGCTTCATATATATCATTGTCCATGATTCCATGGAGGCCAGCAGGTAAAATCCTTTGGAGGAAGATGTTACAATCATGTGTTTTCAGTACTGAAAGCTTGAATCCATCAGAAGAAACATAGTTTGCTAGGTTAGAAGCATAACCATCTGGAAATCTCACCGCTCTTATGAATTCACAGAATGCTAGCTTTTCTTCTTTACTCATTGTATACCATGCTCGTGGCATTTCAAATGTATCTTTAGCTTCATCATGTTGTAGATGCAAATCTTCTCTTATGCCCATGTCCTCCAAATCAAGCCTAGAACTAACTGTGTCCTTTGGCTTCCCTTCAATGTTCAGATACGTCCCTAGCAGATTCTCACATATGTTTTTCTCAATGTGCATTAAATCGAGATTATGCCTTAATTTCAGACCAGCCCAGTATGGCAGGTCCCACAAACAAGACCTCCGGTCCCAACATTGACCTTCCGCGCGCTTTCTTTTCTTTGCAAGCTTTCCTGGTCTCACATCGTTCGCCTTCTCGAGTTCCTGCTCCAGCTCTTCCTTAGTGAATTTAGTTGGCTTGTCAAGTGTTTCATTCTCACCATTAAAATCTTTGCTTCTTCTCCAGCAATGGTTTCGGGGAAGAAAGCGGCGGTGCCTAATATAGAAGATCTTGCCCCTTATTGTCTTTGAGCAAGGTTCTTTGTCACAATGGACACATGCCTGATAACCCGCTGTGATCCTCACACACAGAGTGTGCAGTGCTGGGAAATCATGGACGGACCATATAACTGTAGCACGTAGATTGAACTTTTCTTCCGGACTAGAGGCATCTTATGTAGGTACACCAGTCCAGAGCTGGAGAAGTTCTTCTACGAGGGGCTCCATAAAGACATCAAAATCCTTTCCTGGAGACTCTGGACCCAGGATAAGCAGTGACATCATGAAGTTGGACTGATCCATGCATGCCCATGGTGGCAGGTTGTACAGCACCACAAAAACGAGCCACATGCTATAAGACGTGTTCATGTTCCTGATACGTCCATTTTGCATCATGTTTTCATGATGATATTTATCGCTTCTTGGGCTCTTATTTCACTTCACGGTACAATTCTTATGCCTTTTCTCTCTTATTTTGCAATATTTACATGAAGAGGGAGAATGCCGACAACTGGAATTTTGGCCTGAAAGTGGAGCAAGTTTGAGATACCTATTCTGCGCAACTCCAAACGCCGTAAAAATCAATGATACGTCTCAAACGTATCTATAATTTTTGATGGTTTCATGCTATTATCTTATCAACTTTGGATGTTTTGTTTACCTTTTATATCTTTTTTGGGACTAATTTATTAACTCAGTGCCAAGTGCGAGTTCCTATTTTTTCTGTGTTTTTGACTCTTTTCAGATCTGATTTTGGAACGGAGTCCAAACGGAATAAAATCCCCGAAATGAATTTTTCCAGAATGGAAGAAGATCGGGAGGCTTGAGGGCCAAGAATGTGGGCCCACAAGCCCTGTTGCCGCGGCCAGGGGGGAGGCCGCGGCAACCAAGCTTGTGCCCCCCCTAGCGCTCCCCTGCCCTAGGTCTTTGGCCTATATATTCCCTAAAAATCCAGAAAAAATCAGGGGATCCACGAAAATACTTTTCCGCCGCCACAAGCTTCCGTTTCCGCGAGATATCATATGGAGACCCTTCCCGGTGCCCTGCCAGAGGGGACTTTGGAGTTGGAGGGCTTCTTCATCAACATCATCGCCCCTCCAATGACTCATGAGTAGTTCACTTCCGACCTACGGGTCCGTAGTTAGTAGCTAGATGGCTTCTTCTCTCTCTTGGATCTTCAATACAAAGTTCTCCATGATCTTCATGGAGATCTATCCGATGTAATCCCCTTTGGCGGTGTGTTTGTCGAGATCCGATGAACTGTCGATTTGTGATCAGATTATCTGTGAATTATATTTGAGTCTTTGCTGATTTCTTATTTCCATGATTTGATATCCTTGTAAGTCTCTCCGAGTCTGGGGTTTTGTTTGGCCAACTAGATCTATGATTCTTGCAATGTGAGAAGTGCTTGGTTTTGGGTTCATACCGTGTGGTGACTTTTCCCAGTGACAGAAGGGGCGGCAAGGCACGCATCATGTTGTTGCCATCAAGGGTAACAAGATGGGCTTTTGTCGTAGATATGAGATTGTCCATCTACATCATGTCATCTTGCTTAAGGCGTTACTCTGTTCTCATGAACTTAATACACTAGATGCATGCTGGATAGCGGTCGACGTGTGGAGTAATAGTAGTAGATGCAGAAAGTATTGATCTACTTGTTTTGGACGTGATGCCTATATATAATCATTGCCATAGATAACGTCACGACTTTGCGCAGTTCTATCAATTACTCGACAGTAATTCGTTCACTCACCGTCTACTTGCTTTCATGAGAGAAGCCACTAGTGAACACTACGGCCCCCGGGTCTAGTCACACCTATCGTTTCCACTTTTGCTTTTACTTTGCTTTGTTTCTTTGTTGCTTTCAGTTCTCACTTGGGAAACAATCTATATGGGATTGACAACCCCTTCATAGCGTTGGGAGCAAGCTCTTTGTGTTTGTGCAGGTACTTGTGATATTCCTTCACTGGATCAATACCTTGGTTCTCAAAACTGAGGGAAATACTTACCACCGCTGTGCTACATCACCCTTTCCGCTTCGAGGGAACACCAATGCAAGGCTCCAAGGCCACGGGGGAATCCTTTGCATATTTGCCTAGGAAGTCCCTAAAGGCATAGCCGTAGCAGAAGGATTCCTGGTGCCATTGCTGAGGAGTATCAAGACAAGAATAGTCTCCCATCAGCACGCTTGTTTCTGGCGCCGTTGGAAGGTCTTTTGTTGCAGTAGCAGAAGTATTTCTGGCGCCGTTGCTGGGGAAGGAGAGATCTATCCAAGTAGGTCTCACAAACTCATCTCTTGCATTTACATTTTTTGCCAGTTGCCTCTCGTTTTCGTCTCCCCCACTTCACAATTTGCCTTTTTCGTTTGCCTTTTCCATTTGCCTTTTTCGTTCGCCCTTTTCTCTCGCTTGCTTTCTGTTCGCTTGTGTGCCATGTGCCTTCAATATGCTTGCATCTTCGCTTGCTGAAAATCTAGTGATATGGATCCTCATCCACTTGCTAATCTCTTTAAGAGATCCAATTGCTAGTGAGTTGAGTGCACTTGACTATCTTTATGCAGTTTTGCTTGAGATGCGTGAATCTGAAAACTATGAGGAAGAAATTTATGAAGAGATTCACGAGGGGCCCTTTGATGAAAAGCATGATTGCAATGGTTTCACTATAAATTCTATTAGTGACAATCATGCTAAGAATATGCAAAACCCTAAGCTTGGGGATGCCAGTTTTGCTATGTCCACTACTTGTTGCAATGATCATGAGTGGGGTGATGATTTTTGTTATGATCTTGAAAATTTTTGTTAAGCCTCATGATGAATATGATATTTGCAATATTATTGAAAGTGGGTTTGGAGAAGTCATGACTTTAGTTGATGATAATCCCACTATTTTTGAAGAGCGTCAACTTTGCATGCATATGGATCATGAAAAGGATATCCTATGTGATAGTTACATTGTTGAATTCGAATATGATCCCACATGTAATTATTATGAGAGAGGAAAATATGGTGCTAGAAACTTTCATATCACTAAATCACCTCTCGTTATGTTGAGATTGCTATTGTCTCTTTCTTCTTCCTTGCATATGGTAACTATTGGTTGTCGTGACAATCTGTTTTCCAATAAAATGCCTATGCATAGGAAGTATGTTAGACTTAGATGTGATTTTCACTTGCTTTATGATGCTCTCGTTGTGCTTCAATTCTTGTCTTTTGTGTGAGCATGATTGAATTGGCAATGCCTAGCTAAGGGCGTTAAACAATAGTGCTTGTTGGGAGGCAACCCAATGAATTTATATTTTTCTTTCTGTTTTGTTGCATCCACACTTTCATAATTCAGTTATGATTGTGTTTTTTGTATTTCTTTTTGCGTTTGTGCCAAGCAAAACCGTTATGATTAGTCTTTGGGATGATCGTTTGGTCATGCTGGAAAAGACACAAACTTTCTGCTCACGAAAATAATTTTGATTTTTTTGTGTAAGAGATTTTGAGTTGATTCTTTTTATGCTGATTTCTATGCAAATTCTTCAGACTTTCGGAATTTTTCAGAATTTTTGAAGTACCGGAAGTATACGAAGTATACAGATTGCTACAAACTGGTCGGCTGTTAACAGATTCTGTTTTCGTTGTGTTGGTTGCTTATTTTGATGAAACTATGGATAGTATCTGGGGGTATTAGCCATGGAAGATTGAAAATACAGTAACCCAACATCAACATAAGTAGAATTTAAGTTTGCTACAGTACCTAAGGAAGTGGTGGTTTGTTTTCTTATACTAATGTTATCACGAGTTTCTGTTTAAGTTTCGTGTTGTGAAGTTTTCAAGTTTTGGGTGAAGTTCTTATGGACAAAAGGATAAAGAGTGGCAAGAGCTCAAGCTTGGGGATGCCCAAGGCACCCCAAGATGATTCAAGGATGTCGTAAAAGCCTAAGATTGGGGATGCCCCGAGAAGGCATCCCCTCTTTTCGTCTTCAATCTATCGGTAACATTACTTGGGGATATATTTTTATTCACCACTTGTTATGTGTTTTGCTTGGAGCGTCTTGTATCGTAGGAGTCTTTTATTTTTGTTGTGTCACAATCATCCTTGCTTCACACCTAGAGAGAGAGACATGCACTCACCATGATTTTGTCGAGCCTCACTTATATCCTTTGGTAGACAATTCAGCTCACATGTGCTTCACTTATATCTTTTGATCTAGTTGATTTTTCTCTATGTGCTTCACTTATATCTTTTAGAGCACGGCGGTGCGTGGCTTGGTAGTTGATCTATGCTATGAATGTAGTCTCAAAAGGGGTAGTTATCCAAAGGGATACGAAAACTTCCACCTTCATGTGCACTGAATAGTTAGAGAAGTTTGATTCATCTCAACTAGTTTTGAGTTGTGGTTATGGTAATATTGAAGTTATATTAGTAAGGTGTTGTGGATCTAGAAATACTTGTGTTGAAGTTAGTGATTCCCGTAGCATGCTGGTATGATGAACCGCTATGTGATGAAATCTGAGCATGATTAGTCTATTGACTGTCATCCTTTGTGCACTACTGAAATTCAGAAATTTGCCGTCTGCCATGGCAGACGGCAAAGGGGGGAACCACAGACGGCAAAGCCTTTGCCGTCGGTCAGCAGACGGCAAACTAGATGGCAAAAAAAATCCGGTGAAGAGGTTCTTTGCCGTCTGCTTTTGTAAAGTGGACGGCAAAGAATCTTTGCCATGAGGGTGCAGACGGCAAATTAACTGGGACGGCATATACTGCAACGGCCCCGTTAAGTGTTAACGGCAGGCGTCTTCTCTTTGCCGTTTGCCGTCCCCCCCCCCTTTGCCATGTGGGGGCAGACGGCAAAGAGGGGAGAGAGGGGGGGCTGATTCACCCCTTTGCCGTCTGCCCACCCCCCCCTTTGCCATGTGGGGGCAGACGGCAAAGATGGGAAACAGAGGGGCAGATTCCCCCCTTTATCGTCTGCCCACCCCCCTTTGCCATGTGGGGGCAGACGGCAAAGAGGGGAAACAGAGGGGGCAGATTCCCCCCTTTGCCGTCTGCCCACCCCCCTTTGCCATGTGGGGGCAAACGGCAAAGAGGGGAACCTGCCCCATTTTAATTTATTTTTTATTATATCCAGCATTTTTAACAATAATCAGGATATATATATATATATATATTTGACATAAATAAATTTCTTTCCGTACTCATAACCATATTAAAATAACTCTCATCCATAGTGCATACATATTATGCAAGTTGCATCCGTACCAAACCATATATTACACCAGTTTCATCCACATGCATACAAAGTTTCATATATATCCATATACTACAATAGTTTCAATACAAGCCATGGTACAAGAAATCATCTTCAAGCATTCCATCAATATAATCCAAGCTTCCCATGAAGTGAAGGTAATCTGCAAAATGACAAATAAGAAAGTTAGAAGAATAATACTAGATTAAGAAGTGTATATATAGGTTATTTCGGAGAGAAATTAGCTAAGTATAGAACATTTAGGAGCTAACTAAGCTAATTATGTCATTTAGGTGGAACCCTAGATAACTATAGGTCGTTTCGGAGCTATCTTGGGTAAAATAGGTCATTCCGGAGCAAACTATGCTTATTAAGCCATTTTGGATCTTGCTAGGCTAATTATAGGCCATTTAATAGCTAAGTTAGGGGGAATGGGTCATCTTGCAGCTACGTAAGCCTTATTATGTCATTTAGGAGAGAACTTAGCTAACTGTAGGTCATTTTTTTATTAAATAGGTCATTTTGGAGCTAACTAAGCTAATTATGTCATTTCGTAGGATAATTAGCCAATTTAGTCTTTCTTGGATGATTCTAAGCTACGTAGAAGAAGAGAAAGAGAAGCAGAAGTAAAAGAAGGAGGAGGAGGAGAAGGAGAAGGAAGAGGAGAAGAAGAAGAAAAGAAGAAGTAGAAGGAGAAGGAGGAAGAAGGGTCTCCTTCTCCTTATCCGCCTCCTTCTCCTTGTTCTTCTGCTCTTCTTCTTCTTCTTCTTCTTCTTCTTTCCTTCTCCTTATCCTCCTCCTTCTCCTTCTTCTTCTTATCTTCTTCTTCTTCTTCTTCTTCCTTCCTTTCATTTTTCCTCTTTCTTCTCCTCTTGTCCCCTTCTTCGGGCTAAATTGTCTAAGAATGCCTTTTTGGAGCTAATTATGTCATTTCAAGGATAATTAGGTAAGTATAGATCATGTTTTATTAAATAGACCATTTAGGAGCTAACTAAGCTAATTATGTCATCTAGGTGGAACCCTAGCTAACTATTGGACGTTTCGAAGCTAACTTGGGTAAAATAGGTCATTCCGGAGGAAACTATGCTTATTAAGCCATTTTGGATCTAGCTAGGCTAATTATAGGCCATTTAATACCTAAGTTAGGGGGAATAGGTCATCTTGCAGGTACGTAAGCCTTATTATGTCATTTAGGAGAGAACTTAGCTAACTGTAGGTCATTTTTTTATTAAATAGGTCATTTTGGAGCTAACTAAGCTAATTATGTCATTTCGTAGGATAATTAGCCAATTTAGCCTTTCTTGGATGAGTCTAAGCTACCTAGAAGAAGAGAAAGAGAAGAAGAAGTAAAAGAAGGAGGAGGAGGAGGAGGAGGAGAAGGAAGAGGACAAGAAGAAGAAAAGAAGAAGGAGAAGGAGAAGGAGGAAGAAGGAGGAAGAAGAAGGAGAAGGAGTAGCTCCTTCTCCTTCTTCTCCTCCTTCTTCTCCTTCTCCTTATCCTCCTCCTTCTCCTTCTCCTTCTTCTCTTCTTCTTCTTCTTCTTCCTTCCTTTCATTTTTCCTCTTTCTTCTCCTCTTGTCCCCTTCTTCGGGCTAAATTGGCTAAGAATGCCTTTTTGGATCTAATTATATCATTTCGAGGATAATTAGCTAATTATAGGTCATGTTTTATTAAATAGACCATTAAGGAGCTAACTAAGCTCATTATGTCATCTAGGTGGAACCGTAGCTAACTATAGGTCGTTTCGGAGCTAACTTGGGTAAAATAGGTTATTCCGGAGCAAACTATGCTTATTAAGCCATTTTGGATCTAACTAGGCTAATTATAGGCCATTTAATACCTAAGTTAGGGGGAATGGGTCATCTTGCAGCTACGTAAGCCTTATTACGTCATTTAGGAGAGAACTTAGCTAAATGTAGGTCATTTTTTTATTAAATAGGTCATTTTGGAGCTAACTAAGCTAATTATGTCATTTCGTAGGATAATTAGCCAATTTAGTCTTTCTTGGAGCTAACTAAGCTAATTATGTCATTTAGATGGAAGTCTAGCTATTTTTTATTAAAACACTAGAAATAACATACCATTATCGTCATCACAGCGGTGAAGCACGGTGGCTCTGGCTTGTTTCACCTGGAGAAGGCTGCCCTGGAGAAGGCTCGACTGTAGAAGGGTCGTGCGATGCGTTTCGGGAGATATTCTGCACCAAACATCGTTTGCAATGTGTAGTTAGCATGAGGACACTCTTAAGATCACTGCACTGAAATGAAACTCACCGTCCCCGCCACGTTAATGACTGGCATCGGCGGAGGGACTTGGCCGTTCTTCTCGCACATAGACTGTACATTTGGTTTCGACAAGTCAAACTTTTTATTTATTAATGAAACGGACATTCAAATGCAAGATTTGAAATAACATGAAGAAGAAACTTACCACGAAGAGCTCGTATATGTCCATGTTAGACGCATCATTCTTGCCCTCTCCGCCTCCACCAATGCAGTCGTCCTCTCCTCCAGCTCCCTAATTTCCTTATCCTTCTCGCCATAGCCGCCTGCATTGCATCTCTCTTTCTGAATAGCAGCCTGCAACACAACTCATTGTTAGCAATGTTATCATATTGGTTCCAACGCACAACATAATGCGGAAAGATAGTTGAGTCCATTAAACTAACCTCGATGGCGAGCTCGACTGGCCGTGGAGGACGTGTTATCTCCGGACAAGAGCTCGTTTGGCATGCCTTTATCTGCAGGAGAGTGCTAGGACAACGTATAAGGCCGTCTCCAATGGCAACCGAGCCATGGGGCCTCCCGTTGCTAGCTATCATCACCAGCTCTGGATCAATAGGCCCCTCGCTCTGGTTAAAGTCCTCCCCTTTCCTCGCCTTCCCGTGATCTCTGTACTTCACGAGCTTGGGGTGGGAGGAGATGTTGGTGAAGTTTTCTGGATGCTCGAGGTCAGACTCAGAGAATGCCTTGACCTTCTTGTACGAGGCGGTATGGGCCATCGCATACAGGTCATACATCTGTGGCGCCTCCGTCTTATTGTGACGCGCCTAAAAGAGAGAGAGAGGAAAATTGTATTAGTAAAGGGCTCAAGATAGCATTAAGAATGAATTGCATGAGGCATGAAGCAAACCACATACCCAGTTCTTGCCAAATTGGATTAAGTTGACGCTCCCTTGATAGTGTGGCACGCCAACCATTTTGCCACGCCTCTCCTTGGCGTTGTTGTGGCTGGCCTCCCACGTTTCGGAGCACCACTGATCCACCAAGGCCTCCCAACAATCCATCTTATCCACACACCATCTCGGGGGCACCTAAGTTAATAAAGAGAAATTTGAGCGCATAAGAACCAAATCAAGGGAACTAACTACAAAGCCTTAATAATATGTAATTACCTTCATGTAATGCTCCTTCTCCATCTTAGCATCACGGCACTTCGCCTTGTCAAGCCTAATACGCCGCGTGGCATAGTAGTCTCAAACAGCCTGCACCCGAGCCTCATGCCGAAAGTTTTGAAGTAGGCGGCGACATTCGGTTTCGATAACCTTTGCCGCGTCCTCCTCGTATCCCTCCTCACACATGTAGTAGGTCTGCAAACGGGACAACACCGATTAGTACAATAAATAGCTATGGTTGATTTATAATTGTGTGAAGGACAAATTACCCAGAACTTTCGGATCACCATGTCCGCCCTCGTGTCGCACAAAACACCATCGATCTCCACCTTCGGCGGGGCCGGGGCACCCAAGTAGTGCTCCCAGGTCATTCCTACCTCTCGCTCCCGACCGGGAAACATAACAAACCCTGGGAAGTTTTTACGGCAAAGAACACCAAGGACGCTGTTGGGCTTGCGGACACCCTTGGCAACAATCCAAACCCCTATAGTATGACAAATTAAAGCCAAAACATTAGATATTTGAGAAAACGCGAAGGCAAAAGGTTAAATAAGAGTAAATTAACTTACTTGTCCCAATTTAGCCTAATCGACCACCTCTGCTCGGGGGTCGCTGGCACGAGCGGGAGCCCCGAACTACCACGCTGGTAGATGGTAGCCCCCTCACCCAGCTCCTCGTCTCTACCAGCATGGCCACTTCGCTCAGCCCAGGTATCCCACTGGTCTCTTGGGACGTACCCTCATCCCTGCTTTGCTCCGGAGTCGCCTGTAATGAAGCCTCTGGGACACGAGTCTCGTGGGTCGAAGGCTCGTCGACCTGAGGCTCGTGAACCGGAGACCGTGTAGCCTCCACCTCAGACGAATCCACCCTAGAAGTCATGTGCTCAGGTGAATCAGCTTGGGGTGGTGGCCGAGACCGTGTAGCCGCCACATCAGAAGGTGTGGCAGCCACCGCCCTACCTCTCCCGCGGCCACGTGTACCTTTAGTACAACATAAATACCAACATGAGTAATAAAATGTATATAAATACCAATATGCATACAACATGAGTACAACATAAATACCAACATGAATACAACGTGTACCTTTAGTGCCTCTCGGCTTCGCGGGGGGTCGACCTCCTCTCATGGGGGGCGCTCCTTGCATAGTAGAGAGCAACACTCTCCGAAGAGGCGAGGCAGGAATGGAAGTACCCATCCCATCACCCGCCGACGAAGAAGAAGTCGCGGAGTGCTTTCGACCCTTTCCCACCATCTTTCAACACCTGTCATGACAAAGAGTAAATGAAATTAGTACAACAAAAATACCAAGAGGACTAACAAAATGTATATAATTTAAGTGTATCATCGTCATAAATACCAACATGACTAATAAAAATTGAATACCTAACATGAACTCAAAATATATATATAGTATAATAGTTGAATACCTGACATGAACTAATAACAATCGTGCTCGTCTATATATGCTTCGGGGTCAATAAATGCATCATGATCATCACTATCATCAATAAATGGATCATCATCATCACTATCACAAAGAACATGTGGAAGGCCACCATTATGTAATCGGTCAAGAAGTGACAGATCATCCGCAGCAGTAACCTCTTCTTCTTCCAGCTATTCCTGTTCGGGCTCAGGGGTTAAGATGGATTCACTGTCGCTGTCTACTTCAATGTTCTGGGGTGAAGTAGAGCGGTTCTTGAAACGTTTCTTGGACATACGTGTTTCTTGGAAGAATTCTCCTTCATATGTGTCTGGGTTAATGTGAGGTTCGTGATCCTCTTCATTGAGGGTTGGTGGTCTAAAATGTGGTGGCACTTCATAAATGACATTTCAACCTTTGAGATTTGGATCAGTTTGGCAGGCCCACGGTAGATAGAAAACTTGTGTCGCCTGTTGAGCCGTAATATAGACATCGGGAACATCTAAGTGGGTGTTTTGGTTGATTTCGACTAGTCCTATATGTTCATGAGTCCTTCTAGTCTCCCTCGGCTCAAACCAATAACATTTGAAGACTACGACAGTCGGTGGGTTTTCACCATAGAATAGAAGTTCATAAATTGCTTCAATTCTTCCCTAATACTCGGTGTCACCGTTGCCGATAGCAGAGACAGAACACTTTGTAGACTTTAGGTCGGGCATAGATAGCTCTTTGCCAAAGGTACAAAACTGATACCCGTTGATGTTGTATTTGTCAAATGAACGGAACTTATAGTCAAAACCATTAGCGACTTGTCTCAACTCGGCGTCCATAGACTCTGCATCAGCCTACAAGTTTAATACGAAAGAATGGATGCATTAGCCGCAAATTAGACCAAGAAATCAAATGGGCCCTTAATGGTAATTAATTACCCTTTGTTTGAACCAAGAGATGAAACCGGGACAGTCGCCTCCATGCTTTGCGAGAAGCTCATACTCTTCGACGGAATCCTTTTCGATGACCACTCCATCCGAGAATTCGGCGACGTATCGACTATATCAAATATCCGGGAATAAGAGTAGTTCAAAGCAATTAGAAGTTGCGGAACAATAAACTACCGAGAACTTACTCGATGTACGGCCGCACTTCTGTTAGGTTGGTGAAGATATACAATGAAATGGTCCGCCATTCTTCGACATCCAACGATTTCCCTTTTGAAGCACGGGATGGTGCGAGCTTACCTTTGAATAGGTTGAGGTTGGATCGAACTTTTTTTCGATCGCCATCATTGTACCGAGGCTTCGCGTTATGCAAATGATGATTTTTGGCTTCGTAGTGTGCTGTCATGATGTTTGCCGCCTCCTTAGTAATGAATGCCTCGGCCATCGATGCTTCAATTCTACGTTTATTTTTACACTTAGCTGGAAGCGTCTTCAGCGTCCTCTCAATTGAGTAGCACCATCGATTTTGAACGGTCCCCCCCATTCTTGCCTCGGTTGGGAGATGCAAAATCAAATGTTGCATTGGTTTAAAGAAGCCCGATGGAAAGATCTTTTCTAATTTGCAGATCAACTCCGGCGCCAACTCTTCCATTTCATCTAGCACGCGAGGCGATAGTTCTTTCGCACAAAGAGAACAGAAGAAATAGCTCAGCTCTACCAGTACTAGCCATTCATCCTCAGGGATAAAGCCACGCAACATCACCGGCATTACCCGCTCAATCCATATGTGCCAATCATGACTCTTGAGCCCAAATATTTTCAATTTCTCAAGACTCGCTCCCCTCTTTAGATTCGCAGCATACCCATCGGGGAACATCAACCGCATTTTCACCCACAATAGCATTTCCCTCATAGCTGGCCTTTCAAGATTGAACCATGACTTTGGCTTCGCTATGCTTTGCTTTCCTTTCCGTTGTCGCAAGTTTTGCAACGGTCTATCAAATAGAGCCTCCAGGTCGATTCTAGCCTTAGGGTTATCTTTTGACTTCCCCTCTATGCCGAACAATGTACCAAAAATGGCCTCCGCAATATTCTTTTCAGTGTGCATCATGTCAATGTTGTGTGGGCAAAGGAGGTCTTTGAAGTACGGCAGATCCCATAAGCATGACTTGTGAGTCCAGGCGTGTTCTGTATTATATCCTTTGAAGTATCCTGGACGCGAAGGATCAGGCTCTAGAGCGTTTAACTGATCAAGGGTCTGTTGTCCTGTCAACGCAGCTGGTGCAGTGTTTTTGACAACTCTACCTTTGATGAAATTCTTCTTGTCTTTTCTGAATTTATGGTCAGGATCCAGGAATTGTCTATGCATATCGAAGCAAGAATACTTGCAACCACCCTGCAGCCAACGAAACTGAAGAGCTGCCTTGCATGTGGTGCACGGGAACCTTCCATGCACACACCAGCCAACGAATAGCGCAAACGCCAGATAATCATGCATCGAGTACATGTACCACACATGCATTTTGAAATTTGTTTTGGTAGCCACATCGTAGGTCTTGATACCATTATCCCAGGCTTCTTGCAACTCATCCTTAAATGGCTGCATGTACACATTCATATTCTTCCCCGGATAGTTCGGCCCTGGAATTATCAACGTCAGGAAAATGTTCTTTCTTTTCATAATCTCTCCCGGTGGCAAATTTAGTGGAATGACAAATACAGGCCAACAACTTTATTGTTCTGCCGTCATACCATACACATTGAACCCATCCGTGCTGATGGCAACTCTAGGTTGCCTTCGATCTTCCGATTTATCCTTGTGTAATGCATTGAAGTGCCTCCATGCAAAACCATCTGAAGTGTGTACCAGCATCTTGTTCCCATCCGCATCTAGTTCGGTTCTTTTGCCCAATTTGTGCCATGTCATCTGTCTGGCCGTCTCGTCGACCATGAAAAGACGTTGAAGTCTTGGTACGATTGGCAGATACCGAAGAGCACTAATGGGGATTTTGGTCTGATTCTTCTCACCCATGCCGTTGTCTACCATAATATTCCTGGAAGAATTGCAAATGGGGCAATAGTTCAAGGACGCATACTGAAGCCTAAATAAGGCACATCCATTCTCACAGACATGTATCTTCTCATAGGGCATATTAAGTACACGAAGGATTTTCTTTGACTGGTACAGGTTTGCAGGCAGTACATGGCCTTTGGGTAGAAAGCATCCAAATATCGTCATCATCGCGTCGTAGCATTCTCTGCCTAGGTTGAATTGAGCCTTCAGATCAATTACTTGCGGGATGGCATCCAGCTGACAAAGCTCAGTCTGCTCGTGGAGAGGACGTTTTGAAGACTCCAACGTTTCATAGAAGGCCTTTGCAGATTCCTCCATCTCATCGTCCGAATCCCGAGCATCATCAAAGTCTTGCACCATGTCTTCAATCCCGGTACGATGCTCGTCGGTGCGATGAAGAATCACCTCAGCTCTGGCACGTTGGTCAGACTCACCATGAAAAGTCCACACCGTATAATTAGGGGTAAAACCCCACTTCTGCACGTGTTTACCCATTTCAAACTCTGTCTGCTTTTTCTAGTTGTCGCAGTTGGGACAGGGGCACCATGTTTTTTGCTGGCCATTTGCAAATGCGGCTCTCACAAACCCCCTGGTTTTTTTTAACCATTCATGGGTCATGTCTTTCTGACTAGGGTGACCAGTGTACATCCAAGCACGATCACTCATGTTTCCTAGCTACCTATGGGGGCACAAGAAATAAATATATAATTCATCATCTATATTCATACGCTAATCAAGTTTGTCAGTTTTATTACGTCCATGCAACCTACACGCAAATAGGTAAAGATGGTCCTAATCCCACACGAGTATGTGTAGATTGGGTTCGTTTTCCCATGCTCTGCTCCAGATGTGACGCAGAATTTTGGCAGCACCTCCCCGCTGTTCTCCTGATACACGTCTCGGCAATAAGCAGAGATGATGTGTACCCGGAGAACAACAGGGGAGGCACTGACGAAATTCCGCATCGGATCCGGAGCACACCATACAGGAAAACAAACCCAATCTACACATACTCGGGCTGTCCATGGATAATGTTGGACAATTCAAAAGGATGGCGGTTATAAATATGCAAAGAAATGCATATTTATAGATTTCGCCCTTTCGAACGGGAGACGCATACTGGTCACGCATACTCATGATTGAAGAAACCTATAGCTAGCAAGTTTCAGCGGCACGAAGACCGGGACAGAGCAAATTAAGGGGTAGGAGGAGAAGTCATTTGTGCTCACCAACAAACGCAAGGGCGGAGCTCGTCCAACGCACGTGGAGGTCGTCGAACAACTGCACATTGAAATTCACACGATCAACACAAATACGAACAACTGCACCGTCCTTGGGAGTAGACCAAGCTCGGCCGAAAGCCCTAGCTTGGGGGAGTACGTGTTCTCACCGACTTTACATTGATGCTCATGCTTTCACTTTGTTAGCAGGTGTTTACACTTTTCCACTGTATTATCCATGCTATTTTATTTTCATTCTCTTGTTTTCTTGTTTTGTGTCCTTGTGAGAAAACCCAAAAAGATTTTCCTTTCTTCTTTTGCTTGTTGGGAGCTTTCCCGTGTAAATTGTTTTCTTTTTCTTTGGGTCAAGGTAGAAGATATTGGTTACAATGTTTAGTGGCTCTTGCATGCATACCTGTTTAGCTTTCAAAGAGCCATATTATTTTTTCTTCTCCTTTGTGTTTGCCTGCATATTTTAGCTTAGTCCAATGCACGAGCACTCTTATTATTGTTCACATCGTTCGATCGTGCAAGTGAAAGGCAAGTGACTCAGACTGGAAAATCTGCTATGATCTCTATCTATTTTTTTGTAAATATGACTAGCTTGTCATTCCAGATTCATCATTGTTGAGAGAGAACCATGTTTGCAATGACAACTTAGAGATCATAGTTTGTGATGCCATGCTTAATTAGCTAGGAGCTTATAATGGTTTGTCTTGAATGCCAACATAGATTTGAGATGACTATGATGTAGTATGATAGGATGGTATTCTCCTTTGAATGATTCAAGTGGCTTGACTTGGCGCATGTTCATGCATGTAGTTGAAACAAAATCAACATAGCCTCTATGATGTTCGTGTTCATGGTAATTTATATCCTGTTCATGCTTGCACTCCATGTTAGTCAAACTCATTGCATCTTGATGACTGTTGTCACTCTCTAGTTGGTCGCTTCCCAGTTTTTTGCTAGCCTTCACTTGTACTAAGCGGAATACTGCTTGTGCATCCACTTCCATAAACCCAAAAGTTTTTCCATGAGAGTCCACCATACCTACCTATTTGCGGTATCTACCTGCCGTTCCAAGTAAATTTGCATGTGCCATTCCCTAAACCTTCAAGAAATAATCTGTTTGCATGCCCGAACCGCTCGTGTGGTGATAGGGGGCTATTGGTATCTTCCATGTTAGGCGTGTTATCCTCGACATGTGTTTATTCACTGTCATTCATGTGAAAGGGGCTGGTAATTGGAATGCCCAGTTCCACGCTTAAATCGAAAACATAACTGTAAAACAAGACTCCCCCCAGATTGATGTTAGTATGGACGGTACCCGAGGATTCGGCTAGCCGTGGAGTGTGATTGATTGGTGGTGGGGGAGTTAAAACTTTACTTTTCTGTTTGGGAACCGCCTATAGCATGAAAAGCATGGAAGATATTGAGAACTCTTGGTCATTGCAATGAAAATGAAAGCATGCCACCCAAACTTATTATCTCTGTTTTCAAAGCTTGAGCTCTGGCACCTCTGCAAATCAATGCTTCCCTTCTTATATAAGCACCAATTAGAGAGCGCCTCTATCATTTTTATGCTTTGCTTTTGATTGATATTGAGTATGACTATGACTGGATCTTCGTTTCTATGAATTACAATGTTTAGTCCGCCCTTGATCTTTGAAAGTGCTCTGCATTTATGTTTTGCGGTCTCAGAAAGAGCTAGCGAGATACCACCTATTCATATTGCTTCATGCTTGTTTTGATTGAATTGTTGGTATCTGAAACTCATTATTATTTGCTCGCTAGCTGATTCTACCATTGATATTAGTTTACCGTGAGACCTATGTGTCACTTGCTCATGTGGTTAACTTGTGATCTTGCTGAAATTCTGGTTATGAGTTGGACATAGTTGCAACAACAAGATGAAATAGAGTTTGTCAAAGTTTTTCCTTCTCTTTCGGTTTGTCAACTGAGTTGCTTGAGGACAAGCAAGGTTTTAAGCTTGGGGGAGTTGATACGTCTCCATCGTATCTAATTTTGCAAACTCTTTTGCCCTTGTTTTGGACTCTAATTTGCATGATTTGAATGGAACTAACCTGGACTGACGATGTTTTCAGCAGAATTGCCATGGTGTTGTTTTTGTGCAGAAATGAAAGTTCTCGGAACATCCTGAAAATTTACGGAGAATATTTTTGGAAAATATGAAAAATACCTGCACAAAGATCCACCGGAGGGGACGGGCTAGTGGGCCGCAAGCCCTGACGCCGCGGCCTCCCCCTGGCCGCGGCAACCAAGCTTGTGGGGCCCACCTAGCTCTACCGCCCCCAACTCCAGCGCTATTTATTCCCTTTCGTCCGGAAAAAATCAAGAGAGAAGATTTCATCATGTTTGAGAAACGGAGGCGCCGCCACATCATGTTCTTCATCTGGAGAGCAGATCTGGAGTCCGTTTTGGGCTCCGGATCAAGGAGATCCTCGCCATCGTCACCATCAAACTTATTCCCTCTCCAATTCCATGAAGCTCTTCATCGTTCATGAGTAATATATTCGTAGGCTCACTGGGCGGTGATGAGTAGGATGAGATCTATCATGTAATCGAGTTAGTTTTGACGGGGATTGATCCCTAGTATCCACTATGTTCTGATATTGATGTTGCTACTACGTTGCTATGCTTAATGCTTGTCACTAGGGCCCGAGTGACATGATTTCAGATATTAAATTATTATGTTGTCACCAATATATGTGTGTTTTAGATCCGATCTTGCAAGTTGTATTTACCTACTATGTGTAATGACCCGGCAACCCCGGAGTGACAATAACCGGAACCACTCCCGGTGATGACCATAGTTTGAGGAGTTCATGTGTTCACCAAGTGCTAATGCGTTGGTCCGGTTCTTTATGAAAAGGAGAACCTTAATAACCCGTAGTATCCATTTGGACTCCGCTGCCACGGGAGGCATGGACAATAGATGTCATGCAAGTTCTTTTCCCTAAGCACGTATGACGACACACAGAATGCATGCCTGCACCACATTTACGAACGGGAGCTAGCCACATATCTCTCCGTGTTATAACTGTTGCATGATGAATGTCATCCAACGAATCGCCGACCCATTGCCTACGAGTTTGTCCCACTGCTGCTGTTACTTGTTTTGCTATGCTGCTGTTACTACTGTTGCTGCTACTCTTACTTGCTTTGTCCTCCTGCTGCTGCCACTACTGTTGCTACTATTGTTACTAGCTGCTGCTCTTACTCGCTACTGTTGCTACTTGCTACTGCTGTCCCTACTGCTGTTACTCGTTACACTACTGGTACCTCCTACAATACTTTTCTGGCGCCATTGATACTTCAGTTAGGAATAGTCTGCCTTGTCAATAGATTGTTTCTGGCATCATTGCTATCGTACTACCTTTGCTGCTTATATCCTGCTTGCAGATACTAATCTTTCAGGTGTGGTTGAGCTGACGCCTCAACTGCTAATACTTGAGAATATTCTTTCACTTCCCGTCGTGCGAACCAACAAATTTGGGTTGAATACTCTACCCTTGAAAACTGCCGCGATCCCACGCGCTGGTGGGCCATTGCAAGACAATTGCTAATTGTTGAGCAACTCGGACAAGCTCTTTTTTGGCTCCGTTGCCGGGGAGGCATCAAGTCAGGAATAGTTGCACGTCAGCAACATTTTTCTGGCGCCGTTGCCAGGGAGGCATCAAGTCAGGAATAGTTGCACGTCAGCAGTCATCAAGACTCTTTTCTGGCGCCGTTGCCGGGGAGTGAAGCACCTTTGGTAAGTGGAACTTGGTAAGGAAACATTCATATAGTGTGCTGAAATTTATTGTCACTTGTTACTATGGATACTAATCCTTTGAGGGGCTTGTTCGGGGTATCTTCACCTTGAAAGGAAGCACAGAGAGTTGCTCCTCAACCTGCTGCACCTACTGAAAATATTTGCTTTGAATTTCCTTCGGGTATGCTCGAGAAAATGTTGGCTAATCCTTTTACAGGAGATGGAACATCACATCCAGACTTGCATCTAATATATGTAGATGAAGTTTGTGGTTTATTTAAGCTTGCAGGTTTGCCTGAGGATGAGGTCAAGAAGAAGGTATGTCCTTTATCTTTGAAGGATAAGGCCTTGACATGGTATAGGCTATGTGATGATACTGGATCATGGGACTACAATCGGTTGAAATTCGAATTTCATCAAAAGTTTTATCCTATGCATTTAGTACATCGTGATCGGAATTATATTTATAATTTTTGGCCTCGTGACAGAGAAAGCATCACTCAAGCATGGGGGAAGCTTAAATCAATGTTATATTCATGCCCCAATCATGAGCTCTCAAGAGAAATTATCATTCAGAACTTCTATGCTCGGCTTTCTCATGATGATCGCACCATGTTGGACACTTCTTGTACCGGTACTTTTATGAAGAGAGATATTGACTTCAAATGGAATTTATTGGAGATAATTAAACCCAACTCTGAAGATTGGGAGCTTGAAGAAGGTAAGGAGTCAGGTATGAATTTCACTTTTGATTGCGTTAAATCCTTTGTTGAGACAAATACTTTTTGTGACTTTAGCGCTAAGTATGGACTTGACTCTGAGATAGTAGCTTCATTGTGTGAATCCTTTGCTGTCCATATTGATCTCCCCAAAGAGAAGTGGTTTAAATATTATCCTCCTTTATAATTCAATGTAGTTAAACCCAATCCATTTGAAGAGAGAGTCATTGCCTATAATGATCCTGTTGTTCCCAGTGCTTACATTGAGAAACCCCCTTTCCGTGTTAGGATAAAGGATCATTCTAAAGCTTCAACTGTGATACGTAGAGGCTACATTACAACACCTACACCCCCTGAGCAAATTAGAGTTGAACCTAGCATTGCTATTATCAAAGATCTTCTGTCCGACGATGTTGAGGGACATAATATTCACTTCTGTGAAGATGCAGCTAGAATTGCTAAACCTCACGCTAGAGACAAACATAGGCCTGTTGTTGGCATGCCCGTGGTTTCTGTTAGTGAAATACCTCAATCCTTATATGATGAAATTAAAGATGAGACTGCACCTACTGAGATAGAACCTATTGATGTCACTATTTAGCTTGCTAATAGAGATACTATCTGCCCTGTGGGAATTGTTAGGGATGTTGAAGTCTTGTGTGGTAAAACAAAGAATCCTGCTGATTTCCTTATTCTTGCTACCACTCAAGATAGCTTTTGTCCCATCATATTTGGCAGACCCTTCCTCAATACCGTCAATGCTCATATTGACTGTGAGAAGCAAATTGTCACTATTGGCTTTGAAGGTGTGTCACATGAGTTCAATTTCTCCATGTTTGGTAGACAACCTCATGAAAAGGAGTTGCCAAGTAGGTATTAAACTATTGCCTTAGCCTCTATTGTCATTCCTCCTACTGATCCCTTAGAGAAATACTTGCTTGAGCATGAAAACGATATGCATATGGATGAAAGGGATGAAATAGATAGAGTTGTCTTAGAACAATATTCCATCCTTAAGAATAATCTGCCTGTTGAACTGCTTGGGGATCCACCTCCACCAAAGGGTGATCCTGTGTTCGAGCTTAAATAGTTGCCTGATACTCTTAAGTATGCTTATCTTGATGAAAAGGAGATATATCCTGTCATAATTAGTGCTAGCCTCTCAGAGCATAAAGAAAAGAAGTTACTAAAAACTCTGAGGAAGCATCGTGCTACTATTGGATATAGTCTTGATGATCTTAAGGGCATTAGTCCCACTCTATGCCAGCACAAGATCAAAACTGATCCTGATTTCAAACCAGTTGCCGATCATCAAAGGAGATTGAATCCTAACATGAAAGAAGTAGTAAGAAAAGAAATACTAAAGCTCCTGGAAGCGGGTATTATCTATCCTGTTGCTCATAGCGATTGGGTGAGTCCGGTGCATTGCGTCCCTATGAAGGGAGGCATTACCATTGTCCCTAATGATAAGGATGAATTGATCCCACAGAGGATTATTACTGGCTATAGGATGGTGATCGATTTTAGGAAATTGAATAAAGCCACTAGGAAAGATCATTACCCTCTGCCTTTTATCGACCAAATGCTAGAAAGGCTCTCTAAACACACACACACTTCTTCTTTCTAGACGGTTATTCTAGTTTCTCCCAAATACCTGTTGCATAATCTGATCAAGAGAAATCCACTTTCACATGCCCTTTCGGTACCTTTGCTTATAGACGTATGCCTTTTGTCTTATGTAATGCACCCGCCACCTTTCAAAGATGTATGATGGCCATATTTTCTGACTTTTGTGAGAAGATTGTTGAGGTTTTCATCGATGACTTCTCCGTTTACGGGTCTTCCTTTGATGATTGCCTCAGCAACCTTGATCGAGTCTTACAAAGATGTAAAGACACCAATCTTGTCTTGAATTGGGAGAAGTGCCACTTTATGGTTAATGAAGGCATCATCTTAGGACATAAAATTTCCGAAAGAGGTATTGAAGTCGATAAGGCTAAGGTTGATGCAATCGAGAAAGTTCCATGCCCCACAGATATCAAAGGTATAAGAAGTTTCCTTGGTCATGCTGGTTTCTATAGAAGGTTCAGTAAGGACTTCTCTAATATTTATAGGCCTCTTACCAATCTCTTGCAAAACGATATTCCTTTTGTTTTTGCGATGATTGTGAGGAAGCCTTCGAAATACTTAAGAGGGCTTTGATAACTGCACCTATTGTTCAACCACCTGATTGGAACTTACCCTTTGAAATCATGTGTGATGCTAGTGATTATCCTGTTGGTGATGTTCTTGGGCAAAGAGTTGACAAGAAGTTGAATGTTATTCACTACGCTAGTAAAACTCTAGACAGTGCCCAGAGAAATTATGCTACTACTAAGAAGAAATTTCTAGTAGTCGTGTTTGCATGTGAAAAGTTCAGGTCTTACATAGTTCATTCCAAAGTAACTATTCACACTGATCATGCTGCTATTAAGTACCTCATGGAGAAGAAGGACGCTAAACCTAGGCTTATCAAATGAGTTCTCTTGCCACAAGAATTTGATTTGCACATTGTCGACAGAAAGGGTGATCATAACCAAGTAGCAGATAACTTGTCTAGGTTGGAGAACGTTCTTGATGACCCACAACCTATTAATGATAGCTTTCCCGGTGAGCAATTGAATGTCATCAATGCTTCACGTAGTGCACCGTGGTATGCTGATTATGAAAACTATATAGTTGCCAAATACATGCCACCTAGTTTCACATACCAGCAAAAGAAGAAATTCTTCTTTGACTTGAGACACTACTTTTGGGATGAACCTCGCCTTTATAAGGAAGGAGTAGATGGTGTTATTAGACGTTGTGTATCTAAACATGAACAGGGATAGATCCTATAGAAGTGTCACTCCGAGGCCTACGGAGGACACCATGTGGGAGATAGAACTACACACAAGGTATTGCAATCAGGTTTCTATTGGTCCACTCTCTTCAAGGATGCCCGTAAGTTTGTCTTGTCTTGTGATGAATATTAAAGATTAGGTAATATTAGCAAACGTCATGAAATGCCTATGAACTATTCACTTGTCATTGAACCATTTGATGTATGGGGCTTTGATTATATGGGACCTTTTCCCAAATCCAACCGGTATACTCATATCCTAGTTGATGTTGATTACGTCACTAAGTGGGTAGAAGCTATCCCCACTAGTAGTGCTGATCACAACACCTCTATCAGTGTCGGGACCCCGATCCTAAGCCATAGGAATCCAGCCTGTAACACATCGCATCCCTTTGTGGTCTCACGCACGGTTAACTCCACGGCTGGAGCCTTACCTTAGCCGGGACCGTTTGCGTCTTTTGACTCACGTATGCGATAGTGTAGCTAGCAAACCAATGTCAAAGAACCCGGATCGACATGTCTAGTCATAAACCAAAGTGGCAGTTCCGCACAAGGACATGCATACATGACCCAACAAAGCAGGTGTCGGTCATCAACGAACATAGACGAGTCGTAGCAAGCTACAAGGACTCCATTACGTCGCGTGACATTTCCCCAAAGGGGACAGACACAACAGCTAAGAAGGACACATGCCGGTCAACCAATGTGTCCGGAGCAGTAGCGAACTACCAAGGCACGTTGGATCACAAAGGGGCATTTCCTTGTAAGGAGTGCTACTAAAGTTCACGACTAGGTATTCGAACCCCATACATATCAAGTAAGACACACGTACGCATGGCATACCAATATGTATAGATACATCGATGGCATCACAACATAACCATAAACATACAACCTTTATTTAAGAGGCTCAGAAGAGCCACACACATAATATTATACATCAAGGGTCTCATGACCCGTAATAGCAGTCATACAATTACAAGCCAGTGGAAGAGTTATAAACTGTCTGGGTATAGACAGGGCAACTAGTAGGCACATGGCCTGACTATACTACAGAGCCGACGTAGGGCCAGATCGTAGCTGGGACACCAGCTACTCGTCGTCGTCGATGTCTACGAAGAACCCTCCATTAGGGTCAATGGCAACCTCTGCAACATTTATTAAGCAAACATGAGTACGAAGGTATTCAGCAAGACTTTAGGAGAACTAACTACTCATGCAAGGTATCAAAAGGTATTGTGGGGTTTCATGCGGGAAGCCAGCATTTGACTCGTGGCTAGACAACTTGCATTTTTAAATTAGTTTTGACAACTTGATTTCTCGCACACGAGTCCACTAACACCACAACAATACACTATCGTGGAATCATTCCGTCTCCATACGGAAATGCCGTCCACGACACTCACGCTTATCTTGAGAATTTTATGAGTAGCCATTGAAGTTATCTATGAACAACATATGTCTCCAAGTAGTCCATATCCGCGGACGCGGCTATTCGAATAGATCATAACCCTGCAGGGGTGTACTTCGTCACACACGCTCCCGCCACTTATCGCCATGTGCACGTCATGCACCTCGGCAACCTTCAAGCGGAAGCCCAGCGAGGGAGTCGGCCACGACCGTTAACCATGCTAGTACCTAGTCCAGGTTTATCGCCTATCTGAGAGTAACCCGTACGGAAGTCCGGCCGAGGTTTCCGCCACGGCCTCAAACGATGTGCGCAGGGTTCCCAAGCCCACCATCCGGGTGCCACTTGGTACACCGTGCCACTACCTACCGCATCACGGTCCACCTCTCAGGTCAGCACCATGCAGGGCCTCCAGCATTACTATAAACACCAGAAACTACTTGCAACTCCTGGACCGAGTACTACGCGATTAATAGGCCGAGCGGGGTCATATTTCGGGGCCCAGCATGTGGTAGTATCTATTCTTGGATTACATATACGGAACTCAGTTCCTAAGGACGGTTCCAATGAAACAACCCGCCATGTACTCCTACAGAGCCTTTCACCGGTACCTTTACCAAATCAAGTTCAACACACAACCTTTGCTCACCAAACACATTCCACATTTCTGTTCATCTCCCAGATGACAGACCATACACAACTCTAAGCATAGCATGCATAGCAGGATAAGGCACATCATAGCTCAAGCAACTACCAGGTATGCTAGGTTGCAAGGTTCGGCTATTTACTGTGACAAGGTTAAGTCATGCAAAGGAAGTGGGTCCAACTATCGTGGCAAAAGCAGTTGAAGCATTTGATCCTAATGCAATAAATAGGTGCAGGAGCAAGAACATAGGAGTTATCGGGATGATCAAAAGGGTTGCTTGCCTTGTTGCTCAGAGGAGGAACGATATCCGTCAGACGGATATTCGGTGGAATCCAGGGGTGCGGA
Source organism: Hordeum vulgare subsp. vulgare (assembly GCF_904849725.1). Lineage (NCBI taxonomy): Eukaryota > Viridiplantae > Streptophyta > Magnoliopsida > Poales > Poaceae > Hordeum > Hordeum vulgare. The sequence continues at coordinate 87,974,443 of NC_058518.1, forward strand.
GCTTACCGAAATGAATGGCAACATTCAATAACAATCATATGCAATCAAAATGATGCATGAGCATGGCATGAGAATGCAAGTGATAAGTTATTATAATCAAGATGTTTTAGGTTTAGAGTTGATTTGAATCACATTCGAATAGCAATTCAACGGGTATTCTTAGATATCGGTTCAATTGATTCGACCTGATGCTCAGATCAACCTAATGTTAACATGCATGAAATGTCATGTTATGGTACTGATTTATATCTAGGGCAGTGTGTGATCATTGTAATTATAATGAAATTTGGATATTTTTGCAAATTCCATTTATAAAGTGATTAAAGAATTGAATTATTCCTTATTTCACAATTTAGGGTCCTGTAACTTTTTCAAACATAGTTGAAAATAGCATAATCAGAATCCTTGAATTTTTCTGATACTTTTTCATATATAATTTATTTTCATTGGAGTTATAGATTAATTTCTATGATATTTGCAATTTTTAGCAATTTCCTGAATTAGTTTTAAACTGGAAATTCCATTTATTGCATCAGGCTGACGTCAGCAGGTCAGCCGACCTGTTCAGGTCAAACCTGACAGGGGGGCCCCACTGGTCAACCTCTCTGGGGCTAATCCCGCGCTGACCAGCCCCTAATTGGGGTTTGACCAGGCGTGGGGCCCTCTGTCACTGACTGAGGGGAGGGCGATTACGCCCTAATGGTCGGCCACGTCGACGCCCACCGGAGGGTGGTCGCCGGCGACCAGACCCGCGGCGGAGGGCTCGCCGGAGGCGACCTAGACGGCGCTGCACAACACCAAAATGCACGCGGTTTGCAGCTACAGCATGCTCGCGGAGTGGCCGATCTGGCAGGACCATCTGGGGAGGCTAGGGTCGCCGGAAGAGGCGTCGGCGACGAGCCGGAGCGGCGGCCGAAGCTCGGGGGTCGTCGGGGGCTTTGAATCAGAGGGATCCACGCTAAGTTCTTAGCTGCTACGGCATCTACGCGTCGTCCTGGAGCTGCTCGTGCTCTCGGAGGGACGAGCTGAACATCGGAGGGCCACCGGCGACGAGCGGCAGCGGCGGTCCTCGTCGGGCTCCGGTGAAACTAGGGCTAGAGGAGGGGATCGAGGGGGAAAACTTAGGGGAAACAACCGCATGCTCACGGGGAGTGCAGAGCAGAGCTCAGACGGCTCGGGGAAGGCCTGGGGGCGACGAATCGACGGGAGAGGTCCGGCGGCCGGAGGAGGAAGACAACGGCGTTGCGGGCATTGCAGGGCGCGAGGAAGCTTCGGCTTCTGCAGAGACGACCAGGGTGACGAGGCGGAGCTAATGGCGTGCTCTAGGAGGGGATCCTATGGCCAGGGGCACGGCCAGCTCGAGCTCGAGCTCGGCTCTAATGGCGGCAGCAGGGAGAAGGAGGGGATCCGGGAGGAGGGGAAGAACCAAGGCGGGGAATGGATAGGGGAAGCTCTGGGGAGCTTATCCCCGTCGTCGCCAGCGCGAACCGGCGGCCAGGCAGGCACGCAGGTGCGTGGCCGCGCCGGAGGAGGCGGCGGCCACCTCCTGCTGCCTACTGGCGTGAGGGAGGGGACGAGCGGGGACATGGGCCGGGCCTGGCTTGGGCGACAGGTAACTCTTTTCCTTTTTCTTCTGCTTTTTGTTTTTCTGTTTTGCTAAATATTGCTTTGGTAATTAATTCAGCTCCAAAACAAAAAGTAAAAACTATTTTAGACCTCCTGAAATATTTGTTGTAATATCCCCACTCATTTCCAAGACTTTCAACATTTTTGGAAAATTATAGTTTCTGATTTCAAATTTTAAATTTGAAACCAGTGGCTTTTGCATTTATTTAAAATGCTTAAAGTGTCAAGAAAATAGTTTTCTCCAATGCTCATTTTCTTTCATGATTTATCAGAAAGTTTGAACATTTCTTGAGGCCATTTTGGGTTCATTGATTTTGAACTAGTTAAAAATTCCTTTAATTGAAATGGTGGCTAGGATTTTGAGTTTTTCCTTTGCCACTTTGTTGTTTTTGTTGAAACTTCTTAGATGCAAATGCAAAGAAGACATGAGCACAATGCTATCTTGCTTAAGGGTTAGGGATGTGACAACTCACCCCCACTCAAAAGAATCTCGTCCCGAGATTTAGAAGTCGTCGGGAATAACGCAGGATATTCGGGACGGAGACGATCCTCTCTTTCCCAAGTTGCCTCCTTTTTAGAATGATTTGACCATTGAACTTTAAGAAACTTGAGGTTTCGAAGTCGAGTGGTACGCTCAGCTTGATCAAGAATACGCACGGGGTATTCTCGGTAAGAAAGGTTATCTTGTAGATCAAGCGTTTCGTGGTCCACTTCACGGATAGGATCCGAAAAGCAACGCCTGAGTTGCGAGACGTGGAAAACATCATGAACCTTGGAAAGATGCGGAGGAAGTTCCAACTGGTAGGCAACTTCTCCTCGTTTGGCAAGAATGCGAAAAGGTCCAATGTAACGAGGAGCCAATTTGCCCTTGATACCGAATCGATGGGTACCCTTCAAAGGTGTAACCCGAAGGTAAGCCTTCTCGTCAACTTCAAAGGTCACAGCCTTATGATGATGATCATATTGGCTCTTTTGACGAGACTGGGCTGTTTTCAACTTTTCACGAATAATGCGAACCTGCTCTTCTGCATCCTGGATCATGTCCGGGCCAAAGAGTTGCCTCTCTCCAGTTTCTGACTAATTAAGAGGTGTTCGACATCTTCGTCCATAGAGAACTTCAAAAGGGGCTTTGCCCAAGCTTGATTGATAACTGTTGTTATAAGCGAATTCGGCGAATGGAAGACACTTCTCCCAATTCATACCGAACGATATAACACAAGCTCGGAGCATATCTTCTAGAATTTGATTCACTCTTTCTACTTGACCACTTGATTGGGGATGGAAAGCAGTGCTAAAAGATAAGTGAGTCCCCATGGCATTCTGAAAACTTTCCCAGAAGCGAGAAGTAAAGATACTTCCACGGTCCGAGTTAATTTCCAGGGGAACACCATGAAGAGACACTATTCGAGAGATATATAACTATGCTAGCTGGCTAGCTGTTATACTCTCACGAACAGGAAGAAAATGAGCCACTTTGGAAAGACGGTCAATGACCACAAAGATAGCATTATTTCCTTTCTTGGTCTTGGGAAATCCTGTAATGAAATCCATGCTAACTTTATCCCATTTCCATTCAGGAATAGCTAAAGGTTGAAGGGTGCCAACAGGCCTTTGATGTTCTGCCTTAACTCGACGACAAACATCGCAGTTCGCAACGAACTCAGCAATTTCTCTCTTCATCCTAGTCCACCAGAACCTCTGGCGTAGGTCCTGATACATCTTAGTACTACCGGGATGAATGGTGAGAGGGGAATCATGAGCCTCCTTAAGGATTAACTGCCTTAGATGTGGGTTCTTAGGAACCACTAAACGATTCTGGAAGAACACCACACCTTGATCATTCATGGAAAATTCTTTAGCGTTTCCGCTAAAAATATTCTCCTTGATCCGTGATATACCCTTGTCACGCTTTTGGCCAGCTATAATTTGATCCTTAAGAGTAGGCTTCGCCACCAGGGTAGAAAGAAATCCTTGAGGAACAATATGAAGATTCAACTTCCAAAAGTCCTCATGGAGAAGTGGTTGACCTCGTTGTAGCATCAAATTGTTACAATAAGATTTACGACTTAGTGCATCGGCCATAACATTGGCCTTCCCCGGGGTGTAAGTTATTCCTAAGTCGTAATCCGAGATCAACTCAACCCACCGTCTTTGCCTGAGATTCAAATCCGGCTGGGTGAAGATATATTTCAGACTTTGGTGATCAGTGAATATTTCGCAACGATTACCCAAAAGGTAATGTCGCCAGGTTTTTAGTGCATGGACCACAGCTGCAAGCTCAAGGTCATGTGTGGGATAATTATCCTCATGTGGACGCAACTGTCGAGATGCGTATGCCATCACATGACGATCTTGCATGAGAATGCAACCTAATCCTTGTCGCGAGGCGTCGCAATAGATAACAAAGTCCTTAGAAAAATCTGGTGGTAGCAACACAGGTGCGGAAGTCAGGCGTCTTTTCAGTTCCTGAAAACTATGCTCACACTGTGGTGTCCACTCGAACTTTTTATCCTTCTTGAGGAGTTCAGTCAGAGGCTTTGCAACCTTGGAGAAATTCTCGACGAAGCGGCGACAATAGCTCGCTAGACCAAGAAAACTCCTAACTTGCTTAACCGATTCAGGTTGAGTCCAATCAAGCACAGCTTGAACTCTCTCGGGATTGACAGCAATAACCTTACCAGAGATTACGTGGCCTAGATAGGTCACTTCTGGTAACCAGAATTCACATTTTGAAAATTTGGCATAAAGGCGATGCTCTCGAAGTTTCATCAATACCAGCCTTAGATGCTCGACATGTTCTTGTTCATTCTTTGAGTAGATGAGAATATCATCGAGGTATATACGACGAATTTATCCAAATATTCCATAAAGATTGAATTCATCAGCCGAGAGAAGGTGGCTGGGGCATCGGTTAAACCGAAGGACATAATGGTGTACTCATATTGGCCATAACGAGTAACAAAGGCCGTTTTTGGAATGTCCCCGTTCTTAATCTTGATTTGATGGTATCCCAACCTCAAATCCATTTTGGAGAAGACTGAGGATCCAGCAAGCTGATCGTACAGATCGTTGATCCTGGGGAGCGGATACTTGTTCTTTATGGTGACCAGGTTAACTGGTCGGTAATCTACAACCATCCGATCCGTTCCGTCTTTCTTCTTGACAAGAGGACGGGACAAGCCCAAGGAGAAGAGCTAGGACGAATGAAACCCTTGTTCAAGGCCTGATCTAATTGCTTCTTAAGTTCGGCTAGCTCTAGGGGTGCCATCTTATAAGGTCTTCTGGCTATTGGGACAGTTCCCGGAACAAGATCTATCACAAACTCTACATCTCTGTCAGGTGGAATTCCTGGCAGTTCCTCTGGAAAAACATCCGGAAAGTCACGGACTATCGGAATGTCTTCAAGTTCCGGAAGAGGGTTGGCATTTAGGGAATAGAGCTGGCATTTGGCAACTCGAGTAGAGACATTTACTATCTCACCCGAGGGATGGGTAAGCTGGACATTTCTAGAGTGAGTATCAATCTTGGCATAGTGAGCCGACATCTAGTCCATGCCCAAGATGATATTAATATCCGAAGATTTCAATGCTATCAATGAGGCTAGAAAAACTAGCCTGTCTACTAGAATTTCATTATCATAGGTTATCCTAGAGGTTTGCCATTTACTACCAGGGGTTTGGACAACCAATGGGATTGGCATATCACAAAATGACATGTTATGCAACTGTGCATAACTTTCTGAAATGAAGGAATGAGAAGACCCAGTGTCAAAGAGAACGGACGCTGGGTGATGATTAACAAGAAGCGTACCCAGCATGACGTCGGGATCCTCTGCAGCTTCTTCTGCTGACACATAATTCACATGGCCACGTGCAGGAGTTGGCTTCACATAAAACACTTTGCCCGACTTGGCCTGCCCGACGGACTTTCCGGGTTGCTTGGCACCCACATTCTGAGGACACTCACGGGAATAATGCCCTGGTTCTCCACACTTGTAGCATATCACCTGGTTGGCACGTGGTGGAGCATTGCTAGCTTGACCACCATAAGCTTTTGATGGAGGGTTGGCCTGATTCGTCTGAGGCGCCACGTAGGATGGCCTCGGACTGTATCTTGGCGGCAGAGAACTGTTTGGAACCCACAGCCTACGTTTTTGAAACGCGGAACCAGAAGATGAGCCAAAGTCACGGGAGTGCTTCCTTGTGGCTTCGAAGTCAGTATGACCAGTCTCCGCACTGATCGCTTTGTTGACCAGGGCTTGAAAACTTGCACACTCATGGAGGTGCAGATCACGACGGAGCTCAGGGCTCAGACCCTTACGGAATCTTGCTTGCTTCTTGGCGTCAGTAGACACCTCCTCTGTTGCATAGCGAGCGAGGTTACCGAACTCGCGGCTATAGGCATCCACAGACAACTTGCCCTGAGTGAAGGCGCAGAACTCCTCTCTCTTTCTGTCCATCAGGCCTTCTGGAATATGGTGCAGACGGAAAGCTGCGCTGAAGTCTGCCCATGTGGCCACTAGTTCAGCGGGACGCATAGCTTCAAAATTCTCCCACCACAGATTGGCGGGTCCCTCCAGGAAATACGCCGCAAAGGTCACCTTGTCGGCCTCAGACACATTCGCAGAGCGAATCTTGCGTGAAATGCTGCACAGCCAGTCATCAGCGTCTAGGGGATCGACGGAATGATGAAACTTTGGAGGATTCAGCTTCACAAAGTCATTGAGGGACACTGCGGCATTCCTAGGCTGTCGAGCCGTATTCTGCTCAATACGCTCTAGCAGTCGGTTGGTCTCCCTTTTGTTTCTTTCTGCCTCAAGCATCACTTCTACCAGAGAAGGTGGGTGAGGCAGGTCTTCCTGCGACGCTTGACTACCCTCACCTTGCTCATGAGCAGGGGCACGGTTCAACCTGGTGAACACCATCCTGACAAACAAACTCATAGCTTAGACCAATATCATATCAATACTAACTATGGATTAAGAATGTACTGAACACATGGAATGCGGAAATGAATATCCGAACAACATGGTAACAAGCAACTGCTATATATACACCATGGTTCATACACACCCTTACATAGTTCAGTACAAACTTACTCGAAGAGCAAACTACTGAAATGGTGGAACTACTCATCAGAGGCTTACAAGCTTCCTATACATTATTTATCTAGGCCTCCGGAATTCGTTTCACATTACTACCATACTCCACAAGTCACGCAGGACTGTGAACATACGGCTACTACCATACTATCCTTCCGCTCATAGCTCAGGCATACGCATAGAACATCTCATAGAGATTACCTCCATGACCCGGAAGCTCAACCTGCGGATCAGGAAACACTCTAGCCTGAGATCCCTGGGATCCATAAGGACACGGATGTGACCTTGGTCCCCTGATTGGTGGTAAGAGGGGTCCCCGAAGAGGTGTGACTCCTCCTATAGCTGGCCAGTCAACGTGGGCCGGAAGATGATTCCTAACAGGGTTCAGCATCTCCATCTCTCCATACCCTGTCTGGACTACCGGTGCCAGCTGCGTCAAAGCTGTCCACAGACGGGCACGGGTAGCATAAAGCTCCATGCGGAGAGCATGAGCATCCTTGTCTCTATTCTCTAGCATCTCAACAGTGGACTGCAGAAGTGGATCCTCCATAGAAGAATCAAAATAGACTCCACTGAGGTATCCCTCTTCACCAGACTGAGAGGCCGGAACATAGCAGAACTCTGAATTCTGCAGTAGTGCATGTCTCGCTCTCATAATAGTCAGCATTGAATAGGCAGCATCTTGTACTGCCATGTCAACAGTGACTCCCAACCCATAGGACCAATGGATTGGCTCCTCCGCTCCAGGGTAGTCTGGAAATACCCTAACAGTGCAGATGTAATGGCTCTGGTTGAAGTCTCGGTACCGTTCCTCTACCGTGCACTCGGGGTACCAACGGTAACCGCATACCGACATCACCCTGACCAACATGGCCGTATGACCCGGTACAACAATGCACCTGGTCAAACATACCACCTGACGAGAAGGACGGCCAGGCATCTGTAAATAGAGAGTAATGCAAAAGCATTAGAGCCCTGAATGCAAAAATGGGCAGCATAACGGCTGTAAATGCTCAAAAACCAATTTTGAGACAACCCAAAATAGAATAGCGTAACCACTCAACTATCAAGTTCAACTCTCTGATCATCAAACTTACTTCCTGCTTCCTAGGAATAAAAGAAACCCAATATCTCTCGACCCGTAGTCCTATAATCTACCGATCAGAAATACGAGCCTAGGAGAAGATGAGTAACCTAGTCCTTAATTCCCGCAGAAAAGACGAGGATGACCAGAATAGAATATCTTGAGAAGAGAACAAGAGTGTTACGATCCCTTCCACAAACAATTCCCTTATATATAACTAAAGCAATTCTAGACTCAACTTCGACCAGTTTGGCTTAGTAATCCTACAGTCAGTCAGGCTCTGATACCAACGCTATCGGGACCCCGATCCTAAGCCATAGGAATCCAGCCTGTAACACATCGCATCCCTTTGTGGTCTCATGCACGGTTAAATCCACGGCTGCAGCCTTACCTTAGCCGGGACCGTTTGCGTCTTTTGACTCACGTATGCGATAGTGTCGCTAGCAAACCAATGTCAAAGAACCCGGATCGACATGTCTAGTCATAAACCAAAGTGGCAGTTCCGCACAAGGACATGCATACATGACCCAACAAAGCAGGTGTCGGTCATCAACGAACGTAGACGAGTCGTAGCCAGCTACAAGGACTCCATTACGTCGCGTGACATTTCCCCAATGGGGACAGACACAGCAGCTAAGAAGGACACATGCCGGTCAACCAATGTGTCCGGAGCAGTAGCGAACTACCAAGGCTCATTGGATCACAAAGGGGCATTTCCTTGTAAGGAGTGCTACTAAAGTTCACGACTAGGTATTCGAACCCCATACATATCAAGTAAGACACACGTACGCATGGCATACCAATATGTATAGATACATCGATGGCATCACAACATAACCATAAACATACAACCTTTATTTAAGAGGCTCAGAAGAGCCACACACATAATATTATACGTCAAGGGTCTCATGACCGGTAATAGCAGTCATACAATTACAAGCCAGCGGAAGAGTAATAAACTGTCTGGGTATAGACAGGGCAACTAGTAGGCACATGGCCTGACTATACTACAGAGCCGACGTAGGGCCAGATCGTAGCTGGGACACCAGCTACTCGTCGTCGTCGATGTCTACGAAGAACCCTCCATTAGGGTCAATGGCAACCTCTGCAACATTTATTAAGCAAACATGAGTACGAAGGTACTCAGCAAGACTTTAGGAGAACTAACTACTCATGCAAGGTATCAAAAGGTATTGTGGGGTTTCATGCGGGAAGCCAGCATTTGACTCGTGGCTAGACAACTTGCATTTTTAAATTAGTCTTGACAACTTAATTTCTCGCACACGAGTCCACTAACACCACAACAATACACTATCGTGGAATCATTCCGTCTCCATGCGGAAATGCCGTCCACGACACTCACGCTTATCTTGAGAATTTTATGAGTAGCCATTGAAGTTATCTATGAACAACATATGTCTCCAAGTAGTCCATATCCGCGGACGCGGCTATTCGAATAGATCATAACCCTGCAGGGGTGTACTTCGTCACACACGCTCCCGCCACTTATCGCCATGTGCACGTCATGCACCTCGGCAACCTTCAAGCGGAAGCCCAGCGAGGGAGTCGGCCACGAGCGTTAACCACGCTAGTATCTAGTCCAGGTTTATCGCCTATCTGAGAGTAACCCGTACGGAAGTCCGGCAGAGGTTTCCGCCACGGCCTCAAACGATGTGCGCAGGGTTCCCAAGCCCACCTTCCGGGTGCCACTTGGTACACCGTGCCACTGCCTACCGCATCACGGTCCACCTCTCAGGTCAGCACCATGCACGGCCTCCAGCATTACTATAAACACCAGAAACTACTTGCAACTCCTGGACCGAGTACTACGCGATTAATAGGCCGAGCGGGGTCATATTTCAGGGCCCAGCATGTGGTAGTATCTAGTCTTGGATTACATACACGGAACTCAGTTCCTAAGGACGGTTCCAATGAAACAACCCGCCATGTACTCCTACACAGCCTTTCACCGGTACCTTTACCAAATCAAGTTCAACACACAACCTTTGCTCACCAAACACATTCCACATTTCTGTTCATCTCCCAGATGACACACCATACACAACTCTAAGCATAGCATGCATAGCAGGATAAGGCACATCATAGCTCAAGCAACTACCAGGTATGCTAGGTTGCAAGGTTCGGCTATTTACTGTGACAAGGTTAAGTCATGCAAAGGAAGTGGGTCCAACTATCATGGCAAAAGCAGTTGAAGCATTTGATCCTAATGCAATAAATAGGTGCAGGAGCTAGAACATAGGAGTTATCGGGATGATCAAAAGGGTTGCTTGCCTTGTTGCTCAGAGGAGGAACGATATCCGTCAGACGGATATTCGGTGGAATCCAGGGGTGCGGAGCCTACCGAAATGAATGGCAACATTCAATAACAATCATATGCAATCAAAATGATGCATGAGCATGGCATGAGAATGCAAGTGATAAGTTATTATAATCAAGATGTTTTAGGTTTAGAGTTGATTTGAATCACATTCGAATAGCAATTCAACGGGTATTCTCGGATACCGGTTCAATTGATTCGACCTGATGCTCAGATCAACCTAATGTTAACATGCATGAAATGTCATGTTATGGTACTGATTTATATCTAGGGCAGTGTGTGATCATTGTAATTATAATGAAATTTGGATATTTTTGCAAATTCCATTTATAAAGTGATTAAAGAATTGAATTATTCCTTATTTCACAATTTAGGGTCCTGTAACTTTTTCAAACATAGTTGAAAATAGCATAATCAGAATCCTTGAATTTTTCTGATACTTTTTCATATATAATTTATTTTCATTGGAGTTACAGATTAATTTCTATGATTTTTGCAATTTTTAGCAATTTCCTGAATTAGTTTTAAACTGGAAATTCCATTTATTGCATCAGGCTGACGTCAGCAGGTCAGCCGACCTGTTCAGGTCAAACCTGACAGGGGGGCCCCACTGGTCAGCCTCTCTGGGGCTAATCCCGCGCTGACCAGCCCCTAATTGGGGTTTGACCAGGCGTGGGGCCCTTTGTCAGCGACTGAGGGGAGGGCGATTACGCCCTAATGGTCGGCCACGTTGACGCCCACCGGATGGTGGTTGCCGGCGACCAGACCCGCGGCGGAGGGCTCGCCGGAGGCGACCTAGACGGCGCTGCACAGCACCAAAACGCACGCGCTTTGCAGCTACAGCATGCTCGCGGAGTGGCCGATCTGGCAGGACCATCTGGGGAGGCTAGGGTCGCCGGAAGAGGCGTCGGCGACGAGCCGGAGCGGTGGCCGAAGCTCAGGCGTCGTCGGGGGCTTTGAATCAGAGGGATCCATGCTCAGTTCTTAGCTGCTACGTCATCTACGCGTCGTCCTGGAGCTGCTGGTGCTCTCGGAGGGACGAGCTGAACATCGGAGGGCTACCGGCGACGAGCGGCAGCGGCGGTCCTCGTCGGGCTCCGGTGAAACTAGGGCTAGAGGAGGGGATCGAGGGGGAAAACTTAGGGGAAACGACCGCATGCTCACGGGGAGTGCAGAGCAGAGCTCAGACGGCTCGGGGAAGGCCTGGGGGCGACGAATCGACGGGAGAGGTCCGGCGGCCGGAGGAGGAAGACGACGATGTTGCGGGCGTTGCAGGGCGCGAGGAAGCTTCGGCTTCTGCAGAGACGACCAGGGCGACGAGGCGGAGCTAATGGCGTGCTCTAGCAGGGGATCCTATGGCCAGGGGCACGGCCAGCTCGAGCTCGAGCTCGGCTCTAATGGCGGCAGCAGGGAGAAGGAGGGGATCCGGGAGGAGGGGAAGAACCGAGGCGGGGAATGGATAGGGGAAGCTCTGGGGAGCTTATCCCCGTCGTCGCCAGCGCGAACCGGCGGCCAGGCAGGCACACAGGTGCGTGGCCGCGCCGGAGGAGGCGGCGGCCACCTCCTGCTGCCTACTGGCGCGAGGGAGGGGACGAGCGGGGAGATGGGCCGGGCCTGGCTTGGGCGACAGGTAACTCTTTTCCTTTTTCTTCTGCTTTTTGTTTTTCTGTTTTGCTAAATATTGCTTTGCTAGTTAATTCAGCTCCAAAACAAAAAGTGAAAACTATTTTAGACCTCGTGAAATATTTGTTATAATATCCCCACTCATTTCCAAGACTTTCAACATTTTTGGAAAATTATAGTTTCTGATTTCAAATTTTAAATTTGAAACTAGTGGCTTTTGCATTTATTTAAAATGCTTAAAGTGTCAAGAAAATAGTTTTCTCCAATGCTCATTTACTTTCATGATTTATCAGAAAGTTTGAACATTTCTTGAGGCCATTTTGGGTTCATTGATTTTGAACTAGTTGAAAATTCCTTTAATTGAAATGGTGGCTAGGATTTTGAGTTTTTCCTTTGCCACTTTGTTGTTTTTGTTGAAACTTCTTAGATGCAAATGCAAAGAAGACATGAGCACAATGCTATCTTGCTTAAGGGTTAGGGATGTGACAATCAGCATGCTGAAAGAAGTTATCTTGCCTAGATTTGGAGTCCCTAGATATCTATGACCGACGATGGTTCACACTTCATTCATGGTGCTTTCCATAAAACGCTTCCTAAATACGATGTCAACCATAGAATTGTGTCTCCCTATCACCCTCGGTCCAGTGGTCAAGTAGAGATAAGAAACAGAGAGATTAAACTAATTCTACAAAAGAATATCAACGGGTCTAGAAAGAATTGGTCTAAGAAGGTCGATGATGCACTATGGGCTTATAGAATTGCCTATAAGAATCCCATGGGCATGTCTCTGTACAAAATGGTGTACGGTAAAGCATGTCATTTACCTCTTGAGCTAGAGCATAAAGCTTATTGGGCAATAAAAGAGCTCAACTTTGATTTCAAACTTGCCGGTGAGAAGAGGTTATTTGACATTAGCTCGCTTGATGAATGGAGAACTCAGGCATATGAGAATGCCAAGTTGTTCAAATAGAAGGTTAAGACGTGGCATGATAAAAGGATACAAAAGCATGAGTTCAATATAGGTGATTATGTCTTGCTATATAACTCTCGTTTAAGATTCTTTGCAGGGAAGCTTCTCTCTAAATGGGAAGGTCCCTATGTTGTTGAGTAAGTATATCGTTCTGGTGCTATCAAGATCAACAACATGGAAGGTAATTGTCCGAGAGTTGTAAATGGGCAGAGAATCAAACATTGTATCTCAGGTACTCCCATAAATGTTGAAAGCAATATTATCAATACCATAACTCCGGAAGAATACCTAAGGGATATTTATCAACCTGTTTCAGACTCCGAAAACGAAGAGGTATGTGATTCGGTAAGAAAACTGAGTCCAAACCTTTTCCAGTAGGAAATTTTCTCCGTTTTGGAATATTTGAAAAAATACAAAAATTGGAAGTGAGGAGGCGACAAGCCTGCTCGGCGCGGGCCCACCCCTTGGCCGTGCCGGGAGGGCTTGTGGCCACCTCGTGCGCCTCCTGGAGTCCGTTTTTGTGCGGGGTACTCCTTCTGGTCTGGAAAAATTATTATATATTCTCACGTTTGGCCTGACCCCTGTATCATGCAGATTTCTTCTGTTTTTCGTTTCGAGCCTGTTTTCTGTCACAGATCTAGGTCAAGATATCTTCTCAGGATTCAGAGGGGGAGAGCTATGTGGGTGATTACCTTGCTAAGCCCAAAGCCTATGGGGACTTTGATCCTTATGGATGGACCTCTGATGAGGAAGAAGATTATGATCCCAAGGGGAAGGAACAAACGAATTCCGATGAAGAGGAGGCTCCTCTACCTCAACCTGGACGCACGCATGTGGAGTTCAATAAGTTGAGCCTCCCTCACTCAAGGAAGAAGCCTAAGACCTTGTTTATCCCTTCTCGTTTCTTGCAGGAGAATAAGCAGGAATTATGCCAAAGGGTGTTGAATCTTGAAGAGGAAATTAAACAAGCTCAAGACCGCTTCAACAACTCCTCCACCATCACCACCAAAGGAAGACAACTGAGCATTGGTGTGGGCAATCCCCTTGGCTTGTGCCAAGCTTGGGGGAGTTGCCCCGGTATCGTATCACCATCACATCTTTTGCATTTACCTTTGTTTTAGTTTTCCTTTTCAGTTTTATCTTTCTCTAGTAGATTAAAAGTCTTAGTGTTTTAGTCTTGAGTTTTGCTTTGTGTCACCCCCGATGTATTTGAGCTCGTGAGCCATATAATAAAGAGTGTCTTAGTTGAAGGGCTTTGCCTCTTGCCATGATCAAAGGAGTGAGAATAGAACAAAAGCATGAAAGATCATCTAATGATCTTATGGGAAGTGATGGCTTCACATATAAAAAGAATAAGGATTGAAACTTGTTGAGAGTAGGCAAACGTAGACCTTGGTCATGGTTGCAATTAATGGGAAGTGATAAAGAAGGAGAGGTTGACATATAAATATATCATCTCTGACACCATCTATGATTGTGAACACTCACTAAACTATTGCATGCCTAGAAGTAGATGTTGGACAAGGAAGACAACATAATGAATTGTGTTTGCTTGGCTCCTAGCAATGTTATATGACTACAGATCCCTTAGCATGTGACGATTACATCCACCTCACAATAGCAAAACCTCCCGCACTAAGTAGAGATACTACTTGTGCATCCATAAACCATCAACCCAGTTTGGCCATGAGTGTCCACCATACCTACCTATGGATTGAATAAGATCCCTCAAGTAAGTTGTCATCGGTGCAAGCAATAAAAATTGCTGTCTAATATGTATGATCTATTAGTGTGTGGAAAATAAGCTTTGTACGAACCTGTGATGAGGAAGACATAAAAGCGACAGACTGCATAATAAAGTTCGTTATCCCAGGAGCCAATATAAAGTGACGTTCCTCCGCACTAAGAGGACACGCATCCAAACCTCAAAAGGGCATGACAACCTCTGCTTCCCTCTGCGAAGGGCCTATCTTGTACCTTTACTTTTTGCCCTTGAAAGAGTCATGGTGATCTTCACCAATTCCTTATCTCGCCTTTATCTTGGCTAACGTCATATGCTTGGGAAAGATCTATATTCATATGTCAACTTCGAGGTAAGTATTCATGAATTCTTATTGTTGACATTACCCTTGAGGTAAGAAGTTGGGAGGCAAAACTGTAAGCCCCTATCTTTCTCTGTGTCCAGCTGAAACTTTGATCCCATGAGTACCACGTGAGTTGTAGCAATTGTAGAGAATGAAAGAATGATTGAGTATGTGGATTTGCTTTACAAGCTCTTATTTGAATCTTTTTGATGTTGTGATAAATTACAATTGCTTCAATGACTAAAGGCTATCGGTTGTTACTTCTTGGTAAGGTTCTTGATCCATGCTTTACTTTGTGAAGGAATTATCATGTAGCGACCTGACTCAAGACGAGTCAAGCCTCTGTGTTTCTGTGCCATCCCTGGATCAGTATGCTGGTACACACAGTACATCAATGTATATATCAAAGTGCAATCACATGTAAATAGCATAAAACTGATATATACCTTCAATATCTCAGCGGAAGCAGTCAAGGGAGTGGAGTCCCAATAAACACCAACGGCAAGTTGAGTGTAGACCGTAACCCTGAATCGTACTCTTACTCGTCGAAGAAAAATATCTGCAACATAAGACGTTGCAGCCGTGTAGGTCAGCATATTGAATATGCCGGCAAGTCACAATAAGAGAGGGGTGAAAAGTAATCATCTATACTATATGCATATATGGCAGGTGGGGCTATAAGTTTTCAGCGAAAGCAAGTTTTCTCCTACATCAAGAGAGGGCTAAAAGTAAAATGTTACTACATTGTTGGTTGTTAACGAGATGGTTCCTCCAACCAGTTCTCGTACCCGAGTTGTCAATAATTACCCTCATCATATATATATAAAGGTGTTGAGAAATACAGATAACTTCAGTTCATTTGGCTCAAGTTGTCCATGACCGTGGACACGGCTAATCGATTAGGTTTGAGTACTCTACAGAGTTTTGCGCACGTTCCGCACAAGATTTGATCGCCTCCGGGTTTGTCCTCGCACTTCAGGGTGTTTGAAGACCGGATGATCAAAACATGGTCTTTCAACGGGTCCCTCTGAATCCCTGCCGGTGCATATCCATTCCTACCGTTCGTCTACATCTGCTAGCACGGCCTGTCCAGAGTCGCCGCGTTGTCCAACCAAGCCAGAGCCCATAATGACTTGTGGCTGTGCAGGTAAGCCTTGAGTCTTGAAGTCTCCGTCCGTCTCTTCGAGCCTGGGTGAAGCTTTCCGCAGGATGACATGACCTCTCCAGCATCCCGGGCATCCACTGTGTTTTCCAGGGAGCCGATCAACCGTCCTTCACCCAGTGTTGCTTTGCATCCGAGGTCTTGAAGATCTTGTCTTAACCGGTCTTGATTATTTAATCAACCTCGCATCACTCGTGTTATGCACTCAACCGAAATCCCGTCTACTCAAGCATAGCAATATGAAATTTGTCGTCCCGGGACCAAGTATCGGGGTTGTTGTGTGCCTACCACATGATAATACAATCTATACTAAAATTTCCAAGTACCTAAGGAGCATGCAATTGGGCATAGGATGGTATAACTACGATGCATAAAACATAGGTGATAGTATGATCAATGTGACTTGCCTTGATGATAGTTGTCTTGATCGAGCGCTTCTAAGTAACACGCTTCGCACTCCGGATGATCTACCGATACAAACACAAAACACACCATAAGCACTACAATCAAGCAACAAGTAAAAATAACATCACAAGTGACGATTTGCTAAGGCCTAAGTAAAAGAATTCAACACGCGTTACTAAGGCAGAAACTTGTTTCTGTTAAAAACACCAGTAAAAATACTTTAAAATTTTTGAAACTTCCACCACAGTAATATTTAATCACTAGGAAGCAGTAGCAAAAAGAATCAACTCAAAATCATTTTTTAAACTCCTGCAATAAGCAAAACAAGCTTTAATTCAAATCTGATCTAACTCAATTTTTATAAATCCAAACATAGACAAATTATATATATACAGAAACTGCATAAAATTTGTGATCCAACGCAAAAAGAATCACCTAATTTGGAGTTATAGACTAACAGATATGAATTTTCTAAATTTGCAATTTTCTGAAAAAACTGCAATACGGGATTTCGTGAATCTCACCATGGGTGACACACAGGAAGAACTCCGGCGAGGTAGCTGCTCCGGCGAGGTGGGGAGGTCGCTGGCAGGGTGGGGAATCGGCGGAGGAGTAGCACGGCAGGGGGTGGGGCGCTGGAGAGGCTCGGCAGGGGTGATGGGGAAGCGCCACGAGACCTACTGTACTCCGTTCTTGACAGGAAGATGAGGATGGTTGCACCGTGGCTACGAGCAGGGAGAAGGCGAGCTGATGGGGAAAATGGAACGAGGAGAGGAGGGCGTTCTTATAGGGGTGGTGGGAGGCTCAGGAAGGAAGTGTAGCCCGCGAATGGGCGGAGGGAAACTTCCTGGGAAACTTCTGCCATGGCCACACAAGGAAGCTCGTGAGGAGGAAGAAGAAGGTGGGATTGGGCCAGATTGGTTTCCTAACGTGGCCCAAGTACATTCCTAAAATAAGAGATCTCTTTCCCTTTTTATTAAAACAGGAATTAATACGATTAAAAGAAAATAGAATATTCTCGGAATATAGGGGTATAATATATTAAAATTTTCAGAAAAATAAATCCAAAAAGATGGGCATTTTTCCACTACCAAAATAAATACTTGAAAAAAAAATGTTTTTTTAGGAAATCCCTAAATGCTTTATTTCTTTTTGCAAATATTTTCTAAAACAAATCTTGGGTTTCATAGCTCAAATATTTCAAAGAATATCCCCGGGTTTTGGAGGGTCATGTTTCTCCTCTCTTTTTCTTGCTTGACAAGATATGGTTCCGGCATTCCGTGAGTGTGGAAGAAACAAAATGCAAAGCAAAATCGGAAGGAATTCCAACGCCACCTTGATTCAAATTCTTTATAGTTGAAGAAGTCATGCTATCTCCTCTCGCTGATTTTTAAAAAAAGATGAATTTGAATTCATAGGAAAAAGGGAAAGTCATTTTATTCCCTCTCATTCAAAAGTTTTGAAAAGTTTCAAATTTCACTCAAGTTTCAATCACTCAAGCAAACAAACAAACAATCTTATAATTTTAGTAACATTCCAAAATTTGGGATGTTACATATCACTTTAGCATGAGAGATTATATGTTGGTATTGCTGTTCTAATCATGATCATGATGCATGCATGTTCGTCTCTTGTTTTGTCGACACCTCTCTCCCAAAACATGTGGACATATTTATTGAGCTAGGCTTTCGCTTGAGGACAAGCGACGTCTAAGCTTGGGGGAGTTGATACGTCAATTTTGCATCATGTTTTCATGATGATATTTATCGCTTCCTGGGCTGTTATTTCACTTCACGGTACAATTCTTATGCCTTTTCTCTCTTATTTTGCAAGGTTTACATGAAGAGGGAGAATGTCGGCAGCTGGAATTCTGGCCTGAAAGTGAAGCAAGTTTGAGATACCTATTCTGGGCAACTCCAAACACGGTAAAAATCAACGAGGATTTTTTTCTGGATTTATAAAAAATACTGGGCCGGAGAAGCGCCAGAGGGGCGCCAGGGGTTTGCCACAAGCCTGCACGGCGCGGCCACCCCACAGGCTGCGCCATGAGGGCTGTGGGCAACCTACTAGCCCACTTTTCCCCCTCTTTTGCTATATGAAGGGTTTCATCCAGGAAAAAATCAGGGAGGAGCTTTTTCATGGATTCGCTGCCGCCATGAGGCGGAACTTGAGCAGAACCAATCTAGAGCTCCGGCAGGACGATCCTGCCGGGGAAACTTCCCTCCCGAAGGGGAAATCATCGCCATCGTCATCCCCAACACTCCTCTCATCGGAGGGGACTCGTCACCATCAAGATCTTCATCAGCACCATCTCATCTCCAAACCCTAGTTCATCACTTGTAACCAATCTCCGTTTCGCGACTCCGATTGGTACTTGTAAGGTTCCTAGTAGTGTTGATTACTCTTTGTAGTTGATGCTAGTTGGATTACTTGGTGGAAGAGTTATGTTCAGTTCCTTGATGCTACTCATTACCTCTCTGGTCATGAATTTGATTATGCTTTGTGAATAGTTACTTTTGTTCCTGAGGACATGGGATAAGTCATGTGAATTTGGTATTCGTTCGGTATTTTGATGTGTTGCATGTTGTTTTTCCTCTAGTGGTGTTATGTGAACGTCGACTACATAACACTTCACCATTATTTGGGCCTAGAGGAAGGCATTGAGAAGTAGTAAGTAGATGATGGGTTGCTAGAGTGACAGAAGCTTAAACACTAGTTTATGCGTTACTTCGTAAGGGGCTGATTTGGATCAACTAGTTTAATGCTATAGTTAGACTTTGTCTTAATTCTTCTTTCATAGTTGCGGATGCTTGCGAGAGGGGTTAATCATAAGTGGGATGCTTGGCCAAGTAAGGACAGTACCCAAGCGTCGGTCCACCCACATATCAAACTATCAAAGTAACGAACATGAATCATATGAACATGATGAAAACTAGTATGACAGAAATTCCCGTGTGTCCTCGGGAGCATTTTTCCTCCGATAAGACTTTGTCCAGGCTTGTCCCTTGCTACAATAGGGATTGGGCCACTTTGTTGCGCCGTTTCTACTTTTGTTACTTGTTGCTTGCTACGAATCATCTCACCACAAAATCACTTGTTACCGACAATTTCAGTGCCTGCAGATTTTACCTTGCTGAAAACCACTTGTCAGATCCTTTTGCTCCTCGCTGGGTTCGACACCCTTACTTATCGAAAGGACTACGATTGATCCCCTATACTTGTGGGTCATCAGTTCCCAAACGGATTAAAGCCATTTGTGGCAATGCCGAGTTTTATATTCCTTGGATCTGCAGCAAAATCTCCATGTTCACTGTCAAATTCTTTCCATGCCTCTCCGTCCGCTGGATGGCTCAGCTCATTGTCCACAGGTTGTCGATGAAGCTTGTGCCATTGTACCTCCAATGATGATTTCTTAGAGATAAACATCCGTTGCAGCCTTGGTATCAACGGAAAGTGCCTCAGTACCTTCTCTAGTATTGATTTCTTCCCATCAGCATCTTTCCACCTACAGGCATTGCATTTTGGATAGTTTTCATGCTTCGCAAAATCCTTCCGGAACAAGACAGAGTTATTTGGGCACACATGTATTGAAACATAACCTATCCCCAGCCTGCGGATTATGCTCAATGCTTCATCATAAGACCTAGGAACACAACTATCAGGGAGTTGCAAGGTCAAAAGGCGGAGTATTGCGTTGAATGCAGCATTTCTAATCCGGTAGAAAGACTTGATGTGGAGTAACTTCACGGTGAAGGTAAATCTTGAAAATTTACCACCTTCATGAGCTGCGCGCTTAGCCTCCTCCAACACCTCAGCAAACATCCACTTATGCCCATCGGCACGATCTTCAGCATCGTACAGATCCTTAAATAGGTCAGGAATCCTATCATCTTCATGCCCATCCTATTCATCCAAACCAGCATTCTCTCGCAGAATATTTTCCATAAAATCAATGCCAGCATCACCACCACCCATCATATGAGGGGCCTGTGTATCAGCTTCAATATGTTGAGGTTGTCCCGCTAAAGGTTCTCCATGATATATCCATCTACCATATGTGCTGGCCATCCCATTAAGAAGCAGATGATCTTCCACTACTCCATGAGATTTTATCAAACGGTTGAGGCAATTACAGCATGGGCAAACAATGACAGCATCCTTGGAAAAATTTGCCCGGACAAATTGCATGAATTCATCAACTCCTTTCATATGTTCTTTCGAAAACCTTCTAATTCCTTTTCTAATCCAGCTTCTGTCCATCTGCCAAAGAAAGCAATCGTTGCAAGTTAGCAAATCTATCTAAGTGCATCAACATTAATTAATGAGAATGGATGGCAGTAATGGCAGTTAAAATCCAGAAAATAAGGTAGGCACCAAAGTTTATATGCTAACTTCCTAACCACAACATTCAACTATTTCCAATTTCTCACTACTCTAGTCCAGTTCACATGGTTTACTGATTTCACATGGGAGCAATAAAAAGCAGTTCAAATAGAAATACAGATACTGTGGTGAACATGGGAGAAAACAAAAGCTAACAAAAACATGGTGCTTCACAAAAAAACAGAGGTGGTTTACAAACAACTACTATGGTTAAACCACCAACAATAACAACATATGCTGCCACGAAGAACTATTTTGGTTAAACTACCAACAATAACAACACTGTAAATTTACATGAATGACATTTCAAAGATTGCATCAAATCTACATCAATGAGATTTTTCCTAGTTTACATCAAATCTACATCAATATTGATGTTCTTAAATATATTTGAGGCTGAAATTTCATAGGTGTGACATCAAATCTACATCAACTCCCTTCATATTCAGAGGTGTAACAGTTTCATTAACTGCAATTCTCCTAACAATTTCATCAACAGAAATACTCTTCACAATTTCTACCAAATTCATCAACAGAGAGGAGAGGGGACATGAGAGGGGGAAGAGAGGATAGGGGGAAGATGAGAGGGGGAAGAGAGCATACCGGCGGTAGCTGCGAGTCCCCCATGCTCGGCGGTGAGTCCCTCATGCTCAACGGTGGCGAGTCCCACATGTGTGGGCGAGGTCGTTGTCCGAGGCGAGTAGCACCACCACCACTACCAGTGGGCGAGGTGGCTGAGGAGAGCGTCACCACCACCGATACCACCACTGGTCGGGCAAGGTCGTCGTGGCCGAGGTGGCCGTGGCGTCGGCACCACCACCACTGCCGATGGGTGAGGTGGCCATGGCGTCAGCACCACCATCGCTGGTCACCGCCCCCGTCGGTCACCACCGCCATCCCCATCGGTCGCCGCCGCCCCCATCCCCGTCGATCGCCACAGCCCCGTCCCCGTCGGTCGCTGCAGCCCCAAGATCTAGATTTGCTCGTCCCTGTCGGAAATTGGCTAAGTGTTGGCCCCTGTCCGAAATTCGCTAGGTGTTGGCCCCGTCGGTCGCCGCCCCCTTCCCCGTCGGTCCCACTTGTCAATGATACGCGAGAGCTGCGATTTTATATAAAATACAAAATAATTCTAGTACACAACCAACAACCCGTCTCTAGACCAGTGGTAGCGAACAAGCGTGCTAGCCGAGTGGTTGTGGGTTCGAGTCCCACATGCACATCTTTTTACGAATTAAGCAGCCCCGTCCCCGCGTCGCCGCAGCCCCATTCCCGCCATTCAGTGTGGGTCCCGCTGGTCAGTGTGTGTGCCCCTGTTGAATGAGAAGTGAATAAAAATGGCAGGTAAGCTAAAGTTGCTGAGGTGGCTGCGTAACTATTCATATTGCATTCGAACTAATTAGTAATGACCATTCATATTGGTCATTACCAGCTAGAAATAAGGCAGTGGCGGTGCTGTCAGCTTTATGACCATTCCAAATAAGGAAGTTGCGACCTTTCCGACGAAATTGGTTTTTAGTTTTTCGGTTTAGGACCCCTTCGGACAGCTTACGACCAATTGATCTCAAATGGTCATAGATTTACGACCTTTTATGAGAGTGTCACTGCCATAAGGTCATTAGTTGACATATTTCTTGTAGTGGCAGGAGGCCTCATCTTGTTCGATCGTTGTATCTTTGTGTTAGCCTTCTCTACGACACCTCATGTTTTATGTCTCTACTCAGATATTTGTTGCTTCCGCTGACTCGTGTGTTTATCGAGCTTCTGTATTCTAACCCTCGAGGCCCCTGGCTTGTAATATGAAGCTTGTATGTTTTAGTTGTGTCTAGGGTTGTGTTGTGATATCTTCCCGTGAGTCCTTAAGCTTGGTCGTACGCATATGCGTGTATGTTTAGCGTACGATCAAATCGAGGGCGTCACACTTCTCAAGTGTTTTTTGTTGAAATTCCGTAGTTCTTTTTAGAATTTGTTGCTTTCAACTTCTGTCTTTTTGTATACATTTTCTATGTCGTTTTTTAATTCATGAACTGCATATAGCATTGAAATAGAACTTCACGAAAGAAATTCCGCTTGCACTAAAATTTAATGTTTAATATTTTTTGAATGTTGTTACAGTTGAACTTCACCAGTAATCCAAATACCAGGTTTCAAAATAGGACCTCAGAAATGCATGCATGTCATTTCGGGAGTTCAGGCTGTTTTCTGTCAAGCATGTATTTTTTGTACATGTATTGTTACTCTAGAATTTGTACAACAAGATAACTTTGAACTTGTGAGGTATTAGTAATTGAACTTCTGCATAAGTACTTTTTTTCTTTAGTGAATAAACATAACTCGTGCTCAAATCTGCTATACAAATGTGAGTATATAAACTTTCTGCTCGAAAATTGTTTATGTTTTTGTCGTCAGGTTTATTTTTGTTGCTTCAGGTTTATTTTTGTCGTCTATCTCTTCCTTTTCCTCTTTCTTTCGGGTCATCCTTTTTTTTGCAATATAGCACCTCTTGCTCTTGCTCTTCTTCTTCTGCTTCTTTTCCTTCATCTTCTTCTCCTTCTTCTTCTATGCTTAGGTCTTATTAAGTGAGGTATTCGCTTTCCTCTTCGTCGTAGTCACCTTCCCCTTCAAAGTCTTTCTCATCTTCACCTCCCACCACTTTGTTTCTACTGGCTGTATGTTTTGTTTTCCCTTTCTTTTCTGCCTTTTGACTCCTCTTTTGAGCTTCTTCATCGCGCTTAGAGCATGTTCTTGAATTGTGTGGAACATATTGCTTGCACATGCTACGAAGCCTGTTGCTGGCTTCTCTAGGTTTGGCCCCTTGCTATGTTTTTGAGCTTTCAATTGCTTCACTTCATTGGCATCTTTTCTTTCTAGGAGTCTTGGACAAGTTAGTTTGTTGTGTCTTGCAACTAGGTTGCATATACTGCGATTCCTCTGTCCAAGTGGAACTCCATTCTCATCCATCTGGACATCTCTTCTATCTTCTCGTGGCGCCTTTATCTAATATATGTGTTCACTTTTCGTTGAATGTTTCTTCCCACCTTTTGTCTCAGAGTACAACATTGGTTTCATCACCCTTTGTTGCTGCTGTTGTTTGTCATGCTGTCGCATTGGATGGCTTGCATCATCCTGACATTGTATGGCTTGAGCAGTTGTTTGGAGCATTTCAACTTCATAATAAGCAAGATCATCAGCTATTTCAGCTTCTTCTTCAGCCCTTCTTCCGTCTGTTTGATTTGTTGAATGTATAGCGTCGAGTTCTTCTATGAGCCCTTTGAGAACATAGAATGCTCTGTCATACTTTTGGTCACATCTCATTGCTTTCTCGTTAACCGTCAAATTGAGCTGTAGAAGGGTATCTTGCTTGGAGATTTTAGAGCTGGCATCGGATGCTATTGTGTTGTAGTCCCTTGTGTCAAACATTGGCCGCGATTTTGCAGTCTTGGTGTACTATTTGAGGATATATTTGTCCGGAAACTCATCAGCCCTCAGGTAGTCTAGAATGTTCACCTGTGTGGGTCCAAAGTTTGCATTCACACTCATATATTTTTTGATCTGGATCAGCTACAACCGGGAATTCACGGTTTGAGCACGCAAATACTCTTTTCTCATGGTTCCCTTTCTTGTGGTAGTACACAAGGTACTTGTTTTCCTCTGGTGTTCTTTTTGCATGGAATAGTGTGCTCTTTCTCATCCTGTCCCTCATCTCGCTGTATACGGCTCTCTTGTACTTGATAGCCATGTATTTCTCATAGCCGTGATTTGTTTTCGTCACTGGATTGTTCTGCATATGTCAAAAACAAGACATTAGTCGAGAAGCCGAGTAATATGCTGACAGCAAGCGCCGAATGTTCAAAATTGTGAAGAAGAGGTTGTTTTTATGTTTGTCATATGCTAGCCATCGTTTGGTCATTCTCCAGGTGTAGCCGAGTTTGAATGCAAACATTTACCTGCCTAGAAAACTTGTGCAGGTTCTGGGTCCTTTTGACAAACCCTCTCTTGAGGACGCGATTCATGCTCTCGCTTCTTTGGGTGGAAGTCATTCTAGGACAGAAAATGTTTTTGTACTATGCGGATATCCAGATTTTCCTATCACTCCACAGTTGCATCATCATCTGGTTGTTTTGCAGGTTGTGCTTGTGCACTAGTGCAGCCTAGGTCGCTTCAAATTCTGTTGGCATTAACAGCCCGTTCAAGATAGATGTGAACTCCTCTTTGACTGTTCGATACTTTTTGTATACGCACGCGAGGTGTTCCTTGAACTTCTTAAGGATGTGCCAACGTCATAGCTTATGGACTATATTTGGGAATTCTAGTGGTATAGTTTTTGCCATTTATGGGCACTGGTCTGCATGTATTTAAAACGTAACATGAAGTTTTATTGAACTTCATCGATTTATCATGCATTGTTTTTAAAAAAGTATATTGCTTCTAACACTACTGATGAACTTCTGTGCTAATAATATTTGAACTACACAGACAAGAGTAGTGTTCTCTAAACTTTTGAGTCACATGCATTCTGCTTTTCACATTTAGCACTGGTGAACTTCTATGCTAAGTGTATCTGAACTTCACAACCAACAGTAGTTCTTTGAACAGTGTCTCATACATTTTTTTCCTTTTGTGGTGTAGGGGGTGGACTTCAATGCTATATGGGTTTGAACTTCTTGGTTTATTTTTTAATTTTGCATTCTCACTAATGCATGCAGCTCAGCCAGAATTAAAATAATGATAAAACTTGCAATTTTTATGTTTGTGCCTACTAGAATGCAAGTCGGGTGCTTGTTGTTCATGCATCATACGAATGTATCGAATATCCACCTGAATGGTTTTCTATCTTCGTCTCTGATGAGGGCAACAACAAATATCGTTGATCGAAAATGATGGTTGGTTCCAACAAACTCTCGGAGAGGCATATGAAATCCGTTTGTTTTATAAGTTGTGTCGAATGTTACGCAATCGCCAAAGTCTTGATAAGGCCCCCGACAGCTTGCGTTGGCCCAGAAAATGTTCTTTATTGCATCATCGCTATCTACTTGTATGTCGTAGAAGAACTCATCATTGATTGCCTTCATGTCTTTAAAGAAAGACACAAATTTCAACACATCATCCATGTCATCTTTCCTTGCATTCATAGCTTTCCTGCAAAACATATACAAATATGTTATTTTTATTATTTTTAATGAAGGTGGTCAGTTAGTAAGATTTTTGTACGTTCTAGTATGTGCATTTTTTAGTACTTACTAGTTTAGTAGGTCTCGTCCGGTCATGCTCAGGAAGAAGCTTCCATCTTCGTTTTCCGATAGCATTGACATAATCGTTGTATGTTTGACATCATGGTACCGCAAGAGCTTTACGTACTCCAAATAGTTGGGTCATAATTCTTGTGTGAGTGCAAGAATACCCGTATGTCAGTAATGGATGAGGTGGTGATTATGATTTTATTGAATGCCCGCAACCGCACGCGTGTTATCCTCTTGCACTTTCCCCCTCATTCGAGCTTTGCAGCCTGTCCACTGTGAGGTTTTTTTCGCTGCCTGTTTGCCTTAGAAACAGTGGTGTTGTTTTTCCCATGGCATGCGCACACAAAGTACTTGTGATTACCACTTTCTCCCGTCTTTCTAACGCAAAAACGAGCATGTCTGGCATATCGGTTGTAAAATTCCCACGCTGTATCTATATTCTTTATTGTCATCCTGAGTTTTGGTATTAGATAATATGGGAGGCCCTAGTTCTACAGGAAAAAACTCATGACATTAAATTGCATCTTAGAATCTATTTTTAATCCTGCTGCAAAAAATTGACAAAATCAGGCCAGATGCATAAGTACTCACGTGTTTGTATGATCGCAGCTCCATTGGTGTTTGGTGCTGCCCGTTTGGAATGGGGCAGGGTGGAGTTACCATAGCATCGTGTAGGAGTGGATCACGAGGAGGTAAGATTGTTGAAGACGGCCTCTATCTTGTGTGTGTCCTTTTGGCTTGCGGTGGTTGTGGAGGCACGCTAATCCTTGTGTTAGTTTTCCCTTTCTTTCCAGGAAACAATCCACCAATCTCATTTTCTCCACGCTCATTATTTGTAGCACTAGTATCAGCGTTGCTTGACGGCAGCGTGTATAGCACTTTCCTCCGTGTGTGTGTTCCTTCTGTTATTGAATCCACACCAGGATAACCTCTAGAGTTATATGCAGAACCTGAGCTAATGTCCTCCTCCATCGGTGTGCTTGGAAGTCTGCTTGTGGATACAAAGAACCCGCTGGGGATATCCGGTGTCATCCAATTAAGGGGATGTACGTACTGGTGAGCTTGGCGTTGTTTGTTTTTAGCGTCGGCCATTTGGGGTGTCTATCAGATTGAAAATGTTGATGCCCATGTATTTCACATGTTACCCATTGAGGGGTCGGTACGCTGCGCATAGGCTCAGGGTTGTATACTTGCTTCTTTGAAACATTAGATCTTTTTCTATAATTCTCTTCCTATAAAAATTTAAATTTGCATTATATTTTCGTTATCACTAGTTGCATGTATCTAAACTTTGTGTAGCTGAACTGAGCATTCTTTATAGCCCGAACTTCCAAAAATCTTTTTCACATCCAAATGAAATAAATATATATCAGAAAAGTATCATGTATCTAGTAGTTCATTTTTTAATTTTTATCTGAACTGAGCATTCTTCATATTACGAACTTCTATTCTAAAAAGTGAGTATAACTAGTTCTATGCATGGTTGAACTTACACGTGCAGTTTACAACCCTATGTACTAATGCTCGAGTACTAGCACTAAGCTGAACTCATGCTCAAGTACTGGGTGAATTTGGTGTGGTGTTTGATATCTCCGAATTATTATTCTTTTTATAATTGTAAACAAGCAGATTTCTTCACTATGTGAACTTCATGTGGTGTTTGATATCTCTCAATTATTTTTATTGTTATAATTTTAAACAAGAAGATATTCTTGTTTGGTCAAGCCTATACTGATACCAAGTTACTAAGTGAACTTATCACGGTGCAAAACAAAGATACACATCACTGGTAAGAAAAATTAAATAACATAAAAAGATACATTTGTACTAATGCTTAAGTAGTGTTACAAACCTGAACTCATGCTCGAGTACTAGGTGAACTTCATGTTGTGTTTGATATCTCTCAATTATTATTATAGTTATAATTGTAAACTAGCAGTTTTTATATTGCTAAAGCTTGTACTGATAGCAAGTCACTAACTGAAATTCTCATGGTGCAAAATAAAGATACATAGTGCTTTTACCGTGACAAAACAAATGCCGACCGATCAGGCATTAGCAACAAATCTGCAAAGAATACAGAGGAGGAGGTTCAACCATACATAGGCCAGAAGTTTGGCAAGTCTTTTTCCTGTAGTAGATATGCCACCCTAAGAACAAAGAACCGGCTTGTTGGAATAGGTATCCCTTGGAACTGGATGTTGGTTGGCTGAACATACCAACTTCATCTGCTTGCAGCAATAAGTTGAGGTACAACAAGATTTTAATCAACGCAGGAGGAGGCATGGTTGATTTTTTTAGTACATGTGGTGCTATGAGACTTGTTTGATTTGAATCTGAATGCTCCGCCATTGATCTGAAGGACCAACCTTGGTTCGTTCTTCGCCGTTGTTCCATTGCCCACGCCGTAGGTAGGAAGCAAGGAGGGAAGGGGGGAGGGTATGGTGATCCATGGCGCCCATAAAAACTGCGGTGGTCCGGCCACTTCGCGTGCCTCTAAGTTCTTGATCCCTAGCGCCGGCGTGTGGCGACGCTCTCCTCTCGTTCTCCATCGTGCCTATGGTCGGACGGGATGTGGATTGATTCGGTCGGCGGTAGAATGTAGGAGACGGGGAGACCCCTGCAGTGGATGCCGACGAAATCACGGTAGCCTATCGTTCGAGGGAGGCAGGGTAAGTGGGATCGAGATATGGATCAGGATCAGGCTTGTGGTGGCAGGGATCAGGATCGGGCTGGGGCGCAGGTCAGGCGAGGCAGTTCAGGTTGTACTGTGTCGGGCCCTGTCGGGCCCCTATGTACCATGACGGGATCATAATAACTATTTTTATCGTCGGATTAGAATAGTGCCACTCTCTCTATATATATATATATAGTCAATGAAGAACACATATTGAAAAAGTTTGAAGAATTTGAAAATATTTGAGGAATTTGCAAACTTGAGGAATTTGAAAATATTGAAGTATTTGCAAAAATCTCAATTTTGAAGAATTTAAACATGGGTTGGTGGCGTGACCATCGTGTAAGAATGATGATTTCAGACAACGCGTACAATTGTTGTAGGGTTCTGAGTATGAAATTCTTCATTAATTACATCACACTCAAAGTGTTAGTCTTCATTTGTTGAAAAAAACATTACTTTCTGTGTTGCACATCTAAGTCATCAATTTTTAAGTGTTATGATGTGTGTCCTTTCACAGAACATTCGAAGGTTCTAAGATATTGCGCTCACACCGCAGCTTGCTAAATCTCTTTTCATCCAAGGGCTTAGTGAACATATCCGTTAGTTGTTCTTCAGTATTCACGTGGTCGATGAAGATGTCACCTTGTCTACATGATCACGAAGAATATGATGAGTGTTGAACTGGGTTGTGAGCTATCTTGATTGCACTCTTATTGTTGCAGTAGAGTGGAACATTCTTCACTTTGATGTGATTGTCCTTGAGGGTTTGCTTCATCCACATTAGTTAGCAATACGCGAACCAGAAGCAATATACTTAGCTTCAACAGTAGAAAGTGGCACACAATTCTGTTTCTTCGAGGACCATCAAACTAACGATCGCCCAAGGAAATGGCATGTGCCTCATGTTGACTTGCGGTCTGCTACTTCTCAAACAACAACGCTAGAAATTGACACGTTGACGGAGACTTGCTTGCATTGGTTTTTCCCCTGAAGAGGAAAGGGTGATGCAGCACAGGAGAAGTAAGTATTTACCTTAGTTTGAGAACCAAGGTATCAATCCAGTAGGAGAATCTCGTCAAGTCCAGAGTACCTGGGCAAACACAAACAAGCTTGCACCCAACGCTATAAAGGGGTTGTCAATCCCTTCAAGATTGATTGCAAAGTGAGATCTGAAGGCAGAAACTGCAACGAAGTAAAAGAGTAAGGCTGAAAATATGGTGTGGAGTAGACCCGGGGGCCATAGTGTTCACTAGAGGCTTCTCTCAAAATAGCAAATATTACGATGGGTGAACGAATTACTGACGAGCAATTGATAGAACCGCGCAAAGTCATGACGATATCTAAGGCAAGGATCATACATATAGGCATCATGTCCGAGACAAGTAGACCGATACTTTCTGCATCTACTACTATTACTCCACAAGTCAACCACTATCCAGCATGCATCTAGTGTATTGATTTCATGACGAGCAGAGTAACGCCTTAAGCAAGATGACATGATATAGTGGGATAATCTCAAACCAATGATGAAAATCCCATCTTTTTACCCTTGATGGCAACAACACAATGCGTACCTCGCTACCCCTCCTATCACTGGGTGAGGTCACCGCACGGTATGAACCTAAAACCAAGCACTTCTCCCATTGCAAGAATCATAGATCAAGCTGGCCAAACAAAACCCACAACTCGAAGAGAATTACAAGGATATGAAATCATGCATATAAGAGATCAGAAGAAACTCAAATAAGATTCATAGATAATCTGATCATAAATCCACAATTCATCAGATCTCGACAAACACACCGCAAAAGAAGATTACATCGCATAGATCTCCATGAAGATCATGGAGAAATTTGTATTGAAGATCCAAGAGAGAGAACAAGTCATCTAGCAACTAGCTATGGACCCTTAGGTCTATGGTGAACTACTCACGCATCATCAGAGAGGTCATGGTGTTGATGAAGAAGCCCTCCGTATCCGAATCCCCCTCCAGCAGGGCACCAGAACGTGCCCCAGATAAGATCTTGCGGAGACAGAAGCTTGTGGCGGCGGAAAAAGTTCTTTCGATGATCTCCTGATTTTTTCTGGAATTTTTGGAAATATATAGGCGAAAGACCTAGGGTAGACCTGGCCCAGGGATCCCACAAGCCTGGGAGGCGTGGCCCCCCTGGACGCGGCTAGGGGGCTTGTGGGGTCCCTGGTGGCCCCCTGCCCTGGTCCTCAGGCTCCCCGATCTTCTTCTCTTTCGGAAAAAATCTTTTTGGAAGTTTCGTTCTGTTTGGACTCCGTTTAAAATCCTCCTCTGAAAAGGGTCAAAAACACGGAAAAAACTGGAACTGGCACTTGGCACTGAGTTAATAAGTTAGTCCCAAAAAATATATAAAAGGCATACAAAACATCCAAATTTGAAAAGATAATAGCATGAAACCATCAAAAATTATAGATACGTTGGAGACGTATCAAGCATCCCCAAGCTTAACTCATGCTCGTCCTTGAGTAGGGAAGTGATAAAGACTGAATATTTGATGTGGAATGCTACCTAGCATAGTTGTCCTTTGTAACTTCTTTCATGTGACATGAATGTTTAGATCCGTAAGATTCAAAACAATAGTTTGCTATTGACATGAAAACAATAATACTTCAAGCAAACTAGCAAGGTAATCATGAACTTTCAAATTAACAAGGCCAAGGAAAGTTATCCCTACAAAATCATATAGTCTGGCTATGCTCCAGCATCCTCACACAACTAATGTAAATCATGCACAACCCCGGTATTGGCCAAGTAATTGTCTTCGCACTCTTACTTTCTCAAATCTTTTATAACTATCACACAATACATGAGCGTGAGCCATGTATATAGCACTATAGGTGGAATAGAGTGTGGTGGTGGTTGTGAGACAAAAAGGAGGAGAAGGTCACATTGACTCGGCATATCAATGGGCTATGGAGATGCCCATTAATAGATATCAATGTGAATGAGTAGGGATTTCCATACAAAGGATGCACTAGAGCTATAAGTATGTGAAAGCTCAAAAGGAGAACAAGTGGGTGTGCATCCAACTTGCTTGCTCACGAAGACCTAGGGCAATTTTGAGGATGCCCATGATTGGAATATACAAGCCAAGTTATATAATAAAGATTCCCACTAGTATATGGTGGTGACGAAACAAGAGGCTCTCAATGATGAAGAACATGGTGCTATTATGAAGCACAAGTGTGGAAAAAGATAGTAGCATTATCCCTTCTCTCTTTTTTTTATTTTATTTGGCCACTTGGGCCTCTTTTTTTCTCATTTTTTTACTTGGGCTCTTTGGAATTTTTTATTATTATTTCCTCACATGGGAGAATGCTCCAATAATGATGATCATCACACTTTTATTTACTCACAGCTCAAAGCTTAGAACGATGATGACTCTATAGAAAATGCCTCCGGCAGTGTACCGGGATGTGCAACGATCTAGCTTGGTGTATGATCATGCAAAGGCAATATGAGAGTGATGACACAAGTCATGAGACGGAACTGTGGGAGTTGCATGGCAATATATCTCGGAATGGCTATGAAAATGCCAAAGTGGGTAGGTATGGTGGCTGTTTTGAGGAAGGCATATGGTGGGTTTGTCTACCGGCGAAAGTTGCGCGGCACTAGAGAGGCTAGCAATGGTGGAAGGTGAAAGTGCATCTACACCATGGACTCACATTAGTCATGAAGAACTCACATACTTGTTGCGGAAGTTTTTATTAGTAATCGAAACAAAGTGCTAAACACATACTCCTAGGGGAAGGGTTGGTAGGTGTTAACCATCGCGCGATCCCGACCTCAACACAAAGGATGACAATCAATAGATCAATTATGCTCCGACTTCCTAACATAGCGGTTCACCATACGTGCATGATACGGGAATCACTAACTTCAACACAAGTATTTATAGATTCACAACACCCTACTAACATAACTCTTAATATTACCAAATCCATGTCTCAAAACTAATTGAGAGGAATCAAGACTTCTCTTTCAACTCAATGTACATGAAGATGGAGGTTTTTGTATCCTCTTTGGTTACCTATCACCTTTGGGACTACTTTCATAGCACAAGCCAACTACCAAATCACACACCACCGTGCTCTAAAAGATCTATGTGAAGCACATAGAGCAAACTTATCTAGCTCAAAAGATATAAGTGAAGCACGATGAGCATTCTAGCAAAATCACGATGAGTGCATGTCTCTCTCTGAAAAAGGTGTGCAGCAAGGATGATTGTGACACAACAAAAATAAAAGACTCCTACGATACAAGACGCTCCAAGCAAAACACATATCATGTGGTGAATAAAAATATAGCTCCAAGTAATGTTACCGATGGATTGAAGACGAAAGAGGGGATGCCTTCCCGGGGCATCCCCAAGCTTATGCTTTTTGGTGTCCTTGAATTTGGCTTGGGATGCCTTGGGCATCCCCAAGCTGAGCTCTTTCCACTACTTATATCTTTTTCCATGAGAAGATCACCCAAAACTTGAAAACTTCACAACACAAAACTAAAAACAGAAACTCGTGATAACATTAGCACAAAAAAACAAACTACCGCTACTTTAGGTACTGTAGCAATCTTGAATTCTATTTATATTGGTGTTAGAATATTGTATTATCACTTTTCCATGGCTAGTACCCCCCGATACTATCCATGGTTTCATCAAAACAAGCAACCAACTCAACAAAAACAGAATCTGTTAAAAATAGAACAATCTGTAGCAATCTGTATACTTCATATACTTCGGTATCTCAAAAATTCTAGAAAATTACGACTCCCTGGGCAAAAGGTATATAAACCATAAGCAAAAAGAATCAACTCAAAAGTTATTTCTGAATAAAATTAAAAATCATCTCGTGAGAGAAAAGTTTCTATCTTTTTCCAACAGGATCAAACAACCATCACCAAGACTAGTCATAAAGGTTTTTCTTGGCTCAAACACAAAAAGAAACACAAAAAACACAATCATAACAGAATTATGATGGTGTGGACGCAACAAAACAGAAAGAAAAATATAAATTCATTGGGTTGCCTCCCAACAAGCGCTATTGTTTAACGCCCTTAGCTAGGCATAAGGCGATAGAATCACGTATCGTCGTCTTTGGTGCTCAAACCATAAGTAGCCCTCATCATGGATTCATAAGGCAATCTTATTTTCTTTCTTGGAAAGTACTCCATGCCCTTCTTAAAAGGAAATTTAAATCTAATATTCCCTTCCTTCATATCGATGATAGCACCTATAGTCCTTAGGAAAGGTCTACCAAGAATAATAGGGCATGTAGGATAGCAATCAATGTCAAGCACAATGAAATCCATGGGTACATAGTTCCTATTTGCAATAATAAGAACATCATTGATCCTTCCCATGGGTTTCTTGACAGTAGAATCCGCAAGATGCAAATTAAGAGAACACTCTTCAATCTCATTAAAACCCAGAACATCACATAAAGACTTTGGAATCGCGGAAACACTAGCACCCAAATCACACAAAGCAATGCATTCATACTTTTTGATTTTGATTTTGATAGCAGGTTCCCACTCATCATGAAGCTTTCTAGGGATAGAGACTTCCAATTCAAGTATCTCTTCAAGAGATTTTATCATATCTTCGACGATATAATCGGTAAAGGCCTTGTTCTGGCTATAAGCGTGTGGAGAGTTTAGCATGAATTGCATCAAGGAAATGCATTCAATCAAGGAGCAACTATCATAATTGAATTCCTTGAAATCCAAAGTAGTAATTTCATTACTACTCAAAGTTTTAATATCTTCTACTTCACTTTCAATGCGTTTAGCATCAAGATAGATGGACTCCGAATCATTGGGGCTTTTTTCAACCAAAGTGGATTCATATCCAGCCCCATCATCATTGGGTTTGACACAAGAAAAGAAAGATTCAATGGGAGTCACACCAAGAACTTTAAGATCTTCGTGATTCTTATCACGAGAACACGCCTTTTTAAGCCATTCATGTCTAGCACGAATTTGGGCGGTTCTTTCTTTGCTCTCACTCGTGGAAACACACATAACTTTCAAAGTTTCATCCATATTGATCTTGGGAGGAGCATATCTAACTTTCAAAGCATCAATATCACTACACATTCTATCAACGCTCTTAGACAAATCGTCAATTTTGAGTAGTTTTTCCTCTATGGACGCATTGAAAATCTTTTGCGAGTTGATAAACTCTTTGATATTACTCTCTAGATCAGAGGGTAATCTATTGTAATTTCCATGAGTATTGTTGTAGGAGTTGCCAAAGTTATTAGAGGGGTTACTAGGAAAAGGCCTAGGAACATAGTTTCCTCTAAAAGCATTGTTGTTGCCAAAATTATTCCTACCAACTAAATTAACGTCCAAGCTAGCGTTCTACTCTCAATCAAGAAAGACAAGGGCATATCATTAGGATCTAAAGGAGCACTTATACTAGCAACCAAATTCATTAACTCATCCATCTTAGCACTCAACGAGTTAATTTCTTCTATAGCGTGTACCTTCTTACTAGTAGGTGACCTTTCAGTGTGCCATTGAGAGTAGTTCGTCATGATATTGTCTAGGAGTTTTGTGGCCTCTCCTAACGTGATTTCCATGAACGTTCCACCTGAGGCGGAGTCCAAGATATTTCTAGAAGCCAAATTCAAGCGAGTGTAGAAGATTTGTATAATCATCCAAAGACTCAAGCCATGAGCGGGACAATTTCTAATCATCAATTTCATTCTCTCCCAAGATTGTGCAACATGTTCATGATCAAGTTGCTTAAAATTCATGATATCATTACGGAGAGAGATAATCTTAGCCGGCGGAAAATATTTGGATATATAAGCATCTTTGCACTTATCCCAAGAATCGATGATATTTTTGGGCAAAGATGAAAACCAAGTTTTTGCTCGATCTCGCAACGAGAAAGGAAAAAAGCTTCAATTTAATCACATCATTATCTACATATTTATTCTTTTGCATATCGCAAAGCTCTATGAAGGTATTAATATGGGATGCGGCATCTTCACTAGAAAGGCCGGAAAATTGCTCTTTCATAACAAGATTCAGCAAAGCGGCATTGATCTCTTATGACTCCGCACTAGTGGCGGGAGCAATCGGAGTACTAATAAAATCATTATTATTAGTATTTGAGAAGTCACAAAGTTTGGTGTTTTCGGTCATGGTGACTTCAGCAAACAAGAAAGCACACAAGTGAACAAGGAGCAAGTGAGAGAAAAGGGCGAACGAAAAGGCAAATGAAAAAGGCAAACTAAAAAAAGGGCAAATCTTTTGGTCAATTTTTGTTTTTCAGAAGTGGGGGAGAGGAACACGAGAGGTAAAAAAGTAAATGCAAGAGATGAGTTTGCGACACTTACTTGGATGAGTTCTTGACTTGATCCTCCCTAGCAACGGCGCCAGCAATCCTTCTTGCTACTTGTCAAACAACAGCGCTAGAAATTGACACGTTGACGGAGACTTCCTTGTGTTGGTTTTTCCATTGAAGAGGAAAGGGTGATGCAGCACAGGAGCAGTAAGTATTTCCCTCAGTTTGAGAACCAAGGTATCAATCCAGTAGGAGAATCTCGTCAAGTCCAGAGTACCTGGGCAAACACAAACAAGCTTCCACCCAATGCTATAAAGGGGTTGTCAATCCCTTCAAGATTGATTGCAAAGTGAGATCTGAAGGCGGAAAGTGCAACGAAGTAAAAGAGTAAGGCTGAAAATATGGTGTGGAGTATACCCGGGGGCCATAGTGTTCACTAGAGGCTTCTCTCAAAATAGCAAATATTACGATGGGTCAATGAATTACTGTCGAGCAATTGATAGAACCGCGCAAAGTCATGACGATATCTAGGGCAATGATCAGACATATAGGCATCACTTCCAAGACAAGTAGACCGATACTTTGTGCATCTACTACTATTACTCCACACATCAACCGCTATCCAGCATGCATCTAGTGTACTGAGTTCATGATGAACAGAGTAACGCCTTAAGCAAGATGACATTATGTAGAGGGATAATCTCAAACCAATGATGAAAACCCCATCTTTTTAACCTTGATGGCAACAACAGGATGCGTGCCTCGCTACCCCTTCTGTCACTGGGTGAGGTCACCGCACGGTATGAACCCAAAACCAAGCACTTCTCCCATTGCAAGATTCATAGATCAAGCTGGCCAAACTAAACCCACAACTCGGAGAGAATTACAAGGATATGAAATCATGCATATAAGAGATGAGAAGAAACTCAAATAAGATACATAGATAATCTGATCATAAATCACAATTCAACGGATCTCGACAAACACACCGCAAAAGAAGATTACATTGGATAGATCTCCATGAAGATCATGGAGAACTTTGTATTGAAGATCCAAGAGAGAGAAGAAGCCATCTAGCTACTAGGTCTATGGTGAACTACTCACGCGTCATCGGAGAGGTCAAGGTGTTTATGAAGAAGCCCTCCGTATCCGAATTCCCCCTCCGGCAGGGCACCAGAACGTGCCCTAGATGGGATCTTGCGGAGACAGAAGCTTGCGGCGGCGGAAAAGTACTTTCGATGATATCCTGTTTTTTTCTGGAATTTTTGGGAATATATAGGCGAAAGACCTAGGGCATAAGTGGCCCAGGGAGCCAACAAGCCTGGGAGGCACGAACCCCCTGGCCTCGGCTAGGGGGCTTGTTGGGTCCCTGGTGGCCCCCTGCCCTGGTTCTCAGGCTCCCCGATCTTCTTCTGTTTCCGAATAAATCTTTTTGGAAGTTTCGTTCCGTTTGGACTCCGTTTAAAATCCTCCTCTAAAAAGGTTCAAAAACTAGGAAAAACAGGAACTGGCATTTGGCACTGAGTTAATAAATTAGTCCCAAAAAAGATATAAAAGGCATACAAAACATCCAAAGTTTAACAAGATAATAACATGAAACCATCAAAAATTATAGATACATTGGAGACGTATCACGATCCACGCGATCAGCATCATAGAGAGAGTCAGAATATCCAATGAGATGAAGATTTGAGCCCTTGAGGTACCATAATCCAAGTGTTGGTGTGTGAGCTAGATATGGAACAATATGCTTCACAGCCTTATGGTGTGATTCCTTTGGTGTTGCTTGGAAACGGGTACACATGAAAACACTAAGTATAATATCTGGCCTAGATGTACATAGGTACAATAAGGAGCCAATCATGGAGCGATATACCTTCGGATCGAAATCTTTACCATTTTTGTTAGCGAAAAGGTGGTCATTTGTGGGCATTAGAATTTTGACGCCTTTGCAGTCTTGCATGTCGAATTTCTTTAGGACATCCTTGAGGTATTTCTCTTGACATATGAAGATGCCATTGCATTATTAACGAATTTGAAGCCCTGGAAAGAATTTCAACTCCACCATCATGGACATTTGATATTTCTCACTCATCATAAAGCCAAATTTATCACTGTAACGTTTGTTAGTACAACCAAAGATGACATTGTCTACATATATTTGACACACGAATAGTTCATTGTCATAATATTTTGTAAAAATAGTTGGTTCAAGTGAACTAGGTTTGAAGCCTTCCTTCATAGTATCATACCATGGCCGAGAGACCTGCTTGAGGCAATAGAGAGCCTTATTGAGTCTGAATACTTTGTCAGGATGCTTTACATCTTCAAAACCTGGGGCCTGAGCAACATATACTTCTTCCTCAAGCTTACCATTGAGGAATGCACTTTTCACATCCATTTTATATAAGGTGATATTGTGATGATTATATAAGCAAGCAATATACGAATAGCTTCAAGTCTAGCAACAGGTGAAAAAGTTTCAACAAAGTCAATTCTCTCAACCTGTGTGTAGCCATGTGCTACAAGACAAGCCTTATTCTTCACCACCTGACCATTTTCGTCTTGCTTGTTGCAGTAGATCCACTTGGTACAGATGATATATGGCACGTTGTTGAGCTTTTATTGATGTAATTCCTCTTGCATTGCTTGAATCCACTCACGCTCCATAAAGGCTTCATCAGCCTTCGAGGGTTTTGTGATTGACAGAAAAGCAAAGTACCCACAAAAGCTAGTTAAATGTGCAAGTTTTGAGCGCGTGAGTGGACCTGGTGCATTAATGCCATCGAGGATTTTGTCAATCTACACTTAATTTGCCACCCTAGGATGAGCAGGTTGACAACTTTGTTGGGTTTGAGGATTTTCATTAGCATCAATATCCTCAGGTGCACGAGTATGGATTTCTTGATTGTTCGGGATGACTTCCACAACATGCCGAGGTTCTTCAGTGGATATGATATCTTCGGTAGCCTTGAACCTAGTGGATTCATCAGGAGTCATTTCATCTAACACAGGAGGTATGTGCTCTATTTACGAGCTGTTAGTTTCCTCGAACCGCACATCTACAGTTTCAACAACTTTGTTGTTGTATTTGTTGAAGACTCTGTAGGTGTGTGTGTCCTTTCAGTAACCAAGCATAAAACCTTCATGTGCTTTTGATGCAAATGTAGAATTGTGGTGAGGACCTCTAATCCAACATCTTGCGTCCAAGACTTTGAAATAACTTACATTGAGTTTCTTAGCAGTGACGAATTCATATGAAGTCTTCTTGAGGAATTTGTGAAGATATACCGTGTTGATGATATGGAAGGCAATATTGATTACCTCGGGATAGAAACGGCGAGGGGTCTAATGTTCTTCAAGCATAGTGCAAGCCATCTCAAAAAGAGTCTTATTCTTGCGCTCCATGATGCCATTTTGTTGAGGAGTATATGGGGCAGATAGCTCATGAGTAATACCAAGTTCATGAAGATAATCATCAAGGCCACTGTTTTTGAACTCAGACCCATTATCACTCGTGATGTTCTTGATCTTGACACCGAAATTCATCGATGCCCTTGAAGAAAATCATCTGAGAGTTCCTGCACTTCAGTTTTGTAACAGATAATACGGACCCAAGTGTAACATGACTAATCCTCAACAATGACAAAGCCATTCAGAGATGCGGCATTGGTTAGTGTGGCATAATGAGTAGAGTGAAAGAGGTCCATGTGAAGCAATTCAAAGGGACGAGTGGTAGTCATGATAGTCTCCCAGGGATGCTTGGATCTGGTCAGCTTTCAGACTCACAAGCCCCACACAAATGGTCCTTGAGGAATTTGACGCCCTTGATGCAATGGCATGCTTCTTCTACACGAGAGTGTGCAAGTTGATCATGCAAGCATGACCAAGTCATTGATGCCATAGCCAGCCACCTGAGGATTTTCCGAGTCGACGTGTGGTCGGCGGTGCACCTGTAGAGAAATCAAGAATATACAGATCTCCTCTCTTAAACCCTTCGAAGACTTCGGATTTGTTAGATTCGATGATGACTATGTAGCAATATTTGCCAAGTATGACAATCATATCAAGATCACAAAGCATTGATAGTGATATGAGGTTGAATCCAAGGGGTTCGACAAGCATGACTTTGTCCATGTGTCAGTCCTTAGAGATTGCAACTTTACCTAGACCCAAACCTTGCTTCTTTTTTCCTTCGTCTGCGTACGTGATATGCTTCAGTTGTGATGGATTTAATGGAATATCCATAAATAGATTCTTGTCACTAGTCATGTGATTAGTACGTCAACGTTTGAGAACCCACTCGATGGCTTTAGGGGTATCATCCTGCAGATGAATTAGTACAGTGTACCATCTCATATGCTTTAGAGTGAAGAATATGATATCAAATTCATCAGACTTGACTTTCATCAAATATTGTAGAGTTAAGATAACATGAGGACGTGTGAAATGATTATCATTTCATCATGATTAGCTTGCGTCCTTTCAAGCATTTCCTCAGGTCTCCAGCAAATTCCTCATACGTTTAAGTTCTTTTGGACACGTGACCTGCATAAATGGTTAGTTCAATTTCTTGACCACCCACATCTAAATGGGTGACAATGAGTTCATCTTTCTCCATGCACCATACGAATATTTAGGCATTGAAGCTAATGCACTTCGTTTCATGGTAGGGGGGTTAGTGTACTCGAATGCATCTGCTGATAAATTCTTCGAGGATTTATGAACATAATGATTTGAAGAATAATATAGATATTCTTGACCTTTATAGTTTCTCTGCATAATAGAAG
Source organism: Hordeum vulgare subsp. vulgare (assembly GCF_904849725.1). Taxonomy (NCBI): domain Eukaryota; kingdom Viridiplantae; phylum Streptophyta; class Magnoliopsida; order Poales; family Poaceae; genus Hordeum; species Hordeum vulgare. The sequence goes on from NC_058518.1 coordinate 88,015,254, forward strand.
CATTAGCACGAGTATGAGCATAATTTTGACCATATGACGAATTTTATCCTTGTGAAGACTTTGGTGCACTTGAGGAATTTCATACGGGGTTCCTGTTCTTCATGGGCAGTGCCATGAGGAGATTCACCTCAAAATTTTCCAAGCAGCTTTTGGGAACCCTGATCTTCCTCAAGGCTGGTCCATTCCTGTAGTTACTTCCAATGTATCTAGCAAATACTTCACCATTCTGATTTTTGAACAGTTTATAGTTGGAGTCAAGGGACTCATTAGAGGAATATGAAGATTCACACACAAAGCTAGTTAATGTAGATGGATCTATAGGATCTCCTTTTGCAGCAACACATGAAGTTTTGGGTTACTTCTCAGGTTTCCAGTATGGCCCAGCAACATTCAATTTCCTCTGAAATGCAATACCTCTTTACTAGGGTTTCTATTCAAAAATTTCTTTTTGAGCACATCACAATAGGTTTGATGCCCTTTGAGACTTTTGTATATTCCTCTCACATACAATTCCTTCAAACCTGTGTTTTCGTTAGTGACATTTGTGGGTTCTTCAAGTGTGGAATTTGTGACCACAGATATAGTTGAAGAATTCACAACAATAGAAGCATTTAAACTGTTAGGTGAAGATTTCCCAGATTCACGATCAATGCATTTCAAACATGGTGGAATGAATTCTTCCTAAGTAGAACTAATCTATTGAGAAAGCAAAGAATCGTTTTCCATTTGAAGATCATCATGAGACATTCTTAGTTTCTCAAGATCTTGCTTTCTTTGAAGAAATCCATTCAAAAGTTTCTCATGATCAGCTAAGAGTGTTTCATGACGACTTTGAAGGCTTTCAAACTTAGATTGAATATGTTGAAGTCATCATCAGAGTTTGTGTCTCATCCGTTTGCTCGTTCAATAGGTCATCGCTTTTCTCTAGAAGTTTCTGAAGCTTTTCAATAGCATTATGTTGCTTAATGGCAATATTAGCAAGTTTTAGTAGCTATGTTTTTGATAATCATCAGGTTCATCACTTGAATCAGACGAGGAAGCATGATTGAGTACCTTGGCACCTTCTAAAATGAAGCAATAGGTGAGGGTAGAGTCGTCATCACAATCATCGGTGTCATTGAAGAAATCATTTTATTTTGAAGATGGACTTGCTGACAAATGCGGTGACAAGAGCTAGGCTTGCGACACCAGACTCTGACAGCTCCTTAGATCCTTCCTCTTCTTCACATTCTTCTGATTCTTCCTTAGAATCCATTTCCTTGCCAATAAGAGCCCGAGACTTTCTGTAACTTCTCTTCTTGTGTGATGAGGAGTTTGAAGATGAAGACTTTGAGGATTTCTTATTTTTCTTTGAGTGATCGGAACTGTCATCATTGTACTTCTTCTTTGATTCCTTTACCTAGCAAGGACAATCAGAATGTAATGGCCACATTTCTTAAATTTGTGACATGTTCTTTTCTTGTAGTCCTTAGATGAAGATTTTGATTTATTTGTCAGCGTTATTGGAATGGGGGTAGCCAGACCTGCCTGCCTGCAGCCCAGGGTTGGCCCACTTCATAGACCAAAAACCAGCAGGCCCGGCATCACTCAAGGCAAGGCCCTCGCAAGGGGCCAAGCCTCACGAGGAGGAACAACATCAAGACCCGCAGGGGGCCCCCTCAGGACCCCTCTAGAGCGGCGGATATTCCGAGGCAAGACCCGGCCTCAGGAGTCAAGGATGATGTAGGGGATGGACATGCAAACAATAGACAACAGGATGGTGCAGCTCCCCCTTTAGTGCAAAGGGGGCGACAACACATGCAGGTCTCCAAGGCATCTCCCAAAGGTTTTCATTCTGGTGCCACAAGGCCATTGTGGGATGCCTTCCTGCCTAAACGGCAAGGGAAGCGGACCGGGGCCGCCACTATATATAGAGGGTAGGTTACTTCGTAGAGGGGGATCCGATCCATTCATTCACTACCCACACCACACAAAGGCTGCCAGCCCCCAGAGTCCCTCGAACACTATACTAGATCATCCACCATCCTCCACGAGAGGCAATCCACCAAAGCAGGAGTAGGGTATTACGCTTCTCAGCGGCCCGAACCTGGGTAAATTGTCGTGTTCTGTGTCTTCCTCACCATCGAGTGAGTTCTCTGCCATCCCCAGCGAGTAGCGAGTCAAGCGAACCAAAGCTGTCAAGTGGCCTCCGCACGCACCCCTGTGTTCGAATCTTTAGGGTTTTGCGGAGCCTGAAATCTGACATTCTTCATATCTCTTCTTGAATATTTTCCAACTTGACCTCGTCTTGAGAACTTCTGGAATTTCCTCACAAGCATTCAAGTTCCTGACGAAGTTCTTCAAGGTCACCAAGACTGCAATCAGATTTTTTTTCTTCAGATGAGGAAATTGCATTTTCCTTCAGTGCGCGAGATCTTCCATAGCTTGGCCCATAGAGATCTCTTTTCTTAGATTGTTGGAATTCATGATTTGAGTCTCTCAAGAATATCAGCAAGATCTAGTGACTTGTAGTCTCGACACTCTTGAATCATCAAAGCAAGTGTATCGAATGAGGAATCAAGATATCTCAAAAATTTCTTCACACCTCATGATCAGTGATGTGAGTGGCACCAAGAGCTTGGAGCTCACTCGAGATATACGTGAGGGAGTCAAAAGTTTGCTGAATATTTCTGTTGTCGAGGCTTTTGAAGCGATTGAAGATATTTTGAAGAACATCAACCCGAGAGTCATGTCGATTTTGGATAGCTTGTCCCGGACGAGCTTTGCAAATCCCAAACCACTTACTCTGCCATACCGACCTTTGCTGAAATGGCCACATATGATATTCTTTGCTTGAGAGCCGAGTTGCTTGAATCTCTTAACATGAGTAGCATTGATAGATGGGGTGACGCAAGGGACAACATTTTCCACAATATACCAGAGATCGTTCTCAATTGCTTCAAGATGCATGCACATATTGTTCTTCCAGTAGGGGTAGTCTTTGCCTTCAAAGGTAGGACAACCCGCTGATACCTGGATCATACGTGCAGTCAAGATAACTAAAACTCTAGGTGGTTAAACCAAAATCACACAGAACAAGGGAGTACATTGATCTGATACCAATTGAAAGTGTGTTATATCGACTAGAGGGGGTGACAATAGGCGATTTTTACAAATTCGTCACTGAGGAATTACTCGTTGAGGAAATTGCTAAGTGACGAAATACTAGCAACATAATAAGTACTCAATTGCATGCAAAACATATAAACATCATATTCATCATGATGAAATGAAACTTACATTGAGCACACGTGGCGAGTAATCTCGAGAAGTATGTGAAGAACAAAGTGACTGAAGAATTTGAGATGAGTAAATTGAGTAAGTGTTCACTCAAAGTCTTCAAACAGTAACGATGAATTTCATTGACAAGTACTTGAGGAAACAGATGAGTTGAGGAAATAGAACAAGGAGCTCGATGAAGACAGCGATTTGATGACCTAGTTCCAACTGTTGTGATAGTCGTACGTCTGGTTTGTAGCCGCTTGGTATTTTAACCAAAGGACACATAGTCCTTACAATATTCTCCTTGAGCAAAGGTCACACAGACCTCGCTCACCACTCGTGGTAAGTCTTCAGGGAAGACTTCCAAACCCTCACAAACTAGGTCACCTGACAATCCACAATTTACTATTGGATGCTCTAAACCATTGACGCCTAACCGTCTAGACGATACACAGTTTTCAAAGGTAACAAGCGCCGATTCCACATAGGAACAATCTTTTCAGAGATTCTCAATAACTTTGGGTTTTGGTATTGGTTTCGGTGTTTTCGTTTTTCCTTGCTGATGATTTTCTCTCAAAGTCCTCAGAGATTGGGATGCTCTCAAATGACATGTGTCAAGTTCTCTCTCAGAGTAGCCAACGAGCTAGTGGCTCTAGGGGGTGGCTATTTATAGCTAGGGAGCAATCCTGACATGATATGGCATAAATGCCCCCTAATTATATGAACATTATGTGGAGAAGGTTTTGGGGACACATGACGCGAAGCACAGCAACGGTCGGAATTTTCGAACTATGAAAATCCTCAGATCTATCATGTTCGTCACTTGTAGGAAAATCACACTTGCAAAATCCTAACTCCTCAGCCAGAAAAATTTCCTCGGAGACCAGAAGAGTATCATCTCTGTTGGTGAAGAAATTTGCTGAACTGCAAGAGATTTCCAAAGGCTTCACTCGAAGGATTGGTTATGTGTAGGCTATGAGATGAGCATCATGTAGAAATTTTTCCTTAGTATTACCTCGACCCCCTTTAACAGTATGGTGTTGTTATGACTCAAAATAAAGGAAATGAAACTACGAAAACAAAAGTCTTCATGCTTCAAAGTCCTCGTATCAATATCTTCAAGGACACGCCAATTTCGTCACTTTCAAAATCTTGAGGAAAGTATCAAAGTCTTCATTTGAAGATCTTCATTTTTAGGGGTCGACATTCTTTGAATATATCAAACTACTTAGCGACTTATATAGCATGTGTACACTCACAAACATATTAGTCCCTTAACCTATAAGTCTTCAATACACCAAAATCACTAAGGGGCACTAGATGTACTTACAGAACAATTATTCCTTCCAAATATTTGTGGTCTCTATGAACGTTCCCTTTGGCCTGGAAAGTTTGCGAATCTTACTCATCATGGCCCCTTTGCATTCCAAGAGATTTCGGCTGGAGATTTACGGCTTTATGCAGAACAGCTTCAGCCAGAGCCCGTAGTAGGGCCCAATGCGTAGGAATGCCTCGGATAAGGTGATGTGATGGCGTTAACAAAAATAGAATTTGGGGTCAGGTTGTGGAACTAGATCCCATAGAAAAACAGAAGACCCTGCAGAAAGGGATGAAGAAGGGAAGCCAAGACCTTGGATGATGTGAGAAATAAACACCACCCGCTTCCCTCTTCCGAGGTGCGGCAATAGCATAGGCTAAGGAGGCCTCGTCTTTGTCCACGGGGGACTGACACTTCACTGTATTATGGGGAACAATAGAACGTAGTCATAGGCCTGGAGCTTGGTGCTTGTACCAACGGTGACGGCAGAGGGCATCCATTGCCCTCTCTTTCCCTTGTTGGCCATCCCTTTACGGTAGGGAAGGTAAGAACTGAAAGGGCTGAATATGGGGGCGTGAAACGTATCTTGGCATTGGAGCAAGAATGGAAGCATGGGTTGAAATAGGTTCTTTATTTTCCTTTTATAGCTTAGGAGAAACCAAGCACTATTGCACGATGGTCCAAACGCGACACTACAATCAAAGACCCTTCAACGAAACTGTATGCGATGCATTAATCGCAAATGGTGATATGGGACAATCGTGAAAAAATATGCAAACTATTTGCGATGGCGGAGAAATCAAACATGGTTCATATTATAGTTGCGTGTGCGATGCATGACATACGGTTAATCCGTAAGAGCTGTTTGCGATGAGGCAGAACAACACAAACGGGCAACGAGATCAAGATGTGTGCGATATATGGCATATAGTTCATTATGATGAACCGTTTGCGATGGGAGTTGAACACAAACAATTCGGCTTACCAAGATGTGTGTGATACTCGACAAACTGCCTGATAATCGAAACTATGTGTGACCATTATAGACATCGCATATGATTCTTTTGTAAATTGTGTGCTCGACACGGCACAATTCAAAAAACCAACCTATGGGTGATAATGTAAAAGATTTTTTTGAGTAGGTATAGCTAACCGTATGCGATGAGATTGACACGGGAAATAGAGATAATGAATTAATACGAGCAAACAAAAACAGAGATATATATAGTCTTGTTAATACAGTCCTTCTTCTTGTTGTTGTTTTTGGATGGCCCCACGAGATTGTATTGGGGAGGACGCTTCTTGACACTGACCGTTGGGTTTTCATCACTGTCATCGTCGTCATCGTCGTTGCTGTCATCGTCATCGTCCTCCTCATTCGACCATTCCTCATCATCATCATTCTGGTCCTCTTCTTCATCCTTCGATGGCTCCTCATCCATCTGGTTGTCATCTAGCGACTCGGGAAGCGGCACCCCTTCCATGATCCGGATAAAATCAAGGACTGGGCTCGACGTCGGACTCATGGAAGACGAGCGGGATGATTCCGATTTTGACTTGTCATCGGGCGCCAGACTGCTAGCGGAATTGCCGTCCTCGATGTCGCTCGACATGGTTGCGAAACTTATACAAACCGCGAGAAAATGATATTGCATAGTTTGTGCAATTGTGTAGTGATACGTCCCAAACGTATCTATAATTTCTGCTTGTTCCATGATCTTTTGGGTGACATTGTTATATGTTTTGATACACTTTTATATCATTTTACACATATTTGGATTAACCTACTAACTCAGTGCACCCAGTGCAAATTTTTGTCTGATGATGTCTATTTTCTACGGGCTTTTACCCAATTTTCCGAAGCCCGAATTTTTTTAGAAAAAATATATAAAAAATCAGCGAAACAAAAGCTTCCGGATCACGGAAGGAGGGCCAAAGGGGGGCCAGGGGCCTCCCAGGCGGCCTGCTGGCGCGACCAAGCCCTAGGCCACGCCAGGAGGTCGCCTAGGTGGGTCTCACCTCCTCCGCTGCCCTCCTTTGGCCTATATTTAGAGTCCCGAGAGGAAACCCTGGCAAACTATCTGGAATCGCGAATTTCTCCATCGTTCCACCGCTGCAACGTGTCCGAGATCCGGAGCATCTGGAGACCTCTTCCCGGCACCCTGACGGAGGGAGGATTGACCTCCGGGAGCTTCTCCACCGCCATGGCCGCTTCCTGGACGTGCCGTGAGTAGTCCTCCTTGGACCATGAGTCCATGAACAGTAGATATGTGATGTCTTCTCTCCAATCTTGTGCTTCAATGGTTAGTCCTTGTGAGCTGTCCTACATCATCAAGGCATCTATCTGATACTCTTGCTATTGATATGCTCGGTTTGTTGCGATCCGATGGATTATGAGATTATGTTCAGATTGTTATGAGTTATATATTTGATTATCCTTTTATATTTTGTTCCTTAGTGATTCATGCATGTTCTCCGTTGCTTTTTATTGCTTTGGCCAAGTAGTAGATCGTAACTCCAAGAGGGAGCGTTATGCATGATTGTGGTTTCGGGCTCCTCGTTGTCTAACTTGAGTGACAGAAACATGAGACTAGGGGATGTGCTTGTTGCCGCCAGGGAGAAAACAACGGTGCTTGTGACCACGGTTGCAAGGATTGTTTACCTTACGCATAGTTCGTTAATGCAGTTGTCCGTTGCGTTGAGTTTACACTTTGGGTGGCGCTCGCAATTTAATACCGGAGAAATGTTCTGGATAGATATCTCAAGGTGGATGATTGGTAAGTAGATGTTGATGAATAAACGGTCTACTTGTCTTGGCGTACTGCCCATTACTATTGAAGCTCTAACTATCAAGGAGCATAATTAGCATAGCGGTGCGATCATAATTCTGTCAATTGCCCAACTATGATTTGTTTACCTAAGCATGGTTGTTTATTGTCTTTTGGGTGAGAGACATCACTAGTGAACATCATGTGACTCTGGTCCATATCACCATCATTGTTTATACCTCTATCATTTACCACTTTCATTTACTTTTCCGTTGCAATCACTATTACCTTCCCTCTTGTGTTTTGATCCTTTGCAAACTACAAGGCCGGAGAGATTGACAACCTCTCTGTTCTCGTTGGGAGCAAAGTTATTTGTTGTGTGTGCAGGTCCACGTCTTCTGCTTGACACGGGTGGGAGACACCTACTTCTTGATCCTAGGAGTCCTACTGGTTCGACAAACCTTACAGTCTCTGTGTGAGGGAAATTTGCTGCTGACTACATCTCCACCTTCCACTTATAGTATCCAACGAGGGGCGAGAAGTATATCCATCAAATCGTCATCAGTGAATTTCTTGCGCCGTTGCCGGGAACTCCAATCTTCAAGATAGGGGAGTTGCACACTATCTTTTACCTTTGCTTTTTAGTCTTGTTAGTTTGCTTTTCAGTTTTTTCTTTAAAGTCTTATTCCAAAAATTACAAAAAAAATTAGTTGCTTTGTTTTGGCTTGTTGCTGCTGCTATGGGTTCCACTTAAAACACCAAGTTGTGTGACTTCACTAGTCAAAACAACAATGACTTTATCTGCACTCCTATTGTTGCTCCCGCCTCTGGAGCCAGGTCCTATGAGATTAAACCTGCTTTGCTGAACCTAGGTATGAAAGATCAATTCTCCGTTGTTGGACATGATGGTGCTTTGCACTTGAACAATTTTGTTGAGCTCTGTGATATGCAAAAATATAAAGAAGTAGATGGTGACAATGTTAAACATAAGCTTTTTCTTTTCTCCTTGAGAGGAGGAGCTAAAGTGTGGCTTCAATCTTTGCCTAGGAATAACATAGATTCTTGGGATAAGTGCAAACATGCTTTTATTGGGAAGTATTACCCGCCTGCTAAGATTATCCAGTTGAGGAGTAACATTATGAATTTTAGACAATTTGATAATTAACATGTTTCTCAAGCTTGGGAACGTATGAAATCTCTTATTAAGAATTGCCCTACTCATGGTTTGACTATTTGGATGGTTATCCAAACTTTTTATGCAGGATTAAACTTTACCTCGCGGAATCTGTTAGACTCAACCGCGGGAGGAACCTTTATGTCAACTACACTTGGTGCTTCCACAAATCTATTGGATGAGATGATGACAAATTATTCTCAATGGCACAAAAAGAGAGCTCCAACAGGTAGGAAGGTAACCTCTGTTGAGGAGATTTCCTCCCTTAATGATAAGGTTGACATGATCATGACTCTACTTACTAAGCAAGCTCCTATTGATCCTCATGATGTTCCTTTAAATTCTTTGGTTGCTCAAGAAAGAGAGCAAGTGGATGTTAATTTTATTTCTAGGAACAACTTCAATAACAATGCTTATAGGAGTAATTTTGGTAGCAATCCTAGACCGTTCCCATCCAACAACTGTGGGAACAATAAAAATTATCCTAGCACCAAAAACTCCACTTCTGAATTAGAGAGCATGCTTAAGGATTTTATCACTTCTCAAAAAGCCTTCAACAAGAGTGTAGAAGAAAAACTAAAAATATTAGATAGTCTCTCTTTGAAGGTGGACAACATAGCTCATGATGTAGAGATGCTTAAAATTAGAACTTCCCCACTTGAGGAGAGGAACACCACACCCATGAATGTTATCCAAGTCCAAATTAATGAGAACATAAGAATGCTAGCCAAACTTAAAGAGAGATGGGCTAGAGAAAAGGAAGAGGAAGAGAGAATTAAGATCCTTCCTACACACACTACCATTGCTATTATACAAGTTGTCGAGGATCTCAAAACTTTTAGCACCCATCGCACTCCTAGTCCCGATGGACCTATTAATGGTGATACTAATACCTCAACCATAGGACAAGAAGGTCCTATGAAATTAGAGATTACCAAAAGAATGAGCCTAGATGACATTACTACCACTTTAATTAATGGTAGTAACCTTGATTTTGACAATTGTAGTCTCTCCGAAGTCATCACCTTTTTGCAAAGAATGGCTAAAGACCCCCACACTAGTACACTCAATATTTCCTTCACCGAGCATATTACCAATGCTCTTATCAAAGCTAGGGAGGAGAAGCTCAAGCTAGAGACTTCTATTCCTAGGAAGCTAGAAGATAGTTGGGATCCTATGGTCAAAATTGAATAATATCTCTTTCTTTGATTTGTGTGATGTTGGAGTTAGTGCCTCCGTGATGCCCAAAATAATGTATGATATGCTCGATTGGAAACCTGATGATCCATGTTCTTTTGGTGTTCGTCTTGTTGATTCTTCCATAAAGAAACCTTTAGGTAGAATTGATGATGTGCTTATTATTGTCAATGATAATTATGTGCCCGTTGATTTTCTTATTATGGACATTAAATGTGATCCTTCATGTCCAATTATTTTGGGACGTCCTTCTCCGCACCGTTGGTGCTATCATTGACATGAAAGAGGGAATTATTGAATTCCAATTTCCTCTTAAAAAGGCAATGGAAAACTTCCCTACAAAGAAGATTAAGTTACCTTATGAGTCTGTTACTCGGGCAAATTATTCTTTTGGAGTTGATAACACTTGATCTTCTTGCATTATGCCTACCTCAAAGGCATAAAAGAAAGTGCTTGTTGGGAGGCAACCCAATTTATTTTTACTTTATGTTTTAGTGGTCTTGATGTGTGTTACTACTGTAGAAACATCATTGTATATTTATTTTTAAGCTTTGTGCCAAGTTATAGCCTCCGATTGTAAGAAGGTTCAAAAGTTGTGACATGTTGTCCAGAAACAGATTATGTCTGCCTGACACACAAATTCCCCAAAAAATATCAGTTTATCTTTTCGATCTTAATTTTTTTAACAGCATGATATATATAATTGTCTTTCTGGCATCTGTTCTGAGTTTTTTCATTTGAGTTGCAGAAGAGCCCCGAATAAATTATTTCCAACCTGCTGATCTGTTTTTAACACATTCTGCCATGTTTTGTGTTTTCATTGTTTTGCGAATCCTAAGCTTGCTTTTCATTTGCAAAAACCTTTTGGCAATCATGAGAAGCAGTATATTTTCATGAAAATATTTATTTCCAGCAGGTATTGAATTATTTTATTAAGGTAACTAACCACTCTAATCAGCTTATGATGAGTTTTGTATGAAGGGAGTTTTGAAGTATGCGATGGGAGAGATGATGAAAGAAGATACAGGAGTGTCAAGCGCTCAAGATTGGGGATTCACCCATGCACCCCAAGAAATATTCAAGGGAGACTCGAGCGTCTAAGCTTGGGTATGCCCCCGCGCATCCCTTCCTCTATCAACAATCATCAGTTCGTCCATCTCCGTGCTATATTTTTATCACTTCATAGGATATGTGCAATGCTTGGAGCGTCCCGCTATTTACTTTTTAGTTTGTTTAAGTTTTGTTTTCTGTTCATAACAAGTCGGATCCTAGCCTACCTTGTTTGGGAGAGAGACACACTCCATTCCACTCTAGAACACAACATAGGTTTTCATGCTTATCTTTTTTGTGTGTTCTTCATCTTTTCGTAGCTACTGCCACGCTAAGCTCTTAGTTTTCGTGCTTATGTTTTTAAGAGATTTTATTTAGGTTGTTTCTGGAACTCTCTTGAGTTACCATGCTTATCTTGTTTGGAGAGTTGGCTCTTTGCACTGAGTTGTGTGTCTTGCATGAGTAGGTAATTGAGATTGCTATTTAAGTATAGTAGTAACCTGCACTAGTTTTGAGGTATTGATTTGAGTAATGTTTGGACTATTTGTGCCAAGAGCTTGAGCCTATTAGTGATAGGTGTCGTATTTTGGGAAATTTGTGTGTTTTTCAGAAACTAAAAATTAGTTGAGAATTCTAGCTACTAAATTGATGGCTAACCTCTGGAGGGGTTGGAATATATAGAGTACCCTCACGTTACCATGAGTCGAGGATGCGCAAGGATAACCAAACCCCCAAATGCTCCTCCTGGGGTACTTGTGTCTTTGTGAATTTCCTAACTATATAGAGAGTTATTGATAATAAGTGTATGAGTTCTTCGGACTAATGTGAGTATTCGATTGTTGGCACTTCACCATCCATATTTTGCTAGCCTCTTCGGTACCGTGCATTGTCCTTTCTCACATTGAGAGTTGGTGCAAACTCCGCCGGTGCATCCAAACCCATGACATGATACACTCTGTCATACATAATCCTCATTATATCTTTCCTCAAAACAGCCACCATACCTACCTATTAAGGCATTTCCATAGCCTTTCCGAGATACATTGCCATGCAACATCCACCATCTCATGACTTCATCTTCATGTCATACATGCTTTTGCTTGGTCATAGAGCCGCATGCTAGTTGGGGATTTCCCTTATTACTTCTACATGGCGCGCTAGTATCATTGCATATCCTGCTACACTAGCAGAGGCATACATTTGCATACATCATGAGTCATGATTTTTATTTCTACATGGCGCGCTAGTTTTCACTTGTCTTTATGTTGAGTACTTCCTATAAAGTGTCATGATTTTATTTTTGTTCATGTAAAACATAGAGTGTTACCCTTAAGTGAGGAAAAGATCCCATAGTGGACAAAACAGAAGATCCCAAAGTGGACAAAACAGAAGATCCCAAAGAGGACAAATGAGAGATAAAAAGAAAGAGCCAAAGAGGCCACAAAAAATAAAAATAAAAGAGAAAAAGAAAAAGAAAAATAAATAAAAAGAGAGAAGGGGGCAACACTACTATTCCTTTTGAAAGACCCACACTTGTACTCCATTACTATATTGGTACTACATAGAGATTATCATTCATGCATAACTATGTGGGGACCCTTACACTATAGAACTTGGTTTGCATATTCCAATGATGAGCCTCCTCAAATAAGCTCTAGGTCTTCATGAGCAAACAAGTTGGATGCACCCCCACTAGTTCCATTGGAGAGCTTACCTTAGCTCATATGTGCATCCGTTACGTGGCAATCCCTACTCCTCACATCATATCTATCATTTGGCTTTCTCTCGCCTATGGTTGTCCTCATTGATGTGAGCCTTTCAAAACTTTTTGTCTTTCTTCCCCATCATTATTCTATTTTCCATCCTAAGTGCCAACATATCTTACTTACGCTCATCCATTGCGTGAGTGCTCAAAATCGAAAGGGAGAGGATCATTTTGACTTGTGCCTGACAAGTGGTGTGGGGATGAGTCAAAATAAGATTCCGAAGGAGACTAATTGTGAGGTTTAGTAGATTGAGTTCTCAATTAAAAAATATTTTATAATCTCAACCCATCTCCCACTTCTTGCATGCAAACACCATTTGGAGACATTCGAGTCACGGACAGTGAGAGCTCTTGCACCTTTATGTTCTTACTTTGCTAAATCCAATACTAGATATAGACTCTTGCTTGATATTGTCTTGACTTGAATTGCATATCTCACTTGCTTTACTTCGAAGTTCTTATATGTGTGTTAACATGTCACCATAGAAATTATTGTGTTATCCTTTATCTACTGGAGGACGAGCAAAATTAAGTTTGGGGATGTTGATACATCCCAAACGTATCTATAATTTTTGCTTTGTCCATGACATTTTGGGTGACATTGTTATATGTTTTTCTACACTTTTATATCATTTTACACATATTTGGACTAACCTACTAACTCAGTGCACCCAGTGCCAGTTTCTGTCTGCTGATGTCTATTTTGCAGGGGCTTTTACCTAATTTTCCGAAGCACGAAAAAATACAGAAAATATATATAAAAAATCAGTGAAACAGAAGCTTCCGGATCACCAAGATCGGGAGCGTCAGGAGACCTCTTCCCGGCACCCTGCCGAAGGGAGGATTGACCTCCGGGAGCTTCTCCACCGCCATGGACACTTCTCGGACATGTTGTGAGTAGTCCTCCTTGGACCATGAGTCCATGACCAGTAGCTACGTGATGTCTTCTCTCCAATCTTGTGCTTCAATGGTTAGGCCTTGTGAGCTCCCCTGCATGATCAAGGCATCTATGTAATTCTTTTGCTATTGCTATGCTCGGTTTGTTGGGATGCGATGGATTATGAGAATATGTTCAGATTGTTATGAGTTATATATTTGAATATCCTTTTATATTATGTTCCTTAGTGATTCATGCATGTTCTCCGTTGCTTTTTATTGCTTTGGCCAAGTAGTATATCGTAACTCCAAGAGGGAGCGTTATGCATGATTGTGGGTTCGGGCCCCTCGATGTCTAGCTTGAGTTATAGAAACATGAGACTAGGGGATGTGCTTGTTTCCACCAGGGAGAAAACAACGATGCTTGTGACCATGGTTGCAAAGATTGTTTACCTTACGCATAGTTCGCTAATGCAGTTGTCCATTGCTTTGAGTTTACACTTTTGGTGGGGCTTGCAACGTAATACAGGAGAGATGTTCTGGATAGAATCTGAAGGTGGATGATTAGTAAGTAGATGTTGAGGAATAAACGGTCTACTTGTCTTGGCATACTGCCCATTACTATTGAACCTCTAACTATCAAGGAGCATAATTAGCATTGCGGTGCGATCATAATTCTGTCAATTGCCCAACTGTGATTTGTTTACCCAAGCATAGTTGTTTATCGTCTTTTGGGAGAGAGACATCACTAGTGACCATCATGTGACTCGGGTCCATATCACCATCATTGTTTACAGCTACATCATTTACCACTTTCATTTACTTTTCCGTTGCAATCACTATTACATTCCCGCTTGTGTGTTGATCCTTTGCAAACTACAAGGCCGGAGAGATTGACAACCTCTCTGTACTCGTTGGGAGCAAAGTTATTTGTTGTATGTGTAGGTCCATGTCTTCTTCTTGACAGGGGTTGGAGACACCTACTTGTTGATCGTAGGAGTCGTACTGGTTCGATAAACCTTACAGTCTCTGTGTGAGGGAAATTTGCTGCTGACTACATCTCCACCTTCCACTTGGGGTATCCAACAAGGGGAGAGAAGTATATTAATCAACTCGTCATCATGTAGCACGGCTGACTGGGGATGATGAAGATGCTGGACACTTAAGCAAGTTATTTAGAGAAGATAATTGTCAATTGAAGCAGGGGATTGACATATTATGTAAGCACTCATATAATCAACCGCAATTATTTCTACCTAGTCGCTCCAAATTCCTAGGGTTGCACAGTTCTCAATATGATAATTATGCACATGCGTTGGAGCGCCCAAATATGATACAAGCATTGTTCATATACTACTCCCTCCGTACCAGTGACCCAAGTGGGGGAGAAAACGAGAGAACTTCATGATTATTTGCTAATTAGTACTATTGCGTGTAGAGAATTAACCATTGCATGTTATACCATGTAGTTTGAAGTCATTGGATGCACACAAGCCCCACGACTGCTATTGGTTGATTTCTATTTTCAGGACCATAAACAAAGAACGAGTTTTGGGATTATTTTGTTTTCCTAATTTGACTTATGCACCGGTCCGAACAGAGTAGGACAGTTGGCACTTAATACATTGAGCTCTTCTTACTGATGAAGCGAGTGATAATCAAACAAAACCCCTAATCATCATTGCAAACATCGCATAGAAGATGGCTAATGCGACAACCACAACTACACATCCTAGTTCCATCTTGTCTCTTGCTTTCATATGTTTCCTGTGATTTATTATTTCTTGCTTCATCATACTCATTGGACACTCTAGATCAGTCAGTTTCTTCTTCAACTTTACATTATCTTCTGCGAGCTTGGTCATAACACTCCGAGCCCTGCCATGCCATTCTTCATCCAGCGAGTTAACAAAGGCACAAGCCTCATATCCCTACCAATGTTAAATAGTATTTAGGATGAGCGGTGGCATTAACACAACTAAAATGATGAACTTAGCACTAACCTCTAAGGGGCAATTGGGAAACCGTCTGCCAATGTCGAATCCCTTCGTGCATACACGTCGAGCGGGAGTGTGTCCATGCGCAAATCTCGGAGTCGAACTCATGTTGTGGGAGTCTGGCGTCACACTCCGGATCCGGCGGCTGTCCGCTTTCCTCGGGGGGGGGGGGGGGGGGTCATGCTTACAAATATCGGGATAGAGTGCAACCTCATTGGATGATTCAGATCCGTAGTAGACCTTCCGTCTAATGAACTTAGGCAAGTGCTCGACAGTGACCGCCGTCGTGGCGGCACTGCGGAGAGTGGCGATACGAGCAAGAGCAGCCGCGTCGAAACCATCAGCACCACTCATACGCATTCCCCCGATGTCAGAGCCACGCGAGGGAATTTGGAGGCTTATCTAGGGATTCGGGGAAAATCAGGAAACAATGGGGATACGTTAACGGTCGGGAACTACTTATTGCACAATGTTGTATATGACACACGATTTATACAGGTAGTTTTTGTTACGTATTACAACTTCACACACGATTTCCGTACCAAACCGTGTGAGAAGACAATGTAGGTGAGACACGATCACCATGACATAACTATATGTGATGTACCACCCTATACATATGGTGATGCAATAATTGAGTTACAGTAATACTGGTAAACATCCGCTCTGCAGATACCCGTCAAAAATAAAAACATTCGCTATGCAGATAGAGATGGCGACGGTGGGCGAGGCCACGGCTACTGGATAAGACGTCAATCCTCGGTCGGCGGGCGCTGGCGGCACCATAGGAGGTCAATCCTCCATCTGCGGCAGGAGATAGGAGGAGCTCAACCATCGAGGGCGGTGGTGGTGTGATTGGAGCACATCCATTATGGTCGATGTCGGGATACTGGAGGTCAAACATCAGGCGGTTGCCCCACTAAGATTTGCTCCTTGACCCTGTTGTCTCGGCGTGCCACCGCATTGCGCTTCTTTGTCTACTGGCTGGAGGTCACTACATGCTAATTAATTAAGGTATTCTTTTCGTTGAGTGGCTTAATTATGGTATTCAATTCATAAGGGTACTGCGGTAATACTCTGGATGCAAATGGACTGGCAATTAATTTTTGTCATCGCACGGCTGGATAACAATATGGAGGGCCCTGAGTAATTGTGGAAATAAAATCTTGTTATTTATGCATGCATCTTTGGGCATCAGCTAGTACATGTGTTAATGTCGTTGTTTTGTTTTTAATTACCCTTTATGTGGTGCAGATGGAACGATCTGAATGGATGAAGAATCAAAGAAGCTCAGATTTTATCAGTGAGGTGACAAAGTTCATCAATTTAGTTGAAAGTACTACAGAGGAGAGAATTGGAAATGATGATTACATCCTGTGTTCATGTAGTCGTTGTGCGAATGAAGAGTCACATAATGTTACAGTTGTCGAGTTCCACTTAGTCACTCAGGGATTCATGGATGGATATACATGTTGGACCAGACATGATGAAGAGCATGTCATGGATGAGTATACCCAGGGTTGCGAGATGCCAAACCCCGATCAGAGTCACATGGATGTTGAATGTGACATCGGGGCTGAGGCATCAAGCTACTAATGGAACACCAGAAAGACGAAAATCCCATTGGAAAACCAAGACATCCACGCAGACGACATCGACGACCTTGATATGCCTCATTTTGCTAATATGATTGCAGATTTCAAGAGGCTTCAAAAAGATACGATTGGGTACAAGGATATACCGAACATTGCCGCGGACTCCAAGAAATATTTGTATCCAGGTTGCAAAATGAAATATTCCAAGTTGAGTGCCACACTGGTGCTTTTCAGATTTAAAGCACCAACCGGACTATCAAACAAGGGCTTCATAAAGTTGTTAGGTCTAATCAAAGAAATTCTTTTGGAAGATAATGTGCACCCGAAAAGCACGAACAAAGTGAAGAAAATTGTTTCGCATTGGAACTTGAAGTACCAAAGATACACGCTTGTGTGAATGATTGTATATTGTACTGTGCCGAGTACAAATATTTGTGTGTATTTCCCATATGCAAGCATGCGCGACAAAAGCGCAGGGGAGGAAAGGACAAGTTCAAATTGGACAACAAGATCAAGACAGGAGTCCCGTTCAAGGTTGTTTGGTACTTGCCTTTAATTCCAAGGTTGAGGCATTTGTTTGCAAATCCTAGAGAGGCAAAGAGGTTGCGGTGGTATCACGATGAGGGACTATGAATAAATATATCAGGCTCCCGTAAGATGGGGCTAAGTGGGAACTAATCGACAACAAGTTTGAAGACTTTGCCAAGGATCCTAGAACTATAAGGCTCGGGAGTGTACTGAGTCGATGCATCCTTTTGGCGATATGAGCACCAATCACAAAACATGTTCTAGCTTCTATACATATAACCTTGCTCCTTGGTTGTGTATAAAGAAAAAATACATCATGATGTCAATGATTATCCAAGTCCCAAAGTAACCTAGAAATGACACCAACATTTACTTTGAGCTACTCGTAGAAGAATTGTTGACATTGTGGGTAAAATAGCTTGCTATAAAATGTTATGATGCTTACAAAAGTAGTCTTTTGATTTGCATGTGATCATGTTGCTCACCATTCATGATATGCCTACATTGGACAACACGTCAGGGCAGAAAACAAAGGGAGATGTAGGGTGTGTGTAACATCCCAAATTTTGGAATGTTAATAAAATTATTAGTTTGTTTGTTTGCTTGCTTGAGTGATCTAAACATGAGTGAAAATTTGAAACTTTTCAAAAACTTTTGAATGAGAGGGAATAAAATGACTTTCCCCATCTCAGATGAATTCAAATTCAATCTTTTAAAACCAATGAGAGAAGATGACATGACTTCTTCAACTATAAAGAATTTGAATGGAGCTGGCATTTGAATTTCCTTCGATTTTAATTTGCAAATTCTGTTTTTAAATTAGTTTCTTTTATATTTGAGAAAGTTTATATTTGGTTTTCTGTTAGATAACAGTAGGTTCTCAACAAGTTTTTATTTTTTATTTTATTTGTTTGCATGGAATCAATTCTAGTTCTATACTAACTTGCGAATTGATTGCATTGCTAGTTTGATTTCCTATTTTGAAAATACTTATAAAATAATATTGTTTTGTAAATTTTACTTCTGTTATCTTACTTATTTTATATTTCGTTTTCTGTTATTTTTTCTATTTTAGTGTTTTATTTTCAGTTAGAACAAAAACTATATAGTGTTTGATGTAGTAGAAGGCTTGCTAGCTTCTTTGAAGTTTCCTTTGGATTTTTATCCTCTCTCTCTTATCGATTTTTGATTGCATCAACTTTTATTGCTGTTTGTTAATTGATTGCTAGAATGATTGCTAGTGTGAGTGCTTATGTGAATACTATGTTTGATTATATAGATTTCATCGGAGAGTGACGAATAGTTCTATCACGTATTTCCCGAGAACGAAAATTCTTCTTCGTCAACATCACCAGGCAAGTCATTCGATCATGTATCACCTAAGTTTTATGCATCGTAGTTCTTCCATCCTATGACCAATTTGCACGCTGCCTAGGTACTTGGAAATTATGGTTACATATTGTAGTATCATGTGGTAGGCCCCCAACAACCCCGTTACTTGGCCCGGGACGAAAATTTTCATATTGCTATGCTTGAGTAGACGGGATTCTGGTTGAGAGTTTATCACGAGTGATGCGAGAATAAGTTAATAACCAAGACCGGTTAAGTCAAGACTTTTCAAGACCTCGTGATGCAATGCAACTCTGGGTGAAGGACGGTTGATTGGCTCCCTGGAGAAACCAGTGGATGACCCGGGATGCTGGAGACGGCCATGACATCTTGCGGAAAGCTTCACCCAGGCTCAAAGAGACGGACGGATATTTTTCAAGACCCAAGGCTTACCTGCATAGCCACAAGTCATTATGGGCTCTGGCTTGGTTGGACAACACGGTGACTCTGGACAGGCGGTGCTAGCAGATGTAGAAGAATTGTAGGAATGGATGGGCATCGACAGGGATTCAGAGGGACCCATTGAAAGACCATGTTTTGATCATCCGGTCTTCAAACACCCTGAAGTGCGAGGACATACACGGAGGCGATCAAATCTTGTGGGGAACGTGTGCAAAACTCTACAGAGTACTCATACCCAATCGATTAGCCGTGTCCACGGTCATGGACAACTTGAGCCAAAGGAACTGAAGTTATCTGAAATTCTCAACACAAATAATAATATTGATGTGGGTAATATTGATAACTTGGGTATGAGAACTGGTTGGCGGAACCATCTCATTAACAACCAACTACGTAGTAATATTTTGCTTTTAGCCCCTCTCTTGTTGTAGGAGAAAATTTGCTTTACGCTAAAACTTTCAACACCACCTGCCATATATGCATATAGTATAGATGATATTTTACCCCCTCTCATATGTGACTTGCCGGCATATTCAATATGCTGACCCACATGGCTGCAACGTCTTATGTTGCAGATATTTTTCTTCGACGAGAAAGAGTACGATTCAGGGTTACGGTCTACACTCAACTTGCCGTTGGTGTTTATTGGGACTCCACTCCCTTGACTGCTTCCGCTGAGATATTTAAGGTATATATCAGTTTTACGCTATTTACATGTGATTGCACTTTGATATATACATTGATGTACTGTGTGTGCCAGCATACTGATCCAGGGATGGCATAGAAACACAGAGGCTTGACTCGTTTTGAGTCGGGTCGCTACAGAAATGGTATCAGAGCACATGTTGACTGTAGGACGTGACCCTAGGAACTGGAAATCCCTTAGGAAAGGATCAGTCCAAAAAATTTATTTTCAAGAACATCCTTTACTTCTCATCCCTTCTGATTTTATCGAATGTTCTCTCTCACCTCAAATAGTTATACAATCCCCTTACCCCTTCGACCACATGAAGAATCAACGGAGTTCTACTTCAAAGTAAAGAGGATCTCACCACGCGTTTGAAGAATTGACGCTACACCAATAGTAGACTCTCAAGACCCGAAGAACTCGAAGACCCTGAAGTGTTCGAATAATTATATGACCATTAGAAGTCCAAACCCCTTTTATATACTCACGTTAGATACGATGATTTGTGGGCCGTCGTTGGTGTGTGTTTTCCGACGGCCACAACTAAAACCTATTCTCAAAAATATTGTCTGTATTGTGTGTA
The DNA here is from genome assembly GCF_904849725.1 of Hordeum vulgare subsp. vulgare. Taxonomy (NCBI): domain Eukaryota; kingdom Viridiplantae; phylum Streptophyta; class Magnoliopsida; order Poales; family Poaceae; genus Hordeum; species Hordeum vulgare. The sequence goes on from NC_058518.1 coordinate 88,035,845, forward strand.
TCTCCCTCTCTTACCCGTCTCATCCCCAAAACCTCAACCCTACCTGATGGAGTTTGAAGCTGGACTTGTAGTCTCTGGACCAATGACCCAGCTGGAGGCTGATATATGGACTCAAAACATGGATAACCACTTCGGGAGCAACTTGATCTCAAGAAAGTATGAAGTGGAACACGCTCTCCAATACTTTACCCAAAGTACTGCTATCTGGTGGAAAATGCATCATGCCATACAAGGATTTAGTGGAGCAAAAACCTGGGACGAATTCAAGAAGACTTTGTTAAGATCCCGTCTTATTCAGAAGTGCTATGATAATCTGAAGAATAATACTTGTGCATGCAAGATCTGTGGAGAAATAGGACACACCCAGGAGGAACACAAGGATGGATGCACTCATTGTGAAGAAAATCACCCAGCTGAGGAATGCCCAACTAGTCAGGTGACTTGTTTCTTGTGTGAAGGAACCACCCACTACCCAGCGGCGTGTCACATTTACCCCAAGTATGCCTGAAACCCACAGACCCCGGGACTAACAAGGATCAAGTACTATCTTTTTGGAGAAGGAAACTTGTATCAGCAAACGTTTTCTTAGGAGCATACGACAACTTGAGAGTGGTGAAGAAACGATAGATCTTTTGTTCAGCTTGCAGAACCAATGGTTTATCCAAACTTTGTTCGTGGACAAGAGAAACTCTGCAACGCTTGTGAGGATGTCCAAGTGTTAGAATACGAGATTCACTAAGCCTTATACAAGGTAATGATTTCAGTGCGACATGGCTTGGCCACCATGGCGACTTACTATTGTCATTCGCTTGCTATTCGGAATGGTAAATCTAAGAGATTTACACATAGTGAGAGACGACGTCCTTTGAAGCTTTTGTTTGATCCTTAGAATGGTATAATGAAAGCCCATGTACATGGCACTTGTTGTCACGCGTAGGGAATTTTACGGTGAGGATGAAGCCAAGACCCTTCTCTCTGCAGGATAACCACAAATGGTAGACCACCATGAGAATCATCGATAGGTTATTTAGAATGGTCACGAGACTTGTCAGTTAAGAAGACCTAGTGACGGAAGAATCTTATATCAACAGAAGAACCCTCGATTTTGATGGAAACATTATGAATATAATGGAAGAACTTCACCAAAGAAGTTACCATGAAGAATGTGAGGAGCGTGATGCCAAGACCCCAGAGGATTGTTAAAAATTTGAGCGACCAGTAATTCTCATTTTAAGTGTGGTAGCACCCCACTTTGCAGGAGACTATATTTGTTAGAAGACCCCCCAAACCATAACCTTTTCTTTCTAGCCTCTTCGAATCTCGAGGACGAGATTCATTTTAAATGTGGTAGGTTTGTAACATCCTAAATTTTGGAATGTTAATAAAATTATTAGTTTGTTTGTTTGCTTGCTTGAGTGATTTAAACTTGAGTGAAAATTTGAAACTTTTCAAAAACTTTTGAATGAGAGGGAATAAAATGACTTTCCCCATCTCTGATGAATTCAAATTCAATCTTTTAAAAGCAATGAGAGAAGATGACATGACTTCTTCAACTATAAAGAATTTGAATGGAGGTGGCATTTGAATTTCCTTTGATTTTAATTTGCAAATTCTATTTTCCCTCCACTCAAGAAATGCCGGGGAATAATATTCTGTCAAACAGAAAAGAGAGGAGGAACATGACCCTCCAAACCCGGGGATATTCTTTGAAATATTTGAGCCATGACACCCAAGATTTATTTGAGTAATTATTTGCAAAAAGAAATAAAGCATTTAGGGGATTTTCTGAAGAAAAAAACATTTTTTTGAAGTATTTATTTTGGCTGTCGAAAAATGTCCATCTTTTTGAATTTATTTTTCTGAAAATTTTAATATATTATACCCCTATATTCCAAGGATATTCAATTTCCTTTTAATCGTATTAATTCCTGTTTTAATAAAAAGGGAAAGAGATCTCTTATTTTAGGAATGTACTTGGGCCACGTTAGGAAACCAATCTGGCCCAATCCCACTTTCTTCTTCCTCCTCACGAGCTTCCTTCTGTGGCCATGGCAGAAGCTTCCCAGGAAGCTTCCCTCCCCCGATTCGCGGGCTACACTTCCTTCCCGAGCCTCCCACCACCCCTATTAGAACGCCCCTCCTCTCCTCGTTCCATTTTCCCCATCAGCTCGTCCTCTCCCTGCCCGTAGCCACGACGCCCCCACCATTGTTGTTCCTGCAAGGAGCCGAACAGAAGAACGCCGAGGAGCACCTGACGCCCCCTTCCTCGCCTCTGGGACCCCTCTACCGTTCCCCCACCCCGCTGGCGACCTCCCCACCTCGCCGGAGCAGCTACCTCGCCGGAGTTCTTCCTCTGTGACACCCATGGTTAGATTCACGAAATCCCGTATTGCAGTTTTTTCAGAAAATTGCAATCTTAGAAAATTCATATCTATTAGTCTATAACTCCGATTTAGGTGATTCTTTTTGTGTTGGATCACAAATTCTATGTAGTTTCTGTAGATATATAATTTATCTATGTTTGGATTTATAAAAATTGAGTTAGATCTGATTTGAATTAAAGCTTGTTTTGCTTATTCTTGGAGTTTAAAATTAGCTTTTAAAATTAGCTTTTAATTTGATCATATCTTTCAGTAGTTTAAGTTTCAATTCTTTTAAAATATTTTAATTGGGGTTTTTACCAAAACAGATTCTGTTTTAGTTCTTTTAGGATTATAGCTATTTCTTTTTCTATATTTGTTTTTAAATTAGTTTCTTTTATATTTGAGACAGTTTATATTTCGTTTTCTGTTAGATAACAGTAGGTTCTCAAAAAGTTTTTATTTTTATTTCATTTGTTTGCATGGAATCAATTCTAGTTCTATACTAACTTGCGAATTGATTGCATTGCTAGTTAGATTTCCTATTCTGAAAATACTTATAAAATAATATTGTTTTGTAAATTTTACTTCTGTTATCTTATTTATTTTATATTTCGTTTTCTGTTATTTTTTCTATTTTAGTGTTTTATTTTTAGTTAGAACAAAAACTATATAGTGTTTGATGTAGTAGAAGGCTTGCTAGCTTCTTTGAAGTTTCCTTTGGATTTTTATCCGCTCTCTTTTATTGATTTTTGATTGCATCAACTTTTATTGCTGTTTGTTAATTGATTGCTAGAATGATTGCTAGTGTGAGTGCTTATGTGAATATTATGTTTGATTATATAGATTTCATCGGAGAGTGACGAATAGTTCTATCACGTATTTCCCGAGAACGAAAATTATTCTTCTTCAACATCACCAGGCAAGTCATTTGATCATGTATCACCTAAGTTTTATGCATCGTAGTTCTACCATCCTATGCCCAATTTGCATGCTGCCTAGGTACTTGGAAATTATGGTTACATATTGTAGTATCATGTGGTAGGCACCCAACAACCCCGTTACTTGGCCCGGGACGACAAATTTCATATTCCTATGCTTGAGTAGACGGGATTCTGGTTGAGATTTATCACGAGTGATGCGAGAATAATTTAATAACCAAGACCGGTTAAGTCAAGACTTTTCAAGACGTCGTGATGCAATGCAACTCTGGGTGAAGGACGGTTGATCGGCTCCATGGAGAAACCAGTGGATGACCCGGGATGCTGGAGACGGCCATGACATCTTGCGGAAAGCTTCACCCAGGCTCAAAGAGACGGACGGATATTTTCAAGACCCAAGGCTTACCTGCACAGCCACAAGTAATTATGGGCTCTGGCTTGGTTGGACAACGCGGCGACTGTGGACAGGCGGTGCTAGCAGATGTAGAAGAACGGTAGGAATGGATGGGATCGACAAGGATTCAGAGGGACCCATTGAAAGACAATGTTTTGATCATCCGGTCTTCAAACACCCTGAAGTGCGAGGACATACACGGAGGCGATCAAATCTTGTGGGGAACGTGTGCAAAACTCTGCAGAGTACTCAAACCTAATCGATTAGTCGTGTCCACGGTCATGGACAACTTGAGCCAAAAGGAACTGAAGTTATCTGAAATTCTCAACACAAATAATAATATTGATGTGGGTAATATTGATAACTTGGGTATGAGAACTGGTTGGCGGAACCATCTCATTAACAACCAACTACGTAGTAATATTTTGCTTTTAGCCCCTCTCTTGTTGTAGGAGAAAATTTTCTTAAAACTTACAACACCACCTGCCATATATGCATATAGTATAGATGACATTTTACCCCTCTCATATGTGACTTGCCGGCATATTCAATATGCTGACCTACACGGCTGCAACGTCTTATGTTGGAGAGATTTTTCTTCGACGAATAAGAGTACGATTCAGGGTTACGGTCTACACTCAACTTGCCATTGGTGTTTATTGGGACTCCACTCCCTTGACTGCTTCCGCTGAGATATTTAAGGTATATATCAGTTTTACGCTATTTACATGTGATTGCACTTTGATATATACATTGATGTACTGTGTGTGCCAGCATACTGATCCAGGGATGGCATAGAAACACAGAGGCTTGACTCGTTTTGAGTCGGGTCACTACAGTGTGTCACATGCATGGATAGGACAGCTAACAAATTTCTTGCCAACTTGCATTAAACCATGTATTTGCGCCATCATAGGTTTTTATGGAAAGATCATCCATACCAAAAGATGAAAGATGAATTTGATGGTACAAGAAAGGTAGGTTTAGACCCAAGACCTTATGCTGGGGAGTGGCTCCACAACATGGCTAAACAAATTAATGTTGTGCTTGGCAAGAAACAAGCTTTGAGGTGAAACTAACACCCAGGAATCAAGTTTATAAGAAGAAATCAGTGTTCTGGGAATTACCTTACTCGAATATTCTATGTGTACTTCACTGTATTTTTGTCATGCAAGTAGAGAAGAATGTATGTGAAAGTATCCATGGTACTCTACATAAGATTAAAGGTAAAAGAACAGATGGTGACGGTGCACGACTCGATATGCTTGGTGATCAATCAAAACACAAGAGTGAAGCAGAAGATGATGACAAGTTCCTCCACGCTCGCGAGAGTTATAATTTTAGTACAAAACAAGCAACAGAGTTGTCCAACTATTTGTTGTTAGTTAATACACCCTCTTCCTACTCTGCAAACATCAAAAGTCTCATGGATGTGAGATCAGGTAAAATGAAGTTGGAACACATGAAGTCACATGATTGCCACGTGATGTTGACACAAATCCTCCCGATAACCATCAGGAATCTGACGCACACAGATATAAGAAACACACTCATTGAGTTGTGTGAATTCTTCAACAAACTATGGCAGTAAGTTGTAGATCGTGAAGAGTTGGATTACATGCAAGAGGATGTTGAAAGAATATTGTCCAGCCTAGAGATGTTTTTCCCACGATCACTATTTGATGTCATGGTCCATCTCACTATGCACCTTGTCGACGAGATAAAGTATTGTGGTCCTCTGTTTCTTCAAAACATGTATCCCTTCGATTGGTTCATGGGAATACTGCACCACAATTGTCAGAACCGAAGCCATCCAGAGGCAAGCATCCTACAAGTTTATACCGCGGAGGAGGTGGTTGAGTTTTGCACCGAATACATGAAACAAATACCTATAGGTTTCCCCCTCTCTCGCCACGAGGGAAGGTTGAAATGTAAGCTGGTCCTTGCTGGCACACAAAAGGTTGCACCCAGCGACAAAGCACATTTGATAGTACTGCTTAAGTACCCAGTTCTCGGCGCTTATGCGGACGAACACTTGGCAGAGATATGCCAAAGCTTCTTAGCAATGGTGTATCCAATAGATGTCGAGAAGAGGGAGCACAATAAGGACCATGCTAGATGGTTGAAGAATCGTTTGGCACAAGGATCCATGGATGACATTGCTACGTGGTTGGCACAAAATCCATCACCCACGGTGTTTATGTACCAAGCATATGAAATAAATGGCTACACATTCTACACTCGGGAATGTGATGAGAATACCTCATATCAGAACAACTCTGTTCGAGTAGAATGTATGACTGTAGATGAAGCTGATAAAAGGTTATACCATGGAACCATCAAAGAGATTTGGGAGCTTAATTATGTGAAAGTTAAGGTGGCATTATTCAGGTGCACATGGATCCCTCTTAGTGAGGTAAATATTGAGGATTATAGGAAGATCTGTGTTAACAAGACTGTGATGGCATTTCATGTGGACTCGTTCATTCTTGCCAGCGATGCTACCAAGATTTTCTATGTAAAAGACCCCTTGCATAAGAACTGCCATGGGAAGAGGAGGGTTCTCGGAGTCAAGGATGTTGCTGATGAACACGAGTATGATGAATTTGCCGAGTTGCTAGCCAAGGGATCATGGACCATTCAAACAAAGAAGCGTTAAATCATCAGAAAACCTAGTTTCAGTCAAGGTCAACATAATGATCCGAGTTACCCCATGTACATGGGAATTAAGCCCTAAAAGTAGTTTTTGTGCCTAACGTGCAACTTAATTTGTTCAATTTAGGGTTGTCATATGTACTGAATTAGTGAGTTATGCCCGTTCTTTTGTTGATGTAAGAACCAATAATATGTTGACCATGATATGGTGTCAGCACAAGCAATAACTTTAAACTGTTTATTATTATTATACCCTAGAGGTAGCACACTCAATTGATCTCATTACAGTATGTATCAACAAAAGATATGCTATCTGGTTTGCGAATAGCACACGGTTCATTCATCAGAGCCATGGTCGATGCCCCCCTCCCCCTCTACACGCGCGATGTGAGTCGTCCGTTCTGATTGGCCATAATCCAAACCTTACAGATAGTATGTCTGCAAGCAGATGGAACGACAATCCTCAACCCTTTCATCAGCACATACAGTTGCGGTTGGGATTTGATTTATATGCACAAAATGCAAGTTAAATTCTAAACATGTCCTAAATATAGCGAACGATACCTGAAATACGCTAGAAAATCAATGCCATGGTATAATGGTGCATGCGTACCGTGGAAATTTTTATGCGGACAAATGATTAATTCACCGACAACTGGAACTTGAATCGACACGTCTCCTTTTGGAAACCATGATCCTTCTTGTGAGATGCTCCGGTTTCCGAGGAGAGATCATCAAAACTCGTGCCAAACTTTACCAAACATTTCCAGGAGGTCGTGAGAGCATGCAAAGGTGACACACCGATTTTTGTGATGTCGAGACTCCATCTCAATTCCGTGTAATTAAAATATCAAATAGGCCTATACCGGTGGCCCGACCTCGCAGGCTAAAATGTTTCAAACTTCTCCCCACTTCTCGGACAATGGATGAAAACTCGCAAAGCGATACACAAATGATTTTTACACCTTCTTATCTAATACCCACATGTACTTGCAAAAGGGTATTGATTTTATATGCACTAAATGTAAGGGAAATGCAAAAATAGCTTAAATATACCAGACGAGACCCAACATGGGCCAGAAAATCAAACCTAGGGTATATCGGTGATTTTTTACAGTGATTTTTTCAAGGCAAAACAATGAAGTCACTGATGACTATGATCCTTATTATGAGATGCTCCAGTTTCGAAGTCCGAGCATCAAAACTTGTGCCAAACTTTACCATTTTTTCCATGGGGTCGTGAGAGCATGCCATGGTTACACACCGATTTTTGCGATTTCTTGTCTTTATATACATTTCCAGTAATTAACATACCAACAAGGCCTACGCTCTGGCTGCACCCTCCAGCCGAAATGTTTCAAAAAAAATCCCCGTTTCTTGGACAATGGATGAAATCTCGCAAAGCGACACACGAATGATCTTGCTAACACCCACGTGTAGTTGCGACACAGTTATATATATGTGTATATATATATATATGTGTGTGTGTGTGTGTGTGTGTGTGTATATATGACCGTTTGGGACACCTAGGTGCCCATGCTCCTTACCCCGCACCCGTTTGATGGTGACTGATTTACATACTCATTAATGTGATTATAAATGGCATTACTTAATAGGTATGGTAAGCCTGTACCCATGGATGGCTACCATTTATGGTTTAATTCAATGGATAATTTTGAATGTAATAAACCTTCCAATTTTTCAAGCATGTACGTGTATGAGAAAGAAAACTCTTGCCATTCCTGATCTAGGTGCAGAGGCACCTAGGTGCCCCAAACATTTAACCTATATATATATGCATGGTAAATAGTTGATGTAAATGTTTCAAATATCACACGGTTCTTTCACGTAAGCCGTGTTCCTACAAAACCGTGGTTGATGCCCTTCCCGTGCAACGCACGCGATGTGGGTTATGTGTTCTGATTGGACAAAACCAAAACCCCACGGATCGTACGTATGCACCATTGGATGCTCCAAGATCAAACGACAATCCTCATCTATTTCATCAGCACTTGCAGTTGCGGTTGGGATTTGATTTATATGCACAAAATGCATGTAAAATTCAAAAAATGCCTTAAATATAACAAATGATACCTAAAATGTGCCAAAAAATCAAACCCGTGGTATAATGGTGTTTGTGTACCATGGAATTATTTTTGAGGCCAAACGATGAAGTCACCGACCACTCGAATTTGAATTGACACGTCTCGTTTTGGAAACCATGATCCTTTTTGTGAGATCTCTGATTCCCACGGAGTGATCAACAAAACTTGTGCCAAACGTTATGAAATTTTTTCCACGAGGTCGTGAGAGCACGCCACGGTGAATCACTGATTTTCATGATGTACGGACTCCATCTGAATTCCCTACAATTAAAATATCAAATAGGCCTACGCCGGTAGCCGCACCTCCCATCGAAAAATGTTTGAAACTTCTCTCTGCTTCTCGAACAATGAAATAAACTCGCAAAGGGACACACAAATGATTTTTACACCTTCTTTGTGAACACCCACATGTAGTTGTAGAACAGTTTTGATTTTATATGCACTAAATGTAAAATAAATGGAAAAATGTCTTAAATATAGCAGATGATACCTGAAATGGGCCAGAAAATAAAATCTAGGGTATATCAGTGATTGTTTACCGTGATATTTTCTGAGGCGGAATGATGAAGTCACCGACAATTGGAGTCCTAAGTGTCGTATCTCCTTTTGGAAACTATGGTCCTTATTAATTGTGAGATGCTCCAGTTACGAAGGTGCGAGCATTAAAACTTGTGCCAAACTTTACCAAATTATTTCCGTGGGGTCATGAGACCACGCCATGGTGACACACCGATTTTTGTGATTTCCTAACTCTATATGCATTTCCTCTAACTAAAATATCAACAAGTTATATGCCTCTGGCCGCACCCACCAGCCGAAATGTTTGAAAAAAATTCTATTTTCTTGGACAATGAATGAAAACTTGCAAAGCGAGACACAAATGAACTTGCTAACACCCATATGTAGTTGCAACAAGGTTATATATAGGACCCAAACCCCACGGATCGTATGTCTGCACCATTGGATGGTCATAGATCGAACGGTAATCCTCATACGTTTCATCAGCATATGTAGTTGTGGTTGGGATTTGATTTATATGCACGTCTTCATTTCAAAATTAGCACGCCTTCATTTCCAACGAAATTATGATGTTTGTGCACACGGGCATGTAGAGGCAACGTTTACATAAGCCTTTCCGCGCGGCGACCGCGGATCTTTTTTCACTTTTCACCTAGGTCGCCACCCCCACCCTGTCCGCCCCCGTTTCACTCAATAATCCACCCAATCTCCATCGCCAGCTCCAGCCTCTTCCATATCCACAGCAGAACCCTCTTCGATGCCGGCGTGCTCAACCTTGCCGTGTGCGTGCTCTTCAGCGTCAACCCTACCTCCACTGCTCGCGCCTCCCCGCATTTGTTTTATCCTCGGACACCCTCCAGTATATCGATCCTGTAACACTCGCCTCTCCTGTGGTCCCGTTGGGTTTGCACAAGAAACCTGATAGTTACTGCTCTCAATCTCAATGAGGCATATGTCATGGCAATCCCTCTTCTTATTTCGTTCAGTATGTTCCCAAATTGATTGTAAAATAACAGAGAGCATATATATGTTCATCATCTACTTTCCTAACTACCCCCTGTGTACCTAAATAATTAGAGTTGGTGAGAACTAGTTCTCCCTGACTACAATTATTTAGGTATAGAGGGAGTAGTATATAATTTGTATTTGTTCCAATTTGTTATTATCGATTCATAGATCATGGGCGCCCGAGTCACACAAACTTAACAAATTAGCCATACATTTTCTAAATTATTGCATGACATGTTTAGACAGCTTGATACCAAGTTGTTAGCTTTATGATTATCCCCCTTTCCTAAGTTTCGCAGCGACAACACTCATGCTTCAGGAGATCTATCTTCATCTGAGTCCGACCACCCTAGGTATTCAGCAGATGGTGAGGGGTCAAGTAATATGGAAGGGGATAGAGCTGCAGCAATTACCCTTCCGGTCAAGACACAGAGGAACGTTCCAAGGAAGCCCACACACCAGCCTAAAGGTGTATATGAAGTAACTAGCATCGATTTAAAGTCTTGGGCTCCAACTCAACCAGATAAAGGATGCACGAGGTTCAGGAGTGTGTGTGTATTTGTTTGGAGGGTAAGCTCAACGTTAATTTGTCGGGGTTTCAGAAGGCTTACACAGAAACACGACAAAGGATAGTCCAGGAGAACATGGATCACTTCAATGTTATAGAGCAATGGAGAATACAAGTGGAATACGTTGCACCGAAGAAGGCTAGGGATGATTGGAGAAACTGGAAGCACATGTTGTACAAGAATTACTTGAGTGAAGGCAAGGACCCAATATCCGCATACCCCCAAATTATTAAGGCACACTGGGCAAAATTCAAAAGTGTCAAGGAAACTGAAGAGTTCACTATGAAGAGTGCGAAGCAATTGGAACTTCAGAAGAGGAACACACAGCCCCATCGTATGGTTGTGGCAGGATACTACGACATGAAACCGGTATGGGACCACGAGGACAAAGAAGCAGTAGTTGTGGGTGGGTGATACGTCCATTTTGCGTCATGTTTTCATGTTGATATTTATCGCTTCTTGGGATGTTATTTCACTTCACGGTACAATTCTTATGCCTTTTATCTCTTATTTTGCAAGGTTTACATGAAGAGGGAGAATGCCGGCAGATGGAATTCTGGCCTGAAAGTGGAGCAAGTTTGAGATACATATTCTGCGCAACTCCAACCGTCGTAAAAATCAACGAGGATTTTTTTCCGGATTTATAAAAACTACTGGGCCGAAGAAACTCCAGAGGGGCGCCACGGGTTGGCCACAAGCCTGCACGGCGCGACCACCCCCCAGGCCGCGCCATGAGGGCTTGTGAGCAACCTGCTCGCCCACTTGCCCCCCTCTTCTGCTATATGCAGGGTTTCGTCTAGGAAAAAATTGAAGAGGAGCTTTTTCGTGGTTTCCCCGCCGCCACGAGGCGGAACTTGAGCAGAACCAATCTAGAGCTCCGGCAGGACGATCCTTTCGGGGAAACTTCCCTCCCAGAGGTGGAAATCGTCGCCATCGTCATCACCCACACTCCTCTCATCAGAGGGGACTCGTCACCATCAACATATTCATCAGCACCATCTCATCTCCAAACCCTAGTTCATCACTTGTAACCAATCTCCGTCTCGCGACTCCGATTAGTACTTGTAAGGTTGCTAGTAGTGTTGATTACTCTTAGTAGTTGATGCTAGTTGGATTACTTGGTGGAAGAGTTTATGTTCAGATCCTTGATGCTACTCATTACCTCTCTGGTCATGAATATGACTATGCTTTGTGAGTAGTTACTTTTGTTCCTGAGGACATGGGATAAGTCATGCTAATAGTAGTCATGTGAATTTGGTATTCGTTCGGTATTTTGATATGTTGTATGTTGTTTTTCCTCTACTGGTGTTATGTGAACGTCGACTACATAATACTTCACCATTATTTTGGCCTAGAGGAAGGCATTGGGAAGTAGTAAGTAGATGATGGGTTGCTAGAGTGATAGAAGCTTAAACCCTAGTTTATGCGTTGCTTCGTAAGTGGCTGATTTGGATCCACAAGTTTAATGCTATGGTTACACTTTGTCTTAATTCTTCTTTCATAGTTGAAGATTCTTGCGAGAGGGGTTAATCATAAGTGGGATGCTTGTCCAAGTAAGGGCAGTACCCATGCGCCGGTTCACCCACATATCAAACTATCAAAGTAACAAACGCGAATCATATGAACATGATGAAAACTAGCATGACAAAAATTCCCGTGTGTCCTCGGGAGCGCTTTTCCTCCTATAAGACTTTTTCCAGGCTTGTCCCTTGCTACAAAAGGGATTGGGCCACTTTTTTGCACCCTTGCTACTTTTGTTACTTGTTGCTTGCTACGAATCATCTCACCACACAATCACTTGTTACCGACAATTTCTGTGCCTGCAGATTTTACCTTGCTGAAAACCACTTGTCAGATCCTTCTGCTCCTCGTTGTGTTCGACACTCTTACTTATCGAAAGGACTACGATTGATCCCCTATACTTGTGGGTCATCAAGACTCTTTTTTGGCACCGTTGCCGGGGAGTGAAGCGCCTTTGGTAAGTGGAAATTGGTAAGGAAACATTCATATAGTGTGCTGAAATTTGTTGTCACTTGTCACTATGGATACTAATCCTTTGAGGGGCTTGTTTGGGGTATCTTCACCTCGAACGGAAGCACAAAGAGTTTATCCTCAACCTGCTGCACCTACTGAAAATATTTTCTTTGAATTTCCTTCGGGTATGCTTGAGAAACTGCTGGCTAATCCTTTTACAGGAGATGGAACATCACATCCAGACTTGCATCTAATCTATGTAGATGAAGTTTGTGGTTTATTTAAGATTGCAGGTTTGCCCGAGGATGAGGTCAAGAAGAAGGTCTTCTCTTTATGTTTGAAGGATAAGGCGATGACATGGTATAGGCTATGTGATGATACTGGATCATTGGACTACAATCGGTTGAAATTGGAATTTCATCAAAAGTTTTATCCTATGCATTTAGTACATCGTAATCGAAATTATATTTATAATTTTTTCCCTAGTGACAGAGAAAGCGTCGCTCAAGCTTGGGGGAGGCTTAAATCAATGTTATATTCATGCCCCAATCATGAGCTCTCGAGAGAAATTATCATTCATAACTTCTATGCTCGGCTTTCCTATGATGATTGCACCATGCTTGACACTTCTTGTACCGTTTCTTTTATGAAGAGAGATATTTACTTCAAATGGAATTTATTGGAGAGAATTAAACGCACCTCTGAAGATTGGGAGCTTGAAGATGGTAAGGAGTCAGGTATGAATTTCACGTTTGATTGCGTTAAATCCTTTGTTGAGACAAATACTTTTTGTGACTTTAGCGCTAAGTATGGACTTGACTCTGAGATAGTAGCTTCACTGTGTGAATCTTTTGCTACTCATATTGATCTCCCCAAAGAGAAGTTGTTTAAATATCATCTTCCTTTAGAAGTCAATGTAGTTATACCCATTCCAGTTGAAGAGAAAGTCATTGCTTGTAATGATCCTGTGGTTCCGAGTGCTTACATTGAGAAACCACCTTCCCCTGTTAGGATAAACGATCATTCTAAAGCTTCAACTGTGATACGTAGAGGCTATATTAGAACAACTACACCCCCTGAACTAATTAGAGTTGAACCTAGCATTGCTATCATCAAATATCTTCTGTCCGACGATGTTGAGGGACATAATATTCACTTCTGTGAAGATGCTGCTAGAATTGCTAAACCTCACGTTAGAGACAAACATAGGCCTGTTGTTGGCATGCCTGTGGTTTCGGTTAAGATAGGAGATCATTGTTATCATGGTTTATGTGCCGTGGGTGCTAGTGTTAGTGCAGTACCTCAATCCTTATATGATGAAATCAAAGATGAGATTGCACCTGTTGAGATAGAACCTATTGACGTCACTATTCAGCTTGCCAATAGAGATACTATCTGCCCTGTGGGAATTGTTAGGAATATTTAAGTCTTGTGTGGTAAAATGAAGTATCCTGCTGATTTCCTCGTTCTTGCTACCGCACAAGATAGCTTTTGTCCCATCATATTTGGTAGACCTTTTCTCAATACTGTCAATGCTCATATTGATTGTGAGAAGCAAACTGTCACTGTTGGCTTTGAAGGTGTGTCACACGAGTTCAATTTCTCCATGTTTCGTAGACAACCTCATGAAAAGGAGTTGCCTAGTAGGGATGAAACTATTTCCTTAGCTTCTATTGCCGTGCCTCCTACTGATCCATTAGAGCAAAACTTGCTTGAGCATGAAAATGATATGCATATGGATGAAAGGGATGAAATAGATAGAGTTGTCTTAGAACAATATCCTATCGTTAAGAATAACTTGCATGTTGAACTACTTGGGGATCCACCCCCACCAAAGGGTGATCCTATGTTCGAGCTTAAACAGTTGCCTGATACTCTTAAGTATGCTTATCTTGATGAAAAGGAGATATATCCTGTTATTATTAGTGCTAGCCTCTCCGAGCATGAAGAAAAGAAGTTACTAAAAACTCCGAGGAAGCACCGTGCTGCTATTGGATATACTCTTGATGATCTTAAGGGCATTAGTCCCACTCTATGCCAACACAAGATTAAAACCAATCCTGATTTCAAACCACTTGTGGATCATCAAAGGAGATTGAATCCTAAGATGAAAGAAGTAGTAAGAAAAGAAATACTAAAGCTCCTCGAAGCGGGTATTATCTATACTGTTGCTCATAGCGATTGGGTGAGTCCGGTGCATTGCGTCCCTAAGAAGGGAGGCATTACCGTTGTCCCTAATGATAAGGATGAATTAATCCCACAGAGGATTATTACTGGCTATAGGATGGTGATTGATTTTAGGAAATTGAATATGGCCACTAGGAAAGATCATTACCCTCTGCCTTTTATCGACCAAATGCTAGAAAGGCTGTCTAAACACACACACTTCTGCTTTCTAGACGGTTATTCTGGTTTCTCCCAAATACCAGTTGCACAATCTGATCAGGAGAAAACCACTTTCACTTGCCCTTTCGGTACCTTTGCTTATAGACGTATGCCTTTTGGCTTATGTAATGCACCTGCCACCTTTCAAAGATGTATGATGTCTATATTCTCTCACTTTTGTGAAAAGATTGTTGAGGTTTTCATGGATGACTTCTCCATTTACGGGTCTTCTTTTGATGATTGCCTCAGCAGCCTTGATCTAGTCTTACAGAGATGTAAAGACACCAATCTTGTCTTGAATTGGGAGAAGTGTCACTTTATGGTAAATGAAGGCATCGTCTTAAGACATAAAATTTCCGAAAGAGGTATTGAAGTCGATAAGGCTAAGGCTGATGCAATCGATAAAATGCCATACCCTACAGATATCAAAGGTATAAGAAGTTTCCTTGGTCATGCTGGTTTCTATAGAAGGTTCATTAAAGACTTATCTAAGATTTCTAGGCCTCTTACCAATCTCTTGCAAAAAGATATTCCTTTTGTTTTTGACGATGATTGTGAGGAAGCCTTCGAAATACTTAAGAGGGCTTTGATAACTGCACCTATTGTTCAAAAACCTGATTGGAACTTGCCTGTTGAAATCAAGTGTGATGCTAGTGATTATGTTGTTGGTCTTTTGTAGGGCAAAGAGTTGATAAGAAGTTGAATGTTATTCACTACGCTAGTAAAACTCTAGACAGTGCCCAGAGAAACTATGCTACTAGTGAGAAGGAATTTCTAGTAGTCGTGTTTGCATGTGAAAAGTCCAGGTCTTACATAGTTGATTCCAAAGTCACTATTCACACTAATCATGCTGCTATTAAGTACCTCATGGAGAAGAAGGACGCTAAACCTAGGCTTATCAGATGGGTTCTCTTGCTACAAGAATTTGATTTGCACGTTGTCGACAGAAAGGGTGCTGATAACCCCGTAGCAGATAACTTGTCTAGGTTGGAGAACGTTCTTGATGACCCACAACCTATTGATGATAGCTTTCCCGATGAGCAATTGAATTTCATCAATGCTTCACGTAGTGCACCGTGGTATGCTGATTATGCAAACTATATTGTTGCCAAATATATACCACCTAGTTTCACGTACCAGCAAAAGAAGAAATTCTTCTTTGACTTGAGACATTACTTTTGGGATGATCCTCACCTTTATAAGGAAGGAGTAGATGGTGTTATTAGACGTTGTGTACCTGAACATGAATAGGGACAGATCCTACAAAAGTGTCACTCCGAGGCCTACGGAGGACACCATGCGGGAGATAGAACTGCACACAAGGTATTGCAATCAGGTTTCTATTGGCCCACTCTCTTCAAGGATGCCCGTAAGTTTGTCTTTTCTTGTGACGAATGTCAAAGAATAGGTAACATTAGCAAACGTCAGGAAATGCCTATGAACTATTCACTTGTCATTGAACCATTTGATGTCTGGGGCTTTGATTATATGGGATCTTTTCCAAAATCCAATGGGTATACTCATATCCTAGTTGCTGTTGATTACGTCACTAAGTGGGTAGAAGCTATCCCCACTAGTAGTGCTGATCACAACACCTCTATCTGGATGTTGGAAGGAGTTATATTACCTAGATTTGGAGTCCCTAGATATCTAATGACCGACGGTATTTCACACTTCATTCATGGTGCTTTCCATAAAACGCTTGCTAAGTACGATGTCAACCATAGAATTGCGTCTCCCTACCACCCTCAGTCCAGTGGTGAAGTAGAGCTAAGCAACAGAGAGATTAAACTAATTCTGCAAACGACTGTCAACGGGTCTAGAAAGCATTGGTCTAAGAAGCTCGATGATGCACTGTGGGCTTATAGAACTACCTATAAGAATCCCATGGGCATGTCTCCGTACAAAATGGTGTACGGTAAAGCATGTCATTTACCTCTTGAGCTAGAGCATAAATCTTATTGGGAAATCAAAGAGCTCAACTTTGATTTCAAACTTGCCAGTGAGAAGAGGTTATTTGACATTAGCTCGCTTGATGAATGGAGAACTCAGGCATATGAGAATGCCAAGTTGTTCAAAGAGAAGGTTAAGAGGTGGCATGATAAGAGGGTACAAAAGCATGAGTTCAATGTAGGTGATTATGTCTTGCTATATAATTCTCGTTTAAGATTCTTTGCACGCAAGCTTCTCTCTAAATGGGAAGGTCCCTATGTTGTTGAGGAAGTATATCATTCCGGTGCTATCAAGATCAACAACACGGAAGGTAATTGTCCGAGAGTTGTAAATGGGCAAAGAATCAAGCATTATATCTCAGGTACTCCCATAAATGTTGAGAGCAATATTATCAATACCATAACTCCGGAAGAATACCTAAGGGATATTTATCAGCCTGTTTCAGACTCCGAAAACAAAGAGGTATGTGATTCGGTAAGAAAGCAGAGTCCAAAACTTTTCCAGTAGGAAATTTTCTCCGTTTTGGATTATTTAAAAAATACAAAAATTGGAAGTAGTCCGGAAAGTGCGTGAGAAGGCGACAAACCTGCACGGCGCGGGCCCACCCCTTGGCCGCGCCATGAGGGCTTGTGGCCACCTCGTGCGCAACCCGGACTCCATTTTCGTGCGGGGTACTCCTTATGGTCTGGAAAAAATCATTATATATACTCCCGTTTGGTTTGACCCCTGCATCACGCAGATTTCCTCTGTTTTTTCGTTTCGAGCCTGTTTTCTGCCGCAGATCTAGGACAAGATGTCTTCTCAGGATTCAGAGGAGGAGAGCTATGTGGCTGATTACCTTGCTAACCCCAATGTCTATGGGGACTTTGATCCTTATGGGTGGACCTCTGATGAGGAAGAAGATTATGATCCCAAGGGGAAGGAACAAACGAGCTCTGATGAAGAGGAGGCTCCTCTACCTCAACCTGGACGCGTGCATGTGAAGTTCAAGAAGTCGAGCCTCCCTGACTCAATGAAGAAGCCTAAGACCTTGTTTATCTCTTCTCGTTTCTTGCAGGAGAGTAGGAAGGAATTATGCCAAAGGGTGTTGAAGCTTGAAGAGGAAAATGATGATCTGAGGGAGCAGAATTTTATGCTCAAGTGGAAATTAAACAAGCTCAAGACCTCTTCAACAACTCCTCCACCACCACCAAAGGAAGACAACTGAGAATTGGTATGGGCAATCCCCTTGGCTTGTGCCAAGCTTGGGGGAGTTGCCCCGATATCATATCACCATCACATCTTTTGCCTTTACCTTTGTTTTAGTTTTCCTTTTCAGTTTTCTTTTTCTCTAGTAGATTAAAAGTCTTAGTGTTTTAGTCTTATGTTTTGCTCTGTGTCACCCCCAATGTATTCGAGCTCTTGAGCCTTATAATAAAGAGTGTCTTAGTTGAAGGGCTTTGCCTCTTGCCATCATCAAAAGAGTGAGAATAGAACAAAGCATGAAAGATCATGTAATGATCTTATGGGAAGTGATCGCTTCACATATAAGTAGAATGAGGATTGAAACTTGTTGAGGGTAGGCAAATGTAGACCTTGGTCATTGTTGCAATTAATAGGAAGTGATAAAGAAGGAGAGGTTCACATATAAATATATCATCTCTGACACTATCTATGATTGTGAATACTCACTAAACTATTCCATGCCTAGAAGTACATGTTGGACAAGGAAGACAACATAATGAATTGTGTTTGCTTGGCTTCGAACAATGTTATATGATTAGAGATCCCTTAACATGTGACGATTGCTTCCACCTCACATTAGCCAAACCTCCCGCACTAAGTAGAGATACTACTTGTGCATCCATAAACCTTCAACCCAGTTTTTTCATGTGAGTCCACCATACCTACCTATGGATTGAATAAGATCCATCAAGTAAGTTGTCATCGGTGCAAGCAATAAAAATTGGTCTCTAATATGTATGATCTATTAGTGTGTGGAAAATAAGCTTTGTACGAACCTGTGATGAGGAAGACATAAAAGCGAAAGACTACATAATAAAGTTCTTTATCACATGAGGCAATATAAAGTGACGTTCCTCTGCACTAAGAGGACACGCATCCAAACATCAAAAGCGCATGACAACCTCTGCTTCCCTCTGCAAAGGGCCTATCTGGTACCTCTACTTTTTGCCCTTGAAAGAGTCATGGTGATCTTCACCAATTCCTTATCTCGCCTTTATCTTAGCTAACGTCATATCCTAGGGAAAGATCTATATTCATATGTCAACTTGGAAGTAAGTATTCATGAATTACTATTGTTGACATTACCCTTGAGGTAAGCAGTTGGGAGGCAAAACTATAAGCCCCTATCTTTCTCTGTGCCCAGCTCAAACTTTGATCTCATGAGTACCACGTGAGTTTTAGCAATTGTAGAGAACGAAAGAATGATTGAGTATGTGGATTTTCTTTACAAGCTCTTATTTGACTCTTTCTGATGTTGTGATAAATTGCAATTGCTTCCATGGCTAAAGGCTATCAGTTGTTACTTCTCGGTAAGGTTCTTGATCCATGCTTTACTTTGTGAAGGAATTATCACTTTAGCCTGAGAGATTATATGTTGGTATTGTTGTTCTGATCATGATCATGATGCATGCATGTTCGTATCTTGTTTTGTCAACACCTCTCTCCCTAAACATGTGGACATATTTATTGAGCTAGGCTTTCGCTTGAGGACAAGCGAGGTCTAAGCTTGGGGGACTTGATACGTCCATTTTGCATCATGTTTTCATGTTGATATTTATCGCTTCTTGGGCTGTTATTTCACTTCACGGTACAATTCTTATGCGTTTTATCTCTTATTTTGCAAGGTTTACATTAAGAGGGAGAATGCCGGCAGCTGGAATTCTGGCCTGAAAGTGGAGCAAGTTTGAGATACCTATTCTGCGCAACTCCAAACGCCGTAAAAATCAACGAGGATTTTTTCCTGATTTATAAAAAATACTGGGCCGAAGAAGCGCCAGAGGGGCACCAGGGGTTGGCCACAAGCCTGCACGGCGCGGCCAGCCCCCAGGCCGCGCTATAAGGGCTTGTGGGCAACCTGCTAGCCCACTTGCCCCCCTCTTCTGCTATATGAAGGGTTTCGTCCAAGAAAAAATTGGAGAGGAGCTTTTTTGTGGTTTCGCCGCCGCCACATGGCGGAACTTGAGCAGAACCAATCTAGAGCTCCGGCAGGACGATCATGCCGGGGAAACTTCCCTCCTAGAGGGGGAAATCGTCGCCATCGTCATCACCAACACTCCTCTCATCGGAGGGGACTCGTCACCATCAACATCTTCATCAGCACCATCTCATCTCCAAACCATAGTTCATCACTTGTAACCAATCTTTGTCTCGCGACTCCGATTGGTACTTGTAAGGTTGCTAGTAGTGTTGATTACTCTTTGTAGTTGATGCTAGTTGGATTACTTGCTGGAAGAGTTTATGTTCAGATCCTTGATGCTACTCATTACCTCTATGGTCATGGATATGATTCTGCTTTGTGAGTAGGTACTTTGGTTCCTCAGGACATGGGATAAGTCATGCTAATAGTAGTCATGTGAATTTGGTACTCGTTCGATATTCTGATATTTTGTATGTTGTTTTTCCTCTAGTGGTGTTATGTGAACGTCGACTACATAACACTTCACAATTATTTGGGCCTAGAGGAAGGCATTGGGAAGTAGTAAGTAGATGATGGGTTGCTAGAGTGACACAAGCTTAAACCCTAGTTTATGCGTTGCTTCATAAGGGGTTGATTTGTATCCACTAGTTTAATGCTATGGTTAGACTTTGTCTTAATTCTTCTTTCATAGTTGCGGATGCTTGTGAGAGGGGTTAATCATAAGTGGGATGCTTGTCCAAGTAAGGGCAGTAATGAACGAGAATCATATGAACATGATGAAAACTAGCATGACAGAAATTCCCGTGTGTCCTTGGGAGCTCTTTTCCTCCTATAAGACTTTTTCCAGGCTTGTCGCTTGCTACAAAAGGGGTTGGGCCACTTTGCTGCACAGTTGCTACTTTTGTTACTTGTTGCTTGCTAGGAATCATCACACCACACAATCGCTTGTTACCGACAATTTAAATGCGTGCAGATTTTACCTTGCTGAAAACTACTTGTCAGATCCTTCTTCTCCTCGTTAGGTTCAACACTCTTACTTATCGAAAGGACTACGATTGATCCCCTATACTTGTGGGTCATCAGTGGGTACCCGACCTTTAGTGAAATCAGGGGTGAACATGCTAGAGACTACTTGCGGGCATGTGCAAGGAGGCATGATGATGGAACTTATTACTTTGAAAACTCGCGTGATGAAGAACTGTATCGCGTGATGTACAGGAACTTAGGGCCATGTGAGATTTTGTCCGATGCTCTAGATACAAAAGAGCCCCCTAGCTGTGAAAGGGGTATAGGTGTCAATGTCCCGCACAAGAGGGATTTCACACTCAGCAAAGAAGAGAGGCTCAACATGAAAAAGAGAGGAGTGAATGAAGAAGAATAAATTGTATGAAAGATTGAGGAATGACATGTATGTGATAGTCTGAAAGGAAATTGAGGAGTTAATGATGATGCAGAAGACTCTAACACTGACAGATCGCCAGTAGATGGGAGGGGAGGCGGGCATGGAGGATGCTGGTTATTGTGCGACAACACTATACATGAGTAGTTGTGCATAAGCTGACCCCAGCGACAATGAGACTGCAACTGCTCATGTTGATGTTATATCTGATCTATCTGGAATGAAAGACAGACTGAGGGGTGTACTTGCACATTATCAAGGTATGTTAAAATGTGCAAAAAAACCTGGGTTTGCCCACCCTTCTTGGAAGAGGGCCTCTTGTTGGACAATGTCCCATTGAAGCCGGGTTGTGTGAAGCGCTACGTGACTGAAGTAAAGCCTAGATCCGATGAATTTGCCCTGAAGAATGTCCTAGGGAAATAGGCTTCACCTTTGAGATCCCTGAAGCCCCGCCAAGAGCAACCAATGTCACCCTTCGACCGGTGATGCACTCCTTGCCACACCATCTCTCTCGTGCTTCCCCCAAGGAACCTAATACTCATAATCCGACGGCTAATGCATCAACCTATGATCAACCCATCCAACTTTCTGCCATACATGCAATGTCATTGTCCGCCCGGAGCAGCAAGTGGTGAGGCCTACAACTGCTGAAGATTCACCACCGGTTCATATGTCGACCACTGAAGCAGCGGGGGGAGACTTAGCCGCACCACATGCTCACTAGACCAACATGGTGGAACGGAGTGCTAAGCAGTCTAATTCTTTGGAACCGCCTGCTAAGTAGTCTGTAGGTCCAGAACCGACTGCTCATCAGTCTGTTGGTCCGCATCCATGTGATCAACATACCAATGTGTCGGCACTGCCTGCTCAGCAAACCAACGCATTGGAACGACCTCCTCAGCACACTGACAAGTTGTCACCACCTGCGCAGAAACCTGACATGGCTTCAATGCCTCGTCAGCAGTCCGATGCCTCTGCTCCTATAGCCCAATAGTTCGTCAAAGCAGCACCACCAGCTCAGCAGTACGGCGTAGCAAACCTTCTGTTAAACAGTCCGTTGCAGCTTTACCATCTGTTCGGGAGTCCGCCTTTCAACCATCCAAATCTTGGACCAGAAGAGCTTCAGGTACCAAGTCTGCACCCGTGAAGAGGTGACCCGCAAGATCAAAGAGTAATGAGAAGGATTGCCTCTTACTTAAGGCATTCATCACCGAGAACCAAATTAACAATAAGTTGTTCGAATCGGAGAGTAATATTATTACTGACGGCATGGATGACGCAAAAATAGAATTGGCGCTTGCTAAAAATAAAGCAGACGTACTTGAAGCATGCAATTACGTCCATGGCCAACCATTTCTTGTTGTTGAATACTTTGATAAGTGCATTTCTAGTTGCCGTGAATTACATAAACATTGCATGGATCAAATGATAGTAGGTAATCATGTTCTTCTAGTATACTATAGCAAAGATTATTTCTGACACGATTCTGGTTCCATCTGTGTGGATTTCATGGACTTACATCTCTTGTTCAACTTCAACATGCTAGATGCCACTCTTGTTAGATGCATGATTTTGTAAGTACTTAACAAACTCTGGTCAACTTCTCCGTAGTTGGTTGTAAATGATAAACATCTAACTGCATTTTGTTCCTCTCAAGGGATGGACCGCACGGAAAAGAAAAAGGGAGAGTGTGTATTTCTTAGGTCCTGCATTAGAAAATGGCACAACATGACATGGTAAGTATGAACAGGAGTGTGCCATTAACACGGTCGCTTGTATCTTCGAAAACACGTCCCATGCAAAATCATTTCTATGGCATATCATGAACGGTAAGTCAAATAAACAACCATGCATACATTGATTGTCTTTCAGACTTCGAAATAATTCGTAAGTTCATGGTTTTCTTAATATGTAGCAATAACTCGATCTTGATATTGATTGTTCCAAATGAGAACAAAGTTTACTAAATGGATTCTATCAGAGAGTCAATAAAGGCTTAGGACCTGACGCATCTTCATCAATTCATGGATAGGTATTGAATTCTATGAAGTTGAAAATAATTAGCATTAGTATCTGGTTCAAGAATTGATTTTGTGAAAATTGATCTTCAATTGCAGTGTGTTCGCATCGTGGAAAACTAAACCAGGGAACCTGTTCAAGAGGGAACTACCTCTGCAGCACGAGATCGTTTCTTCGATAACACACCGAAAGCCGTTATTTTCGGAAAATGTATCCAATAGACTACATATACCTTTTCTTACACTAGTCATATGTTCAAGATTCTAAAAAAACCTCTATCTATTTATTTCCAAAGAAAAAATGCATCTCACACCGGTTAGGTTGTTCCTAACATGTCCAGTACATGACTAATTATGTACAAAAAAATCCAGTGTCCTCAGCAACAAGCAAGGACCAACCTTTGTGGATACTATGTGTAAGAGCATAATTTTCCCTATGATGTTTTGCTGGTTGATGATAATACCTTTGCAGACTAATCGTGTGCATTGAGCTTTCATAGCTTACCAGGTGGCACGAGACGGATATTCTACCCCTCAGATGTTAAATGAGAAGACGGAGTTTTTCGTATGATTTCGTGTAGGTGGACTTGAGACATTGGGTAATCTATACTATCAAGAGGGGGTCCGTAATTGGAAAGGTTGGGAAAATATCTCATGTACACATTTGTCTCCTTCTTTCCTCCCCAGCACTTTGGAGTTGTTGTCTGTACTTAAGACGAGGAGCAGCATCCTAAGCGGTAGTACCGCTGCCATGGGCGGTAGTACTGCTCACGCGGTAGTGCGGCCCTGCGGTACCGGGCCATGTACCGCTTACAGTTATGCTTCTGTTGTCTCGGTCTCTTTTCTTTTGGTAAGCGGAAGTACCGCTGGGAGTAGAGCGGTAGTACCGCTTGTGCGGCACTAACGGTCTCTACTTTCGGCCTCACTTCCGCTTATGATTTCCCTTTTGTTGTTTTCTTTCTCGAGTGGCAATGCTCAGCGGAAGTACCGCTGGTGGGAGAGGTAGTACCGCTCAGGCAGAACTACCACCTCCCTCACTCTTGTTAGTTGAGTGCACAGTCCCGTTCTTCCATGCAAGCGGAAGTACCGCTCACCCGAGCGGTACTACCGCTTTCTCACGACCAGTGGACACAAAACGGTCAGATTTCCACCCCCCCTATATAAGTGGGTCTTCTTCTTCATAGAGACTCACCTCTTATCCATCCAAAAGCTCCATTGTTTCCCCCAAAGCTCATTCTTGCCGGATCTCCTTCCTTATCCATCACATCTTCTTGATTTTCTAGGCTGTGGAGGAGAAGGCCTCGATCTACACTTCCACCAAGAGAAAGTTGATTCCCTCCACTAATCCCTTGTGAATCTTGTTACGCTTTGGTGTTTGAGCACCCTAGATGGAAGAGGTCACCTCGGAGCCATAGGTCATTGTGATGAAGATTCGTGGTTTCATTGGGAGCCTCCAATTAAGTTGTCGAGATTTCCCCAACCTTGTTTGTAAAGGTTCGGTCGCCGCCTTCAAGGGCACCACTTAGTGGAATCACAGCTCCTCGCATCGTGTGAGGGCGTGGTTAGAATACGATGGCCTTGGTGGCATATTGGGGAGCATTGTGCCTCCACACCGCTCCAAAGGATACGTACTTCCCCTCAAAAGGAAGGAACTTCGGAAACACATCCTCGTCTTCATCGGTTCCACTAGTGGTTATTTCTTACCTTTACTTGTATTTACTTATTGCTTACTATTGTTGGTGTTAGCATCATATAGGTTGCTCACTTAGTTGCATATCTAGACAACCTATTTGTTGCTTAACTTAATTTTTAAGAGAAAAGCTTAAAATTTGTTAGTTTCCTATTCACCCTCCCCTCCTCTAGTCAACCATATTGGATCTTTCACTATGTTTGCAGGCACATGATCTCCATCAGCAAATCTGCTGATAGTTGTGAAGATGCTTTCCAGTTAGTACGAATAGTCTATCTTAATTAATAGCTTCTACTCAACTCATATTGCACATTCTGATCTTAAAAATACGGCAGCTCATCTTACAATCGATGACCCCTAAACCGCTCCCAGCTGGTGAATTGCTGATGGTTTGGAAATTTATCACCAACTTCTTCCTGAATCACTATATCCATCCCACTTGTGATAATGAAGATTTCAACATGCCATGTCCTGAAACATTGAGTAAGAGTTAGCTGCTAAACATATATGCATGGATCCATCACTACTAGATAAAGGCCTATAGCTAATATGTACATTAATGGCGCACCATGTATGTGGAGCGCCACTGCTATATAGCAGAGGCGCACCAGATATAGGTGCGCCATTATTCTCCATATTACTAATGGCGCACCTGTTGTGTGGTGCGCCATTACTAGCTTTGTCCTGGCCCCACACCCTTCCTATACTTAGCAATGGCGCACCAGTGGGAAATGCGCCATTACTAGTTTTAACTAGTAATGGCGCACCACATCCATTGTCCGCCACTACTAACAAAAAAAATCAGTTCTTTTTTCAAAACTAGTAATGGCGCATTCTTACCAGGTGCACCATTAGTAACCCTGGTTACTAATGGCGCACTATTTGGAGGTGCGCCATTGGTAATGTGAGAGCAGTAGATATTTTTGACAGCCACTTCACACTCACTTCCCCCCCCACTTCATTCTCTCCACCTCTACCAACCTTGTTGGTCTCGGCTGCCTGCTCCTCCTCACCTCATTTGCGCCATAGATTCACCCAAATTAAGTGGTTAAATTTCCTTTTTTTGATAGGTAAGGGGAAAGCTTTGTTTATGTTCTAGATCTTCTTTTTTGTCCCTCCAACGTGTACACACTTTTTATGGCCTAGATCTACGTATGTTTGTGGTGTTCCATATGTTTGTGTTTGCACGTACCGGTATTTGAAATGCGATAGTTGCCAATATTTTGCCGGAATGTTGATTCATTTCCGTTTCGGCGAGAATTTGGCACTATGCATTTTTTTTGTCCTATTTTTAGGCAAAGTTATAACAAAAACAAAATTGGTTCTAAAATATCGTTTTGCTCTACCCCGCAGACGACCATGGTCCGCACGATGACCGAAGGAATCGTGAATAGGTTTTTGAGCTCCGCGAAGGTCGAGATGCTTCAAAAGAATGAGATGGAGATAAGATGTCTATGTCAAAGATGCAAGCTGAAGAGCCTTATGGACCCGGACTCCAGACAGGTGCAGGACCACCTGCTCGTGCGTGGTTTCATGGATGGCTATTGGTGGCAAGGTGATGAAGATGATTATGAAGTCGTCCATGGGGGCTAGGCAAGAAATAAGGAAGGGCAGCAAGACAATAGCAGCGAGGGCGGGCGAGAAGACGAAGGGTCTCCAGGACATGATCACGAAGTAGATGTAGGACACAGTCATCATGTAGAAGATGCCGGACATGATGATGAGGAAGATCAAGACGAAGGGCATGATCATGAACATGAAGATGCCAGAGCCAACGACGATGGACCATCGATGGGCTGTGTGCAGGACCCTCATATTCAAGAGCTGCTTCTCAAGCAGACGGTTAACGCAAGAGCTGCCGCCCGTGAGAAAGCCTAGCTGGATCAACTGGAGATAGACGCGGTTACTCCATTGTATGAAGGATGCAAGACCGAGGATACCCGCATGAAAGTAACGCTCATGGCTCTAGAGATGAAGGTAAAACACAAAATGACCGACACATGCTTCGACAAGAACATGTCATTCTGGCACGAACGTCTTCCCATGGGGAATAAGTGCCTGACCAATTTCGAGGAGGCGAAGAAAATCGTGTGTCCTCTGGATTTACCGCACGTGAAATACCATGTGTGCATGAACGGTTGCATCATTTGTCGGGACGAGCACGCGAAGTCTACCATATGTCCGGTGTGCGGCGTCACTCGATACAAGAAGAGGAAGAAAGCTCCTAGAAAAGTGGTGTGGTACTTTCCGATCACACCTCGTCTGCAGCGGTATTTTGCGGACCCTAAGCAAGCAGACCTCCTGCGTTGGCACGCGGATAGGGAGGATAAGAAGCAAGATGATGACGGAAATGATCCGGAGATAAATAAAAAAGATAAGATACTGAGTCACCCTAAGGATGCTAGCGAGTGGAAAGCGTTGAACTCCGAACACTCAGAATTTGGGGACGATCCAAGGAACATCATGCTGGGCGCGAGCACCGATGGAGTCAATCCGTTTGGCAGCCAGAGAAGCACACATAGCACCTGGCATGTGTTTGTGTGGATGTACAACCTTCCCCCTGGATGTGCATGAAGAGGAAGTACATTCACATGAGTATGCTAATTGAAGGGCCGAAACAACCAGGGAACGACATCAATCTGTACCCGGGGCTGCTGAAAGAGGAGCTAGACACGTTGTGGAAAACGCCAGCCAATACGTGGGATGGGGCAGCGAAACAATATTTCCCTATGAGAGCCGCACTGCTCACGACGGTGCATGACTATCTCGGTTACGGATCTGTCGCGGGGCAGGTGGTCCATGGATTTTGTGCATGCATCAGGTGCATGGATGACACAACGTATCGCCAGCTAGATAGAGATCCCGGGTCTTTGAAAACCGTGTTCATGGGACATCAAAGGTGGCTTCGCGACGATGATGCATGGAGAAAACGCAAGGATCTGTTCGATGGTGGAACCGAACCCTGAAGACCCCCACGTACGAGGAGCGGCGAGGAAAGAGACGAGCTGTTGAAAAAATGGAAAGAGTGCCCACCGCCGGGAAAGAAGCGAAAGGCGCCAGAGTCGCTGCTAAAGGTATGGAAAATGAGGTATGTTTTCTGGTACTTGCCGTACTGGAAGATCCTCCGTGTGCCACACAGCCTTGATGTCATGCATATCACGAAGAAGTGTGCGAGAGTCTGCTTGGTACCCTGCTCAACATGCGAGAGAGGACCAAAGATGGGCCGAAAGCTAGGCAGACTTGCAATCAATGGGCATCTGGGAGGAGCATCATGCAAAACACCCTAATGATGATGATTATGATGAGGCGAAGGACACAGAAAGTCATCGCAAAAGGCAAAAAGGCCAAGAAGATTGAATATGACTACCCTCCCGCGTGCTTCACTCTAAGTCAGAAGGAGATCAAGTAGTTTTTCACCTGCCTCGTAGGAGTAAAACTTCCTTACAGTTACGTGGGGAAGATAAGCAGATACCTAGACTCAGCGAAGCAGAAGTTCAGCGAGATGAAGTCTCACAACTGTCACGTGCTGATGATGCAGATACTTCCAGTTGCAATCCGTGGGACCATGGATGCGCACGTCCATGAAATGCTATTTGGCCTATGCAAATTTTTCGACGTCATCTCTCGGAAGTCAGTTGGCGTGAGGCAACTCAGAAGGCTAGAGGAAGAGATCGTGGTGATACTATACGAGCTTGAGATGTACTTCCCGCCCGCATTCTTCGACGTTATGGTGCATCTGCTGGTCCATATCGTGGAGGATATCATCCAACTCGGGCTGACGTTCCTGCACATCATGATGGCGTTCGAAAGGATGAATGGTGTCATCAAAGGATACGTTCGCAACAAGGCACGTCCAGATGGAAGCATAGCCCAGGGCTTTCTGACCGAAGAGTGCATCTCCTTCTGCACGAATTATCTAGGCATCGAGAACCCCGTTGGTCTGCCCGTCAACAGTCACCTCGGCAGGCTCGCTGGATGAGGTCAACGCGAGGGTCGCTGCAAAATGCATGTCGACTTCAAGGGTCGACTCACCGACTATGAAAGAGAAAACCTAGTCGCGCTACAACACATAGACTTGGACGATCCTTGGGTGGTAGAGCACAAAACCTTTATTGAGAAGACTTACAATGACCGAAGCCAACAGAGGACGAACGGAGATATAATCAAAGAGCACAACTCATATTTCACGCGTTGGTTCAAGGACAAGCTTCTGTCGTACCCTTTACATGAGGATTCTTCCACGGAATAAAAACTCATATTCGCCTTGTCACAGGGCGCCGAGCACAACCTGATGAACTATGAGGAGTACGATATCAATGGCTACACATTCTACACCGAGGAAAAGGACATGAAGAGCGATTATCAGAACTCCGGGGTAAGATGGAATCCTACACCGGTAACGACAAGGACATATACTATGGAAGGATCGAGGAGATCTGGGAGCTGAGCTACGCTGGAGAGAAGGTTCTGATGTTCCGTGTCAGATGGGCCAAGAGCGTCCTAAAAGAAGACCGGTATTTCACCACCATGGTTATACACGAAGCCAAATCCAAGACCGCAGGCGCAAACGTCACCGTGAAAAATGAGCCCTGGGTACTAGCTTGCCAAGTGGACCAATTCTTCTTCATTACCGACCCGTCAAAGCCCAGTCGTGTTGTCATGAGGAGAGGCAAAAGGAACATCATCGAAATGGATGGAGTCTCCAATGATCAAGACTTCGACAAGTACGGCGACCCGAATATGGGAGATGACGACGACGATGTAGTAGCACACACCACAAGAAGAAGCAGGACCACCCTACCTAAAGAACGTCCGTTCAAGAGAAGAATTCAAGGGGTTCCGGGGGTAAATTATTCAACCGCGAGAAAGAAGGGCAAGAAGATCATTGTGAAAATATAGCTAAGATCGAACCACGACGTGTCGGCCGCGTGGGTGTGTCAACGACAAGCTCAATCTTTGATGACTGTTATTTCATGTCACTTGATTTCAACCATGTCATCTAATTCTAAATCTTTTCACAATTTGATATCACCTCATAACATGATTTTTTGTAAGTGTCTCTCTCCGTGAGCTTTATGGATGGGTTACGTGTAAACCGTTGAGCTATTCCATTAGTCTTCGGTTATTAAGTCATGTGCATGCAGAAACCTTGTTAAAAGTACATGGATAAGTGGTAGAAGACTAAAATTAATGCAAAAACAAGATCATCATGAGAACAAGATCATCATGCAATATGTAACAAAATTATTACATGCAACTAAAAATCCAAAATTAGTAATAATTTTAGTTATTACATGCAACTAAAAATCCAAAAGTGATAACCAAAAACAAGATCATCATGAAAACAAGATCATATTGTTACAAAATTATTACATGCAACTAAAAAGTGATAACCAAAATTATTACATACAACTAAAAATACAAAAAAAGTTAGTAATGGCGCACCAAGAGAAGGTGCGCCATTTCTATCATTCCCCATTTATGGCGCACCACTAAAAGGTGCGCCACTCATATGCCACTTATGGCGCACCCCTAAATGGTGCGCCATTGCTAACCCTCCCCCGTACTATCCCCTTCTCCCCTCCCCTCACTCGCCTCTCCCCCGCATCTCCACTCCAACCGCACCCTCCCTCTCTCCCATCTTCCCTCCCTCCACCCAGCGCCTGTTAGGGTTTGCTACCACTGCCCCTGGCCATCGCCGCGGCCCCCTCGTCAGCCACCGCCACTGCCCTCCAAGCCACAGCCCCCAGTCACACCGGCAGAGATCGAGGCGACGGGGTGACAGCGCACGAGCGGACGAACTCTTCCGACGACGACGAAGGACTTCCCTCAGCTAATAACTCTCCTACTCCTTCCTCTCCCTCCTCTACATCCGGCCATGCCGCCCTAGCACCGACGGTGGCGGCTCCCTCCGTCTCCCCCTGCTCGTCTTTCGACGGTGGCAGCTCCCTCCGTCTCTTTCTTTGGGTAACATGAGAATAGCACAACCATAATAACTAAATAAAGTGTATTACATTTATTTTTCTATAAAATATCAGTTATATTGATTTGAGGAGAATTTCGTCCTATAATTTAAGGCGGCATGTACAAATTAGGCACCCACATTGATTAGTTAGTGCAGGTAGTGAAGCGATAGGAGGCCCGGCGGATCGAGTAGCATCGTGTCCTCAATTTAGAATTGAATCCAATGCATTTTTAGAGTAGAGGCAGTGCGCGTCCGTGTCTAGCTACAGTTTTGTCAGTGCATCGATCCACATCTTGGGACATACAAGATGTAGATAGATAGATACTAGGCTGATTTCTTCAATGCTCTGTTCTCCCTGGATCTGCTCAACCTCAAACATGTGTACCAGACCAGCCATTAGTTCATTCAAGATCCATTCTGTTTGGAATGTGGGTGCCATTTATTTTTCTACAAAATGAATAAAAGGAATACTACTAGCAAACCGCAGTTCGTCCCATTTTGGAGCTTTCTGTGATTTGCCCGTCGATAGGAAGTGCTTCAAGTATACTTAGAGAAAAATTCCCCTGTTAGGGCTTGGGAACACGGAGACATGGGTATAAGCGAACATTTTAGATCTAAGTTGAGAAACAAAGGGATGGACTTTTTTCTGTTTGCACAAATGTTCAGCAAATTTTCAGAGGAATCACTGATTTTAGGTCTAAGTAAGTTATAACTTGGTCTCTGGTTGCCACTAGCAGTTGACAATATTTCCTAAGGTTCAGTTTGTGATTGCTAAGCTTGCATTGTGTTGCACGGAACTAGCTTCATAATCAGTTGTGGGAAAATAAAAACAAAGAGAAGCTTTATTAGCCAAACAGTAAAATTGGCAAAGTTTTGTTAGATAAACATGATCATCAGAATTGACCGCAACGTGAAATAGATCCTAGAAATTCACGGTTATGTTTTATTGTGGTAATATCAACTTAGTTCTGTTACGAACCAAAATGTTGGCAATTTATCATCTGATCTTACATGATGTGTTGTGTTATCTGTCAGTGACATTTACATATATTATATGCAAGAAAACATGTTTCTTATGGTATGTACCTTCCTGATCCTAATTATGATGTGTGTTGGACAGGGCATCTGGTGCAAAGTGCAAAGACCATAGTTTGGTCTACAACTGCTTTCGAGGAGGTGCAAAGACTTTAGCTAGATCAAAGGAGCAAACCAAGACAATTTGTTGGTCTAGGAAATACTTGCATTTGAACCTAGTTCTGGATGGTTAGAGGAAACACTTATATTGCGCTGTTATTCATTTTTTGTGTTTTTGTTCCGAAAGGCGGCCTTGCTTCCTGTGTCGCTCATTCCGTATTTATTTGTTTTGTAGCCTAGGTAAAAATGTACTGCACACTGTTACCATTTCGGTGGTTATCATCTGGTGGTTATCATCTATATATAATGAGCTTACTGCTTATTTCGGTGGGTATCACGTTTTGAACTTACTGCTTGTGTTCTCAAGGTTACCCCTTTCTCCTGAAATGTTGATTAATTTCGGTTTCGGTTGAGAATGGGGCACTCCTAGGTCAAGAAAATTAGCAAAGGTCATGCCCAATTTTCTTGACCTAGAAGGTGCCCGATTCTCAACCAAAACAAAATTTAATCAACATTTAGAGACAATGTTATTTCTACAAAGCAAATATTTCTAAGCGTCCATTTTTCAAAAAGAAGGGAATTCAATGTCCATTTGCCTTTCCTGCTAATTGCTAATTGCTAATTGTAGACACAAGACCATATACCCTTCTGTTCTCCAAGCCAAGTATGAGTGTGCAAACCCACACATCTGTTTGTACCCATGTCTCCTAAGCCCAAATAATGGATAAGGCAGCGAGCTAGGAAATGATAACACCACTCTCATCACTCTAACCTAAGCTCTGCTCCCAAATCTTCATCTTCATCATATCAATTTGCATGTTTTATTCTCACTTTTCCTCTAAATCTGAGAAGAATAGATACTACCCTGATCTCATCCAGTAACTCTAGTAGCCTTTTTTCCTATTTAGAGAGAACATGGCCAACAACGATGAGGCCGGCGGTTCGGGCAAGCCATTCTGGGAGCTGTCCCAGGAGCTGGAGGAAGAACCTCACCGCTATGAGGTCACCGCGGAAGACACCGATCCCGACTACACAACCCCTGGTGGCGTCGGGGATGACACCACTGATGGTGCCGCCGGGGATGCCACCACTGATGATGGCAGCGAACGCATAGATGGCAGCCAACAGAAGAAGCAATGGAAGGACCGGTGCTCGAACATGCTCGGCACCGTCAAAGAGGAATTTAGTGAATTGTCCTCCAGTGGGCATCCAACGGCGCCCAAAGAATTAGTCGGTGGGTACGCGGGACAACTCGGGTCCATTCTCCGGAGCACCGTCTCGATCAACACCGAGAACCTAAGGCATCAAGGCCGAGCGAATTTGCGCAACCTCCTCTTCACGAAGCTGCACGAACGATTGAAGTTCCCAGGTGACCTCGCAAACACACGCCTATCAGGGAATAAAGTGAATAGTGCTGCCCTCACGAAGATGAGCACGGCCTTGGCTACTTGGAGAGCCTCGGTGAAGAGAAGGATTCTAAGAGGTGATAGTTATGAGAAGATCAAGGAGACAAGTCCTTCGATCAGCGAAGCTGACTACCTGGAGTTCAAGATCAAGTGCGAGAGCAACGCATCCGCGGAATCAAGTCAGTGGGGGAAAGATATGTGGGACTTGAACTTAGGGGTCCACAAACTCGGTCCCGGCGGTTACAGAGTAGCGGAACCTAAATGGGACAAGGAGGACGCGGAGCGTGCCGGGCAAGGACTACCACCCCTCTTCGATAAATACCATGAAAGGCATACCAGGAACAATGTCAGGGCCCGGTACGTGGTTGACCCGGTAACAAAGCAGCTTACCACGAATCCGAAGGTGAAGGAGCTTGAGCGTGTTCTGCTAAGGAATACACCCCCGCGTAATTAGCTCCATATGGTTGCATTCTAATTAATGAAGCCAAATTTCTAAATGGTTCACTTTCCTTCCACATGAAACTAAAAGCAGTAGCGCGGGGTCTCAGAGCTCCCCATCTGCCAGTTGGGACACCATTTTAAATAGGGCGTTGAACGTAAGGAAACACAAGGATGAGCTCAGTAAGCCGTCGTCAGCTGGTCATGTGGCCGGCGAAGGCTTGTCCACGAAATGGTCGGAATACTATAAGGCTAGGTGAAAGGAGAGAAAGACTAGCTCGGAAAGCCAGGAGCGTGAGGTTAAATAACTCAAGGCACAAGTGGCGCAGATTCGGAGATAGTCCAAGAGCAAGTGTGAGGCCAACTGGGAGCGACGATCACCGCCATTATGCCTTCCTTGCTTGAGGGGCTGCGGGGGTGGATTGCGGGCGGCCAACTTGGGCCGCCCCCGATTCCCAGCTTCATCAGCAGCAACTCGTACAACGCCCGGCATTGGTGTCTCCGGCGGAGGCGGCATTGCAGGTGCATCCGGCGTCGACGCCGGTATTGGAGCTTAATGCACCCGTGTGTGGGAAGAATACGCCGGCCGACACCTCGGCAACAAGCGGTCCCTCTGTCACTTGCACGCTCGCCGTTGGCGGTGCCTCGACATTAGTCGAGCTCGATGCCATCACAGTAACTAAGCCTCGGCTGATGACTTCATCTCCTTGCCTTTGATTGGGCATCCCTGATGCCCTACATGTTTTCGCAGGGCGCCGCCAACGTTCCATGCACTCTCCTGCACTTCGTGGACGGCGAGTTGATCGATGTCGCCATGGCCAAAATCGTTGAACCGGGCAACCGTGTGTTCGACGGTAATGCGATGCCACCCACTATGTATAGGATTCAACTGGTTTGGGTGCTGCAGGGCTGTGATGACTTGTTACCACCGTATCGACCCCCTGGGGCCAATGAAGATGATGTGATGACCCTCAGCGCCTGCTTAAGCTGGTCCATGCTTTGGCCGAAGAGCCAGATTCATTTGGGGTGGGGGACACCATCACACAGACAACACCGCCAGTCGTGACGGCGCCAAGCCATGGCAAGACCGTCGCAACGCTACTGCCGTCAGCTGATCCGAACATGCATATGGCACAGGATCCGAACGACGACGATGATACATTTTCCAATGTTGATAAGTACATCAACAAACATGGGTATGGTGACGAATTGTTCGGGCCTCCTTCTCAAGAACCCAACCCTGCAAAAGACGATGGCGATCTAGCTGGTACCAAGGAGAAACCCAATTTCAACAGGCGTCGTCTGTTCAGTTCTCAGGAGACGCCTCTAGCTGCTGCCTTCATGAAGACTCAAATAGCTAAGGTGCGGAATATTATCAGCCCCAACACACTCAAGAAGGTGGTCTCTGAGCAGAACTCGATCCCTTTACAGCAGAAGAAGAAGAAGGGACAGAAAAGAAAAAATAATAAGGGTGTGAGCCAGCCGACACCGAGTACGATCCGTGCTCGGGACAGGCCACCAATATCTAAGGATATTGAGAGGAGGGTGCATGTGGCAGGTAGGCTGATGCTACCGACTAATCTGCTCAATGCTGCAACCGGTGCTATGCGGAGTCTGCATGATGCTGTTCTTTATATGAAGAAGCGGCGTCTCTCCGAGAATGATGTGCCATACCCGGTTTTCATGGCCAAGGTGCCAGAGGGAAAGGGCTTTGTCGATAGCACCATTGGGCGTATGATCGTCCTACGATTTGATGACATCTTCTCTATGCTTAACCTTTATCCGCTGCACTACACCTTCATTTGGCTATTTTCTCTCAGTATGGAGATGCGGATCATTAGAGACAAGACCCCGGACATCGTGATAGTCGACACCTTCTACATGCGTGCCAAGCCTTGGGCGGTGCTGGGGACCGGCAAGTCACGAGTTCATACCTCGAAGGCGTCATTCTGGTGAACGCAGAAAAGGATAACTTCCTCATGCCTTACTTTTCCGAGTAAGTCATCCCCTCATCACCCCTTAACATATAATTTCTTAGATTTCGATCGTTCTTTTTTTCTAACATTCCGTGTTTTGTGCAGTGACACACATTGCACACTCATCCTCTTAAGCCCGAAATATTCCATGGCCACGTATTTCTACTCGGACCGTCAGTCGAAGAAAGACTACACAAATATTAAGAAAGTTCTTGATGATGTCCTCCCCGGCTACGCCAAATCTGGAGGCACCTTCAAGAGGCCATTTGTTAGGTACGGCAAGCACGTGTTCACCCACGTAACGATGTTCCCCTGCGTCAAGCAGCCGCCTGGCAGTCAGAAGAATGCCTACTACGCCCTCCATGACATGCGGACGATCGTACGGGACCAGCATCATCGTATGCTACCAAATGATCTCAAAGAATGGGCCGCACGCTTGTCGGCAATCCAGGACGAGGACATCAGACAAGAATTCTTTCGCATCTAGTCGGTGTTTGCGGAAATCATCTATCAAGATGAACTTCCTAGATCGGGGCAGTTCTACCTAAACTGTCAACCGTCCAACAGTGAAATTGACACAACGCTACAAATGCAGGCTGACAACGACCGCACATTCATGACCATCACGAAAGACGGCGGCTTCATCCACGCTTTGGTCCCTGAGTCGAGTCGAAAGTACTGATGCTATGTAGTTCTGAAATATCGATTAGCTCATGTTGTAATTAAACTTTAATGAACTTGTATGTCTCTTTAGTTTGGACAGTTGTTCAACTTATATGTAGTCGATGCTATTTATTAGTAGGACCATGAATCATGCTATTAATGTGTTGCTTTTCTCTTGTGATACTTTTGTTGCATACTTATATATTGCTTATATATTATCTGTGAATTGCTACTAACGTTTTGTTTGTCTAGTGCATAGAGATGCCGTTGTATGTCGTGTACAAGTGTGGGGTTCCCGGAGTCTACCACGACTGGGAGGAGTGTCGGAGACAGGTTCACCGTTTAAGCGGTAATAGTTACAAAGAGTACACCACTAGGGAAGAGGCGGAAGCTAGATACGCGCGCTATCTAGCGGGAGAGAGGAGGGAGCAGAGGAGGAACCGGATGAAGATCAGTTTCATCACGATGATGCTCATCGTGACCGCAATCCTCTTCTATGTGATGGTAGTTTAGATATCGACTTGTAATGTAAAGACAAACTCGCTACTCGCGGTCTCGAGACTTGTAATGTTCTAACTTTGTTCGTTATTTTGAATTCGGAGACTAATATGATGAATTGTATTCGAAGACTAATCTTCTATCGTATTCGATAAATCTGTTGTTTATATGTTGTGTTGTTTATATTATGTGCTATAATGTATTTTGTAACTTGTGCAAATATCAGAAAAGCAAAAAAAATCCTAATATTCATAGTAGTGGCGCACCAGGTGGTGCGCCATTAGTGTCTGGGATAGTAATGGCGCACCAGGTGGTGCGCCATTAGTGTCTAGGAAAGTAATGGCGCACCAGGGGTGCGCCATTATTATTTATTAGTAGTGGCGTGATAATAGTGGCGCACCTATAGTGCGCCATTAATAGCCAAAATAGGTGCGCCACTAACAGCCTTTTTCTAGTAGTGCATTGTTTTCCGTGTGATGAAGTGTTCGTATTTTGTACACTATAACAAATTATGTAATGCATTGATATGTCGATAAATCATTCAAATTTAGCTACCATTTGTTCAATTGCAATTGTTGCGAAATTTGATGAATGTTCTTCCCGTGGACACTATTTGTTCAATTGCATATTGTGGCGAATTTGGTTTTTAGATGCCGGTGGGTATTTTTTTCTTTAACCTCGCAATTGATGTGCACATGGTTGAATTGAATGAGTGCGTGCGATCCACATCGGAAAGCATACTCAATTGCAGTGGAACCTTCGGTGATACACATTAGATCGCTGACAATTTGTAGCAGTACTACGTGTGCGTAGGGGCTCTCGAACCATTTTTGATACCGCATTATCGCACACGAGAGCTCAGAGTAAACCATTCCCAATGTAAAATACAATACCACTTGTAAATTTTCAGGAAACATGTGGGATCCCAAACGGAAAGCACACGCCACTCATACCATAACCATTGATGATACACAAGAAATCACAAATGATCTGCAGCAATTGTATGTGTTCAAAGGGGCCCTTGAACCGTTTGTGGTGACACATTATTGCACACAATGATTGTCCACAAACGTGTGCGATAGTGTCATACATGGTAGACGAGTTCCAGAAAAAACTCGTGTGCGATGGGGCACAGATCGCACACAATTTATAAGTTAGCCCGTGTGCCTTAGATAATGTTTCCCAATGTTGCATGTTCCCAATGCGATGTGCAATATATGCGTGCGAGGATTAAAGGATTTAATTAATCACATCAACGAAAACCCAGAGCATGATCCCTTTATCGATAGGATGTGCCAATACATACGACTGTAATGGCTATTGACGAGACGGCTCGGTTCCACTGTAAGTCAGGGCGTTTCTGTTTTCGACTAAAAGTCGCTAGGCCATGACAAAAATGGTCCATTAACCCCACATGGAAAGCCTTCGCGGTTAAGCTAAGGAAGTCTTGAGATCCAATCAAAACAAAACTATTCAAAAAAGGGCCTTCTTAAAAGTTGCCCCCTATTGCCCGGAAGGCAACATTGCACGTGCTCACACGTGCTATGGCCGAAGGATAAGCTTATGATAATGATATAGGTGAAGTTGTCCCTGTCTTTCGATGAGATTGGTGGTATCGTTTTGGTGGAGTAGACTTTGACGATCCGGCTATGAACGTGTGAGGACGTCGCGCCTTAGCAATCACTAAACCAACTCCGAGAGGTTATTGACCATGCCGGGGCACGATCAACCTGACCACGAAGGTTTGTTTCCTGCACACAAACGAAGAACAAGCAAGAAACTAGGATGCAGTCAAGATTTTGTGAATATAAGAGGAAAGCCTTATTGATGAAGGTGGGGTTCTCTGATGCCTTTGTATGGTCGTAGAACACAAACGAAGAACGCGAAGTTGCAGCTATGGAGAACTTGTAAACAAAACTCAAGCCTAAACGGTGTCCTAAGGCTGTATATATGAGGGAATAGAGGCAATTTCGTGAACCTTGGAGGAGGGGTCCGAAAAAAGCCCTAAACTCGGTTTCCCCACACATACGGACTCTAAAAATAGCCTATATTATGGTATTTCAAAATTACATGGGCCTGGCCCAAAAATAAGTTGGCGCAACACCTATAATAGCCTATGGACAAAATTTATAAAGTGGCGTATTGAATATTTCGTCCAAAGCCTTCATGCTCTCCTTATGGTGGATTTAGAGTCGAAAATCACCAATGGAAGCTCCATTGTTCTCTCCCGCGCGTGCACCTTCTTCTCCATGCGTGATCCCGCTCCAACGAATATCCTTCTTATCCATGCTAGGTCCTTCATTCATGAGCACAACAAAAGTATCTAACTTAGGCAGCATCATATGTTCATGAACATTAGAAGTATTCCCAAGAAACAAAAGTACCTGGTAATTCAATTGGTGTGCACGAGCTCTAGTAACTTGTCCAGTATGTATAGCAGTTGGGGTTGTGGGTGTAACAATGGTGTTCATATCCTCATCATCCTACCCTTCTTGAACTGAACTCGTCCTCGACAGAAGCTTATCTTCCTCACCCAAATATGGCTTCAAATCTGCAATGTTAAAAGTGGGACTAACCCCAAAATCTGCAGGTAGCTCAAGTCTATATGCATTATCATTTATTTTCTCTAACACTTTGAAAGTACCATCAGCACGCCGCATTAGCTTTGACTTGCGCAAATCAGGAAACCTATCCTTACGCAAATGCAACCAAACAAGATCTCCAAGTGCAAAGACAACATGGTTTCTACCCTTATCTCCAGCAAGCTTATATTTAGCATTCATATGCTCAACGTTTTCCTTAGTTAACTCATGCATCTTTAATATCAAATCAGCACATTCTTTAGCATCAAAATTAACCTTCTCCGAAGATGAAAGAGGTAACAAATCAATAGGTGCACGAGGTACGAAACCATACACAACTTCAAAAGGACACATATTTATAGTAGAATGCAGCGAACGATGATAAGCAAATTCAATATGAGGCAAGCATTATTCCCACAGTTTTAGATTGTTCTTCAAAACAGCCCTAAGCATAGTAGACAAAGATCTATTGACTACTTCAGTTTGTCCATCAGTTTGGGGTGACATGTAGTACTAAAAAGCAATTTGGTCCCCAA
This sequence comes from Hordeum vulgare subsp. vulgare, assembly GCF_904849725.1. Taxonomy (NCBI): domain Eukaryota; kingdom Viridiplantae; phylum Streptophyta; class Magnoliopsida; order Poales; family Poaceae; genus Hordeum; species Hordeum vulgare. Next base: position 88,076,155 of record NC_058518.1, read on the forward strand.
CTTAGCCCATAAACATCGCAAAAAGTGGCTAAGAAATTTAGCATCACGATATCAAACAATCGTATTTGGCACACCATGCAAGCGAATAATTTCACAAAATAACAAATAAGCCACATTAGCGGCATCATCCCTTTTATGACATGGTATAAAGTGTGCCATTTTTGAAAATCTGTCCACAACAACAAATATGCTATCCCTCCCCTTCTTTGTTCGAGGTAAACCTAAAACAAAATCCATAGATATATCCTCCCAAGGAACACTAGGTACAGGCAAAGGCATATATAAACCATGAGGATTGAGTCGTGACTTAGCTTTTTGACATGTCCTGCAGCGAGCAACAAAACGCTCAACATCCCGTCGCATCTTTGGCCAAAAGAAATGTGTAGAAAGTACATCCTCCGTCTTCTTTACGCCAAAGTGTCCCATCAATCATCCTCCATGCGCCTCATGTAACAACCAAAGATGAACGGAGCTAGCTAGAATGCAGAACTTCTTAGCACGAAATACAAATCCATTATTAATGATGAACTTGTTCCATGTTCTCCCTTGTTTACAATTCTCCAACACATCTTTGAAATCCGCATCATGCACATATTGAACTTTGATGGTCTCCAAACCAAATATTTTAAAGCCAAGTTGTGAAAGGATAGTATAACGACGAGATAAAGCATCAACAATAACATTTTCTTTACCCTTATTTTGTTTAACGACGTACGGGAAAGTCTCAATGAATTCAACCCATTTAGCATGTCTATGGTTCAGTTTTTCTTGACTTTTAATATGTTTCAAAGATTCATGATCAGAATGTATGAAAAATTATTTGGGCCATAAATAATGTTGCCATGTTTCCAAAGTCCGAACAAGAGCATATAATTCCTTATCATAAGTAGAATAATTCAGACTAGACCCACTTAATTTTTCAGAAAAGTATGCAACAGGTTTACCATCTTGTAATAACACACCTACTAATCCAATTCCACTAGCATCACATTCAAGCTCGAAAGTCTTATTAAAATCAGGAAGTTGGAGTAAAGGATCATGTCTTAACTTATCTTTCAAAACCGTGAAGGCTTCTTCCTGTGCGGTACCCCAAGAATAAGGCACATCCTTCTTTGTAAGCTCATTGAGAGGTGCGACGATGGTGCTGAAATCTCTCACAAGACACCTATAAAACCCGGCGAGTCCAAGGAAACTCCTCACTTGTGTGACCGTTTTGGGCTGCGGCCAACTCTCAATAGATTCAATCTTGGCTTTATCAACTTCAATTCCCTATGGAGTAACAACATAGCCAAGAAAAGATACTCGGTCTGTGCAAAAAGGTACACTTCCCAAGGTTACCAAACAAACGTGCATCACGTAGAGCAATAAAAACAGCAAGCAAATGATCCAAGTGTTCCTCCAAAGATCTACTATAAATCAGTATATCATCAAAGTAGACTACCACAAATCGTCGAATGAAAGCACGTAAAACCTCATTCATTAATCTCATGAAAGTGCTAGGTGCATTAGTCAATCCAAAGGCATAAATAACCACTCATATAATCCAAACTTATTTTAAATGTCATTTTCCATTCATCTCCCAATTTCATGCGAATTTGATGGTCTCCACAACACAAATCAACTTTGGAGAAAATTGTAGAGCCACTTAATTCATCAAGCATATCATCTAGCCTAGGAATAGGATGACGATAACGAATAGTAATATTATTAATGCCTCTAGAATCAACACACATACGCGATGTACCATCCTTTTTCAGCAGTAGAATAATAGGAACAGCACAAGGACTAAGAGATTCACGTATATAACCTTTGTCGAGTAGCTCCTGTACTTGACGCATAATCTCCTTCGTCTCCTCTGGATTGGTACGGTATGGTGCACGGTTGGGTAGCGATGCACCGGGAATTAAATCAATCTGATGCTCAATCCCTCTAATAGGTGGTAATCCCGGTGGCACATCTTGTGGAAAGACGTTAGTGAACTCCTGCAAAATGTTAATGACAGTAGGAGGCAAAGAGGGTGGCATGTTCTCAAATGAAAATAATACCTCTTTGCATACGAAAGCATCGCAAATTGATGTAGTAATATCCAAATCAGTAATATTAGATTTAGTGGTAGGTAAACATCCACTCTTTAGTTTGATTTCAGATGCAACAGTAGATGACGATTTAGTAGGCTTATTGTGTTGCTCAAATTCCTTCGCTACAATCCATTTTTCACTCTTATGTAGGTCATGTTTTCCTTTACTAGCTCTAGCAATGTCATCTTTCATAATATGTTCATGAGACATAGGAAGCAAAGTTATATTTTGATCCTTATGAATAAGAGTATACTAATTTGTTCTACCATGGTGTACATAATTTTTATCAAATTGCCCTGGTCTACCAAGTAAAACGGAGCATGCTTGCATGGGTACCACATCACAATCAACAAAATCAGAATATGTAGCAATGCTAAAATGCACACAAATAGTACGTGTTATCTTAACCTTGCCATTGCTGTTGAACCAGTGGATATAAAAAGGATGAGGATGTGGTCTGGTGGTGAGAGACAACTTCTCCACCATCTCCATGCTAGCTAAGTTGTTGCAACTCCCTCCATCGATGATGACGTGAACATAACGTTCCTTTACATCGCCCTTTGTATGGAAGAAGTTGTGCCTCTCATTTTGCTCAGCATGTGTTACCTACACACTTAAAACATGTTGAGCAACTAAGCTTTCATACGTGTCAGCATAGTCAGCAGCCATGTCGTGTGTCTCTTGTTCAGTATCATCGACACCCCGTTCTTCACTTGCAATAAGAGCGAGAGTCTCCTTGTCATAATCACTAGCGGAGTCATATCCACCATCCTCAATAATAATCATCGTGCGCTTGGATGGGCACTCTCTCGCATAATGACCTCCACCCTTGCGACGACGACAAATAACCTCATGTGTTTGCCCTGTGGATGCCATGGATGAAGAAGATCTATGTGCGGGCCTGGAAGGTGTGCTATTGCCGAAGGGTGGGGCAGGGGCATGTTTCCTGGTATCTCTGGTGGAATTGGCGACTGAAGTAGGCGGTGCTGATGTAGAAGGGCATGTGGAAGTAGATGTGGTTCGTGGCGTCCATGAGGAAGTGCTACCTGCAGAAAAATTAGTTCTCGCCAATGCATATCGATCCTGAACTTCACGTTCAGCTTTCCAAGCAAGATGGAATAAACGAATGATAGTGTTATAATCCTTATATTCTAGAATAGTTTGAATATCTCTATTTAATCCGCCCATAAAACGTGCAAGCATAGCTTCATTTTCCTCAACAATACCACATCTAATCATTCCAGTTTGTAATTCCTGATAATATTCTTCTATAGACTTTTTTCCTTGTCTTAAATGCTGTAAATTTTGAAGTAATTCACGTTGATAATATGGTGGAACCCAACGCGTACGCACAACAGTTTTCAAAGCATCCCAAGTAGTTGGAATATTAGCAAGATGTATTCGAAAATATTCAGACCACCAAACACAAGCAAACTAGTGAAAGAACAAACAGCAGCAGCAACACGTCTATCTTCAGGAAATTGCAAGCATGTAAAACGTTGCTCTATTTCTAACTCCCAAGTAAGATATATATCAGGAACAAATCAACCATCAAAAGTAGGAATATTCAATTTAAGTTTAGGGAGATGGTCATGATCCCTTACCTGAGGGTGTGGAGCATCCCTACCATTGCGATTGTATCCATGTGGACGACCGGCGGCTTGTCGTGGTGGTTGTTGTTCCTGGTGCTGAACTGGAGCAACCTCTCCCTCATCATCGTAATCACCATCATAATCATCTTCATAATCCTCATTCTTCTCAGCCATAGAAACCTCGGTTGTAGCAGTAGGAGGAGGAGCAGCAAGAGCAGCAGCAGTAGTAGCAACAACACCAAAATTTTGCACTTGGCCAACAGGCACACGTCGCGCTCGTAGCCGTTGTGGTTGTGGTTGAAGAGGGACAGAAGCTGCAGCTGGTGCTGGTAAACGGGCAAGCACCTCATTGAACTTGGCGTTCATCTTGGTGTTGAATTTCTTATCCCTACCTTCGAGCTTGTCCATGGCCTCTCGAAAGGTGGTCACAAAATCTTGTACCTGGTCAGACATCATTCGCTGAAATTTATCATGGAGCTCCCGGTTGGTCAGGTTCTCCCAGTCGATCTCCTCGTCGTGTGATGCTGGCATGGTTAGCAGCAATAGGAACATAGAAGAATATGAACCTACAGACTACTAGGAAGTGGTGGTGGTGGTGGTGGTGTGTCACAAATCCGTTAAGCAAATCCCAATTTCTTACCAATTCTTACCCAGCAGCAGGTGGCGATCGACAACGGGTAGATGTATGTGGATAGAGCGATTGTCAGCTGGTGTCAAACACACGATGTAGATGTATGTGGAGCTGGGAAGGCTTATAATATGGTAGCAAGAAGGGTCAGCAATAATCAGTTCAAAGATGCAAAATTGGAAAGACGCTCAACGATGGTACCGTGCTGGTCCAAGACTAGACCGTACTAGAGACGCGACCCTAGAACACCAACGAAGTCACGATGACACGTAGTAATCAAGGGAAGAGCCACTCTGATTTTTTTCTCTCTTTCTTTTTGTGCTCTGTGCTTTTTTAGAAAATCACTATAATGGCGAGTGTCTCAAAACTCTTCCCAAGGACCAAAAGCAGGATAGGCACGAAAAAAACTTGACAATTTTTTTTATTTGTGGAGCAATTCGGGGCTGCGACGACCAAAATTTGCGACAAAAATCACTATGATGGCGAGTGTCTCAAAACTCTCTAAAAAGCCTAACAAAACAATAGGGAAAAAAATTCACCCCTCGAAATTTTGGCCTAAAAAGTGCTCTGAAAAGCGTGCCAGACTTTTTTTCGAAACCTACTCACGTAAGGAAACGCAAAACCTAAGGCGGAAAGGATTGTGGTGGATATATGGTGGTGGTATATGGAAGCAAGGATAATAGTGGCGTGGTGGTGGTATATGGCAGCAGCAATGATGGTAGCGTGGAGGTGGTATATGGCAGCGATGAAAGATGGTACGGTGGCCGCGTGAGAACCTGTGAACAGAACTCGAAACTCTAAAGAACTAGACACTAAGACCGGCAACTCGACACGACGATGTTACCGCAATTTCAACAAAGCAAACTACTGAGAAGACTATGCAATGGCTCAGATTGGTTTGGATATGATGATATAACCCTATTTTTTATGTCTTTTTCGTGGACGATAGGTATGAAGACAGATGTGATCTAACTACGAAAACAGGTAAAATCTAACCGGGCAACCTGGAAGTCTGATACCACTTGATATAGGCGAAGTTGTCCCTGTCTTTCGATGAGATCGTGGGTATCGTTTTGGTGGAGTAGACTTTGACGATTCGACTATGAATGTGTGAGGACGTCGCACCTTAGCAATCGCTAAACCAACTCCAAGAGGTTATTCACCACGCCGGAGCACGATCAACTTGACCACGAAGGTCTGTTTCCTGCATGCAAACGAAGAACAAGCAAGAAACTAAGATGCAATCAAGATATTGTGATTATAAGAGGAAAGCTTTATTGACGAAGGTGGGGTTCTGTGACTCCTTTGTCTGGTCGTAGAACACAAACGAAGAATATGAAGTTGCATCTATGTCGAACATGTAATCTAAACAAAACCAAGTCTAAACGGTGCCCTAAGGGCTGTATATATGAGGGAATAGAGAGGAAATTTCGTGACCCTTGGAGGAGGGGTCCGAAAACAGCCCTAAACTCGGTTTCCCCACACATACGGACTCTAAAAATAGCCTATATTATGGTATTTCTAAATTACATGGGCCTGGCCCAAAAATAAGGTGGCGCAACACCTATAATAGCCTATGCACAAAATTTATAAAGTGACGTATTGAATATTTCGTCCAAAGCCTTCATGCTCTCCTTATGGTGGCTTTAGAGTGCGAAAATCACCTGTGGAAGCTCCATTGTTCTCTCCCGCGCATGCACCTTCTTCTCCATGCTTGATCCCGCTCCAACGGATATCCTTCTTGTCCATGCTAGGTCCTTCATTCATGAGTACAAAAAAAGTATCAAACTTAGGCAACATCATATGTTCATGAACATTAGAAGTATTCCCAAGAAACGAAAGTACTTGGTAATTCAATTGGCGCGCACGATCTCTAGTAACTGGTCCAGTATGTATAGCAGCTGGGGCTGTGGGTGTAACAATGGTGTTGATGTCCTCATCAGATAAAGCAAAAAGTACTTCGGGTTCCTACGAGACCTCTTATCTAGGAGCCGACGTGGAAGTTGGAACTCACCAATGAAGCCGGAGACCAGAAGATGAAGATATACAGAGGAAGACACCGATGTCCTCGGCATGAAGATTAGTCTATTGGACACTAATTGTGTCCTGTATTAGGGGGTTGTCACCATGTCAACCTGTATTCATGCGTCGAGGCAAGGACGCACTGAGAATTGAACAATGAGCCATGTAACCATGGCCCCTCGCAAGCTCTAGATGGAACCCTTCAAAGACTTGGCGCATACTCCAAGATATGTTTGAATCGTCGGCATGTTTATCCCTAGATTTAGCCGACATACTTGTAACCCTATATATGATACTCCCGGTGCCTATATAAGCCAAGGGGTTTAGAACATAGGGGGAAGAGAATTTATTCATACAATCTTGAGGTCGATCATCATGTACTTTGTACCCCCATCACAATCAGAGCACGACATGGGTTTACCTCTTGGAGAGGGGCTGAACTTGGGTAAAACAATGTGTGTGTATCTACTTCCTATTAGCATCTGGCTGAAACCACGAGATGGGGACTCGCTACCCGAGATCTGCTTGTTTTAGCAGCGACACTCGGGAGGCTCGCTAGTAACATCTATCCAGTTCGTTGGTCTTACCTTTAGGTCGTCCTTCTTTTACGATATTTTCCTTCTTTTCTAGGCCTCCTTGACTAGGACACCCCAGGACAACTTAAGAGTCTTTTGTTGACCTCACTCACCTTCATGATACCGACTTGCGTTTTGTCCGTGACCTTCTCAAGATCAACTTGGAGTCTCTTGTTGACTTCACTCGCCTTCACGATGGTGACTTGCATTTTGGTTGTGAGCTTCTCAAGACATGAGTCATGTTCATCTTGACAAACGGGATGTCGTTGTGAATGGGCGCCCCTTACACTATGGGAATCATCTTCTTTGTCATCTGCCATATCAGACGACAAAGGACCAGGTCATGGACGGCAAAGATCTTTGTCGTCGCTTGCTGACGGCCCCACTTTTGGCATTGAAATTCAAGGTAATGACATTCTTTGTCGTGTGCAAGGTCTCAGCGGATGGTAAAGATCTTTGACGTCTCTCTTCCTTGGCCAGCAGACGGCAAAGGGGCTAGACAACAAAGAACATTTTTCACCCCTTTAGGTGGCTAACGACAGCCTTTATCATGAGTTGGCACGTGTTTGCCTTTGTCGTGTGCCATCCCTGGCCTTTGCCGTCTGCCAGCCTTGGCTTTTGCCGTCTACCAATGGCCGAGCCTCTGTCAGCCCCGGCCCTTTGTCGTCAGCGAGCATTGTCCTTTGCCGTCTACGAGACATGTCCTTTGTCATCTTCTTCCGACGGCAAAGTGACCAAATGGTCAGATCTGGTGCTCCTAGGTTGCAAAGGTGGCTGCCACATGGCACCTTTCCCATCAGCAGGTAGACAACAAAGTCCTTTGTTGTCGGCTGGCAGACGACAAAATGCGTGTATTTCCACTTTTTTGTTTGTTTTTAGTTATTTTCGTGCAATTTCAGAATACATCTATGATATATGTAATTTCAAACATCATATATAATGTCAAACAACATATAAGAAGCATATGTCATGTATCCAACATCATCGTGAAATATTGAATATGACAACAAATAGTCTAGCTTCACAATGTTCAACCGTATATACACGTAGTTTCAAACATCACATTGTTCATCCATATATGCACATAGTTTCACAATGTTCATCAATACAAATCTAAACAAAAATTAAACACTAGCAGTGCATCAATGCCGGCTTTCACAAATCTAAACAAAAATTAAACACTAGTCGGCTTCCATGGCAAAATGAGAACAACAAAGTTAGAAGAAGAAGAAGATGAAAACTAGAAGAAGAAGAATAAGAAGTAGAAGACTAGAAGAAGAAGAAGAAGAAGAAGAAGAAGACTAGAAGAAGAAGAAGAAGAAGAAGAAGGAAAATAAGATGAAGAAGAAGATAGAGAATAAGAAGAAATAGTAGTGGTAGTAGTAGTAGAAGGAGAAGACTAGAAGAAGAAGAAGAAGAAGAAGAAGAACACTAGAAGAAGAAGAAGAAGAAAAGAAGAAAGAGAAGGAAAATAATAAGAAGAAAGAAAGAAGAAGCTCATTCTTCTTCTTTTATTCTTTCTTTTTATTCTCTTTCCTCTATTCTTTATTTTTATTTTTATGCCATTTTTGAGCTTATTATGTCATTTTGGAGGAAAATAAGCTAAGTATATGATATTTATGAGCTAACCAAGGTTATTATGTCATTTTTGACCTAAATAAGCTAATTATGTTATTTTACAGGAAAAAAACCTAAGTCTATGACATTTATGAGCTAACCAAGGTTATCATACTATTTATGACCTAACTAAGCTTATTATGTCCTAAATGAACTAAATAAGATAGTTATGTCATTTTGGAGGATAATTATCTAAGTATGTCTTTATTGGGAAAATAAGCTAAGTATGTGGCATAGTAGGGCTATCTAGAATGTACGAAGCTAAGTATTTATTTCGTAAGCAGAACACTAGAGAAAACTTACCGTCATCGTCATCATAGATGTGAAGCACCGGGGTTGCTCGAGTTGGTTTCACTTTATGAAGGGTTGTGCGATGCGGCTCGGGAGTTATTCTGCACCAAAGATCATTTGCAATGTCTCATTAGCATGATGACACTCAAATGTTAAGACTAGTAACTAATGACCATTCAAATGAAACTCGCCGTTCCGACCGGTCTTCTTGCACACAGACTTCACATTTGGTTTTGAGAAGTTAGTCATATTAGTGAGCAATGAAACGGACATTAGATGCATTATTTGTCTAATATGAAGAAGAAACTTACCACGAGGAGCTCGCACATGGCCCGGTGAGCTGCCTCATTCCGTGCCCTCTCCTCATCCAACAACCCAGTCATCTTCTCCATGGACCATTCCTTCTCCACCGCCACCCGTCCCTCTCCTGCAGAAGTGCCTAGATTGTTGCTCTTTCTCTCTGAAGAGAAGCCTACAACACCACTCCTCGTTAGCACTTTAATCATCCATGGACACACACACAATGTAATGGAGGAATGTTACTTGAGTCCGTATAACTAGCCTCGACGGCGAGATCGACTAGCCATGAACAAGTCCTTATCTCATGACAGGAGCTCGTTTGGCGCGCTTTGATCTCCGGGAGAGTGGGAGGAGAACATATCAGCCCATCTACAATGGCTATCGAGCCATGGGGCCTCCCGCCACCAGATATCATCACCAGCTCTTGATCCAAAGGTTGCTGGCTCAGTTAAAGTCATACCATTTCCTCGCCTTACCCTCCTCATTGTACCTCAGAAGCTTGTGGTGGGAGGAGATGTTGGTGAACTTCTCTTGATGATCGAGGTCAGACTCGGAGAATGCCTTTGCTTTCTTGTACGAGGAAGTATGTGCCATGGCATACAGGTCGTACACCTCTGGCACCTCCGTGTTATTGTGATGCGAGTAAAGGGATCAATCTAGCATGAAGAATGAATTGCATGAATCATGAAGCAAACCAAATACCCAGTTCGCCTGAACTAAAATAAGTTGGCGCTGCCTTGATGGTGTGGCACACTAACCATTTGGGCACGCCAGTCCTTTGCATTGTCGTTGACAGCTCGCCATTGGCCTATGCACCACTCATCCACAAATGCCTCCCAACAATCCATCTTATCGGCACACTACATAAGTGGCACCTATAAGTTAGTAAAGAGAAATTTGAGTGCTACGCCTATGAATCAAATCAAGGAAAATAAATACAAGGCCTTAAGAATAGGTAATTACCTTCATGTACTGCTCCTTCCTTAGAAACTTTTTGCGGCACGTTGACTTCTCCTTCTTAATACGACGCGTGGCATAGTAGTCTCGAACAACCTACGTCGGAGCCAAGTGGCGTAAGTTCTGTAATAGGCGCTTGTACTCGATATCGATAGCCTTGGCCACCTCCTCCTCGTACCCCTCCTCACAGAGGTACAAGGTCTGCAATCAAACGAGACAACACTGATTAGTACAATAACTAGATATTGTTAATTTCAGATTGTGTAAAGGAGAAATTACCCAAAAGCTGTTGATCACCATCTCGGCCCTCGTATGACCCAAGACACCATAAATCATCTCCTCCGATGGGGCCTGGGCAGCCTTGTAGTGCTCCCAGCTCAATCCAAGTTGAGGAAGATGACCCTCACCGGGCAACGTGACGAACCTCGGGAAATTCAGCCGACAAAGCACATGAAGGATAGTGTTCGGCTTGTGGACTCCACGGGGGTGATGCCAACCCCTACAGTACGACAAGGTCAGCGCATTAGATATTTGAAGAAACATGCAGGCAAAAGGTACAAAAAGAGTAAATGCACTTGCTTCTCCCCATCAGGCCTAATCAGCGGCCTCTGCTCGTAGGTTGGCGGCATGGGCAGGAGCCGTGTACCACCACGCCGGTACATGGGGACCCCCTCAACCACCTCGCCCTCACTATCAGACTCATCCCCACCACCATCAGCATGGCCACTCGTCCCTCGGTCGGATCCGGCCAGGTACCCCATCCGGACGTCTCCTCGGATGTAGCCCTTGGATCCGAAGCCTGTGGGACCGCAGTCGCCTGGGACGTAGCCCATAGGACTAGAGTCCCATGGGCCGAAGCCTCTAGGACCGGAGTCTTGTGGTCTGAAGGCCCGTCGACCCGAGACTCATGATCTAGAATCTCTATAACCTCCACCTCAAACGGGTCCACCCTAGGAGTCATGTGCTCGGGTGAATGAGATGGGGGTGGCGGCGAGTAAGGCGTCGCAATCTGCCTACCTCTCCCGTGGCCACGTCCTCTACCTCTCTGTTTCTTCCCTCCCCAACCTCCTCTCCCGGTGGGCAATGACGCCGACGAAGAAGCACCCGCAGATGTCCTCATACTATCTACCAATGCTCTCTAGAGAGATGGGTATGGAATGGAAGTAGGCCTCCCGCGCGCCGCCGAAGAAGAAGTACCTACGGAGCGTTATCGACCCGCGACCACCATCTTTCAACACCTGCCATGAGAAAGAGTAAAAAAATAGTACAACATAAAAAATTGAATACCTGACATGAATAATAATATGTACATGATTAAAGTCGGGATGCATACAAACTAATAATAGTCTGGATCGTCTATATATGCTTCGGGATCAATAAATGCATCATTATCATCACTATCACGCGCGTCGTCATGAATAACGTGCTCATCGGGGTTAGTGGCATCAACATGTGTAAGGCCTTTTTGTAATCAGTCAAGCATTAACAGGTCATCCAGAGCAGTAACCTCTTCTAGTTCCAGCTCTGCTTGTTCCGGCTCATGGGTGAAGTCGGATTCACTATTGTTGTCTCCTTGCATGTTCTGGGGTGAAGTACAGTGGTTCTTGAAACGTTTCTTGGAAAGACGTGTTTCGGTTAATTTGAGGTTCATAATCCTCTTCATTGGGGGGTGGTCTGGCACGTGGCGGCCCTTCATAAACAACATCCCAACCATTCAAATTCTTACCAATTTGCAGGCCCATGGTGATGGGGTTATAGTCCCAGGGTAGGGTCATAGGCCTGCCCTATAGGCCCTACCCAAGGACTACCCTTCATAGAGGACAAGGCCCTTAGACAGTTCCGACTGAACTAAGGACGCCCCCATCATCAAGTCGGCGACGATCCACTCGGAGCATATTTAACGTACCGACTGGAATCCACTCTGTACATCGTAACCTCCCAGGAGGGCAACGGTCATACGTTTTCATACACCATTATTAGCATTTAAGTCTTACGTTACCTGTAACGTAGGCATTTATTCGCCACTATTCCACCCTTGTCCATCGGGCCATTATGAAGGGCAGCGCACTCTATATAAGCCACCCTTCCCCACTGGCGCAAGGGTTGGCACTTGCTGTAATCCTATAATCCACTCGACACAAAGCTCCCAAGAGCACTGAGACGTAGGGATTTTACCTCCACCGTAGAGGGGCCTGAACTCATACATCCTCGCTGTAGCTAAGGCTCTGCCCATCCTTTCATACCCTACACTTCTACTGTCAGACTTATACCCACGACAGTTGGCGCCCACCGTGGGGCAGGCGTCTAAGCGACTTCCCGCGAGTTTGCGAGTTCATACTTTCGTCATGTCGTCCGGTGGAGATCTATGCATGGGTCGTCAGATCCTCTTCGGTGCCCTCTCCTTCATCACCGATGATTCGGCATGGCTTCGGGATGCACCCCTCGACGTCGAGGCGCTTCCCAGTCGCGGGGCTACGCACTTCCATGCCAGTTCCCGCGGTGTTCTTCTTCTCCAGCCATCGACCCCGGTGTCGATCTTCGCCCCCGTCACGCGCCGCAACAAGCGATCCCGTCGTCCGCGGCTCCAGCGTTGGGTGCGACACGCCCAGGCGCAGCAGAGCACGTCCTCTCAAGTGGCGGTGCTCGAATCGGTTTTGGCCCCGCCGCCATCCCAGTGCTTGGACTCAGTTCCGATTGAGCTACCTTCTGAGTACCCGGGTCGCGGGCCTGCAGCCGAAGTTCTCATGGCCGATTCCCATGAAAGTCCCCTCCTGACTGGTCGGAACGAGCATGAGTTCGGAGAATCATCCAACGCTCGTCGTCAACACCATTGTTCTTCCTGTTGACGCACTCGCCAGAGCAACGTCGAGGTGTTCCGCACACCCATCCTCAACTTGGCTGCGGCTGCCAGGATAGCCGATTCTCTCCAGCCGACTGATTCAGAGGCTGGTAGAGGGATCGAGCAAATCCGTGCCCTGTTGCATACGGCGCAACAGCAAAATTCGGCGGTCTCCCAGTCGCACAACAGGATCCACAACAGTTATGTTCAAGCGAACACGCATCGGTCGGTTTTCAGTCCCGACTCTCATTAGTGACGCAGAGGGGGCAGCCGTTCCAGGGACCCGAGTCGGAATCCGCTTCCCATTCGGTCTCATCCCGAAGATCGTCGCCGTTCGCGTACTCCTCCGTGGGGTGGGCCTTACGGGCCCCGGCATCACGATGATCGTTGTTCAGTCGGTGGCGTGCATGATCCAAGGCCTGATGCGAGAGGGTACATCGCCCAGAAGAAGGTCGACAGAAGTCGAGCCCACCGCGATGGTCATGATAGAGACCGTCCGAGTGGAAGCAGGACCGTTGTCTCTGGCCCCGAGTGCTTCAGTCGGGCCATCCGCTCAGCTGACATCCCTCCCAACTTCCGATTGGTGATGGGAATCAGCAAGTTCACTGGAGAGTCCAAACCAGAAACTTGGTTGGACGACTACAGAGTGGCGGTCCAGATCGGTGGCGGAGATTACCATGTCGCCATGAAACATCTCCCACTGATGCTCGATGGTTCGGCGCGAGCCTGGCTGAACCAGTTAGCTCCGTCAAGCATCTACAGCTGGGCAGATCTGTCCCGAGTCTTCATGAGGACCTTCGAGGGTACGTGCAAATGCCCTGCTGGTCTCGTAGAGCTCCAACACTGTGTCGAGAAGCAGAATGAGCCCTTGCGCGATTTCATCCAGCGCTGGACGACCCTCTACCACACGGTGGAGAACGTCACAGAGCATCAAGCAGTCCGCGCCTTCAAGGCAGGCGTGCAGTATAGAGATCTATACCTGAAGTTCGGTCGGACAGGCGACATCTCCATGAGCAAGATGATGGAGATAGCCACGCGCTATGCAAATGGCGAGGAGGAGGACCGCATACATAGCGGCAAGCATAAATCAGTCGCAGATGGAGATGGGAACAACAATCGGAGGCAGAAGCAGAAAGCTCAATCCACTCCGCAGGCAGAGGCAGCAGCCGTTACAAATGCCAAGTTCAAAGGCAAGGGGAAGGCACAGTACACCCCCAAGAAGAGACAGTCAGGAAATTCCATCCTGGATCAACCGTGTCCAATCCACACGAAGATGGATGAAGAAGGCAATGCCATATTGCCAAAGCATACCACTCGGCAGTGTCGTCTCCTGATCCAAGGATTTGGTGAAGGACAGCCGAGTGAGAGGGACACCGAGCAGGATGATGAGGACAAGGAGGATCCGTTCCCCCGAGTCCATGCAACGCTGATGATTTTTGCTGGTGTGGAAAGCAAAAGTTGACTGAAGCTGGTGAACAGGGAGGTGAACATGGCAACCCCATCCACTCCCACGTTCCTTAAGTGGTCACCTACTGCGATCACCTTCGATCAATCAGACCACCCAGCACATGTACCCACCCCAGGGAGGCAGGCTCTGGTCATCGACCCGGTGGTGGAAGGAGTTAGGCTGCACAAAGTCCTCATGGACGGCGGCAGCGGCTTGAATGTCATGTACGCCGACACTCTCAAGGGAATGGCATTCCGATGTCCAAACTTAGCGAGAGCAGTATGCAGTTCCACGGAGTCGTCCCAGGAAGAAAGGACAAATTACTCGGCCAGAACGCGTTGGATGTCGTCTTCGGCTCCGACAAGAACTTCCGCAAGGAGAAGCTAACATTCGAGGTGGTGGACTTCCAGAGTGCATACCACGCGATTCTGGGCCGTCCGGCATATGCGTGTTTCATGGCACGTCCATGTTACGTCAATTTGAAGCTGAAGATGCCAGGTCCTAAAGGTGTGATTACGATCACAGGCAATCGGCAGCGGGCCCAGGAGTGTCTGCAGTAGGGATCGAGGATTGCTGATCAGCAGATGGCTATACTCGAGCTGGATGAGTACAAGAAGACCGCCGACCCCGCTGACCTAATGCGTTCAAAGAAGCTAGCTTCCGAGTCCGCATTCCAGTCGGTGGGAGACACGAAGAAAGTCAGCATCCACCCGAAGGACGACGCCGCTGCCCCGAAAGACATCTCCACCACCCTTGATCCAAAATAGGACGCCGAGCTCATCCAATTCCTCCGTGAGAACTGGGACATTTTTGCATGGAAGCCTGCTCACATGCCAGGTGTACCCAGGGAGTTGGGTGAGCACCGACTGCATGTGGATCCTGCTGCTCAGCCCGTCCGAGAACGCCTGTGTCGGTCCGCCGCGCACAAGAGGAAGGCAATCGGAGAGGAGGTGGCTAAACTTTTGGCAGCCAACTTCATTCGCGAGGTACACCACTCCGAGTGGCTCGCTAATGTTGTCATGGTGCCCAAGAAGGACAAGTCTCTCCGTATGTGCATCGATTTCTAGCATCTCAATAAGGTCTGTCCGAAAGATCACTTCCCGCTCCCCCGCATTGATCAAATTGTTGATTCGACTGCGGGTTGCGAGCGCTTATCCTTCCTTGATGCCTATTTGGGCATCCCAGCCGTCATCACCCCATTCGGGCATCCCAGCCGTCATCACCCCATCAGATCCGTCTATATGGTCCAGATGAATTAAAAACAGCCTTCATCACCCCATTCGGGTGTTTCTGTTACATCACTATGCCATTCGGTTTGAAGAATGTAGGAGCAACTTTTATGCGCATGATCCAAAAATGCCTCCTTGACCAGATCGGTCGAAATGTGGAGGCATATATGATGCTATCGTAGTCAAGTCACGCAAAGGTTCTGACCTGCTGACTGACTTGGTAGAAACATAGGCCAACCTACGTAGGTACGATATCAAGCTCAACCCAGCCAAGTGTTCATTCGGCGTTCCCAGCGGGAAGTTACTCGGTTTCTTCGTTTCCGAACAACGGATCGATGTCAACCCCAAACAGATCAGGATCATTGTCCAAATGGAGCGGCCGGTAAGAATACATGATGTTCAAAGGCTTACAGGTTGCCTAGCGGCTTTGAGCAGGTTTATCGCTTGACTCGGCGAGAAGGTGTTACCTCTGTACCGACTCATGAAGAAGTCAGATACCTTCGAGTGGACAGACGAAGACCAAATTGCATTCGACGACCTCAAAGCCCTGCTTTCCACCCAGCCGGTTCTTACTGCCCTGCTCAGTAAAGAACCCCTTCTTCTGTACATCGCCGCTACAAATCAAGTCGTCAACACCGTTCTGACAGTCGAACGCGAAGAATAAGGCAAAGCGTACAAGGTTCAGGGGCGAGTATATTATGTCTCTGAAGTCCTGACTCCTTCCAAGCAGAGGTATCCCCATTATCAGAAGCTTATTTATGGGATCTACATGACTGCAAAGAAGGTGGCTCATTATTTCCAAGACCACTCGGTGTCTGTCATATCTGATGCTCCGTTCTCGGAAATTCTCCACAATCGGGACGCATCAGGCCGAGTGGCAAAGTGGGTAATGGAGATGCTATACTGCGACATCAAGTTCGAAACCAAGAAAGCTATAAATTCTCAAGCTCTGGCTCACTTCATAGCAGAATGGGTAGAACAACAACAACCGACTCACATCTACTCGGCTCATTGGACCATGTTCTTCGATGAGTCCAAGATGTTGAATGGCTCCGGCGCCGGCGTAGTGATCATATCCCCAAAAGGTGATAAACTCAAGTATGTGTTGCAGATACATTTTGATTCTTACAACAACGAAGCAGAGTACGAAGCTCTCCTTTACGGGTTGCGCATGGCCATCACACTCGGCGTTCGTCGCCTGATGGTTAATGGCGACTCAGATCTGGTGGTTAATCAAGTAATGAAGGAGTGGGATGTAAGGAACCCCAGCATGACTGCATACTGCAACGCAGTAAGGAAGCTTGAGAAGAAGTTCGAAGGTCTGGAACTTCACCATGTTCCCCGACTGAAAAACCAAGCAGCACATGAATTGGCAAAACTTGGATCCACTCGGAGACCGGTCCCGAGTGATATCTGCCTCGAGCACCTACACCTTGCCTCAGTTAAACAAAACCCTTTTACAAAGGAACCAGTACATCCAAAGAGCTCAACGGATCAGACTGAAGTCGAGGTCCCCGCTGTGGTTGATTTGATCATGGAGATTCTAGTTGTCATTCCCGAATGGACTGTGCCGTTCATTGCGTACATCCTGAGGCAAGAGTTACCAGAAGACGAAGTCCAAGCTAGGCAGATCGTTCGCAGGTCAAAGTCCTTCATCGTCATTGATGATCAGTTGTACAGGGAAAGTATTTCAGGCGTCCTCCAGCGGTGTATCTCTCCTGAGGAGGGGCAGTTAATCTTGGAAGAAATCCACTCGGGAACCTGCCGCCATCATGCCTCCTCAAGGGCAATCGTCGCCAAAGCATTCAGAGCTGGTTTCTTCTGGTTGCAGGCAATGAAATGGAAAAAGATATGGTCGACCGTTGCGAAGGTTGTCAGTTCTATTCAAACAAATCCCACAAGCCAACGTCTGCGCTGAAGACAATTCCTCTTGTTTGGCCATTCGCCGTGTGGGGATTAGATACAGTCGGACCATTCAGAACAGGCCAAGGAGGATTGACTCATCTGCTGGTAGCAGTCGACAAGTTTACCAAGTGGATTGAAGCCAAGCCCATCAAAAAGCTTGATGCCCTTACGGCCATCAAATTTATCAGAGACATCATCGCTAGATACGGGGTTCCGCACAACATCATCACCGACAATGGCACAAACTTTGACTCGGACAAGTTCAAAGGTTTTTGCACAGGCCAAGGTATCCGAGTGGATTTTGCATCTGTGGCACACCCCCAAACAAACGGGCAAGCAGAGCGGGCGAATGGACTTCTTCTTCAAGGGTTGAAGCCTCGACTCCTGCGAGAAGTTGGACACGCCGTCGGCGCATAGGTCACCGAGCTGCCTTCGGTGCTGTGGGGCCTCCGCACAACTCCGAATAGATCGACAGGGCGATCCCCGTCTTTCCTCGTTTATGGAGCAGAGGCGGTCCTTCCGAGTGACTTGCTTCACAATTCTCCATGAGTCGAAGTCTTCTCCGAAGCCGAAGTAGAGCAAGCCAGACAAGATGGAGTGGATCTTCTAGAAGAAGAGCGCGAGATGGCACTGATCCGTTCAACAATTTATCAACAAGATCTGCGGCGATTTCACGCGTGGCACGTCAGGAGCCACACATTCCAAGCAGGCGACCTGGTGCTCCGAGTGGATCAGCAGAGACCACACAAGTTGGCTCCCGCCTGGGAAGGACAGTTCATCATCTCTAAGGTGCTGAACAACGGAGCATATCGGAACTACAACCTCGACAGGGAAACGGACGAGCCGCGAGCGTGGAATGGAGATCTACTGAAGCGCGTCTACACATAATTGCCGACGGAGACAATGTAAGGAACGAGTATCATCGAAGTAATACAAAGCAGATTGATTTCTTGCCGATTCAAAATTCTTCCGCGTTTGCAGACTCCGGTCTAAAAAACTAACTCCGAGTGTGCACTAAAAGTCACACTCGGGGACTTAGCTGCGACCCAGAGTCGCCTAAGTAAAAACTCGCTCCGAGTGTGCACTAAATGTCACACTCACGGACTTAGCTGCGACCCAGAGTCGCCTAAGTAAAAACTCGCTCCGAGTGTGCACTAAAAGTCACACTCGGAGACTTAGCTGCAACCCAGAGTCGCCTAAGTACAAACTCGCTTCGAGTATGCACTAAAAGTTACACTCGGAGACTTAGCTGCGACCCAGAGTCGGCTAAGTACAAACTCGCTCCGAGTGTGCACTAAAAGTCACACTCGGGGACTTAGCTACAACACAGAGTCGCCTAAATAAAAAGCTTCCTCCGAGTGTATACTCGAGATACACTCGGAGGCTTAGCAGACCCTCATTGATGCTCATGTGGATGTGAAGACAACTGACAACTACATGAGTGGAAACTCACTCCGAGTGCGCACGAAAAGTCACACTCGGGGACTTAGCTGCGACTCAGAGTCACCTAAGTAAAAAGCTTCCTCCGTGTGTCTACTCGAGATACACTCGGAGGCTTAGCAGACCCTCATTGAGGCTCATGTGGATGTAAAGACAACTGAAAACTACATGAGTAACAACTCGCTCCGAGTGCGCACTAACAGTCACACTCGGGGACTTAGCCGCGACCCAGAGTCGCCTAAGTAAAAACTCGCTCCGAGTGCGCACTCGGAGGCTTAGCAGACCCTCATTGAGGCTCATGTGGATGTGAAGACAACTGACAACTACATGCTCCACATGTTTTCCATTGGCTTCACCAAGAGATACCAAACAAAAACCACGAGCCAAAATCGTGTCAAAAAAAACTCAGTGAAAGAAGAGCAAAAGATCCGATTTGAATTCAAGTTGGATCTACGATCAGTCGGCTCGGTGTGAATCAAGTTTATCAACACAAAACCATGAATGTCACGGCCAACAGCAGTGGCCAAAGTTTAATACAGATACCACTCGGCATACCAAGGTAAATGTGCGTTCACCACAAAGTTTTTTCAAGCGTCGCCGGGACTGGCAGGCTCCACAAAGGTGTCGAGGTCGATTCCGTCTGCCATGCGAGTGGCTGTGTCGAGGAAGGTCTCCATGAAACCTTCGAATCGAAGCTTCTTGGTGTTCGCGACCTGCAACGTCTTCAGTTTTTCTTCACGGGGTTCCTTGCAGTGCACTCGGACCAGAGATAGCGCCACGTCCGCACCACACCGAGCGACAGACTTCTTCCATGCCTGCACACTGCTTGGGACGTCCTCCAGCCGAGTCATCAACCCATCTATTTCACTCCGGGAGTCGTCTTCAGGCCACAGCTCCTTGTCGATTCGGCCGACAACTTTTCTCACGCAGCCAATGAAAGGGCCCACCCTGTTAAGGCGAGAATGCGCTCGGAGCATGTCCCGGTTAGCTTCATCGCCGAGTGGATCATTCAGAACAAGCGATCGTTCAATCTCGGCTGCTTTAGCCTCAACGTCCCAACAGAAATCTGCAAAGAAAAGACAAGCACAAAATAACCGCGGAGTGAACTCCAAAGTCAAAAAGCACTCGGCAAGAACTTACCGCCAAGCAGTGCGACCATCTTCCTCGCCCAGTCGCTGACGTAGTTCTCCTGTGCTCTGCACCGAGTGTTCATCACCTTCTGCTGAGCCATCCAGTCAGATCTCTCCTTCTTCATTTTATCTACCTCGGCCACCAGTGCCTTGTTGGTCTCCGAGGATTCCTCCAAAGATTTCTCTCGGTCAGCAAGAGCCTTCTTCACACCAGCCAGGTCATTCACAGCCACCTCCAAATCCGCAGCAAGCTGAATCTTCTCAGCCTTCAGAGCATTGTACGCAGATCCCATTTACAAGTCTTCTGCCAAATAGACACAAAGGGAGGATCAGACACATTCAACAAGGAAAAAGTCTCGACAGATATGACAAAACAATCAAAGCTCAAAGTTCTTCAGACCCCTGCCGATGCAAGCAATCGACAGCGGTCTCGGGGACTACTGGCATGAAGCTCGAACAGGTCGGCCCTATTGAGCTCCATAACAAACCAACAACACTATGAGATTCCTATCTCTCGACCCGAGTAACACTACTCTCGGGGACTACACCTAGTAGGTGCACTCGGCATGCCCCCACTGGTACCATTCGGGCAGATCAGCTCTGATCTGTTCAGATTACGGAAAATACATATAAAGACAACTGTCGGTGCAAGCACTCAGCAGAAGTCTCGGGGACTACACCCACTGGTTTCACTTGGAGTGAACCCACTGCAAAACCAACCTATTGCATCCGAGTACCTCCTTGTAACACTCAGTGGGTTCCAAGAGGAATGTAAACACTTACTAGCGCACTTACTCGGATGTCGTCCCGACGCTCCAAGCTCTTCTTGTATAGGGACGCGATGGAATCATACGCTCCCTTGGCGTCGCCCACCATCAGCTCCACCTGCACCATGGCGTCCTTGGCAGCTCCTACCTAATCCTCCGGGAGGCATCGGGCGTCATATTGAACAGTCGATGGACCCGGCATGGCAGAAGGCAACCTGGGCATCCCGAGCTCCGCTCCATTAGGTTCCGCCGTGAGGGCCACCATCTCAGTCGGCGGAACCATCTCAGTCGGCGGCACGTTCATGGCGGGATCGGCAGCAGGTTGGATAACCCAGGGACAGGCGCCAAAGCTGGCTCCGACCTCCTTTGGTCGTCATCGTCCAGATGGATCACCTCCGAAGGAAGCCTGGCTAAACAAAATAAAATTACAGAAAAAGGTCAAGATCAAAGACAGCACTCGCGAAACAGTAATGCAGCTCTCAGTGTCATGACAACATACCTTGCTGGGACGTGGCGGCGTTATCCGTGTCCATGGGATCATCGTCCTGGCGCGGCAGAGAGGTGGCGGAGGTAGCAGCTCTGTTGAGTGAAATCCACTCGACGGATAAGCGTGAGTTCCCAAAAAGAGGAGTGCAATCGGATACTGAAGGAAGATCAAAGAGTAAGGATACTTACGCCGAGGCGACCGGAACAGCGATCCTCATCCGACGCAAGGCTTTCCGAGGTTTAGGCCCACTAGGTTTGGCCACCTTGGATGGCTGGTTCGCGGGCTCGGCAGAAGCACCACTGGTTCTCTTCATGCTCCGAGCACTCGGAGCCACGGGAGGAGTTGGTGGAGCACTCGGGGCCGCGGGAGGAGCCGGTGGAGCAGTGGGGTCATGACGGCGCTTGGTTCGGTGCTCTGGTGGTGAGGGTGGCGAGCTCTGCTCCCCATCCTCCTCCTCCTCCTCTTTCGTCTCATCCTCCATCTCCCCACTGCCAGAGACGTACTCGGCGCTATCCGCGCTGCTCTCTTGGCTGCCCTCCTCTTCCTCGGCTGGATTCCCGTTTGAGACTGCAGAATGCCAGTTAGTCCACTCCTGCACAAAACACAGTCGGCAACGTCAGTCAGCGGGACAATAAAAGCAATAAACCTGAGAATATTAAAAGCACTCGACAACATGTACTCACCTCATTCGGAGGAGGGTTTTCGGCGCGGAAGGGCTTCACCCGCCGGGCTCCCACGGGGTTATCACACGCGGCTGTGATGCCGGACCCACGCACTCACAGTCTCCCCGCTCACGTCCTCTGGATGAGACCGAGTGGAATCTGAAAGCCCCGCGTAGTGCCACATGGCGTGGTGCCGGGCCTGCAGCGGCTGGATGCGCCGACCCAGAAAAGTCTCCAGCAGGTCCGTGCCATTGACTCCCTTACGGACGACGGCTATCAGCGCGTCGACCAAAGGCTGGATCTGGATTCTTTCCCCCTTAGAGAGCGCAAGCTTCCTAGGAGGGCCCAGGCAGTCTAAACTGAAAGGTGGCAACCCGCTCGAAGCATTCGGACAAGCAATGTCCTGGCAATAGAACCAAGACGATTGCCAGTTCCTAACTGACTCGGATAGCTGGAGGGAGGGATAGCTACTCTTTGTTTTCTTCTGGAATCCTAAACCCCCGTAGAGCTGGAGGATGTGGGTCTTATCGTTCGACTGGCTAGGCTTTTTGACGGTTTGGGATCTAGCGGAGAAGATATACTTAAAGAGCCCCCAGTGGGGAGGACATCCAGTGAAGCACTCATAGAGGGTGACGAATGCAGCAAGGTGACCTATTGCGTTCGGAGGAAAGTGATGGAGCTGCGACCCGAAGTAAGTCATGATACCTCGGAAGAAAGGATGGGGAGGCAAGGAGAATCCTCTGGCCACATGGCTGAGCAGCAGAACGCGCTATCCCTCCTTCAGCGTCGGCTCCGTCTCGCCTTCCAGCAGCCTTCAGGACTTGTTGACGACCATTCCATGCTCCACCATCTCCAGCACGTCGTTCTCCGTCACCGAGGAGGGGAGGAAATCCCCCTGGATCCAACCGCCGGTAGCGCCCGCTGCCGCCGCTGAGTAGGGGTCGCCCCCTTCTTCTTCTTCTTCTGCGACTCGAGCTTGGTGGTCTGCCACTTCGTCATGGCGAAGGCGACGGATCCGCAGAGGAGGAGGGGAAGGAGGAGGCTTGAGGTGTGCAGAGAGCTGCGGGAGGAGCGAGATTAATGAGAGGAGGATGAGCAGCACAATAGGAAATCCCACCGGGGAGGCTTAAATAGGCTTCTGACTTGGTCACTAATAGGTGGACCCAAGATCTTATCCCCCCAACCGGCCGCTGCAAGATTAGTGAAGAAGATAAAGGCGCGGTAATCGAGGAGGCAAAACCTACTCGATGGCGATGTCGTCATCCCCGCTGAGCGTGCGCCAAGTGAAATTTGAGGATCCCGGAAAATCTGGCGCTGTCAGTTGACCAGTCACGTCGAAAGATTCCGAGGAAGCACTCGGTCCCTGATGGTTCGTTTCATTGGTATATTCACTCGGATCACTGGTTGAAAGGATAAAATGGATCGAGGCAAACAACGCTAAAGTCACCTCCATACCAGTCGGTTCCATACTCCAGACATCACTTCATCGTTCCAACCCCGATCCATTCGGGGACTAATGATGGGGTTATAGTCCGAGGGTAGGGTCATAGGCCTGCCCTATAGGTCCTACCCAAGGAATACCCTTCATAGAGGACAAGGCCCTTAGACAGTTCCGACTGAACTAAGGACGCCCCCATCATCCAGTCGATGACGATCCACTCGGAGCTTATTTAACGTACCGACTGGAATCCACTCTCTACATCGTAACCTCCCAAGAGGGCAACGGTCATACGTTTTCATACACCATCATTAGCATTTAAGGCTTACGTTACCTATAACGTAGGCATTTATTCGCCACTATTCCACCCTTGTCCACCGGGCCATTATGAAGGGCAGCGCACGCTATATAAGCCGCCCTTCCCCACTGGCGCAAGGGTTGGCACTTGCTGTAATCCTATAATCCACTCGACACAAAGCTCCCAAGAGCACTGAGACGTAGGGCTTTTACCTCCACCGTAGAGGGGCCTGAACTCATACATCCTCGCCGTAGCTAAGGCTCTGCCCATCCTTTCGTACCCTATACTTCTACTGTCAGACTTATACCCACGACACATGGTAAATAGAAACCTTGGGTCGAATGTTCAGTCGTAATATAGACATCGGGAACATCTAAATGGGTGCTTTGTTTGATTTCGACTAGCCCTATACGTTCATGAGTCCTTCTAGTGTCCTTCGGCTGCAACCAATAACATATGAAGACTACGATGGTTGGTTGGTTTTCACCATATAATTGAATTTCATAAATTTCTTCAATTCTTCCATTATACTCGGTACCTCCTTCGCCAATAGCAGAGACACCACAATTTGTATATTTTCGGTCGGTCACACATCGCTATTTGTGAAAGGTACAAAAGTGATACCCGTTGATGTTGTATTTCTCAAATGAACGGACTTTATAGTCAAAACAATTAGCGGATTGTCTCAATTTGGCGTCCATAGACTCTGAATTAGCCTACAAGTTTAATATGAAAGGACTTCTCCATTAGCCGCAAATTAGACCAAGAAATGAAATGGTCCATTAATGATAATTACCATTTGTTTGATCCAAGAGATGATACCGGGATAGCCGCCTCCGTGCTTTGCCAGAAGCTCATACTCTTCGACGGAATCCTTTTGGATCACTGCTCCATCCGAGAATTTGGCGACATATCAAATATCTGGGAACAAGATAATTTCAAAGGAATTAGAAGTTGTGGAAAAATGTACCGAGAACTTACTCGATGTGCGGCCGCACTTCTGTTTGGTTGTTCAAGATATACAACAAAATGCTCCGCCATTCTTTGACATACAACGGTATTGTTTTCAAAGCATCGGCTGGTGCGAGCTTCCCTTTGAATAGGCTGAGGTTAGATCCACCTTTTTTAGGGTCACCAACATTGTACCGAGGCTTCGGATTATGCAAATGACGATTCCTGGCTTCGTAGTGTGATGTCATGAAGTTTACCACCTCCTCAGTAATGAATACCTTAGCCATCGACGCTTCAATTCTATGTTTATTTTTACATTTTTCTCAAAGCATCTTCTGCATACTCTCAGTTACAAAGCACCAACGATTTTGCATGGAGCCCGCAAATTTTCCTCCGTCGGGATATGTAAAATCAAATGCTGCATCTGATTAAAGAAGTCTGATGGAAAGATCTTCTCTAACTTATAGAGAAACTCCAGCGCCAACTCCTCCATGTCATCTACCACGCCAGGCGATAGTTCTTTCGCACAAAGAACATGGAAGAAATAGCTCAGCACTACCAGTAAATGCCATTCATCGTTAGGAATTAAGCAAATCGACATCACCGGCATTACCCTCTCAAGCCATATGTATCAATCATGACTCTTGAGACCAAATATTTTCAATTTTTCAAGACTCTCTCCCCTCTTTAGATTTGCTGCATACCCATCAGGGAACATGAACTTCATTTTGGCCCACGAGATAATTTCCCTCATAGCTCCCCTTTTTAGATTGAACGAGGCCTTTTGCTTCGACCAGTTCTGCTTTCCTTTCGATTGTCACATGTTTTGTAATGGTCTATCACATAGAGTCTGCTGATCAACTGTAGCCTTAGGATTATCCTCTGACTTCCCCTCTATGCTCAACAATGTACCAAAAATGGCCTCTCTGATATTCTTTTCAGTGTGCATCATGTCGATGTTGTGTGGAAGAAGGAGGTCTTTGAAGTAAGGTTGACCCCATAAGCATGTCTTGTGAGTCTAGGTTTGTTCCGAATTATACCCCTTGAAATACCCCGGACGCTCCGGATCAGGCTCAAGAGCGTTTAACTGATCCAGGATTTGTTGGTCTGGCAATGCAGGTGGTTCCGAGTTTTTGATAACTGTATGTTTGATAAAGTCCTTCTTGTCTTTTCTAAACTCATGGCGAGGATCCAGGAGCTGTCTATGCAAGTCGAAGCAAGAATACTTCTGACCCGCCTGCAGCATATGAAACTGAAGAGCTGCCATGCATGTGGGGCACGGGAACCTTCCGTGCACACACCGGCCAGCGAATAGCGCATATGCCGGCAAGTCATGCATCGAGGACATGTACCAGACATGCATTTTGATGTTTTCTTTTCAAAATGCGTCGTATGTCTTGAACACATTATCCCAAGCTTCTTGCAATTCATCCTTAAGTGGTTGCATGTACACATTCATATTCTTCCCCGAATAGTTGGGCCCTCGAATTATCAATGTCAGGAATATGTTCTTTCTTCACACAATCTGTCCGCGGGGGAGATTGAGTGGAATGGCAAATACAGGACAACTATCGTATTGGGCTGCCATCATACCGAAGGGATTGAACCCATCTGTGGTGATGCAGACTCGAGGATGCCTTGGATCTGTCGCTTTATCCTGATGTAATACATTAAAGTGCTTCCATGCAATCGCATCTGATGTGTGTACCAACATCTTATTCCCGTCTGCATCTAGTTTGGTTCTTTTGCCCAATTTGTGTAATTTCATCTGTATGGCCGTCTCTTCAACCATGAAAAGACGTTGAAGTCTTGGTATGACTGGCATATACTGAAGAACATTAACGGGGATTTTGGTCTGCCTCTTCTCACCCATATTGTTCTTTATCACAACATACCTGGAAGACATGCAAATGGGACAATAGTTCAACCCCGCATACTCAAGCTTAAATAAGGCACATCCTTTCTCACAGGCATCTATTCTCATAGGCCATCTTAAGTACACTGCATATTTTGTTTGACATGTATACATTTGCAAGCATGACATGGCCTTTGGGTAGAAAGCGTTCAAATAGTGTCATCATCACATTGTAGCATTCTCTACCCAAGTTGAATTGAGCCTTGAGAGCCATTACTTGTGCGATGGCATCTAGCTGACAAAGCTCAGTGAGCTCGTGGAGAGGATGTTTTGAAGACTCCAACATTTCATAGAAGGCCTTTGCAGATTTCTCCATCTCATCGTCCAAATCTCGAGCATCATCAAAGTCTTGCACCATGTCTTCGAACCCGGTACCATTTTCGTTGGTGTGACGACGAACCACCTCAGCTCTAGTACATTGTGCAGACTCACCATGAAATGTCCACACCGTATCATCAGATGTAAAACCCCTCGTTTGCAGCTGTTTACCCATTTCAACCTCTACCATCTGTTTAAAGTTCTCGCTCCCATGACACGGGCATCAGGTTTTTATCTGGCCATTTGCAAATGTGGCTTCCACAAACCCCTTGGTTTTTCTTAACCATTCTTTGGTCATCTATTTCTAATTAGTTTGACCGATGTATATCTATGAGCAATCACCCATGTTGGTAATAGCACTGACAGTAGGTGCACCAAATTCATATACATCAAGTTATGTAGAATGTAACTCCGACTAGATACAGAACTAATTATTTCAATAATATTTTTACGCCACGATAATATTTTTTACCATACAAAAGGGAAACGGGATTGAATCTATCTCTAATAGGTAAAGATGGGTCCTAATCCCACCCGAATACGTGTAGATCAGGTTTGTTTCCCATGCTCTGCTCTCGATCCGATGCTAAATTTCAACAACACCTCCTTGTTGTTCTCCTAATACACGTCTTAGCAACAAGACGAGAGAATGTGTACCCAGAGAACAACGGGGTGGCGCTTACAAAATTTTCCTCGGACCAAAGTAGAGCACGGGAAACGAAACCCAATCTACATGTACTCAGGATGTCCATGGATAACATGGACAATTAGAAAGGATGGCGGTTACAAATATGCAAAGACATGCATATTTACAGATGTCGCCCTTTCGAACGGGAGATACCTAGGTTACGAGACTTGACATTCAAGTAAAATCTAGTGGCATCGGCACAATAACCGGAACAAAGCAAATAGGGGAGGAGGAGAGGACAGTCAAGCTCACCCCTAGAACATAGAGGCGATAGTGGACCGACGATGGCAACGACAACGGGGCCAACGGTGCTCCTGGAGGAGAAGAAAAGATGCTTGCCCATGAAAAGCACCAGCACGACCAACATAAGCACCATTTTTTGTATTCTCTCCCATAGGGTTACTCATCAATACAAGGAAACACATAAGAGTCGACTCTAATTATTGTACGTAGACTAATTTCTTGGGCACGAGGCAGCTTGTTGGATCTGTGCCCACGGCCATCGAGCCATGGTCAATTTTATGCCATGGCAATTTCTTTAGTTTTGGGATGTGTTGGTGGTTTGCGATAACGAACCCGTGTGACCCTAGTACAATAGACAATGACATTAGTTTTGCTCTCAAGTTTAGCTCTTATCGTATCTAGTAGTGATGAGAGTTCAAACAACCACCAGCGTGTTATAGTGTGCTAATGCCATTGGTTTGAGGCTTACGATGTCCACCCATGCATATCATCAAAGCTGTACAAGGATGCTAAACCGTGTGTAACATAATATATGTGAAATCATTAAGTTACTTCTTCAAGAAATAAATACTGAAATAACACAAGCCCATCTTTCACACTACAATCAGAATCATTGACCTAGTATTATACATCACATTTCAGTTAGATTGATCTAGAATTCCAAACTGAACCAAGAAGCATATAAAATATGATTTAAACACACTCTATAGTTATTGGCTTTCACTCCAAAGAATGCTGAAAATCACTATAATTTCTTCCTATTTGTGGTAAAGTGTAGGTTCTCAAGCTTCGTGAAAAAGAAAAAATAACAAATGAACCATCACTTCACCTAGTGACCTCTTGTAGTTAAGTAGCGATTATTCTTTAAACAAAATGTGAGATATTTAATATGTACTTTATCTTGCAAAAAATATATATTCAATAACTTTCAAATAGAATACAAGAACCCATTTGTGTCTTTCTCTATTTGGGTCATCTAGCATGGAGTAGCTCGGTGATTGCTAGTAATGTAATCTTTGCTTCATTTATGTGGTATTTTCACGTCGATTTGGAGCACAATCAATATAGGTCATTTCACGGTTTGACTTGCTTAATGCAGATTTCAACAAGATCAGATGACTTCATTATTGACACCCTTAAGCTACGCATATACATCGGTTCCTACTTGAAAGAAATTTTGAAAGACCCAACCAAGAGAAAGGTTTTTCTTAACCATCAAATTTTGTCAGTCTTTGTGCACTTTAAGATCCTTTTCCTCACTTGTTATAGGGGAAATAGGTAATGCACAAAGCATATCGTGATATAATGTGGCTCCAGCAAAACTACAAGTATATGTGTGCAATCTTTTTGACACATGACAGGTACTGTTGAAAATAGGTTATACCATAATTCTTAATTGTGACCATGTGTTTTTGTTTTTATGCATTCTCCTTCGAAAACCTACTTTTTTGTTGCCATTTTAAACTTATGTTTGACTTTCCTATCTAACACCAACCAGGCTTCAAGGGTTTTACAGATGGAACGAAACAGGGAACACCTATTACATCATTTCTGTGGAGTCACATCGAATAAAATGTACATCTCATTCACCCATAATGTTTAGAAATACATGCTGACCTCCCTAATTACTTACCATGATATTTGTTTATGACCAAAGCGAACATTTTCTTGTAGATATCAAACTACAAATTGGAGGTCAAGGCCCCTGTTTGATCAAATGATCAATTATTGTGCATATAAACCATATATTCCATTCTTTAGTTTAGTCATTGTTCTACTCGGTAAAGAAACAGAGCACGTTCCATGGGTTAATCATCAAATCTGCCAAAACTAGAAAATTGCACTGAACCTTGGAGGGGGGATGGACCCACGGTCGTTGAGGAGGGCCGCAGTGGTGGAGGACAGCCACAAGGAGGGGTCGTTGCGGCCTAGATCCAGCGATGGGACATTGCCTTCTGGATCCGGCCCTGGCACGTGTTGCAGGAAAGGGAGGGAGGTGGCCGTCCTGGGCGCCTGTTGCAGGAAAGGGAGGGAGGTGGTCGAGAGAGGGAGGGAGGAGGTGCAGCCGTGGGGGGAGGGAGAGAGGACAAAGCAGGCGGTAAGGGAAGGAGGTGGGGAAGGGAGGGAGGTGCGATGGTGGTGAGTATGTGCGATGGTGGCTGAAGGTGGCGCCGACGGTTGTGGGGTGGAAGAAGGTGGGGGAGAGAGCGGGGGTACGAGCTAATGGCCGTTAGATAGGCAAGGGCTTTGTCGTCTGCCAGCAGAGGGCAAAGAGACTAAAGGCAGACGGCAAAGAAATCCATTTGGCCTAGTTAGCTCCACGGTCTAGTGGTGCCTAGCTACGCTCTTTGTCGTCTGCCTTTAGGCTCTTTGTCGTCCGTCAGCAGACGACAAAGAACATACTGGCAGCAGATAGTATCTTTGTCGTCTATTGGCCGATGGAAGATAATGTATTGATGGCAAATAGTATATTTGCCATCAGTCTAATCTTTGCCGTCTATTTTGTGGAAGTAGGCAGAAAACAACTTCTTTTCCATTAGCAAGCACATGACAAAGAATGGACTGGTGGAAAAGAAGCTCATTCCAGTAGTGTTACCTTCAAATTTTCCTTATCTCATGAGGGTTGCCCATGTTTTACCCCGGGGGATGGGGAGCTTTGATCTTTTTCCATAGGTGTTGTCTTGCCAGTTGCTCACGGTAACACGACTCCAACCATGGCATCCACCCATTCGATCCAAGGGCACAATCAGGAAGGCTTGTTCACCGGGATTGGTGGGTGACTCGGGACGAGATACGCTATTTGTAAAGCTACTGTTGGGGTCATTTTCTCTTCCTTGGGGTTCTACCTCTCAAGAACCTTTTCTTTCTCGGTTGGTATCTTGGTTAGGGTTTGGGGACGACAAGGCATCTGACCCTCGCCGACCATGGTTGTATATTTGGGTGGGGCGGAGAACTTTGGGAGCGAGAAAGCATTACTCCCCTACCTGGCGTGCTAGATGTCATAGTGTAAACTTAGGACACTAGGGATCGAGGATACCCTTTTATAGGTGAGTTCGACTAGGGGCTAAAACAACTTTCCTCACCATGATCAAAGGATCACACAAAGACACAAGGAATTTTTTAAAAAGTTCGGGGTGTCATGTTATCTTAAAACCATACTTCCTATTATTATTGATATTGAATGGAGGGATACAAGTGATGTCTCGGGATGCGACCAGTGGTGGTCGTAGTCCTAGCTAGAGTTCCCGAGCAATCCTAACTCTAGCCTTCTCGTCTAATCTTTTGTGTAGCTACTACTGGTACTCTCCTTGGGATTTGTAGGTGTATGCCAATGTGTTAGACGTTTGTTGTCCTCTAAGTGACCTTGGTACCATAATGGTCGTGTAACATGTCTGAACGGGTGTACAAGTTTGTAGGCGAGATGTGCAATTTGTTCTCTTTATTGTGCGTCAGTAGATGACCTGACACCATGAAGTGTTAGGTGCTCGAGTGCTTTTGCTTGATGCGATACGTAGCACCATCCTCCTTTGGTTCAAGGGACAAGCCACGGTCTAGTTACATCATTTTGACCAATGGGACCCACCCCTCACCAGCTCGAAATGCCCGTCCATCTCATTCTTCGTAATGATGGCGGCGGACCATTTCATATGGCCTGGGCGGACACTAAATTCTCAATCGGTGGACTATGCCGCAAGGTTTGCCTACTCTTGGGACATGTTTGTTGGATGCTCGGGACTCCGACATTTGATATTGTCACTGTTGGTGTCGTGGTTTTCTCACGGCAGATGTCCCCGTGAAAGGACTTAAAGATGGAGCCATCGCACCTTGGTGGCGACTCAAAGGGGGTGAGCGAAAGCGAGACTCAGATTTACCCAGGTTCGGCCCCTCGTGAGGAGGTAAAAGCCCACGTCCTGATTTGTGTAGATTGATGATGGTTTCGATTACAAGGAGGGCGTAACTCGCCTGACCTAGCTCTCGATTATCTCTAACCCGCCTGACCTCTCCCCGTGACTCGCCTTTATATACAGGTCGAGGCCCTAGGGTTTACAAAGTCCTGCTCTCCTACACTTGGCAGTTTTCCTTATAGCTAAGTCGCCATGCTCCTCACGACTCAAAGCTTCCTTGACATTCCATTATCCGTACGGTCTTCTGAACCGCCATACAACTCTTGGGCCCCCGGACACATGACCAAAGGTGAGTCACCCCTTTGGTGACCCGGCCCATTAAGGGTGGGTTACCCACAGGTAACATCCCCAACATTAGGCCCTAGATTTGTCATGAATTTATTCGTGTCAAGAAACTCCCTTCACTCTTGGGGCGACTGTCCTTATTCCCAGTCTTCGACGAACGCTTAGCCGCCATTTGCGGCACTCTAGCCTGAGTCGCCATACAGTGACGTCTCGTCTCCTCTGTTCCAGTTCCCAAACACTGTAACTGTGAGCGAATCTTTCTCCCATAATTGTTTATCCCGAAAATCTAGGCGCCATCATTGCATTTACTGACTTGTCGCCTCGATTCCCGCATTGATAGCCTCGTTTCCCGTTCTTGCTCCTTAAATACCGAGGGAAATGGGGGGAAGAGGGACCTCGTCAGCTACCCCCATTCCTCCTTCGTCTTCGCCTTCTTCTGCGTGCACCGGCCTCCCGACATCGTCTCCGAGCTCCAGCATCCCGGCGTCATCCTCGACTCCACCGCCTGGAACCATCCTCGGCTCTCGGAGTTTTCCTCCATCGATCGCGGCTCCCCCGTCGGCAAGGAACACGAAGGACCAAGCCTCCGTTCCCGGCAGCAATCCCTGTTCTGAGGTATGTTTCTTCCCTATCTTAGGTGTAGACCAAGTCCTCCATGGCCGTAGCTCTTAAATCCATGGCAGGACGAACATCTCTAGATATGTTAGATCTGCACTCCATTACCATGGTTAGCTTCAGATTGCAATAGGCATCGACCATTGTAATGTCAACTCCCTGTTAGTTCAAAAACCCGAGCTCTGTCGACCAACTCTGTAGTTATACTGTGCGTGCAGTTTATCGCCATTACCTCGGATAATATTTCTGTATTTTTTACCAGTCCGTAGATCTGTAGCTTTCCGCCCATCCATTGGAACATGTTTTTTCACCCATCGAAAATATCTCTAAGGACGAGAACGTTTTTCAAGAGTCGCCTTTTAGCTTCAACCTTTATGGCGACTCAGTTTAATTACCGTAGTCAGGACGCTCCCTTTCTTTCGGTCTGGCGGGCGAGTTACTAAACTCTTTCTGAACACCATGGACCCGTACCAGCGGGTTAGAATACTTTCTAATCTTTGCTGAGACGCCCCGCACTCCATTTTTTTTTGTCATGGCCATCATGAAGTGTGATTGGTTACCAACCAAAGTCGACGACACCACACTTGAGAAATACGTCGAGGCAGGTCTCCTTGACAGTAAAGAGGTTATTGGTTGGAGAACCGCCCCGGGCGAGCCAATTCCCAACCCGAGGCCAGGAGAAGTGGTGATCTTCACCAACTACCTCGAGCGTGGTTTTAAGCCGCCTGGATCAAAGTTTTTCCGACATGCCCTGCACTTCCTCAACCTTCATCCTCAAGACTTAGGACCCAATTCCATCACCAATTTATGCCTATTCCAAGTCTTTTGTGAAGTGTACTTACAGAAAGAACCCTCGATCCGTTTGTTCTGGAACTTCTTCCACTTAAACCGCCAGACCGAGTTCTCCAACGATCCTAACCATGAGCTTGGAGGAGTAAACGTTCAGAGACGTCGCGAGCGTGGATTTCCGGCAGTTCTTTTGCCCAACCACCCCAAAGGATGGGCCTAGTCATGGTTTTACTGCAAAAACACTGCTCCACCAGGCGAGAATCCTCTTCCGGGTTTCAGAGCAGATCGCGTGCCTATGGATTTTAAATTCCCTAACAAGCTCAATGAAGAAGAAGAGTCAGAGTTCATTCCTCTTTTTTTGGATCTGAAATTCTTGTACAACAATGGGCTCATCGGGATCGACCTGTTCTTCTGCCGGATAGAGTGGAATATCCTTCCCTTGAGCCGCCGTGATGGGTTGATGTGTGATTATGATGGCACTTTAGAGCATCCACAGCACGCCAGTCGCCGCCAACTTTCAGAGAGTGAAATCGTCGGAGTCATCAAGAGATTAGCGCGCGAGTCTCTGGAAGAATGCGCCAAGATCGGCCTTAGAGGGTTCTGCAGTACCAACTCGGTGCCTCCAGTAACTATCTAAACCGCCATCTGTCTTGTTTATGCTTTAGAAACTTTTGTGGTTTAGAGACTTGCCTCTGTTTGTCAGAGAACTAATGTGTTTTGGAGGAGGGGTCCCAAAGTCGCCCCCTCAAAGTCTACCAAGCCGCCACCCAAGAAGAAGAAGACGGTGAGCAGGAAGAAAACCGCCATCAAAGATTCATCCTTTGTTGGCGACTCTCATGCAGACGAGGCTATTTCTGAGGTAAGGTTTTTTCCTTGTCCCTTCTCCACATGTTCCGACTTAAGTTTATATCATATATATTTTCATGTAGGGTGATGACGATGAGCGCAAGAATGACGCAGTCGAAGTAATTTCCATTTCTTCCGACTCACCTTCTTCTTCTCCTAGACCAGCCAGGCGGATCTGCGGAAAAGTGCCCATATCACACCCTCATGCTTATATGGACCCTGATTTCCTTCTGAAGAAAGCAAGATTCACCGCCTCTCGCAAGACCTGCAGTCGTTCTGGCGACTTGATCACTGGACTGCCCAAGAAGACGACCGGTCGCAAACGGACCCGTGAGTTACGCGTGTCTTGTCATATCTTTTGAAGTGTGAAATATAACCCACCATCCTTGTGACTTTCAAATCTTTGTCCTGCCAGACTTCTCCTCCCTCATCTAGTGACTCGGCTATCTCTGCTCTCCCACCGATGATTCGCGTGCAATGGTAAGTTTACACTGTTAACCCAAATTCTTTGAAACCATAACATGTGCTTTAAACCTTGGCGCTTTATTGCAGGGCGCAAGAAAAGAAAAGGAAAACCGGCGATTCTCCTCCTGCACAACAATCATCTGATGCCTTAGGTGCGGACAAATCTATTCATGAGGCTCAAAGGGAGGAGAAGGTGGCTTGCGGCATTCCTGCACGCGAGATTCCCGATGCCCGGGATTACTCACCTGTCATCTTGAGAGAAACTGATGCACCGAATAACCCGCCAAGCCCTCTCAAGGCGACTGACGATCCACACGTCATGGTCACCGGCTTTGGCTATTCTACTCCTCCAACTGTGTGCTCTCCAAACATATATCAAAGGGAAGTCACCTTTCTCCTGATGGCGACTCAGAACACCTCAAACTTCCTCAATACGAGAAGCTGGAGTTCAACCAACTATGCTCTGGCTTCACAACTCACCTGGAGAAGGATTTTGAGCTGAACAAAAGCCTGCTCCGACTCATGAAGATCTAACACGAGGTATGCGGATATATGTTTCTATATTCATTAGCCTTCCAAGAGCCGGGTCATATTTTTAGAAGATGGGCTGGGTATTGTAATAAAAAACTTCAACCTGTAGCCCCCAAGGGTCGGGACATCTTTTTTGAAGATGGGTCGGGTCTTGAATTTAGAAAACTTCAACATGTAGCCCCCAAGGGCCGGGTCATCTTTTTAGAAGATGGGCCGGGTCTTGAATTTAGAAATTTTCAACCTGTAGCCCCCAAGGGCCGGGTCATCTTTTTAGAAGATGGGTGGGGTCTTGTATGTGGTATGACTTTTTGATAAAAAATCATACATTAGCCCCCAAGTGTCAGGAGTATTGCTTGCAAAAATTCTGAGACTTGTCCCCCCAAATATTATGTGCAGGAGTCTATGGCCCAGAGTGAGGCGGCGGTAGCCAAATTGAAGAAGAATTTGACTGGTCAGCAGGATGCTTACTCTGGGCTAGAGGCTAAATCCCGCTTGCTACAGGCCGAGTTAGAAAAAAATGAAGGCTGACCACGAGAAGTTGGAGAAGAAAGCAAACGCCGACCAAGCCGCCCTCTTGAAGCGTACTAAATAGGGAGAAGAAAAATTGAAAGCCGCCCAACAGGAGCTGACTGGCTTGAAAACGTATATATCCAATATGACAGTCGCCATGTTCGATAAGTTTGATTGCTGCATGCCTTTTTGATTAACCATGTTGGGATTAGAAGTGACCAAATACTTATGCCTTTGTTGCAGGTGCCCGAGCCGTCAAACTGCCAAACGACTGTATGACCAAATTGAGGGCCATATATACTTTTGTTGAGCAGCTGTACACGGGAGGCATGTTAACAATCAAGGCAGTGATGGGCAGTAAGGAGACAACAATGACCATCAAGCAAATGCTCGGCTTCCTGTCCACACTGCCTCCTCAAGTAGAAGAATTAAAGAGATTATCCGCCCGAACAGGTGTGTTGAACACCCTAAGTCGGTGCCTTGCACATGCCCCAGAGCTCAAAACTGAGGAAATAGTCTCCGGTTACCCTGAGCTGAAGGTTGATGGTACAAAATTCACCGAAGAGGATTATAAAAGAACCATCGTAGAGTCGCGCGTCGCGGCGACTCAACTGGCGGCGACTTTTGACCTGAAGAAGTATCAATCCGCCTATGATGAGAATAGAAAGAAAGTGACACCTCCGTCTTATCAAACTGCCATCCTGGTTCCCATTCGCCCCAAGAATCCTTTCAATCTTGATCTGGACCTGCCTCAATTCCTGGCTGAGGAAGATGAATTCATCGCCTTATCCAAGTCAACTCGAAGCTGGGCGATTTGCGAATTGAAGGTGGAGAAACCTCAAGGCAAGGCGACTCGGCAGCGGATTAACTTCTGCAGGGATTCTTCCTTTGCTAGAGAGTGATACCCATTTTGGCTGTGAGAGCCATGTAATTATCTTGCTAGTGTGGATGAAACACCAAACACGCCATATTGTCTTCTGGATGGAACCCACATTTTAGTTCCTGAATCTTTTATGACTCGCCTGCGACCTTTGCATGAATCAAGCAATGGCTCCAAATTTGTCCTGTTCTGTTAGAAAAACAATACCTTTACTTCAGCAAATGTATGTCCAGGAATAAACCAGCCCCCTGGGTCATGGCGAGAAACAAATCAGCCCCCGGGTTTAGGGAAAAACATGAGCCAGGGCGAGTTATAATCAAGGCCAGTGCAAAGAAAAGTTTATCGACTCAATGAGTTTCGATAGGATAAGACGGGTTTAAAATACTCCAGTGTTACCCTCAGGAAGCTTTCGAAGAAAGCTTTCTTATTTTAGACCGGTTGATCAGGCGCGAGTCAATGCTTCTGTGAAGCGGGTTCGATGAACCAATGGTTTCTCTATTTTCCATGTGTGACTCTGGCCGGTACCTTTTATGTTTTAACCAAGGCGAGTTCAGGGTCCAAATAACAGATTGACTCGCCTTGAGTACATAGGTCCATGTGGTGACTTGTTCAACACACAGTCCAGTATAACCATTTGTAATGCGGTAATTTTTCGCTAGCCAAAAGGGTATTCAGGCTGAACTCAATGAGTGGAAGCCCCCAAGTGACCTACGGTTTAGGAAGAAACCAGGCATAGGATTACAGAAGCGTATACGCTCTTACTGCAAAACGACTTGGGGACTGGTAGCCCCCAAATAAGCCGGTTTTACTTCTCAAAAAACCATATAAGGCGCCCATGTTTGAACCGTGCGACATGGCAACTTTTGGTCCTCTTTGGCTTACCAGCATCCAGTTTTGAAATAAGTGGAGCATGGCGACTTATGCTCTCTGATGCTGATAGTGTCCATGTTTGGGCGACTTATAGAACAATAAAGACTCATGCTTTCAAAAGCTCAAACGGCGAAGGACCCCGAAATTCGTGGGTGCCGGCTTTATTGCTTTCATAATTCATGTATTACAGAAGACTTGATAAAATAGAAAAAAGGGGAGCTCATGGCTCTATGTATAGTAAGGCCGTAGATGGGCTATGTTCCAGGGGGGAGTTGTCTCAACCTCCGTGGTTGGTCGATCTGGACGAAGATCCATCAAATAATAGGAGCCGTTCCGAAGATTCTTGCCGACGACAAACGAGCCCTCCCATGGAGGCGACAACTTGTGCATACCGGTATGATCTTGAATCAAACGGAGCACTAAGTCGCGTTCTTGAAAAGCTCGGCTCTTGACCCGGCGGCTATGATAACGGTGTAGATCTTGTTGATAAATCGCCTACCGTGACGCGGCCAAGTCATGTTCCTCCTCCAAGGCGTCTAGTGAGTCTTGCCGTGCGGACTCGTTATCCTGCTCCACATAAGCGCTGACTCGCGGAGAATCATGTTTGATGTCGCTAGGTAACACCGCTTCTGCCCCATAGACCAGGAAGAAGGGAGTAAAACCCGTGGAGCGGTTTGGAGTCGTCCTGATACTCCATAGAACTAATGGCAATTCTTCCACCCAACATCCTGGCGTGCGTTCCAAGGGTACCATGAGTCGGGGCTTAATCCCTCGTAATATTTCCTGGTTCGCCCTCTCTGCTTGTCCATTAGACTGGGGGTGCGCCACCATAGAAACATCAACTCGGATATGCTCCCGTGAGCAAAACTCTTGCATTGCACCTTTGGAAAGGTTGGTACCATTATCTGTAATGATACTATGTGGATATCCAAACCGGAAAATTTGCCTTTTCAAGAATTTGACAGCCGTCTCGGCGTCGCAACTGCTAACAGGTTCTGCTTCCACCCATTTGGTAAATTTGTCAACTGCCACCAAAAGATGAGTCTTTTTATTAGACGACATTTTCAAAGGACCAACCATATCAAGCCCCCAGACTGCAAACGGCCAAGTGATTGGTATCATCCGCAATTCCTGAGCCGACACATGCGTCTGTCGCCCAAACCGTTGGCAGCCATCAAATCGGCGAACGATTTCCTCCGCATCTGCGTGAGCCATCAACCAATATAACTCATGCCCGAAGGCTTTAGAAACCAAGGATCGTGATCCAGCATGATAACCGTAGTCGCCTGCGTGAATCTCGTTGAGGATCATACACCCTTCCTGAGAAGAAACGCATCTTTGGAATACTCCGGAGGTGCTACGCTTATGTAACTCACCATTGTGTATGACCATAGATTTGCACCGGCGGGTAACTTGGCGAGCTAGTAACTCGTCGGCAGGTAATTCGCCTTTGGTGAGATATGCCATATAGGGAATCGCCCAATCCGGAGTAGCATGAAGAGCCGCCACAAGTTGAGATTCGGGGTATGGTACCGCCAGGTCTTCTTCCGAAGGCAGTTTGACTGACGGGTTATATAATATATCCAAAAAGACATTGGGAGGAACCGGCTTACGCTATGAACCGAGGCGGGAAAGAGGTTCCGCTCCTTCATTAAGCCGTCGATCGATGTGGTCCACTTGGTAGCCACTGAAATGACCCGCCACGTTCGACATAGCCCGTCTGTAAGCCGCCATCAAAGGGTCTCGTCAATCCCAAGTGCCAGAAACCTGCTGTGCCACCAGATATGAATCGCCCAAGCATCTCACTCTCGTGATGTTCACCTCCTTGGCGAGTCGCAAACCATGAAGCAAAGCTTCGTATTCTGCTGCATTGTTAGTACATGGAAACATGAGTCGGAGGACATAGCAGAACTTATCACCGCGAGGCAAAGTTATCACCTCAAAAGCCCCCGAGCCTTCCAACTGTCCGGACCCATCAAAGTAGATGGTCCAATATGTAAGATCTGGTCTTTCCTCAGGGATTTGTAACTCGGTCCAATCATTTATGAAGTCCACTAGCGCTTGAGACTTGATAGCTTTCCTGGGTGTATACCGAATCTGATGAGGACCCAGCTCGATAGCCCATTTAGCAATCCATGCAGTGGCTTCTCGGTTATGTATAATATCGTCGAGGGGAGAGGAGCTGACAACCGTGACCGGGTGTTCCTGAAAGTAATGTTTCAACTTTCGACTCGCCATGAACCAAAAACCAACTTTTGCCAATGCGGATAACGTTGTTTGGAGAGACTAAGGACTTCGCTCATGAAGTATACCGGCCTTTGGATGGGGTATTCCTTCCCTTCCTCCTTTCGCTCGATAACTATCGCCACGCTGACGGCTCTGGAATTGGCCGCAATGTATAGGAGCATAGGCTCTTTGTCTGTCGGGGCCACTAGCATCGGCGGGTTAGCTAATTGCTGCTTCAAGGCCTGGAAAGCATCGTTGGCCTCGTCCGTCCACACGAAACAATCGGTCTTCTTGAGTAGCTGATAGAGAGGGATGGCCTTCTCCCCAAGGCAACTTATGAAACGGCTCAAAGCCGCGATTCAACACGCCATGCGTTGTACTTGTTTAAAGTTGGCTGGTTTCTGCTACTGCAACAAAATACCTTCCAACGGCGCC
Organism: Hordeum vulgare subsp. vulgare; assembly: GCF_904849725.1. Taxonomy (NCBI): domain Eukaryota; kingdom Viridiplantae; phylum Streptophyta; class Magnoliopsida; order Poales; family Poaceae; genus Hordeum; species Hordeum vulgare. The sequence goes on from NC_058518.1 coordinate 88,116,329, forward strand.
AGAAACACGTGCTGACGGGAGATTGTTCTTGTCTTGATTCTCCTCAGCAACGGCACCAGGAATCCTTCTACTATGGCTACGCCTTTAGGGACTTCCTAGGAAAATATGCAAAGGATTTCCACGTGGCCTTGGAGCCTTGCCTTGGTGTTCCCTCGAAGCGGAAAGGGTGATGTAGCGCAACGGTGGTAAGTATTTACCTCAGTTTTGAGAACCAAGGTATCGATCCAGTGAAGGAGTATCACAAGTGCCTGCACAAACACAAAGAACCTGCTCCCAACGCTATGAAGGGGTTGTCAATCCCTTATAGATTGTTCGCAAAGTGAGAACTGAAGGCAACAAAGTAACAAAGCAAAGTAAAAGCGGAGGTGTAAACGATAGATGTGAATAGACCCGGGGGCCGTAGTGTTTACTTGTGGCTTCTCTCATGAAAGCAAGTAGACGGTGGGTGAACAAATTACTGTTGAGCAATTGATAGAACCACGCAAAGTTGTGACGTCATCTATGGCAATGATTATATCTATAGGCATCACGTCCAAAACAAGTAGACCGATACTTTCTGCATATAGTACTATTACTCCACACGTCGACCGCTATCCAGCATGCATGTAGTGTATTAAGTCCAAAAGAACAGAGTAACGCCTTAAGCAAGATGACATGATGTAGATGGACAATCTCATATCAACGATAGAGCCCACCTTGTTACCCTTGATGGCAACTACTCAATGGTTGCCTTGCTGCCCCTACTGTCAATGGGAAAGGTCACCACATGGTAAGAACCTAAAACCAAGCACTTCTCCCATTGCAAGAATCATAGATCTAATTGGCCAAACAAAATCCAAGACTGGGAGAGACTTACAAGGATATCAAATAATGCATATAAGAAATCAGCAAAGACTCAAATATATATCATAGATATTCTGATCACAAATCCACAATTCATCGGATCTCGACAAACACACCGCCAAATAGGATTACATCGGATAGATCTCCATGAAGATCATGGAGAACTTTGTATTGAAGATCCAAGAGAGAGAACAAGCCATCTAGCTACTAACTACGGACCCGTAGGTCTGAAGTGAACTACTCACGAGTCATTGGAGGGGCGATGATGATGATGAAGAAGCCCTCCAACTCCAAAGTCCCCTCCGGCAGGGCGTCGGGAAGGGTCTCCACATGAGATCTCGCAGAAACGGAAGCTTGCGGCGGCGGAAAAGTATTTTCGAGGCTCCCCTGATTTTTTTTCTGATTTTTAGGGAATATATAGGCGCAAGATCTAGGTCAGGGGGGCGCCAGGGAGGCCACAAGCCTGCCCACCGCCGCCTCCCCCTGGTGGCGGAGTGGGGGCTTGTGGGCTCCCTGTAGCCCTCCTGGCTTGTCCCAGAGGCCCCCTGATTTTATTTCGTTCATGAAAAACTCATTTCGGGGATTTTATTCCGTTTGGACTCCGTTCCAAAATCAGATCTGAAAAGAGCCAAAAACACAGAAAAAACAGGAACTGACACTTGGCACTGAATTAACAAGTTAGTCCCAAAAAAGATATAAAAGGTACATAAAACATCCAAAGATGACAAGATAACAGCATGAAACCATCAAAAATTATAGATACGTTTGAGACGTATCAAGCATCCCAAGTTAACTCCTGCTCGTCCTCGAGCAGGGAAGTGATAAAGAATGAATTTTTGATGCTTTCATGCTACCTAGCATAGATGTCCTTTGTAACTCCTCTTATGTGACGTAAATGTTCAGATCCATTAGATTCAAAACAATAGTTTGCTATTGACGTTGAAACAATAATAATTCAAGCAAACTAGCAAGGTAATCATGAACTTTCAAAATAACAAGGCCAAAAGAAAGTTATCCCTACAAAAGCATATAGTTTGGCTATGCTCTATCATCATTGCACAACAAATTTAAATCATCCACAACCCCGGTATTGGCCAAGTAATTGTTTCACACCTTTACTTTCTCAAACCTTTTCAACTCTCACGCAATACATGAGCGTGAGCCATGATTATAGCACTATAGATGGTGTGAAGTGTGGTGGAGGTTGCAAGACAAAAAAGGAGAAGATGGTCACATTAACTAGGCACAATGAGCAGTGGAGATGCTCATCAATAGATATCAATGTGAATGAGTAGGGATTTCCATACAAATGATGCACTAGAGCTAAGAGTAAGTGAAAGCTCTTAACGAAAACTAGTGGGTGTGCATCCAACTTGCTTGCTCACGAAGACCTAAGGCAATTTTGAGGAAGCCTATGATTGGAATATACAAGCCGAGTTATATAATTAAAATATCCCACTAGCTATATGGTGGTGACAAAACGAGAGACTCTCAATCATGAAGATCATGGTGCTTAATATGCACAAGTGTGGAAAAGTGGTAGCATTGTCCCTTCTCTCTTTTTCTCTCATCTTTTTGGTTGGCTCTTTGGCCTCTTTTTTTTCGTGGGCATCTTTGGCCTCTTTTATTTCCTCACATGGGACAATGCTCCATTAATGATGATCATCACACTTTCAACTCAAAACTTAGAAAAACGATGACTCTATATGGAATGCCTTCAGTAGTGTACCATGACAATGATCTAGCATGGCATAGACATTAATGGAAACATCATGCTAGCTATCTTATGATCATGCAATGGCAATGTAAACGTGGTGGCACATGTCATGGTGGTAGTCGCATGGCAATATATCTCGGAATGACTTTGAAAAAGGCATAGTAGGTAGGTATGGTGGCTGTTTTGAGGGAGGCTAATGGTGGGTTTTGTGCACCGGCGAAAGTTGCACGACACTAAGAAGATAGTGATGGTGGAAGGTGAAAGTGCATCTAAACCATGGACTGAACATTAGTCATGAAGAACTCATATACTTGTTGCAAAAGTTTTATTAGTAATCGAAACAAAGCATTCAACGCATACTCCTAGGGGAAGGGTTGGTAGGTATAAACCATCACGCGATCCCGACCACGACGCAAAGGATGACAATCAATAGACTAATGATGCTCAGATTTCATCAAATAGCGGTTCACCATACGTGCATGCTACGGGAATCACTAACTTCAACACAAGTATTTCTAGATCGACAACACCTTACTAGCATAACTTCAATATTACCACAACCATATCTCAAAACTAATTGAGAGGAATCAATCTTCTCTAACTATTCAATGCACATGAAGGTGGAAGTTTTCGTATCCCTTTGGATAACTACCCCTTTTGAGACTAATTTCAAAGCATAGATCAACTACCAAGCCACGCACCACTGTGCTCTAAAAGATATAAGTGAAGCACATAGAGCAAAAGTATCTAGCTCAAAAGATATAAGTGAAGCACATGTGACCTGAATTGTCTACCAAAAGATATAAGTGAAGCTCGACAAAATCACGGTGTGTGCATGTCTCTCTCTCTAGGTGTGCAGCAAGGATGATTGTGACAAAACAAAAATAAAAGACTCCTACGATACAAGACGCTCCAAGGAAAAATACATAACATGTGGTGAATAAAAATATAGCCCCAAGTAACGTTACCGATGGATTGAAGACGAGAGAGGGGATGCCTTCCCGGGGCATCCCCAAGCTGAGGCTTTTACGGTATCCTTGAATCTCTTGGGGTGCCTTGGGCATCCCCAATCTTGAGCTCTTGCCACTCTTTATCTCTTTGTCCATAAGAACTTCACCCAAAACATGAAAACTTCACGACACGAAACTTAAACAGAAACTCGTTATAACATTAGTATGAGAAAGCAAACCACCACTTCCTTAGGTACTGTAGCAAACTTAAATTCTAATTGTGCTTATGTTGGGTTACTGTATTTTCAATCTTCCATGGCTAATACCCCCCGATACTATCAAAAGTTTCATAAAATAAGCAACCAACACAACAAAAAATAGAATCTGTTAACACCAGACCAGTCTATAGAAATCTGTATATTTCGTTTACCTCTAGTACTTCAAAACTTCTGACAAATTACAACAGTCTGAAGAATTTGTGTAGCAATCAGCAGGAAAAAGAATCAACTCAAAAGCTCTTACAGAAAGTTTATGTATTTTCCAGCACGACCAAACGATCATCCCCAAGACTAATCATAACGGTTTTGCTTGGCACAAACGCAAAAAGAAACACAAAAAACACAATCATAACAGAATTATGAAAGTGTGGAAAACACAAAACAGAAAGAAAAAGGATAGATTCGTTAGTTTGCCTCCCAACAAGCGCTGTTCTTTAACGCCCTTAGCTAGGGGAAAGGTGATGGAATCATGTATATTCATCTTTGGTGCTCAAACCATAAGTAGCCCTCATCATAGATTCATAAGGCAATCTTATTTTCTTTCTAGGAAAGTGCTCCATGCCCTTCTTCAAAGGAAATTGAAATCTAATATTCCCTTCCTTCATATCGATGATAGCACCAATAGTCCTTAGGAAAGGTCTACCAAGAATAATGCGACATGAAGGATTGCAATCTATGTCAAGTACAATGAAATCCACGGGTACATAGTTCTTATTTGCAACAATAAGAACATCATCGATCCTTCCCATGGGTTTCTTGACAGTAGAATCCGCAAGATGCAAATTAAGAGAACACTCTTCAATCTCATGAAAAACAAGAATATCACATAAAGACTTTGGAACCGCGGAAACAATAGCACCCACATCACACAAAGCATTGCACTCATAGTTTTTGATCTTGATTTTGATAGTAGGTTCCCACTCATCATGAAGTTTTCTAGGTATAGAGACTTCTAGTTCGAGCTTATCTTCAAGAGATTTCATCATAGCATCTACGATATGCGTGGTAAAGGCTTTGCTTTGTCTATAAGCATGTGGAGAGTTTACAATGGATTGCATCAAAGAAATGCATTCAAGCAAGGAGCAATTATCACAATTGAATTCCTTGAAATCCAAAGTGGGAGTTTCATTACTACCCAAAATTTTGATTTCTTCTAGTGCACTCTCCACACCTTTATCATCAAGATAGGTGGACTCCGAATCATTGGGGCGTTTTTCAACCACAGTGGATTCATATCCAGCCCCTCCATAAATAGGTTTGACACGAGAAAACAAAGATTCAAGAGGAGACACACCAAGAATTTTAAGATCCTTGTGATTTGCATCACTAGAACGCACCCTTTTAAACCATTCATGCCTAGCGCGAATTTGGGCGGTTCTTTCTTTGCTCTCATTCATGGAGACACGCATAGCTTTCAAAGTTTCATCCAAGTTGACCTTGGGAGGAGCGCATCTAACTTTCAGAGCATCAATATCACAAGACATCCTATCAACGCTCATAGCCGAATTGTCAATTTTGAGTAGTTTTTCCTCTATGGATGTATTGAAAATCTTTTGAGAGTTGACGAACTCTTTGATATTACACTCTAAATCAGAGGGTAATTTGTTGCGATTTCCATAAGCGTTGTTGTAGGAATTGCCATAATTGTTAGAGGAGTTACCAGGAAAAGGCCTAGGAACATAGTTTCCTCTAAAAGCATTGTTGTTGCCAAAATTGTTCCTACCAAGAAAATTCACGTCCAAACTAGCATTGCTACTCTCAATTAAGGAAGATAGTGGCATGTCATTAGGATCAACAGTAACATTTCTACTAGCAACCAAATTCATCAACTCGTCCATCTTAGCACTAAGTGAGTTAATCTCTTCTATAGCGTGTACCTTTTTGCTAGCAGGTGACCTTTCGGTGTGCCACTGAGAGTACTTGGTCATGATATTGTCTAGGAGTTTTGTAGCGTCTCCTAACTTGATTTCCATGAACGTTCCACCTGAGGCGGAGTCCAAGATATTGCGAGAAGCGAAATTCAACCCAGCGTAAAAGATTTGTATAATCATCCACAAACTCAAGCTATGAGCGGGACAATTTCTAATCATAAGTTTCATCCTCTCCCCAGATTGTGCAACGTGTTCATGATCAAGTTGCTTGAAATTCATGATATCGTTACATAAGGAGATGATCTTAGCCGGCAGAAAATACTTGGATATGTAAGCATCTTTGCACTTATCCCAAGAATTGATACTATTTTTAGGCAAAGAAGAAAACCAAGTTTTTGCAAGATCTCGCAACGAGAAAGGAAAAAGTTTCAACTTAATCACGTCATTATCCACATCTCTTTTCTTTTTCATATCACAAAGCTCAATGAAGGTATTGAGATGGGATGCGGCATCTTCACTAGGAAGGCCAGAGAATTGCTCTTTCATAACAAGATTCAGCAGAGCTGCGTTGATTTTATACGATTCCGCACTAGTGGCGGGAGCAATCGGAGTACTAATAAAATCATTATTATTAGTGCTCGAGAAGTCGCAAAGTTTGGTGTTTTCAGCCATGATAACTTCTACAAACAAACAAGCACACAAGCAAGAAAGAGAACTGGCAAAAGAAAACGACAAAGGCAAAAGAAAATGACAAAGGAGAAAGGCAAACGAAAACGGAAAACGTGAAGTGGGGGAGAGGAAAATGAGAGGCAACTGGCAAAAAAAGTAAATGCAGGAGATGAGTTTGTGAGACCTACTTGGATAGATCTCTCCTCCCCGGCAACGGCGCCAGAAATACTTCTGCTACTGCAACAAAAGACGTTCCAACGGCGCCAGAAACACGTGCTGATGGGAGACTGTTCTTGTCTTGATTCTCCTCAGCAACGGCACCAGGAATCCTTCTGCTACGGCTACGCCTTTAGGGACTTCCTAGGCAAATATGCAACGGATTTCCCCGTGGCCTTGGAGGCTTGCGTTGGTGTTCCCTCGAAGCGGAAAGGGTGATGTAGCGCAGCGGTGGTAAGTATTTCCCTCAGTTTTGAGAACCAAGGTATCGATCGAGTGAAGGAGTATCACAAGTGCCTCCACAAACACAAAGAACCTGCTCCCAACACTATGAAGGGGTTGTCAATCCCTTATAGATTGTTCGCGAAATGAGAACTGAAAGCAAGAAAGTAACAAAGAAAAGTAAAAGCGGAGGTGTAAACGATAGATGTGAATAGACCCGGGGGCCGTAGTGTTTACTAGTGGCTTCTCTCATGAATGCAAGTAGACGGTGGGTGAACAAATTACTGTCGAGTAATTGATAGAACCGCTCAAAGTCGTGACTTCATCTATGGCAATGATTATATCTATAGGCATCACGTCCAAAACAAGTAGACCGATACTTTCTGCATCTGCTACTATTACTCCACACGTCGACCGCTATCCAGCATGCATCTAGTGTATTAAGTCCAAAAGAACAGAGTAACGCCTTAAGCAAGATGACATGATGTAGATGTACAATCTCATATCAACGGCAGAGCCCACCTTGTTACCCTTGATGGCAACTACTCAATGTGTGCCTTGCTGCCCCTACTGTCACTGGGAAAGGTCACCACATGGTAAGAACCCAAAACCAAGCACTTCTCCCATTGCAAGAATCATAGATCTAGTTGGACAAACAAAACCCAAGACTCCAAGAGACTTACATGGATATCAATTCATGCATATAAGAAATCAGCAAAGACTCAAATATATATCATAAATAATCTGATCACAAATCCACAATTCATCGGATCTCGACAAACACACCGCCAAAGAAGATTACATCGGATAGATCTCCATGAAGATCATGGAGAACTTTGTATTGAAGATCCAAGAGAGAGAAGAAGCCATCTAGCTACTAACTACGGACCCGTAGGTCTGAAATGAACTACTCACGAGTCATTGAAGGGGCGATGATGATGATGAAGAAGCCCTCCAACTCCAAAGTGCCCTCCGGCAGGGCGCTGGGAAGGGTCTCCAGATGAGATCTCGCGGAAACGGAAGCTTGCGGCGGCAAAGTATTTTCGAGGCTCCCCTAATTTGTGTCTGATTTTTAGGGAATATATAGGCGCAAGATCTAGGTCAGGGGGGCGCCAGGGAGGCCACAAGCCTACCCACCGCCGCCTCCCCCTGGTGGTGGAGTGGGGGCTTGTGGGCTCCCTGTAGCCCTCCTCGCTTGGCCCACAGGCCCCGTGATCTTCTTATATATATTCGGGAAAAAATCATTTTGGGGATTTTATTCCGTTTGGACTCCGTTCCAAAATCAAATCTGAAAAGAGCCAAAAACATAGAAAAACAGGAACTGGCACTTGGCATTGAATTTATAAGTTAGTCCCAAAAAAGATATAAAAGGTACATAAAACATCCAAATATGACAAGATAACAGCATGAAACCATCAAAAATTATAGATTCGATTGAGACGTATCAGTTTCCCAAGCGAAGTAATCACGGCAATCTTCTCTCGGTTGGCCTCGATTAGTCGCTCTAACACCAGGAAACCCAAGAGCTTCCCTGCCGGGACACCAAACACACACTTGGTGGCGTTGAGCCTCTTCTGGTAAACACGTAGGTTGTCGAATGTTTCTTTGAGATCTTCCAACCGCGATCCCTTGCGATGAGATTTGACCACGATGTCGTCGACGTAAGCGTGAACGTTACGGCCTATCTTGCTGTGTAGGCAGTTCTGGATGCAGCGCTGGTAAGTCGCCCCCGCGCTTTTAAGCCCAAATGGCATGGACACATAACAGAAAGCTCCAAAAGGGGTTATGAAGGATGTATTTTCCTGATCTGCCACCGCCATTTTTATCTGGTGGTATCCTGAGTAGGCGTCCAAGAAGCACAGACGTTCGCAACCCGCCGTCGAGTCGATGATTTGATCAATGCGAGGAAGGGCGAGTGGATCCTTCGGGCAGGCTCTATTAAGGTCCGTGTAATCAATGCACATGCGGAAAGTGCCACTCTTCTTGAGTACCAAGACCGGGTTAGCCAGCCACTCTAGGTGAAAAACCTCGATGATGAAACCGGCGGCAAGGAGGCGGGCCACTTCTTCTCCAATCGCCTTACGACGCTCTTGGTTAAACCGGCGGAGGTACTGCGGCACCGGCTTAACCTTGGGGTCATTATTGAGATGGTGCTCAGCGAATTCTCTCGGTACACCCGACATGTCAGAAGGTATCCATGCAAAGATGTCACGATTCTCACGGATGAATTCGATGAGCGCGCTTTCCTATTTGGGGTCAAGACCCGCCCCAATAGTGAATTGCTTGGTTGAGTCGCCTGGCGTAAAATCAATGACCTTGGTGTTGTCTATGGGTTTGAACTTGTGGGGCGGCTCAAAATTGACCGTTGGGCTTTTGAGCAGTGTCATGTCCGCCGGGTCGACGCGGGATTGTTGAAACTTAAGCTCCTCGGCCACGCAAGCTGGCTCGGCATAGGCGGCATCTCCTTCCTCGCACTCTTGGGCTATCTTTCTGTCGACGTGGACGGTGATGGGACCCTTGGGTCCAGGCATCTTGAGCTTGAGATAAACATAACATGGGCAGGCCATGAACTTGGCGTAAGCCGGTCGTCCGAACAACGCATGGTAGGGACTTTTGATCTTGACCACTTCGAATAAGAGAACCTCGCTTCTGTAGTTTGACTTCGTGCCAAACGCCACATTAAGTTTGATTCGTTCAATGGGGTATGCCGACTTACCAGGCACAATACCGTGGAAGACCGTGGACGACGGCATCAGGTCCTTCTCGAGGAGGTTCATCCGCCGGAAAGTGTCGAAGTATAAGATGTTGATGTTGCTGCCCCCGTCCATAAGGACTTTGGAGAAGGTGTATCCTCCCACTTGAGGAGGCACGACCAGGGCTACGTCGCCAAGGTTGTCGACCCGGGGCGGATGGTCCTCCCGGCTCCAGGTTATGGGTTGTTCCGACCAGTGAAGGTATCGAGGAAGCGCCGGCTCAGCCACGAAAGTTCTGTGCTTTACCTTGCGATCCCGTTTACAGGCGTTAGTGGTGGACACGTGGTACTGCCCGCTGTTCAACTGCTTGGGGTTGTTTTGGAACCCGCCCCGATCCTCCTGTTGCTGGGGGTCTCCTTGCGGATGAGGTTGTTGGAATATTCCTGGTGGGTGATATTGCTGGTTATGGACTTGGTATTGACCGGCATTGTGCTGTGACCCGCCATGTGGTCCTTGGTTGGGGAAGCCCCCGAAGGTGGCCTGTCGTGACCCGGACGGGCCGGGTTGCTCCTGCCGCTGACCCTGCTCGCCACCTTAGCTTCTTTTGAGCGCCTCAGCCCAGAACTCTTGCATCACATAGCAATCTTCCCATGAGTGAGTCACTGGTCCATCGGCTGTAGCGTGCTGTGGGCACGGGCTCTTAAGCATTTCATGGTAATTATGCGGTTTCTTCCCACTGAAGCCCCGTTTCTTCTGACGCGGGTTTGAATTGCCAGTGTTAGTATTAGCTACAAACTCTACAAGACCCTCCTGCTGCCGCTTCTTGCCATGCCCGCCATGGTGGTTATTCCCCCGGTTCTGGAAATGGGATTGGCCCTTTTGCAACTCGCCCTTGCGGGTAGCTCCGGCTTTGTCGTCGCCCTCCCCGGGATCCTTAGTGTCATCCAACTCAGCATATCTGGTAAGGGTGTCCATCAGCTCGCCCATGTCCTGCACCTTCCGCTTGAGTCTCCCTAGTTTCAGCACGAGAGGCTCGTAGTGGCAATTTTTCTCCAGGATCAACACCGCCCGAGCCGCCGAAATTCCTTCCGACGAGTGAATAACTTCCGCGACTCGCCGGTTCCAATGGTGGGCCGACTCATCCGGTCGCTGAATGCAGTGCTGTAAGTCGACGATGGTCATCGGGCGTTCGCAGGTTCCTCTGAAGTGTTTGATGAAGCGCTCCTTCAGCTCCGCCCAGGTGTTGATAGAGTTAGGCGGCAGATTTTTCAACCAGGTGCGGGCCTTCCCTTCGAGCATCATGGTGAAGTACTTCGCGCAAACCGCCTCGTTAACGTCCAGCATATCCTTCGCGAGCTCATAGCTCTCGATCCATGACCCGGGCTCGATATCTGGCGAGTAATTGGGAAACTTCCTGGGTCCTTTGAAGTCCTTTGGCATGCGCTCGTTGCGCAGAGCCGACGTGAGGCAGGACACTCCAATGTGTTTGCCTCCACCATCCAGAGGCGCGGGCGTTGGTGGTACATAAGACAGAAAGACCTGACTCGCGGCTCGTGCTGCTCCACAATATCCTGAGCTAGTGTGTCGAGCATCCCAAGCGGATCATGTTGGGGGAGCCGTCGTGGCCCGCTGGTTACTGCGGGGAAATCCTCATGGCGGCTTCTGGTGTGACTCGCCTGAGGCGTGGACTGGAGCCGATCACGGCTATGGGAATACTGCGCGTGCTGGACCACGGCCGTTTTCAGCATCTCGATGGCGTTTCTAGCTTCTATCTCGGCTGGGGTGTTTTCGTAAATCGGAAGAGACTACAAGTGGCGGGTCACGGCCAGCACGTTGTCGACGGGATTTGAGAAGTGACCCCATGGTGTATGGAATTGAGTCGCATGAGCGTCCATGGGCTGTTCTGGCGGCGGATTGGGTGGCGGAATTGTTCCTCCCCTTGGGGCGGCTTGCAGAGGCCGATCAGGGCCCGCCCAAGGGGTGCCGGGGGAGTCAAAGAGGCGAGTTGGGTGTAAGTCGGCCGGGATGCGCCCGTCGTGTCTTCTTTGGTGGACGGTGTCCGACGCGCGTTGTTGTATCCCGAGTCGCCAGCCTTCGGTGTTCAGTCGTTCGGGATCTGCGGCGACCGCAACTCCCTGCGTATCGATCGTGGCGGCTTCTGCTTCCATGTCGCATTGTGCTTTGGCCATTGCCTCCCGTAGTTTGGCCAGCTCAGCATTGACCGACTCCTGATTCTCATACGTGACCAGGGTTGCCATAAGGTTGGTAATCTCCATTGCCAGTTCCGTCATGGTTTGCGCTGGTGGTTTGGACGTCCCTCCGGTCTCGTTGTTGCCGGTCGGCTTCTGAGGAGGCGGTGTCGGTCCTGTCATATAGATGGCAATTTCCTGGTGAGATCTCTTGAGGACTTCGGGATCCATCGCCAGTGATAGCTCCCCGAGCTGCCCTTCCTCAATGGGGTGGATCGACGCCGTCTCGCCCATGGATGACTCGCCATCAGAGTTGACGGGGGTGACGTCCTGGCCCGCCTCTTCGTCTTGCAAGTCGCCTCCCTGCGTAAAGCCGACGAGAACGTAGCGGCTCTTGTTCCGCCGTGTGACGGCGAGGACGTACCTGGCCGGCTTGATGATGTCGATGGAGGTGTCCAGCTCAGGGACGGGCGTCCCGATTATGCCGATGAAGATGTTGATCTTGCCGAACGGGACTCGGTAGCCAGATTCGATGGAATCGGCCTCCGATTCCAATAGTGAGTTGTCGATGCAGTACTTCCCACGATGACTCTTGGTCATGATGCTGACAGCGTAGCTTTCTAACCCTAATAGGGATCCCTTCGAGAACTTAACTCCACCGTGCGCTAGCCCCACGGTGGGCGCCAACTGTCGTGGTTGTCATGGCAGATGTCCTCGTGAAAGGACTTAAAGATGGAGCCATCGCACCTTGGTGGCGACTCAAAGGGGGTGAGCGAAAGCGAGACTCAGAGTTACCCAGGTTCGGCCCCTCGTGAGGAGGTAAAAGCCTACGTCCTGCTTTGTGTAGATTGATGATGGTTTCGATTACAAGGAGGGCCCAACTCGCCTGATCTAGCTCTCGATTATCTCTAACTCGCCTAACCTAGCTCTCGATTATCTGTAACCCGCCTGACCTCTCCCCGGGACACGCCTTTACATACAGGTCGAGGCCCTAGGGTTTACAAAGTCCTGCTCTCCTACACTTGGTAGTTTTCCTTATCTCTAAGTCGCCGTGCTCCTCACAACTCAAAGCTTCCTTGACATTCCATTATCCGTACGGTCTTCTGAACCGCCATACAACTCCTGGGCCCCCGGACACATGACCAAAGGTGAGTCGCCCCTTTGGTGACCCGGCCCATTAAGGGCGGGTTACCCACAGGTAACATCCCCAATAGTTGGCGTCACTTTTTCCTGATGATCTTCTTTCGTTGAAGGCATCATGGTAGCCGGGTATATGTGTGTGCCTTCTGGTGATAAAAATAGTCAGAGGTAAATAAATATTTTTCCAAGTTCTAGTCTGATAAGGTATTTCCAAATGATACCCATTTACCAACAACTAGGGGTATCCCTATTTCCAATACTCTATCATCATGTGATCTTAATTCATAGGCGGTTTTTTGTTATCTACAATGTTTCCCAACAATATTTCCATGATACGCCACATTGCCTTGGTGCCATTCATATCTCAAAGAATGTGCGTCAAAAATTTATTGGTACACTCTTCCACATGCGAGAAAATAGTAAAGATGGGTCGAGGGCGAGAAAAAACTTGAAAGAGGTATTAGGGATGACCTTCAAGTCGTAGGCCTTAAAACCAATGAGATAGACAAGGGCAAGGATAACGAGACATAAAAGGGAAAATTGTGGTCAAAACCAAGGATGTTATTTTCCCCATCCCTCCCCCGCTTGCTTCACTCTTAGCGATAATGAGCTTGTTGTGGGTTTCAACTACCTTGATGGTATCAAAGTTACTTCAGCTTAATCGGGGATCATATGCACATATGTTGGAACGAAAAAACAAAGGTTTAGCGGAATGAAGTCCCATGACTGTCATGTGTTGATGACCCATGTACTTCCGATTTCTCTTAGAAGGATAATGGATAATCACGTCTGCAACACACTTGACCTTTGCAATTTTTTCGACGTTATCTCTTGAAATTTGACCAATGTGAAGTGTTTCACAAGACTACAAGAAGAGACCATTGCAATACTGTGTGAGCTAGAGATATTTGTCCTGCCTACATTCTTTGATGTTATGTTGCAACTTAGTGTCCATATAGTATCTGAGATTAAAGATGTCAGACTAGTATTCCTGGACACCATGCATGTTCCCATCTGAAAGGATGAATGAAAACATGAAGGGATATGTTCGTAACCGGGCCCATCCGGAAGAAAGCATCATCAAGGGCTATCAAACCGAGGAGTGTAAATAGGTCTGCATGAATTATACACATGTTGATTAAATAATTGGTCTGCCCATTAAGAAGCATGTCGATAGGCTCGAAGGAGAAGGTCACTCGCCATTGAAGCATAATTTATACATGGACCATCCTATACAAACTCGATGTGACCACTTCGACGGAGCGCACATAGCAGTGTTACAAATGCAGCCACTCCTTTGGTTTCACAATCAAAAGGAGACTATCAGGAAAGAGTACCAAATGACTGGGAAGCAAAGGGCTGAGGCCAAATCATTAATGAGCACAACTCTAAATTCATCGCTTGGTTCAAAGAGCGAATTTAGAATAACCCACTGTCATCATGTATTGGCAATGAAAATCTCATAGGCAGTGGGCCCCACATGCACTCTCGTGACTTATAATATCAATGAATACACATTATATAGAGAGACCAAAGACAAAGACGATGCCAGAACTCGAGGGTGGCAACGCGTTCTTTTGCCAAAGGTAAAAATAATAGATACTATAGCAGGATCAAGTGGAAACTTGAATATGGCAAAAATTACACGATGTCGTTGCTCCGTGTCAAATGGGCGAAGCGTCTCTATAAGGAAGAACGTCATTGCACTACATGTCTATGCCCGAAACACAATATGTTGGTGCAAAGGGTGTGAAAAGAATTGTCGCCCAATATGAGCCTTGTGTATTCACTAAGGATGTGGCACAATGCTTCTACATATCTAACCCGACAAACCCTAGTCGTGTTGTTGTGAGGAGAGGTAAAAGGAACATCGTCGGAATGGACAAAGTCGCCAATGAGGAAGACCACAATTAATTTTGCATTGACCCAAACAAAAAATGACTACAATGAAGGAGAGAACACCACTAGAAGGTACATAATTGCATTGCCTAAGACAAGATTTCCTTTCTTGAGTTAGAATCACACTCAAGGAAGATAGAGAAGGCCCAAACTTTTGTTGAGAGGATTATGGAACAACACCGTACTTGATTTGCGTATGTTTTTAATTAGTGTGTACTGACGGCACTTAACCATACCATATATTAATGTAATATGGTAAACTTAATTTTATTGACACTTTATTATATTACTATGAGGCTCAAAATGATATCTACAATACCACAGCCCCTAAACACTTAACCATGCATTTTTGAACTCAAAGTATCTAATATTTACTATAGCTGGCATTCATACGTTAACCACACCACAACTAACACACATCCTACACTTAGATATTTTGGGGTGAAATAAACATCTCATTTGCACCTCTTGTCCCCTCTTTCGTCACACCGTCGCTGCCTCACTCACCCTCCACCTCGCCATTGTGCGTGGATGACTTCTCCCTGCTCACATCTCATCCTTCATGACCTCACTCTCCTTACACTTGGCCTTCCCCTATTGACCTCACACCCTTGTGACCAACAGCTCCTCACGTGCGCTCTTCCTATCTGGCCACCCTCTCGCGCTGTTATTCGGTCTGGCCGGTACATGATCCCCTCTTCCTTTTAATGCTAGATTTTAAATTTAATTAGTTCAAATAACAACATTGTGAATTACATTGGTGATGAATGTGATTGATTTTTACTCCCTTAAGTTGGATGAGCTCCTCTCTTTTCGAGCGAATTGTGATGGAAAGTATTATATATGTACTTGTGAAATGATGAAATGCATTATATATGTGTATGTGTTGCTCATGAATTGTGGAGGCAACATTGTATTGTGTTTCTCTCGAACTCTTTCATGCTATGTTCCTTTTTCGTACGGAATGTCTAGAGTTGCCAATGTTTTAGATAAACGTTGATTCATTTCTTGTTCTTAAAATTCCGACACCCAAAAATTACCATATTTAGCAAAGGCCATGCTGAATTTTGATATAAAAAAATACGTATACTTGGTACTAATCCTGTAGATTTAACAGATAAATTTGGTTATTATATGTAACAATGTCAACTTTAGTTTGAACATGGCATGAAAAGATGTCCTTGTAGCGTATGTCGTAGGCGCCAACGAATGTAATCATGATGAGGAAAATAATATGGATCAGGGTTATGTGATCGGAAGATCTATGTGATCGACACAGTTTATGGGAAACCATGGAGTCCTAGGCTTGTGCACTAGTAGAAAATTGGGCTTTCGTCTGGAGCATTAGTCGTGGTCTGGTTTTTGACCTGGATTATTGTGACTACTAGTCCCGGTTCCAAAGGCTAGGCTTTAGACCCGGTTCATTTGTGACCTTTAGTACCAACCGGGACTAAAGGGGTCATGGCAGGGTTGTGTCAGGCTGGGCCCTTCTTATCCCCTTTAGTCCCGGTTGGTGCTACCAACCGGGACTAGATGTCCATCTCTAGTCGCGGTTTGTATCATCAACCGTGACTAAAGATGTCACTATATATAATGCTTCATCCAGCCCGAGCACAAGAGCTCTCCTTTCTCTCCTCTTATCTCTTCCCCTTGCTCGAGATCATCCTTCATTTTTTCCAAGATTTGTCAGGATTTGAGGCACCCCATCTATCGAAGTGTTCACAAAGGTTAGCAACTTTGTCATTTCATCTCTCATTGCTAGATTAGCTCGTGCAATGCTCTATAAGTATAGTGATTTGTAGGTTTTAGTTTGGGTGTAATTATGTGGGAGTTTATTTTATTGATATGCAATTTGAGCTCAAATTAACTTCTTAGTTTGTATATGTGTACGTGTGGTTTACTTAGGCTATGTTTGGTTGAGCTGCAGATTCTAAAAAAGCTGCTCTGGAAAAGCTGGAAGCTGGAAAGTTGGTGATGCGGTTATAGTCCCAGGGTAGGGTCATAGGTCTGCCCTATAGGTCCTACCCAAGGACTACCCTTCATAGGGGACAAGGCCCTTAGACAGTTCTGACTGAACTAAGGATGCCCCCATCATCCAGTCGGCGATGGTCCACTCGGAGCATATCTAACGTGCCGACTGGAATCCACTCTGTACATCGTAACCTCCCAGGAGGGCAACGGTCATACGTTTTCATACACCATAACTAGCATTTAAGGCTTATGTTACCAGTAACGCCAGCATTTACTTGCCACTACTCCACCCCTGTCCACCGGACCATTATGAAGGGCAGCGCACTCTATATAAGCCGCCCTTCACCTCTGGTACAGGGGTTGGCACTTGTTGTAATCCCTTAATACACTCGACACGAAGCTCCCAAGAGCACTGAGACGTAGGGCTTTTACCTCCACCGTAGAGGGGCCTGAACTCATACATCATCGTCGTAGCTAAGGCTCTGCCCATATACTTTCGTACCCCGTACTTCTATTGTCAGACTTATACCCACGACAGTTGGCGCCCACCTTGGGGCAGGCGTCTAAGCGACTTCCGGCGAGTTTGCGATTTCATCTTTTCGTCATGTCATCCGATGGAGATCTGTGCATGGGTCATGAGATCCTCTTCGGTGCACTCTCCTTCATCGCCGATGATTCGGCATGGCTTCAGGATGCGCCCCTCGACATCGAGACGCTTCCGAGTCGCGGGGCTACGCGCTTCTGTGCCAGTTCCTGCGGCGTTCTTCTTCTCCACCCATCGACCCCGGTGTCGATCTTTGCCCCCGTCACGCGCCGCAACAAGCGATCCGGTCGTTCGCGGCTCCAGCGTTGGGTTCGACACGCCCTAGCGCGACAAAACATGTCCTCTCAAGTGGCGGTGCTCAAATCGGTTGTGGTCCCACGGTCATCCCAGTGCTTGGAGTCAGTTCCGACTGAACTACCTTCCGAGTATCAGGGTCACGGGCCTGCAGCCGAAGTACTCATGCCCGATTCCACAAAAGTCCCTCCGGGATTGGTCGGAACAAGCGTGAGACCGGAGAATCATCCGGCGCTCGTCGTCAGCACCCTCGTTCTTCCAGTCGACACGCTCGCCAGAGCAACGTCGAGGTGTTCCGCACACCCATCCTCAACTTGGCTGCAGCCACCAGGATCGCTGATTCTCTCGAGCCGACTGATTCGGAGGCTGGTAGAGGAATCAAGCAGATCCGTGCCTTGTTACATACGGCGCAGCAGCAAAACTCGGCGGTCTCCCAGTCGCACAACAAGATCCACGACAGTTCCGTTCAAGCGAACACACATCGGTCGGCTTTCAGTCCCGGCTCTCACCAGCGTCGTAGAGGGGGCAGCCTCTGGAACGATCGTTCCAGGGACCAGAGTCGGAATCTTCTTTCCATTCGGTCTCATCCCGAAGATCGTCGCCGTTCACGTACTCCTCCGCGGAGTGGGCTTTACGGACCCCGGCATTACGATGATCATAGTTCGGGCGGTGACGCGCATGATCAAAGCCCTGATGCAAGAGGGTATATCACTCAGAAGAAGGTTCATAGAAGCCGAGCCCACCGTGATGGTCACGATAGAGATCATCCGAGTGGAAGCAGGACCGTTGTCTCTAGTCCCGAGTGTTTCAGTCGGGCCATTCGTTCGGCTGACATCCCTCCCAACTTCCGATTGGCGACGTGAATCAACGAATTCATAGGAGAGTCCAAATCAGAAACTTGGTTAGACGACTACAGAGTGGCGGTCCAGATCGGTGGCGGAGATGACCATGTCGCCATGAAACATCTCCCACTGATGCTCGACGGTTCGGCTCGAGCTTGGCTAAACCAATTGGCTCCATCAAGCATTTACAGTTAGGCAGATCTGTCCCAAGTCTTCATCAGGACCTTCGAGGGTACGTGCAACCGCCCTGCTGGTCTCACAGAGCTTCAGCACTGTGTCCAGAAGCAAAACGAGCCCTTGCGTGATTTCATCCAGCGCTGGACAACCCTCTACCACACGGTGGAGAATGTTACAGAACACCAAGCAGTCTGCGCCTTCAAGGCAGGTGTTCGGTACAGAGATCTATTCCTGAAGTTTGGTCGGAGAGGCGACATCTCCATGAGCAAGATGATGGAGATAGCCGCGCGCTATGCAAATGGCAAAGAGGAGGACCGCATACGTAGCGGCAAGCATAAGTCAGTCGCCGACGGAGATGGGAGCAGCAGTCGGAAGCAGAAACAGAAAGCCCAATCCACTCCGCAAGCAGAGGCGGCAGTCGTTACAAACGCTAAGTCCAAAGGCAAGGGGAAACCACAGTACACCCCCAAGAAGACACAGTCAGGAAATTCCATCCTAGATCAACTGTGTCCAATCCACACGAAGACGGATGAAGAAGGCAATGTCATATTGCCGAAACATACCACTCGGCAGTGTCGCCTCCTGATCCAAGCATTCGGTGAAGGACAGCCGAGTGAGAAAGACACCGAGCAAGATGATGAGGACAAGGGGGATCCGTTCCCTCAAGTCCATGCAACGTTAATGATTTTTGCTGATGTCAAAAGCAAAAGTCGACTGAAGCTGGTCAACAGGGAGGTAAACATGGCAACCCCATCCACTACCATGTTCCTCAAGTGGTCACAGACTGCAATCACTTTTGATCAGTCAGACCACCCAGCACACGTACCCACCCCAGGGAGGCTAGCTCTGGTCGTCGACCCGGTGGTGGAAGGAGTTAGGCTGCGCAAAGTCCTCATGGACGGCGGCAGCGGCTTGAATATCATGTACGCTGATACTCTCAAGGGAATGGGCATTTCGATGTCCAGACTTAGCGAGAGCAGTATGTAATTCCATGGAGTCGTCCCAGGAAGAAAGGCCAAATCACTCGGCCAGATTGCGTTGGATGTCGTTTTCGGCTCTGACAAGAACTTCCGCAAAGAGAAGTTAACATTCGAGGTGGTAGATTTCCAGAGTGCATACCATGCCATTCTGGGCCGTCCGGCATACGTACGTTTCATGGCCCGTCCATGTTACGTATATATGAAGTTGAAGATGCCTGGTCCCAAAGGCGTGATTACTGTCACAGGCAATCGGCAGCGGGCCGAGGAGTGTCTGCAGCAGGGGTCGAGAATTGGAGACCATCAGATGGCTGTACTCGAGTTGGATGAGTACAAGAAGATTGCCGACCCCGCCGACCTGATGCGTTCAAAGAAGCCAGCTTCCGAGTCTGCATTCCAGTCGGCGGGAGACACGAAGAAAGTAAGCATCCACCCGACGGATGCCACCGCCGCCCTAACAAACATCTCCACCACCCTTGATCCAAAATAGGAAGCCGAGCTCATCCAATTCCTCCGTGAGAACTGGGACATTTTTGCATGGAAGCCTGCTGACATGCGAAGTGTACACAGGGAGTTGGTTGAGCACCGACTGCATGTGGATCCTGCCGCTCGGCCCGTCCGAGAACGCGTGCGTCGGTCCGCCGCGCACAAGAGAAAAGCAATCGGAGAGGAGGTAGCTAAACTTCTGGCAGCCAATGTTGTCATGGTGCCCAAGAAGGACAAGTCTCTCCGTATGTGCATCGATTCCAAGCACCTTAATAAGGTCTGTCCGAAAGACCACTTCCCGCTCCCCCGCAATGATAAAATCGTTGATTCGACTACAGGTTGCGAGCACTTATCCTTCCTTGATGCCTATTCGGGCTATCATCAGATCCGTCTGTATGGTCCAGATGAATTAAAAACATATTTCATCACCCCATTCGGGTGCTTCTGTTACATCACTATGCCATTCGGTTTGAAAAATGCAGGAGCAACTTTTATGCGAATGATCCAAAAATACCTCCTAGACCAGATTGGTCGAAATGTGGAGGCATATATGGACGATATCGTAGTCAAGTCACGCAAAGGTTCCGACCTGCTGACTGACTTGGCAGAAACATTTTCAAACCTACGTAGGTACGATATCAAGCTCAACCCAGCCAAGTGTTCATTCGGCGTTCCCAGCGGGAAGTTACTCGGTTTCTTCGTTTCCGAACGAGGGATCGATGTCAACCCCGAAAAGATCGGGACCATTGTTCGAATGGAGCGGCCGGTAAGAGTACATGATTTACAAAAGCTCAAAGGTTGCCTAGCGGTTTCGAGCAGGTTTATCGCTTGACTCGGCGAGAAGGCGTTACCTCTGTACCGACTCATGAAGAAGTCGGATACCTTCGAGTGGATAGACGAAGCCCAAACTGCATTCGACGATCTCAAAGCCCTACTTTCCACCCAGCCGGTTCTTACTGCCCCACTCAGTAAAGAACCCCTTCTTCTGTACATCACGGCTATAAATCAAGTCGTCAGCACCGTTCTGACAGTCGAACGCGAAGAAGAAGGCAAAGCGTACAAGGTTCAGCGGCCAGTATATTATGTTTCCGAAGTCCTGACTCCTTCCAAGCTGAGGTATCCCCATTATCAGAAGCTTATTTATGGGATCTACATGATTGCAAAGAAGGTGGCTCATTATTTCCAAGACCACTCGTTATCTATCATATCTGATGCTCGGTTGTCGGAAATTCTCCACAATCGGGACGCATCTGGCCGAGTGGCAAAGTGGGCAATGGAGATGCTATACTGCGACATCAAGTTCGAAGCCAAGAAAGCTATAAAGTCTCAAGATCTTGCTGACTTCATAGCAGAATGGGTAGAACAACAGCAACCGACTCACATCTACTCGGCTCATTGGACCATGTTCTTCGATGGGTCCAAGATGTTGAATGGCTCCGGAGCCAGCGTCCGTCGAAAGGTGAAAAACTGAAGTATGTGTTGCAGATCCATTTTGATTCTTCCAACAACGAAGCAGAGTACGAAGCTCTCCTTTACGGGTGGCGCATGGCCATCACACTCGGCGTCCGTCGCCTGATGGTCTATGGCGACTCAGATCTAGTGGTTAATCAAGTAATGAAGGAGTGGGATGTAAGGAACCCCACCATGAGTGCATACTGCAACGCAATAAGAAAGCTCGAAAAGAAGTCCGAAGTTCTGGAACTTCACCATGTTCCCCGACGGAAAAACCATGCAGCAGATGAATTGGCAAAACTTGGATCCACACGGAGACCTGTCCCGAGTGTTGTCTGCCTCGAGCACCTACACCTCCCCTCGGTAAAAGAAGATTCTTTTACAGAGGAACCTGTGCAACCGAAGAGCTCAACAGATCAGACTGAAGTTGAGGTTCCCGCTGTGGTTGAACTGGTCATGGAGATTCTAGCTTTCATTCCCGAATGGACTCTGCCATTCATTGCGTACACCCTGGGGCAAGAGTTATCGGAAGACGAGGTCCAAGCTAGGCAGTTCGTTCGCAGGTCGAAGTCCTTCACCGTTGTTGATGACCAGTTATACAGAGAAAGTGTTTCAGGCGTCCTTCAGCGGTGTATCTCTCCTGAGGAGGGTCGGTTAATTTTGGAAGAAATTCACTCGAGAACCTGTGGCCATCATGCCTCCTCAAGGCAGTCGTCGCCAAAGCATTCAGAGCTGGTTTCTTCTGGTTGCAGGCGAATGAAATGGCAAAAGATATAGTCAACCATTGCGAAGGTTGTCAGTTCTATTCAAACAAGTCCCACAAGCCAACGTCCACGTTGAAGACAATTCCCCTTTCTTGGCCATTCGCCGTGTGGGGATTAGATATAGTCAGACCATTCAGAACAGGCCAAGGAGGATTCACTCATCTGCTGGTAGCAGTCGACAAGTTTACCAAGTGGATTGAAGCCAAGCCAATCAACAAGCTTGATGCCCTTACGGCCATCAAATTTATCAGAGACATCATCGCCAGATACGGGGTTCCACACAGCATAATCACCGACAATGGCACAAACTTTGACTCGACGAGTTGAAAGGTTTTTGCACAGGCCAAGGTATCCGAGTGGATTTTGCATCCGTTGCGCACCCCCAGACAAATGGACAAGCGGAGCGGGCGAATGGACTCATTCTTCAAGGGTTGAAGCCTCGACTCCTACGGGAAGTTGGACATGCTGCCGGCGCATGGGTCACCGAGCTGCCTTCGGTGTTGTGGGGCCTCCGAACAACTCTGAATAGATCGACAGGATGATCCCCGTTTTTCCTCGTTTATGGAGCAGAGGCAGTCCTTCCGAGTGACTTTCTTCACAACTCTCCACGAGTCGAACTCTTCTTCGAAGCCGAAGCAGACCAAGCCAGGCAAGATGGAGTAGACCTTTTAGAAGAGGAGCGCGAGATCCGTTCAACAATTTATCAGCAAGATCTGCTGCGATTTCATGCGCGGCACGTCAGGAGCCGCACGTTCCAAGCAGGCGACCTGGTGCTCCGAGTGGATCAACAGAGAGCACACAAGTTGGCTCCCGCCTAGGAAGGACCGTTCATCATTTCTAAGGTGCTGAAAAACAGAGCGTATCGACTCTACAACCTCGACAGGGAGACGGACGAGCTGCGAGCATGGAATGGAGATCTACTGAAGCACTTCTACACATAACCGCCGACAGAGACAATGTAAAGAACAAATGTCATCGAAGTAATACAAAGCGGATTCATTTCTTGCCGATTCAAAATTCTTCCGCGTTTGCAGACTCCGGTCTAAAAAACTAACTCCGACTGTGCAACAAAAGTCACACTCGGGGACTTAGCTGCGACCTAGAGTCGCCTAAGTAAACAAATCGCTCCGAGTGTGCACGAAAAGTCACACTCGGGGACTTAGCTGCGACCCAGAGTCGCCTAAGTAAACAACTTGCTCCGAGTGTGCACCAAAACTCACACTCGGGGACTTAGTTGCGACCCAGAGTCGCCTAAGTAAACAACTTGCTCCGAGTGTGCACCAAAAGTCACACTCGGGGAATTAGCTGCGACCCAGAGTCGCCTAAGTAAACAACTTACTCCGAGTGTGCACCAAAAGTCACACTCGGGGACTTAGCTGCGACCCTGCGTCGCCTAAGCAAACAACTTGCTCCGAGTGTGCATTTCAAGTCACACTCGAGGACTTAGCTGCGAACCAGAGTTGCCTAAGTAAAGAGCTTCCTCCGAGTGGGCACACAAGTTACACTCGGAGGCTTAGCTGAGTCGCCTAAACAAAAACCACGAGCCAAAATCGTGTCAAAAAAACCTCAGCGAAAGATGAGCAAAAGATCCGGTTCGAATTCAGATTGAGTTCAACAATCAGTCGGCTCGGTGTGAATCAAGTTTATCCGCACTGAGCAACGAATGTACCGGCCAACAGCAGTGGCCAAAGTTTAATACAAACTCCACTCTGCATACCGAGGTAAATGCGCGTTCAGCATAAAGTCAATCAAGCATAGCTGGGGCTAGCAGGATCCACGAAGGTGTCGAGGTCGATTCCATCTGCAATCCAAGTGGCCGTGTCGAGGAAGGTCTCCATGAAGTCTTCAAATCGAAGCTTCTTGGTGTTGGCGACCTGCAACGTCTTCAGCTTGTCTTCACGGGCTTCCTTACAATGCACTCGAACCAGAGACAGCGCCACGTCCGCGCCACACAGAGCGGCAGACTTCTTCCATGCCTGCACTCTGCTTGGGACATCCTCCAGTCGAGTCTTCAACACCTCTATCTCATTCCAGGAGTCATCTTCAGGCCACAGCTCTTTGTCCATTTGGCCGACAACTTCTCTCAGGCGACCAACGAAAGGACCCACCTTGTTAAGGCGGGAATTCAATCGGAATATGTCTTGGTTAGCTTCATCACCGAGTGGAACATTCGGTTGCCCAAGCGCCGGTTCAATTTCGGCGGTCTCGGCTTCAACGTCCCCACAGAAATCTGCAAAGAAAAGACAGGGAGAAAATAAGCGCGGAGTGAACTCCAAAGTCAAAGAGCACTCGGTAAGCAACTTACCACCAAGCAGTGCGACCATCTTCTTCGCCCAGCCGCCGACGTATTTTTCCTGCGCTTTGCACCGAGCGTAAATTGACTTCAGCTGGCCCACCCATTCAGATCTCTCCTTCTTCATATTTTCTAACTCGGCTAACAGTGCCTTGTTAGTCTCCCGAGATTCCTCCAAAGATATTTCTCGTTCAGCGAGAGCCTTCTTCATGCCAGCCATATCATTCGCAGCTACCTCCAAGTCGGCAGCAAGTTGAGTCTTCTCAGCCATCAGAGCAGTATAGGCCGATCCCACTTCACAAGTCTTCTGTCAAAGAGACACAAAGGGAGGATCAGCCAGATTCAACAAGGAAAAAGTCTCAACAGATATGACAAAACAATCAAAACTCAAGATTCTTCAGACCCCTGCCGATGCAAGCAATCGACAGCGGCCTCGGGGACTACACCCAGTGGGTTCAATGAGAGTGCCCCACTGGTATGAAGCTCGAACAGGTCGGTCCCATTGAGCTCCATAGCAAACCAACAACACTATGAGACTACTATTACTCGACCCGAGTAACACTACTCTCGGGGACTACACCCAGTGGGTGCACTCGGCGTGCCCCCACTGGTACCATTCAGGCAGATCAGCTCTGATCTGCAGAGATTATGGAAAATACATATAAAGACAACTGCGGGTGCAAACACTCGGCAGAAGTCTCGGGGACTACACCCACTCGGTTCACTCGGAGTGAACCCACTGGAAAATTAACTTGCTGTATCCGAGTACCTCGCCAAAACCCCCACTGGGCACCAAGAGGAATGTAAACACTTACTAGCTCACTTACTCGGATATCATCCTGAAGCTCTAAGCTCTTCTTGTACAGGGATGCAACGGAGTCATATGCTCCCTTGGCTTCGCCCACCATCAGCTCCACTTGTACCATGGCGTCCTTGGCGGCTCCTACTTGATCTTCTGGGAGGCGTCGGGCATCATAGTGAACAGTCGACGGACCCGGCGTGGCAGAAAGCGCCCTAGGCATCCCGAGCTCCCTGGGCATCCCGAGCTCTGCTCCAGTCGGTTCCGCCGTGAAGAATATCATGTCAGTCGGTGGCACGCTCATGGTAGGGTTGGCAGCAGGTTGGATAACCCCAGGGATAGGCGCCAAAGCTGGTTCCGACCCCCATTGGTCGTTGTCGTCCAGATGGATCACCCCCGAAGGAAGCCCGACTGAACAAAATAAAAATACAGAAAGAGATCAAGATCAAAGACAGAACTCGCAAAACGGTAATACAGCTCTCGGAGTCGTGACAACGTACCTTGCTGGGACGTGGCGGCGTCATTAGTGTCCATGGGATCGTCACCCTAACGCGGCAGAGAGGTGGCGGAGGTAGCAGCTCTGTTGAGTGAAATCCATTCGACGGGTAAACATGAATTCCCAAAAAGAAGAGTCCAATCGGATACTGAAGGAAGATGGAAGAGCAAAGATACTTACGCTGAGGCGACCGGAACAATGATCCTCATCCGTGGCAAAGCTTTCTGAGGTTTAGACCCGCTGGGTTTAGCCACATTGGACGGCTGATCCACGGGCTCGGCTGAAGAACCCCTGGTTCTCTTCACACTCCGAGCACTCGGGGCCACGGGAGGAGCCGGCGGAACAGCGGGGTCATGACGGTGCTTGGTTCGGCGTTTCTGTGGTGAGGGGGACGAGCTCTGCTCTTCACTCTCCTCGTCCTCTTCTGTTTCCTCCTCCGTCTCCCTACTGTCAGAGACGTACACGGCACTACCAGCGCTACCCTTCATGCTGCCTTCTTCTTCCTCGATCGGATGCCCATTTGAGACTGCAGAATGCCAGTTCGTCCACTCCTGCACAAAACACAGTCGGCAACGTCAGTCGGCGAGACAAGAAAAGCAATAAAACTAAGAAGGTTAAAAGCACTCGAAAACATGTACTCACCTCACTCGGAGGTGGATTTTGGGCGCAGAAGGCCTTCACTCGCCGAGCTCCCACGGGGTTATCACATGTGCCCGTGATGCCGCGGACCCATGCACCCACGATCTCCTCGCTCACGTCTTCAGGATGGGACCGAGTGGTATCCGAAGGCCCCGTGTAATGCCACATTGCATGGTCTCGGTCCTGGAGCGGTTGGATGCGTCGAACCAGAAAAGTCTCCAACAGGTCCATGTCGGTGACTCCGTTCCGGACGACGGTTATCAGCGCGTCGATCAAAGGCTGGATCTGGGGTTTTCCCCCTTAGAGAGCGCTAGCTTCCTGGGAGGGCCCGGACGGTCTAAACTAAAGGGTGGTAACCCACTCCGAGCATTCGGGCAGGCAATGTCCTCGCAATAGAACCAGGACAATTGCCAGTTCCTAACCGACTCGGATAGCTGAAGGGAGGGATAACTACTTTTCGTTTTCTTCTGAAATCCTAAACCCCCGCAGAGCTAGAGGATGTGTGTCTTATCATCAGACTGGCTAAGTTTCTTAACCGTTTGAGATCTAGCAGAGAAAACATATTTGAAGAGCCCCCAGTGGGGAGGACATCCTATGAAACACTCGCAGAGAGTGATGAATGCGGAAAGATGAGCTATCGCATTCAGCGGAAAGTGATGGAGTTGCGCCCCAAAGTAGTTCATAATACCTCGGAAGAAAGGATGGGGAGGCAGGGAGAAACCTCTGGCCACGTAGCTGAGCAGCAGGACGCGCTCCCTCTCCCTCGGCGCCGGCTCCATCTCACCTTTCGGCAGCCTCCAAGACTTATCGACGACCATGCTATGCTCCACCAGCTCCAGCACGTCGGTGTTCATCACCGTGGAGGGGAGGAAGTCCCCTGGATCCGGCCCGCCGGCAACACCCGCTTCCGCCACTGAGTGGAGGCCGCCCCCTTCTTCTTCTTCTTCGCCTCAAGCTTGCTGGTCTGCCCCTTCGTCATGGCGAGGGCGACGGATCCACAGAGGAGGAGGGGAAGGAGGTGGCTAGAGGTGTGCAGGAAGTTGCGGGGAGGCGAGATCAATGGGAGGAAGACGAGCAGCGCAACACGAAGGTCCGCCAGGAAGGCTTTAAAAGGCCTTCGACTGAGTCACCTACAGGTGGGCCCAAGATCTTATCCTCCCAACTGGCTCCTGCAAGATTAGTGGAGAAGATCGCGGCGCGGTAATCGAGGAGGCGAAATCTACTCGATGGCGATGACGTCGTCCCCGCTGAGCGCGCGGCAACCGAAATTTGAGAATACCGGAAAATCCGGCACTGTCAGTATGACAGGTCTCGTCGACGGATTCCGTGGAAGCAATCGGTCCCTCACGGTTCATTTCGCTTGCATATTCACTCGGATCACTAGCCGCAAAGATAGAATGGATCGAGGGAGACAACGCTAAGATCACCTCAATACCAGTCGGCTCCAAACTCTGGACATCACTTCATCGTTCCAGCCCCGATCCATTCGGGGACTAATGATGGGGTTATAGTCTGAGGGTAGGGTCATAGGTCTGCCCTATAGGTCCTACCCAAGGACTACCCTTCATAGGGGACAAGGCCCTTAGACAGTTCCGACTGAACTAAGGATGCCCCCATCATCCTGTCGGCGACGGTCCACTCGGAGCATATCTAACGTGCCGACTGGAATCCACTCCGTACATCGTAACCTCCCAGGAGGGCAATGGTCATATGTTTTCATACACCATAACTAGAATTTAAGGCTTACGTTACCAGTAACGCCAGCATTTACTCGCCACTACTCCACCCCTGTCCACCGGACCATTATGAAGGGCAGCGCACTCTATATAAGCCGCCCTTCACCTCTGGTACAGGGGTTGGTACTTGCTGTAATCCCTTAATACACTCGAGACAAAGCTCCCAAGAGCACTGGGACGTAGGGCTTTTACCTCCACCGTAGAGGGGCCCGAACTCATACATCCTCGCCGTAGCTAAGGCTCTGCCCATAACTTTCGCACCCCGTACTTCTACTGTCAGACTTATATCCACGACAGTTGGGGTACCCCAGCTTTGAAATTTACGCTAGGAAGAAGCTACAAGTTCTCAAAAGATGCTTTGAACATTTACCCCTTTGGTTAGCTTTTAGCTTTTCAAAGTAGAAGTTGCTAAAATAACCTGAACCAAACACATCCTTAGTGCCTTCTCGTCCCTGTCCTAACCACCAATGAAACCCTACACCGTCCTGCCCCGGCACCACCTTGGTGAGCCTCTTGTTCTTATCAGTTTTATAAAAAAATCTTAATTGTATGATTTAGATAGTTACTTTTATAATTTTCTTACTTGTATGATTCTTTGTTATACATAGTGTCATGTTTTTGATATCCGTGCCCGTCAGGCCTCGTCCGATTTATGATCCGGATGTCGTATATTCTCTTTTATAACTATTTGTTGCATTTGATTTTTATGACAACTATACCCATCAAGTTGACATAGATATTTTTATCTAGGAGGCATGTGAACCGGAAATTGCAACCGACCCTCTTGTCAAGAAGTTAAATTTAGTTGAAAAAGAAAATGAGTATTTGAAAGAAAAATTGAAAAGAATTGAAGAAGAGAAGATGAAATTGGAGTTGTATGTTGCCGATGTCGTCGATGATCAGAAGATCAAGATGGAAGCAATGCGCATGGAGATAAGAAAGATTATAAAATATATCGTTAATAAAGAGGCTTGGTATTGGATCAATTATTACCTTAGTTGCGATTTTAATCTCATTTTTTGTTGCATTTAAATGCGTTAGGTAGATAGTTCTATGTTGTTTTATCAGAATAAGTGGGTATGAACTTTATGTATGAACTTGTATTAATTTGGTCTTTTCGGTGTTGTGTAATGAAGATGAGTCGACAATGGATGTTTTATGACCGACGCTCTCCCCCTTTCATTGATGGCATGCATAGTTTTATCAATGCGGCTGAGGTGAACAAGCGGAATGGTTTTATGTTTTGTCCATGTGGTGTCTATAAGAATGTTAGGAATTACTCTAGCTCAAAACTCATTCACATCCACATGTTTCTATCTGGTTTCATGCCCAGCTATCATTGTTGGACCAAGTATGGAAAAAGAGGGGTTCTAACGGAAGATAATGAAGAAGAAGAGGATGATGACAACTATCATGTATTCCATGAAAACGATGGTACTACAATGTGGGAAGAGAATCAAGAAGAAGAAGGTGAAGAAGTGGCATCGGATGAGACCGTTGATGATCTTGGTCGGTCCATTAATGATGCAAAGATAAACTCTGAAAGTGAAAAGGACAAGTTGAGGTTGCAACGCATGTTAGAGGATTACAAAAAATGTTGTACCCAAATTGCGAAGATAACAAGAAAAAGCTAGGTACCACACTGGAATTGCAGCAATGTAAGGCAGAGAATGGTGTATCTGACAAGGGATTTGAAAAGTTGCTTAAAATGTTAAAGAAAATGCTTCCAAAGGACAACAAATTGCCCGATAGTACGTACAAAGCAGAAAAGGTTGTCTTCCCTCTAGGATTAGAGGTGCAGAAGATACATGCATGCCCTAATGACTGCATCCTCTACCGTGGTGAGGAGTACAAGAATTTGAATGCATGCCCGGTATGCGGTGCATTGCGTTATAAGATCAGCAGCGATGACTCTCATAATATTAAGGGCAAGCACTCCAAGAATAGAATTCCTGCCAAGGTGATGTGGTATGCTCCTATAATACGACGGTTGAAACGTTTGTTCCAAAGGAAAGAGCATGCCAACTTGTCGCGATGGCACAAAGAAGACTATAAGAAAAGACGGGAAGTTGAGAGTACCCGTCAATGGGTCGCAGTGGAGAAAATTCAAGAGAGAGTGACTGGAGTTTGCAGACGATACAAGGAACTGTTGCTTTGGTCTCAGTGCAGATGACATTAATCCTTTTGGGAAGCAAAGCAGCAATCATATCACCTAGCGAGTGACTCTATGTATATATAACCTTCCTCCTTGGTTGTGCATGAAGCGGAAGTTCATTATGATGCCAGTGCTCATCCAAGTCTCTAAGCAACCCGGCAACGACATTGATGTGTACCTAAGGCCATTAGTTGAAGAACTTTTCTACTTGTGGGATAGAAAAGGTGTACGTGTGTGGGATGAGCACGAACAGGAGGAATTTAACCTAGGAGCGTTGTTGTTTGTAACCATCAATGATTGGCCTGCTCTTAGTAACCTTTCAGGAGAGACAAACAAGGATAAAATGCATGCACACACTATTTAGGTGAGAACAAGAGTATATATTTGGATAAATGTAAGAAGAATGTGTACCTAGGAAAGAAAGGCAAGCATTTCAAAGGTGAGGAAGATCACCTAATGAAGCCTAACCACCAAACTGGTAATCATATACTTGATATGGTAAATAATTTAAAGTTAATCTTTGGAAAGGGTCGTAGCGGACAATCTATGCCGAATGATGCGGATGGACACGCACGCATGTGGAAGAACAAACCTATATTTTAGAACCTACCCTATTGCAAAGTCTTAGATGTACGGTCTGCAATCGACGTGACGCACGTCAAGAAGAATCTTTGCATGACCCTGCAAGACTTCTTGGGAATGTATGGGAAGATGAAAGATACACCGGAGGCACGGGAGGACCAGCAACGTATGCATGGAAAAGATGGCTTACATCCAAAGCAGTATCAAGGTTCTCCAGCTATGCTTTTACCAAAGAAGAGAAGGAGATCTTCTTTGAATCCCTACTCGGTATGAAGGTCATGTATGGCTTCTCATTAATATAAGGGAATAATAAATATGGCATAGAAAAATTTCCAAAACCTGAAGTCTCATGACTGCCACTTGATTCTGACGCGCTTGCTTCCGGTTGCATTGAGGGGGCTTCTAATAGAAAATGTTCGATTAGCCATTGTGAAGCTATGTGCATTCCTCAATGAAATTTGTCATAAGGTAATCGATCCAGAATTCCTACCAAGGTTATAGAATGATTTGGTGCAATGTCTAGTCAGTTTTGAGTTGGTGTTCCCGGTATCCTTCTTCAATATCATGACACACATCCTAGTTCACCTAGTAGAATAGATTACCATTCTGGGTCGTGTATTTCTACACAATATATTCCCCTTTGCGAGGTTGATGGAGTCTTAAAGAAATATGTTCATAATCATGCTAGGCCAGAAGGACGCATATTCAAGGGCCATGAAACAAAGGAGGTTATTGAGTTTTGTGTTCACTTTATTCCTGACCTTAAGCCGATTGGTGTTCCTGAATCGCGGCATCAGGGTAGACTGAGTGGAAAAGGCACGCTACGAAAGAATTCGGTAATATGTAGGGACGGTCATTCTTGGGCGCAAACACACTACACAGTTCTACAAAATTCTACCTTGGTGACCCCATATATAAAGGAACACAAGAATATTCTACGCTCCAAACACCTGGAGCAGTCTGACGACTGGATTACACATGAACACGAGGGGACTTTCGGCGGTTGGTTGCAAACACATCTCATGGGCAACAACACTATTGGAGATGACCTATACTTGTTGGCCAGAATACCATCTTCGACTATATTGACTTTCCAAGGGTACGAGATAAGGGGGAATACATTTTACACGATCACCCAAGATAAAAAGAGCACCAACAAAAACAATGGTGTCCTCTTTGATGCAGCAAACACCAATAGGGTAAAGGACACATATTATGGTTACATAGAGGAGATATGGGAACTTGACTATGGACATGATTTGAAGGTCCCTTTCTTCCGGTGCAAATGGGCCAATCTCACAGGAGACGGGGTAATGGAAGACCCGCAGTATAGAATGACAACAGTGGATCTCAACAATCTTGGGTACACAGGCGAACCATTTGTCCTAGCCAATGATGTGGCAGAGGTTTTCTATGCGAAGGACATGTATACCAAACCGAAAAAAGAAAAGATAAGGAAGTGAATACATCATACGATGAGCCAAAGAGCCACACAGTTATTTGAGGGAACAGAAACATTATGGGAGTGGAGGACAAGACAGACATGTCACAAGTTATGAAAAGTTTCATGAAATTCATCCCTTCACAGTGAAGACTGACCCAAGCATCTTGTTAAATGATGAAGATTGTCCATGGTTACGACGCAAAGGAACACACGTGAAGAAAAAGTTTTATACCCCAGGACCCCACTCTGGGATGTGAGTTTGCATACTTATAGTGGGAATGTCCCATTTCGCACAAACCGGAGGGAATCTTTGTAAGAGTTAGTGTATATATGTGTTTTGGCATTTTGGCATTTGTCGTAACCCTTTCAACTTTTTAGCACATGCTATGTTGATGAAATGATACCATGCCAAATTTCAAACTTTTCAAAGGTCATTTTTTGTGATTTTTAATTTTAGGGTCATTTAGCTAAAAAATCATTAAATGCATGGAAATAGAAAATGAAGTGACAAAGGGTTGAAAATTGATGAGGTGGCTTTGAATGGTGCATATTGAACGCACAAAAAGACTGGAGTTGAAATAAACTTAAAAATGAAACGCCTTTTCAACAGATAGTATTTGTCCGAAACCCTCATACTTCGAAAGAGATTGTCCAGTTTGTACACGGAGTGCATCCAAGTTTTGTTGTAGCCCTCTTAACTCTTTTGCACATGCTATGTGGGTGAAATGATGATACTATGCCAAATTTCAGCCTTTGCAGAAGTCATTTGTAGTGATGTTCAATTTCAGGGTCATTTAGCTCAAAAAACAATCATTAAATGCATGAAAATAGCAAATTAAGTCAAATTTATAATTTAAACTATAAAATTTGAAAACTACTAGCACTAAAAGAAAGTTTACAATTTTTTTGACCTAAAGAAAAAAAGATTCACCCAAAAACCCTAAATATTTGGCTATAAAGAGAAACAAAAGTAAAAAAAACAAAAAAGCAAAAAACAGAAATCATGAAAAGACCTTTAGTCCCGGTTTCCACAACGAATCGGGACAAAACATCCTCTTCCAACGTTGCAGCCACCCTTATACTTGGTGTGTAGATGCAACCGGGACTAAAGGTCCCATCGTATTTAAAGTCCCGTCCTTTGGCCCCAAATCAACTTCGCATTCCTGCCGCTCAACAACACCGCCAGGCTCTCCTACACGTGCCCTCGACGTCGTCGTCCAGCAGCTCTACCTCCCCAAGCCCTCGCCGGCGTTGCCACACTGCCCGCCGTCGCCCCTCCTCCGCACGCACCCGTCTCGATGACCACTCCTCCACGCGCATGTGGCCCGAGACCAAGCCTGCACCGGCGCCCTCCGTCTCCAGCGTCTTCGTCCTCCGTCTCCAGCATGCTCCCCGTCAGTGAGCCTCTCCTCCGATCCCCTGTTCATCTTTTTTGTATGTGTATGTTTAGTATGTGTATGTATGTATATGTATGTGTATGTATGTATGTATGAATGAAGTCAATTTTAGATGCATTTTGTTTGTATGTAGATCCTTTTATGTATGTATGTATGTTCATCTATTTTTTACATTTTTAGATGCATTTTGTAGAAGATCTTTATACAGTGAAATCAATTTTAGATGCATTTTGTAGAAGATCTTTATTGAGTGAAATTGGTTTGAAAATATATTATTATGAATGAAATCAATTTTCTGGAATGAGTGAAATTAAATATGACTTTATACTGTATAGTCGACGCTGCCCGACCCGCTTCCTCATGGTTGAATCGACAGCGACAACCTATTTGAGAGGCTCCCTGTCCGGCACTGGGTTTCGTCGGGATGGCACTGGGAGGTGCCACCTTTGAGGGCATGCATGTTGGTGCGGATCTGGGTGTCTTCATCAGCCCGAAGATTATTTGGTGGCGGTCCAGTGGGCCACTCTCGATGCGGAGGCAGATGGCCCCCGGGGAGGAGGTATGTCGTCGTGCCAGGGAGGAGGACGAGCACGTCCATCACTACATGGTTGAGTTGGACGCCATGTTCTCCAATACATGGCAAGTTCTTCATGAATCTCACCTGAGTTATGATCCTGTGATGGTTCCTTCTCTTTGCGTCTCCATCGCCCGTGGCTCAGTACATCGGCAGCTCTTTGGGTAATCAGTTTGATAGAGTCAGATATTCGAGATGTATTAGTGATATTATAGACATGTATTAGTGATAATATTCGATAATATTTTATGATGCATTAAATGGATTATTCGAGATGTATTAGTTAAGCTATGGGCCATTTTATTATTGAATGCATTCTAATTTGCTTATTGAAAGCATTCTAATTTGAATACTAAATTATTTTATCTTTCTTCTGGACTAGTTAAGCTATGGACGATAATAGCGGCAGATACGAGCATGACCAATAGGATCTCCTCTACGAAATGATATGCTCCCAAAATCCAGAGAATGAAGTATTAGATGACGGCAAACAATATCTGAACGATTCTGGCGAGGGAATATTTGAGGAAGAACAAAGAGACAAAGGGCACACAAACGATGATGGCGAAGGAAATGTTCTTCAATTGACAAAGTGCGGAATGGTATATATGTATATAAGGCCTCTCATGATCTCATTACGTATATTAACAGATATTTCTTGTTTTAGCCATATGTATCGAGCAAATCTTCTCCACATGTAGTATGAGGCCAGGCCAAAAAGTTGCTCGATGGCATAAACTACAACATCTATCAAGTCAAAGCAGATGGCCAACCGATTGGTCCTAAAAATGCCAGCAAACTTATAGCTCAGTGCGGAGTTATTGGTAGGGACAACATCCCTATCACCATTCAAGAATGGAATAAGCCAAGGGAAGATCTAGGAGTTAGTTTTGTCGATGAAAGATCGAAAAAATGTCTTTGCGATACGCTCATGTCACATTTCGACCTACCAGAGGGTTTCACAGATCGCGAACGGTCGAGAGTCAAGTAGTTTGCTCTTAAGAAGATGTATGCACAATTCCAAACATGGAAGAAAATATTATGGGCCGACTACGTCAGTGCTAGAAAGAAGACTCCAGAATTCATTGAAGGACTAGAGAAGGTAAAAGATCACTCGGACGCATTTTTGCATTTCAAGGAATCGGAAGCAGCAAAGGAACAGTCGAGAAACAAATAAGATAAATGTTGAGAAAAAAAGTTTCACCATGTTCTGGGGCCAGGTGGCTACAAGACTGCCCTGTCTAAGTGGGAAGAATCTGAGGCCAAAATGATTGTTGCAAGAGTCACTCCAAAAACAAATGACTTGGCCCAAGAGGTGCAGGAGTTGGTTTTATGCGCATGGGGAAAGTTGGACCGAAAGACAGGGCAGATTGTTGAAAAGGAAAATCTTAAAGATGCCTCAGATGCTTTAATTTAAGCAATAGAAGATACTGCAACGGGGGTGTTCCAACCCGATAGAGAGAACGACGAGCTTACATGCGCCCTTGGGAATCCTGAACACCCGGGACGAACATGAGGCAAAGGCGTTGTTCCGTGGTTTGAGGGGTTTGCGGAGTGGAACAAAACTTATAAAATCCATGCGAGAAAGAAGAAGCATGATGCAGACCGGATTCAAAGGGTTTAAATAAGTAACTAGGAGTTATTCTGCATAGTAAAGAGGCAACAGGAGCAACTAGACACAATTATCCAGCAAAGGGCTCCTCGGCGGCTCGAGCAAGCAAATCCATCTAGATGATACTACCGTCCCATCTATGCGGAAAAGCAGTGTGGGTTCCACGGGGGTCCTGGCCGATGATGCACTCCTGGCTCGCTACCCCGTCGATGATATCAAAGAGAGGACAAGTTCTGAGCTACACCAGAAAATGAAGAACATATCCATGAAGGTTGCGGTCAGCTTTGCTCTACCGAGTGGACCTCGAGCAACCATTCATGCCAATCCGATTCCAGTTGCCTATGCTAAAGTCGGGGTGGATGATGTTCTACCGGGATATGAGTCACTAGAGCTTGACGTTCCTGAAGTTTAAGGGGAGAAGAGACTGGGATAGGTCACACATTCTGTCATTTTATGGAGAAAGGAATGCATTGTGTTTCCAAACTCGGAGCCAAGGCAAGCAACTCCCCCGAGTAGCAATACACCTCCTTCTCTGCCGCGTGAGACAACTCGAGTACCCCACATAGATATAATGGAGCCCAGCGCGAGTCCATGCCGATCTCCGCCTCGTGAGCTGACTCCAGTACCCCACATCGATATCATGAATCCCAGCGCGAGTCCACGTCAATATCCGCCACATAAGCCGACTCCAGTACCCCAACCCGAGATGGAGCCCAGTGCAAGTCCGCGATATCTATCCCTCTCGTGTCCGCGGACTCCAAAGCGGAAGATAGCACTAAAGAAGAAAACTGAGCCTCCTACCAAAAAGAAGTTGTCTTACGACATGACCGAGGACGAAAACAGGTTACAAGTGGATGCGAAAGTGAAGGCCCATTTCGCCCCGAAACCACCAAAGGAGAAAATACGTGTGGAAACCATAGATCGCCTTCTCATAATCTAGAGCGACCCCCGGCGCAAAGGCTATATGACAACTATGAATGCTCTATTAACAAGTCATATCAAGCAAAGAAACATCAGCAGCTAAGCCTTACCGATAGTAATAAAAGCAGGAAAACTGTTCCCCAGCTCGGAGAAGGTGAGTACCGATAAGGCGACAACCGAAGCTCTTGCTAAATAATCATGTCTCAGTGTTGATCAAATCCTAGGCATCAAGAAAATTGCCATTTCTTGAAAATTAGCATGGAAATATGTCCCCGGGAAACTTATTGTCAGGCCTAAGGAGGTCTCGCTTCTATCAACAGAAATGCACAAATTGCATGAGTGGTACCTGAGAGAAGTAAAGGCGGGGCGACAGTGGCTTATGGTGAAAGTGCAACAAGAACATTACTTCCATGCAAAGGAGCTATGGATTGAGTTTTCAGAACTTTTTTAGTTATTCAATCAAGACGCACTCGACTGTACTATCATGAGCTGTTATTGTGTGTAAGTGATTTCTTTCTGTAATTTAAGTCTCTAGCTTAGCTCGTTCATTGCATGTAATTATCCTCACTATATTATTTTGTGTCCTATTATGCAGAATGAAGATTTTTGAATGCAAAAGAGATGGAGTCTGTGACATTGGGTTCATTGACCCAAATACCATTAATGAAATTACGTTAAAAAATCATGCCAAAGACTCACAGCATAACTTGCTAAGGTTTTTGACGGAACTAAGTACCAGAACAGAAATACTATTTCCTTACAACTTCAAATGAGTGTTACTATCTTGTACTACAAATACTATTTTTTTACTTACTCGATGTTAAGTGTAGTTGATGCATTATGCATGCCCGCTTATATAAATATGTGTGCGGTTTCCACTGGATCCTGGTAATCTTTACAGTTGATGAGGGAACTGTCAAAACACTGGACTCGCTAGGTAAAGACCCTGATGAATACAAGGGCCTCGTTTTGATGCTCGAGAGGTAATTTTAATTATTATCACTCTTTAGCTCATTTCCTGTTATCAAGTAATTAATAACTCATTTATTTATTTTCTTTGTCATGCAAGGTTTGCACAAAGTTCACCAAACAGGAAGCCGGTGCATGGCAACCAAAGCTAAAATATCGACGGTCCAATCTGGTAATTAAGTAGTACTAGCTACGTCCGCGCATCTCTTTAATTCTAGTTTCAATACCATTAGCAAGCTTGATTATTATCTAATTGGATTCTATTCTCATAAAGTGCATGAAGCAGGGAAATGGGGCTAATTTATGTGCATACTACGTTTGCGAGAACATTCGCTTTATGACCGAACGGCGCAGAGATGATAGACATTGTTGGGTATGTAAACACTATTCACAATTTGTTTATCATGATACAATATATACACGCACAACTAATATATTCACTTGGTCTCCTTCTTTAAAGATGACGGAGATGCGGGATAGGCTCCTACCAAGGGACCGCACGTAGGCACTTCAAGAGGAAATTGCCGAATTTTTGGTTGAGCAGGTCATATCTCCCCACGGAGAATACCACTACACCTAATGTCTCCATGTAATGATCTGCAAATTGTAGGAGAAATTATATATATATATAATTTTATATTTATATGTATGTGTGTGTGTGTGCGCGCGCGCGCGCATATCGTCGTAACAGAAATTCTATGATATATATATGGTTAGTCGTACAGGAAATTCTATTATATATGCATAACGTGTACAGTATGTAGTAGCGTAAAAATATAGCTGAAATGAAAAACAATTAAATGGAAAGCACAAAATGAAAAGAAACATAAACCATAAACCCAAAAGGCCTAAACCCCAAAACCACTAAAGCCCTAGTCCTAGGTGGTGACACCAGCTCGAATTAAAGGTCCCCAGCCCCAGCACACGCTATGTGTCACGTGGTGGGACTTTTAGTCCCGGTTCATGGCCAACCGGGACTAATTAGGAGGGGCTTCAGTCTCTAATTATTAGTCCAGATCGATGAACCGGGACTAAATGCCCTTTCCAACCGGGACTACAACCCTATTTTCTACTAGTGGTGGTCATTTGAGTGGATAACAATGGTGAGCCTTTAGTCCGGGGATGTATGTGTCACACTTCCGCAGTGTCCTATGTGTGATCATTCCAAAAGTATGCAGCATAAACGACATCAACCTATGGGATCTCGACCATGAAAATGTGTGAAATCTCCATCTAAGAAAAATGCAAAAAAAGTTTCAAGTTCCCGGACAAGTATGTCAAGCTAGATGTTGAAAATAACATGGTAAACAACCACACAATCATCACTTCTCAAAGTATTTGAGAGCTTCAAAATCCATGGCCAAAACCAAGGTCCCTTAAAGAGATTATATCGAGGTCCACGTGGAATGGCCCAAGATTTTGAAACCTGAGTGGGATATTTTGAAGTTCCAACACATGCCTTAAGGTGGCCGCACACGTGTTACACACATTACAACCAGCCAACGGTAATCCTGTTGAGGTTCACTTGTATATATAATCATGGTTACGTTGTCGTTGTGGGCTAAAGTTCTTTCAAACGTGCCTACATATCTTAATTAAGCACTCACTTACATAATCATTGTTGTTGTCTGTTAATTAATATTATTCCATTAACTGAGTTTGAAGGATGCAGAAAAACCCTACCGCGACAGTGAAGAAACGCTGCCACTTCAATGGAATACATTGTCGTGGTAGTTTTTTGTGCTGCCTTCAAAATACATTAATGGCGTGTGGAGAAGGGCAATGGGCCGAATGTTCCTAGTAGCTTGTGGCATGGGGAAATTTTGAATGTCACCTTTATATATATCATTGGTCGTGTGTAATTATGCACCACGCCATCAGTATATGTATTAGTGGTGACGTGGGTTGTACAATGCAACCACTACATTTTGTAAGTGGTGTGAGATTGATTGTGTGGGGTCGACGTACCACATAGCTGTGTTTTGGCATGCCACCACTAGTGTTTAACGCACTAGTGATTAGAGATTCAGAGGGAAAATGTCGGGTTTGAACGGGAACATTTTTGCATCATTTCTCCTTTTAACTTTTCTATGATGAATATACATCATCTTTGTCCAACTTTGGAATTTTTTGGTTTAATATGGTATATTTAGGGCATTTAATGCAGTTCTAGCTATTTCATGGGCATAAATCAAATTTGAAGAACATGTACATTAAAAATGCCCAACAATTGATGCAAAAATTCTCATCCAAGTTCTTTAGTGTGTATTTATGTCACATCCCTGAATCCCTAATAGAGTCTAGCAAGATTGTGCTCATGTTTATTCATTGCATCCAAAAAAATGAAATGAAGTCAAAAGAAACGAATGAAAACAAGAGCAAACCCTAGCAACCATATATTCAAAACAATTCAAATTAGGTGACAAATCAATGAACCCAAAATGGCCTTCATAAAAGTTCATCTTTTCTGATAATTAGTGGAAACAAAATATCACGGGTGAAATATATTTTCAAAATGATTTTAGCATTTTATTATATATATAAATGTCACTGAAATCAATTATATATTTGATTTCAAATATTTCAGATTTCCGAAAAATGTTGAAAACTTTATATGGGTTTGGAAATATTACAAACAACATCCCAAGATCATTTGCACTATTTTTGGGAATATTTTGAAGCCAAAAATAAATGAAACAAATATCAGAAAGAATAAAATAGAAAATAGAACAAAAGAAAAAACAGAAAAGCTTATGTGTCGCTCACCTTGGCCCAGCCCAGGAACACCCTTGTCTTCTTCCTCCTTCGCTAGTCGGAGCAGGAGGTGGCCGCCGCTTCTCCCGGCGCGACCATGCACCTACATGCATGCCTGGTTCCCTCTAATGCGCTGGAGAGGAAGGATAAGCCTCCCCGGACCCGTTCCCATCCTCTCCCCCTTCTCACTCGCCCCATGCGTCTCTCTCTCTCGGCCGCCATTGGAGCGAGCTCGAGATTGAGCTAGCCATCGCTCCGGTTGTCCTCCCTCGCCTCTGAGTGCGCCATCTGCTCCGCCTCAACGAGTACGACGTCCCCGCTGAAGGAGAAGAGCCCCCGAGCCCTGCTTCACCCTCGTCACACCGTCGTCTTCCACCTTCGCCGCCGGCAAGTCACCGTCGATTCGTCGGATCTAGCGCCTCCCCGAGCAGCCTGAGCCTCCCCTCGACACCGCAGTGAGCTCCGGAGTGTTTTCCCCCATCTACCCCTCTCTTTCCTTCGCTCTAGCCCCGTGGTCATCGAGCCGAGCTCCGCCCGTCGCAGTGGCTCGTCGCCGGTCACCCTCAGCCCCTCCCGAGTCTTCTGTTAGATGGGGTCGAGCCTGGGCTTCGTCCTAGTGCTCTCAGATCCCAAGTCTGAGGCCTGTAGCGCGGTTTAGAGCAACTCCGGCGAGGATCCGCCGTGGTTTTGGTCGCCGCCGGCGAGATTCCGGTGGGGGCCGATGTGGAGGGATCATTAGGGCCTAATCCCTCCCCTCAGTGCCACTGACCAGTGGACCCCAGAGTGGGTCAAACCCCACTTAGCCTCTCGGTAGCGCGGATTAGCCCCGAGCCACTGACCAGTGGGCCTTTCTGGTGAGGTTTGACCAGGCCAGCCCCTGTTGACCATGATGATGTCATAATTACGCAATAAATACTATTTCTGATTTAATATAATTCCAGAATAATTGCAAAACTTTGGAAATTCATAGAAAATTGATTATAACTCCAAATCTGACAAATACTATATGCAAATTGATCAGAAAAATTCAATGAACACAATGGTGCTACTCTCATGCATGAAAAACAAAGTTATCAAACAGCATCAGGTCAAATCAATTAAATGATTATGATAAATATGTTAATTCAATTAATATTTGAATTTAAATTCAAATCAGCAACATTCTATAAGTTTGTTGGCCACTTTAACCCATGCGACAATTCAGTTCATGCCATGATCATGCATCATGAATGTTGCATATAATTGCTATTAATTGAATGTTATTATTTCGGTAGGCTCTGCCCCTCCGGATACATGTGAATATCCGTCTGACGGATTTAACCCCTCTATTGAGCAACAAGACAAGCACCCTTTTTGATCATTCCGATATAATCCCATGTTCTTGCTCCTGCTCCCACTTATTGCATTAGGACAAAATATTCCAAATGTTTTACTTCGGTAGCTGAACCTATTCCTTTGCATGACCTGTCATTGTCATAGTAAATAGCCAAACCATGCAACCTAGCATACCTGGTAGATGCTTGAGCTGTGATGTGCTTATTCCTGCTATGCTTGCTATGCCTAGATTTGTGTCGGGTATGTTTCATCTGGGTGATGAACAGGAATTGATGAATGTGTTCTAGTGACAAGGAATAAGTGTGGAACCTGATTTGGTAAAGGTACCGATGAAAGGCTATGTAGGAGTACATGGTGGGTTGTTTCATTGGAAACGTCCTTAGAAACTGAGTTTCGTGTATGTAATCCAAGACTAGATACTACCATATGTTGGGATACTTAATTGACCCTCTCGACTTATTAATCGCCTAGTACTCGGTCTAGGAGTTGCAAGTAGTTGCTGGTGTTTATAGTCATGCTGGAGGCCGTGCATAGTGCTGACCTTAGAGGTGGGCTATGATGCGGTAGGCAGTGGCACGGTGTACCAAGTGGCACCCGGATGGTGGGCTTGGGAACCCTGCGCACATCATTTGGGGCCGTGGCGGAAACCTCGGCCGGACTTCCGTGCGGGTTACTCTCAAATAGGTGATAAACCTGGACTAGGGTCTAATGTGGTTAACGGTCGTGGCCGACTCCGTCGCTGGGCTTCCGCTTGAAGGTTGCCGAGGTGCATGACGTGCACATAGCGATAAGTGGCGAGAGCGTGTGTGAAGAAGTACACCCCTGCAGGGTTATGATCTATTCGAATAGT
Organism: Hordeum vulgare subsp. vulgare; assembly: GCF_904849725.1. Taxonomy (NCBI): domain Eukaryota; kingdom Viridiplantae; phylum Streptophyta; class Magnoliopsida; order Poales; family Poaceae; genus Hordeum; species Hordeum vulgare. The sequence goes on from NC_058518.1 coordinate 88,159,079, forward strand.
CGCGTCCGCGGATATGGACTACTTGGAGACATATGTTGTTCATAGATAACTATAATGGCTACTCATAAAGGTATCAAGATAAGTGTGAGTGTTATGGATGGCATTTTCCGTAGGAAGACGCGAATGATTCCATGATGGTGTATTGTTCTGGAGTTAGTGGACTCATGTGGGAGAAATCAAAGTTGTTAAAACTATTTAAAAACGTAGATTAGTCTAGCCAAGAATCAAAGCTGGCTTGCTGCATGAAACACCACAACCCCCTTTATTGATACCTGAGCATGGGTAGATAGATCTGTTCTAAAGTCTTGTTGAGTACTCTTGTACTCATGTTTGCTTAATAATTGTTGTAGAGGATACCCACGAGACAACAGGTGGGTTCTTTCTAGGCATCGATGATGACGAGTAGCTAGTGTCCCAGCTACGACCTAGCCCCTTTCAGAAGGGATCTGTAGATAGTCAGGCTTTATGCCTTATCCTTTCATCTGTCTGTACTCAGACAGCTTTTATGCTTCCGTTGGTTTGTTTGACTTTGTTTGTATGACTTTGACTGTCGGGTCGTGTGACCCCTGCTTGTATGATAATATTATGCAAGACTCTTCCGAGTCTTCTAAATAAATGTCGTGATGTTGTATGGTTATGTTGTGATACCATTGTTGTATCTATGCATATCTAGTATGTCATGCGTACGTGTGATGCACTGTGATATGTATGGGATTCGACACCTAGTCATATGCCTTAGTAGATCTCTATATAGAGAAATGCCACTTTGTGATTCCACCGAGCCTTGGTAGTTCGCTACTGCTCCGGACACATTGGTTGATCGGCATGTATCCTTCTTAGCTGCTGTGTTTGTCCCTACGGTGAAATGTCACGCGGTGTAATATAGTCCTTGTAGTTTGCTACGACTCGTCTACACTCATTGTTGATCGACACTTGCTTTGCTGGGTTATGTATGCTTGTCTATGTACAGTCGAGACACTTGAGTTTATGACTAGATATGTCGACGCAGGTTCTTTGACATTGGAATGCTAGCGACACTAATGCATACGTGAGTCAAAAGGGGCAATCGGTCCCGGCTAAGGTAAGGTGGCAGCTGTGGGGTTAACCGTGCGTGTGACCGCAAAGGGATGCAATGTGTTACAGGCTGGATTCCTATGGCTTAGGATCGAGGTCCCGACAATTTACGTCATTTATGCAAGAAACAACTATACATTCGTTAATTTGATATGCGGCACACGCTGTCTCAAGGCCAATTTATCGTTTCTTGACAACCACATCATAGCTATTCCTAGTTTTATCCACAATACTCTACATGTCATATAATGACAACATGCAAAGTTTGATAGTCTTCAGATAATACTTAAAAAGTTGTACATTAAAAAACATTCTACATAAATTTAAGTATAATGTTAGAGTTTTTACATATACAAGTTTGAAAATACCGAACATTCGTTTCATAAGACCTAAACATATGCTAACTACCTTATTTATTATCTTTTCTTCTAGAAAAAAATTTAAATGCACATGCATCTCAAATTTAAATTAATCAAATTAAATACAAGTTTATTAATAAAATTTAAAATATAGAAAATAATGAACCTGCAAAGATTAAACCATTCTTCATAAAATATCATAAAAATATAAAACAATAAAATTAAAAGTACATAAAATATATGAAAAACAAAATACCTCAATATTACACAGTGACGGGCCAAGAGGTCACAGCCCGCCAATGGTAAGGCCTGCCCCGCGGTTAATGGGCAAATCGGATCTACCTTGAGTGACGATCATGAGAAAGGGCCCACCACTGATATTGTTATTACTGGTGGTGGACATGTACATGCACCCAGCTGATAATACTTGGTCCATGGCTACCCTGAGTCCAGAATACGAGCGACGGGTGCACCTTGCTGCTTGCAAGTGATAGACAACTATTAGTGGCGGCGTGTTTTCTCGGCCGCCACTCGTATCTAGCCATATTACATATGACAGTTGTCATTACCTACCCGTCACTCTTGGGAGCTCACCTATGAGCAATTTCTCCGTAGTAGCGCCAAGACATTGCCAAAATTCAAATTTCCCCTTGGACTTGCCAAAAGGAAAAAAGCTTCGTTATGACTACTACGCTCGAGTAAATTGTGTGATAGAGTTGGCTGGAACCATACACGACACGCACGCAAGACATTTGGAAAACATTATTCCAACCTCCCCTATCTAAGGCTTTAGTTCAATTCATACCAAAACTATGACCGATACTGTCCATAGATAGCCACCTTGATTGGATCGTCTACCATGGGACATTTGCAGCATCATCTATACTTACTGACAAACGCGACAAACAGCCTGCAATTATTGCTTGAATAGTCCCATCTGGCTTACCTAAAAGCAGGTTAGACTAATGTAGCGTACTATATACTGATGGACTTCATAAAATATAGAGTTAGTTAGACAAGACAATCCAATTTAGTGTCCCACTTGATTCATGCGGGTCTACCTACTTAATCGTAACCGTTAATTAAGAACTTGCTCTGTCCCTCAGATAGAAATATTAATTGGTGCACCAAATACAATGAAATTATACTCCCTTTGTCTTAAAATAAGTGTCTCAACTTTGTACTACCTCTATTATAAAGTTGTACTAAGCTTGAGACATTTATTTTAGGATGGAGGGAGTATGAGGCACCCCAACATAAATCATCACAAGGAAAAAGGGGAAATAACTTCAGGCAGTTTCTTACTTGTCATTTCGAGATATTTCTCTGAGCACAAATTTGATTGTCGACATTTTGCCGAGTGTAACTTGGTTAGCTTTCTTGTAGTGGCACTAGTGGGGACGGGGCCTTTAGCCCCGACCCGTAAGGGGCTTTAGTCCAGGTTCACCAACCGGGACTAAAGGGGCGGAACTAAAGGCCTAACCTTTAGTCCCGGCCCTGTTACAAGCCGGGACTAAAGGTGCTCCACGTGGGCGCCTCGTAGCGCCCCAGGGGCAGGCCCTTTAGTCCCAGCTCGTTATGTTGGAGAATGTCGCATGGGAAACAAAAAATTTCCTACACGCACGAAGACCTATCATGGTGATGTCCATCTACGAGAGGGGATGTTCGATCTACGTACCCTTGTAGACCGCACAGCAGAAGCGTTAGTGAACACGGTTGATGTAGTGGAACGTCCTCACGTCCCTCGATCCGCCCCGCGAACCGTCCCGCGATCAGTCCCACGATCTAGTGCCGAACGGACGACACCTCCGCGTTCAGCACACGTACAGCTCGACGATGATCCCGGCCTTCTTCATCCAGCAAGAGAGACGGAGAGGTAGAAGAGTTCTCCGGCAGCGTGACGGCGCTCCGGAGGTTGGTGATGATCTTGTCTCGGAAGGGTTCCGCCCGAGCTCCGCAGACGCGATCTAAAGGTAAAACCGTGGAGATATGTGGTCGGGCTGCCGTGGCAAAGTTGTCTCAAATCAGCCCTAAAACCTCCGTATATATAGGGGGGAAGAGGGGGAGCCTTGCCTTCGGGTCCAAGGACCCCTAAGGACTTCGGCCGAGCCAAGGGGGGGAGTCCTCCCCTTCCAAACCGAATCCAACTAGGTTTTTAAGGAGGAGTTCTTCCCCCTTTTCCGACCTCCTCTTTTTTTTCTCTTTGATTTTCTTCCTATGGCGCATAGAGCCTTCTTGGGCTGTCCCACCAGCCCACTAAGGGCTGGTGCGCCACCCCCAAGGCCTATGGGCTTCCCCGGGGTGGGTTGCCCCCCCCCCCCCCCCCCCCCGGTGAACACCCGGAACCCATTCGTCATTTCCAGTACATTCCCGGTAACTCCGAAAACCTTCCGGTAATCAAATGAGGTCATCCTATATATCAATCTTCGTTTCCGGACCATTCCGGAAACCCTCGTGACGTTTCTGATCTCATCCGGGACTCCGAACAACATTCGGTAACCAACCATATAACTCAAATACGCATAAAACAACGTCGAACCTTAAGTGTGCAGACCCTGCGGGTTCGAGAACTATGTAGACATGACCCGAGAGACTCCTCGGTCAATATCCAATAGCGGGACCTGGATGCCCATATTGGATCCTACATATTCTACGAAGATCTTATCGTTTGAACCTCAGTGCCAAGGATTCATATAATCCCGTATGTAATTCCCTTTGTCCTTCGGTATGTTACTTTCCCGAGATTCGATCGTCAGTATCCGCATACCTATTTCAATCTCGTTTACCGGCAAGTCTCTTTACTCGTTCCGTAATACAAGATCCCGCAACTTACACTAAGTTACATTGCTTGCAAGGCTTGTGTGTGATGTTGTATTACCGAGTGGGCCCCAAGATACCTCTCCGTCACACGGAGTGACAAATCCCAGTCTCGATCCATACTAACTCAACTAACACCTTCGGAGATACCTGTAGAGCATCTTTATAGTCACCCAGTTACGTTGCGACGTTTGATACACACAAAGCATTCCTCCAGTGTCAGTGAGTTATATGATCTCATGGTCATAGGAACAAATAGTTGACACGCAGAAAACAGTAGCAACAAAATGACACGATCAACATGCTACGTCCATTAGTTTGGGTCTAGTCCATCACATGATTCTCCTAATGATGTGATCCCGTTATCAAGTAACAACACTTGCCTATGGCCAGGAAACCTTGGCCATCTTTGATCAACGAGCTAGTCAACTAGAGGCTTACTAGGGACAGTGTTTTGTCTATGTATCCACACAAGTAGTATGTTTCCAATCAATACAATTATAGCATGGATAATAAACGATTATCATGAACAAAGAAATATAATAATAACTAATTTATTATTGCCTCTAGGGCATATTTCCAACACGTTACACGGACCGGGACTAAAGAGTTTCAGGTTTTGCTTATTTTTAGGGTTTTTTTTTGAATGAAATTATTTTTGGGTTTTAGGGTTTTAGGGTTTAGGTGTTCGCGAGATTAACGTGATGCCTCGTTTGGTGTTCGGGATTTAGTTTTGATATAATTTAAATAGAAATAATTATGCATATATATATAAGATTAACTTATCTTACAAGCGAGCATATATATACAATTATATGGAGATCTAAATTATCGGGACTAGAGCCCGTCTATTCGATTACATGGACGAACATCAGTAATGGCCCCTAGCTACACTAAATCGTCCTTTGTCATCTATATCTTCCGTCCTCAGAAAGGTCGCCAGCTCCTCTGCAACAGCAATCGCGCGTTGCTTTGGTAGGACCTTCGTCCTCATGGCCGTGTACTATATAAGAAGAGGAGATGAATATGAATATCAATCATGATAACAAAGAATGACGGGTAAAAATAGAGGTGTGAATATTCATTGCTTACGTCGAATCTGTGATCCTTGTGCTCAGAGTAAATGTGCGAATGGTCTCGCAAACATAGTATCCGCATAGATGCGTTCCCCGTGGCTGCTGGTTGCACTTTACGAGAATACAATATATATAATCAAAATAATAATCTAGCATCATAAATGTATTGAAAATAGAAGTATATCATACTACTACTTACCTGAGCCGCTCTAAAGGTCAGCTTCTCAGGAAAGTTACCGGGAGTCACGCACTTGAACCGCTTCCAAACCCTGCCCGACAAGGATAATGATTTGCTAAGTTTTTCATTAATTGATATATCAGAAAATCATCGAAAGAGACCGATAGAGCGCAAGAATGATTGAAATTACCCTTGGAGCATGTCCTGCAGGCTTTGGAACTGTTCCAAGGGTCTCGATAATGGGTCGAAGGCATCAACTCTTCCCTTATCAATTTGAATGTCCAACAGAATCCAATGGAAGCTGCACATGTATATATATATATATGTGTGTGTGTGTGTGTGTGTGTTAGTAACTTATCAATTACACTTATAAGTGAATGGACACAACAGAGTAAAGACCCTCACCTGAAGTTGTATGGAAACAGTATGTGGTCACAGAAATTTTAATCTGTTAGAAACCTTAGAAGGTTTTCCTCCGTCTCCTTTGGTTTATCAGTTAGCGTCGCTATATGTATTTGATCTGGGTCAATAAACCCAATATTTAGGATGTTCTTACATTTACAATCCAGAATCTTCATTCTGCATAATAGAGTACAAGTTATATATAGACAATGAATTGGAATAACTAAAAAAGTTATATGTAGACAACGAATTGAAAAACTTACAAACAATAGCCACTCATAAGCGATTTGTCGAGGGCGTCGCCATTGTACATCTAGAAGAGTTCATCAAAGTCGATATGGATTTCTTCGGGGTGGCCGTAGTACTCCCGTGGGACACTGACCACGATCATCGTTCTCCCATTCTTTGATTCACTTAAGTACCATGTATGCAAGTAACGCATATTTGTTGGGAGATCATCTTTGCTGACCAAAGGCTCTCCCATGACAAACTGTGGCTTAGGGGCTACCACAGCCTTGGGTAACCTGTCGTCTTGGGAAGCCAGAACATCTTCAACCGAGACACCCCATTCAGCCGCACACTTCTTTGCTAATTCAAAATCTTGCCCCTGCACCGAAGGGGGAACATTCTCGGTTAACACCTTGAGAGGTGGGATCGACTGTTTGGCATGTTGTCCAAGCTGAGGAACGTCTGATTTTTCTTGCTTGTAGTTGAACTTGATTTGCTCCCACTTGCACTTGCATGTGATCTGCTATTTTTCACTTCATTCTGCAATGTGCGTGTATAGTCATTAGGCTTATGGTGTAAGTCATACTGTGACGGAAGGGCCGTGAAGTATTTTGCAAATGCTATTTGCGTCTCGGTGTATTCCGGGCGGGGCTCGGGTTCCTTCTTTTTCATCTGCGCATCATGATGTTCCTTTGCTATCCTGGCGTTTTCCTCGGGGGTACGATCATAAGGTCTGATAGGAAGATTAGCATGAGGTACCTTTGGGAGGGGCGACCATTTGCGCTTTGGGGGGCTCCGTCGCTTAGAAATCGTCGGCGGAGCATTCTTGGTGGCACGCTCCCGCTTAGTATCCGGAGCGGGCGGCGGCGGAGACGGACGACCCAAGTCCGGCGGCGGTGATCGAGATGGACTCCTGTTGTGCTGGCCGACGTCATGTGGAGGGCTTGGAGGTAATGCAGGTGTAGGTGACCTGCGACGACTCGGAGGCGGTGTTGTCCTTGGGGCCGAGCCTGGAAGCTTGATGTAGTTCTTGTCCCATAGGATGACTCCACCCAGTACTTCTCCGAGTGTCCTCTCATCTTCGGATCCAGCTATGTCGAGCTCCATATCATGAAACCCCGCCATGATTTCATCCACCCCGACTTTAGCAAAGCCAGCTGGAATCTCACGGCCATGCCAGCGTGCATCAAGGCTAGAAGGTAAAGCTTGTCCGACGGCCACCTTCATGGATATGTTCTTGAATTTCTGATGGAGTTCACATGATGTTGACTCCTTGATTCCATCCACGGGGTAGCCGGGACCGCCCTCTATCATTCTTTGTGCATCGTCGGGCGGGGCCTCAGATTCACCCACGCTGCTTTTCCGCTTAGATGGGGCGCCAGGAATATCAAGTGCAGGATCTTCCTGGCGCGCTACTCCTCTAAGCTCATCAATCTACTTCTGTTGCTCGTTAATCCTGGCAAGCAACTGGTTGAACTTGTCATTCTCCTCATCCTGCTGCCGCTTCTTTGCTCTCTGTCGGCTTTGTTAGAGCATATATCTCCATATGTGGTTTTGGTAATTGATGACAATTCCTATGGACTAATGGTTGCCTTAAGTTACATTTATAGGATTTGTCCATAGGCACTTCTTGAAGTCCATCTGTTGGGTTCAAGGAGTTTATATGATGACCAAGATGGTATTCAAGGTATTATCCAAAGAATGGTCATAGAGACACATGGTTGATCAAGATCTCAGACAAAGAGTAAATCAAGATGATCAACACACAAAGTGTACAAGATGTACCGAGAGGGATCAAGTGATCCCATGGTATGGTAAGCATTGTCCATTACGTATTTGTGTACTAACCCATGCTCTTCGTGAGAGTTCTATGTGGGGGTTAGGTGTGTTTCCATGGGCTTGCGTCAAAGGGAAGATCTCATACAACCCATGAAGTATGACGTCGATGACCAAGATGGTATTCAAGGTATTATCCAAAGAATGGTCATAGAGACACATGGTTGATCAAGATCTCAGACAAAGACCAAATCAAGATGATCAACACACAAAGCGTACAAGATGTACCGAGAGGGATCAAGTGATCCCATGGTATGGTAAGCATTGTCCTATACGTATTTGTGTACTAACCCATGGTCTTCGTGAGAGTTCTATGTGGGGGTTAGGTGTGTTTCCATGGGCTTGCGTCAAAGGGAAGATCTCATACAACCCATGAAGTATGACGTCAAGTTGTCATAGTCATCAAGATTGTGATGTGCAAGTTCAAGTGGATCAGCACGAAGATATCATGCTTGAAGCTTGTCGTCCATTGTGGTGGCAATGGACTTGTGAAGATATGCTGAAGAGTGGCTCACCCATTGTGAGTATGGGGGAGCAATCAACTAGTCTTCATCAAGCCAACACAATCAAGAAAGGTGGCCCATCTTGAGGAAGCCAAGATCATCATCATCTAGCTCAAGAGGACGAGGTGCAAGGTATAGGTTTGCCCTTGATAGGTTTTCTGTTTAGGATAGATTGATGTACTATCAAGGGGGGCTCTCAAGTGAGTAGCTTGATCGTATCGTTCGTTGAGATCTCAAACCATTTGCATCCTTGCATCATACTTCTTGGTTCTTATTTGGTGTTTATCTTTGTGAGTTTTAGAGCTTATGGTCATCTTCTTGACAAGCTCGAGTTCATCGAAAACGGAGTCCATATGCAACTACTATGATGTTTTCGATGTTGGAGTTTTTGCCGGTTCTTCATTCTTAGAGGACTCACATCTTTATATCATTGGCATATTCATAACCGCATGGTCTCTGTTTGGATAGTCCTTGTCGTCTTGAATCCAACAAGCTTGGGTTTGCTCGATTCGGAGCTCGTATGCGAAAGTTATGGCTGTTTCAGTGGCGAGCGGTAGTACCGCTGGAGTTGGCGGTAGTACCGCTGGCCCTAGTGGTAGTACCGCTGACTGGCGGTAGTACCGCCCCTGGTCAGCGGTAGTACCGCTCCAGGAGCTTAGTACCGCCTGCCTAGCGGTTGTTCATGGACGGACCTTTTTGCGAAGACTTTCTTGGCGGTGGTAGTGCCGTTGCACTACCAGGGGCCCAGCGGTAGTACCGCTGGGGCCAGCGGTGGTACCGCTGGAGTGCCAGCGGTAGTACCGCTAGCTGGCGGTAGTACCGCTGGAGTGCCAGCGGTAGTACCGCTGCAGCCAGCGGTAGTACCGCTGGAGCTCGGGCAGAAAGTGGGGGTAACGGTCTGATTCCTTCCCCCACTATATAAAGGGGGTCTTCTTCCCCCTTGGTCTTATCCATCCGTTGAGCTCTTGCTCTATCTCCATTGTTGACATTCTTAGAGCTTGATTACTCTCTATCCCTCCAATGATTCTTGCTTGTTCTTGAGGGAAAAGAGAGAGGAGATCTAGATCCACATCTCCACCAATCACTTTCTCCTCTATGTGAGGGGAACCCCTTGGATCTTGATCTTGGAGTTCTTTGTGAGCTCCTTGTTCTTCCTCTCATATTTCTCCATAGCTTTTGTTGTTGTGGAGGGATTTGAATGTGAGGGACTTGACCACTTCGTGTGTTCTTGCCATTGCATTAGTTGCATCGGTTTGAGTTCTCCACGGTGATACGTGGAAGTGAGAAGTTGAGAAGCTTACTACCTTTGGTACTTAGTACCCTTGATATTGTTCTTCGTGTATGCTTTGGCATCCTAGAAGCTTGGTGGTGTCTCAGAGCTCAATCATTGTGGTGTGAAGCTCCGGGAAGCGTCAGGGTCTCCAATTAGGTTGTGGAGATTGCCCCGAGCAATTTGTACGGGTACCGGTAACCGCCCCCAAGGGTTGCCGTGTGTACGGGTTCGGTGACCGCCCCCAAGGGTTGCCATTTGTACGGGTTCGGTGAACGCCCTCAAGGGTCCCTTAGTGGAATCACGGCATCTTGCATTGTGCGAGGGCGTGAGGAGATTACGGTGCCCTTAGTGGCATCTTGGGGAGCATTGTGCCTCCACACCGCTCTAACGGAGATTAGCATCCGCAAGGGTGTGAACTTCGGGATACATCATCGTCTCCCCGTGCCTCGGTTATCTCTTACCCGAACCCTTTACTTATGCACTTTACTTTGTGATAGACATATTGTTTATTGTAATATATCTTGCTATCACTTAGTTATTTATCTTGCTTAGCATAAGTTGTTGGTGCACATAGGTGAGCCTAGTTGTTTGTAGGTTTTGTGCTTGACATATTAAACGTTAGTTTTATTCCGCATTTGTTCAAGCCTAAACCTTAACTATTTTAAAGCGCCTATTCACCCCCCCCCCCTCTAGGCGACATCCACATCCTTTCAGGCTTCTGTAAGTGTCTTGGTCTCTGGCAAACCCAAGCCACCACGGGTAAGAAGGACCGAAGCCTCGCGTTCGTCCTCCATGTTCGTCATTGCCGAGGACCAGTGTGAGCAAATCATTCTCTCTATCTGCAGTGAACTTTCTTTTTCCCTCCTTAATTTCTTTCACTATCCTTTTCCAATTCTCCCTGGGTATCCTAAGACCGTCACTGCAGATGAGGTCCCCTGTTTTTTCATCGTACGAACCACCATGCGGAAGGAACCAATTTCTGGCTCTCAATTCCCACTCATCACGGAGTGGTTCAGGTACGATGCCTTTACCTAGCAGATCTTGCTCTTTCTTATCCCACTTTGGGATGGCAGTCTCATAGCCCCCTGGCCCCAGCTTGTGGTGATATTTCTTCTTGTCGGCATTTATCTTGTTCTTTTCTGATAATGCCTGGGCATCTTCTGACTCCTTGTACTCTTGAAATGCCTTCCAGTGATTCGCCTGCTTGGCTAGATACCCCTCGAATACTGGCACTTTCTTTGTCTTCAGATAGTTTTTCCATAGCTTCTTCGTCCAGCTACGGAACAGTTCGGCCATCTTCTTTAGAGTCCACTGCTTGACTTTGGCCCTCAGTTTGTCTGCGGCATCTTCATTCTCACATTCTGGCAGGTTGAAATGTGACATGAGATCATTCCAAAGATTATCTTTGTACCTTTCGGCGACATAGTCACTATCGGCTGCCCCTTTGCGCTTGTTCCACTCCCGAACGCTGATCGGGACATGATCCCTAACGAGAAATCTGCATTGCTTCTTGAATGTGTCAGCAGCATTCTTAGGAAGCTTGGGTTCGCCCGTAGGCAATATCACCTCAAAGGTGTAATGCGTCCATGCATCCAACTTTCTAGTCGGGCCTCGTTTCGTAGCTTTGCTCGATGTGGAGGCCTAAGAGGGAGAAACATTCGTCAAATGAATGTATATGTATGCAATATAGAGCTATCTCTAATATATTTCACATATTACAAGTGATTGTCGAACTTCATATGTATACCTCGCCGGACTTTATTATTTCTTCACCGGCTTCTCCACCGGCTTCTCCATCAGTGGAGATATCACCTTCTCTGTCATTGGACCTATCTCCTGCCCCATCGGCTTCATCTTCGTGTTGCTCGACCTCCATTCCATATCCGGAGGGGTTTAGATATGACGACGGAGATTCAGCTGGTTCAACGTCGGGGCCGTCTTTGATTATATCTTCGAGAAGTTCTTCCTCTTCGAGGTTCCTGATATGTGGATCCATAGTTCTGCAAAAAACGGACATTTGATTAACTAATAAACTAACAAACTATATAAGAGGGGTTGGAAACTTCGAAGTGTTGTTTTATATAGGAGGACCTTTAGTCCCGGGTCTTGGCTAGAACCTAAACTCTAAAATACCAGTCGGGCGGAGCCCAGTCCCGGACACTTAAGCATATACAATAGCAAAATTAAACTAGTTCTATTAATTTTCTTGCTAAAAATAAACTATTAACACTTAAGCATATACAATAGCAAAATTAAACTATTAACACTTAAGCATATACAATAGCAAAATTAAGCAATAATCTAAGAAACACTATTAACACTTAAGCATATACACTATACAATAGCAAAATTAAATGACAAAAAAAAATATTTCTTCTTCTTGTAACCCTAAACTAATTTTTCCTCTTCTTCTATTTCTCCTCTTCTTCTACTTCTTCTTCTACTTCTACTTCTCCTCTTCTTCTACTACTTCTCCTCTTCTCTTCTTCTACTTCTCCTCTCCTCCTCTTCTAATTTTTTCTCTTCTTCTACTTCTCCTCTTCTTCTATTTTTCCTCTTCTTCTCCTCTCCTCCTCTTCTTATTCTCCTTTTTCTTCTTTTCTTCTCCTCCTCTTCTGATTTTCCTTTTTCCTAATTCTACATATTCCTAACCCTAATAATCTAGCACAAACCTAATAACAAAAGGAATTAAATGACAAAAAAATCTTTTTCTTCCTTTCTTCTCCTTTTTCTTACTTTCTTCTCCTTTTTCTTCCTTTCTTCCCTTTTTCTTCTTCTCTTCTCCTTTTTCTTCTTTTCTTCTCCTTTTTCTTCTTTTCTTCTCCTTCCCTTTTTCTTCCTTTCTTCTCCTTTTTCTTCCTTTCTTCTCCTTAATCTTCCTTTCTTCTCCTTTTTCTTCCTCTCTTCTCCTTTTTCTTCTTTTCTTCTCCTTTTTCTTCCTTTCTTCTCCTTTTTCTTCTTTTCTTCTCCTTTTTCTTCTTTTCTTCTACTGGCCGGAGTGTTGGGGAGGAGGGGCGGGGGGCCTACCGGCCGGAGGTGTCAATGGCGCGCGGCGAGGAGGACGGCGGCGACGGCAAGGAGGACGGCAGGCGGCGGCGAGCAGGACGGCGGGCAGCCTGACGGCGTCGTCGAGTTTGTCGTTGTGCCACGCCGAGTAGGGGAACGAGGAAGAAGGAGAGAAGGAAATGCGATTTGGGTTGGAAATTTTCTAACTCCCGCTTATATAGGTGGATCTTTAGTCCCGGTTCGGGGCTCGATCCGGGACTAAAGACCCCCTTTAGTCCCGGGTGGAGCCACGACCCGGGACTAAAGGCCCTTTTTCGGCAGACCAGAAGGCGGGAAGCAGGGGCCTTTAGTCCCGGTTTGTGGCAAGAACCGGGACTAAAGGTTAGGCTATTAGTCCCGGTTTTAGACAAAAGTCGGGACTAAAGTGTTGCCTATATAAACCCTCGCCCCTGCCCACCATCTCCCCTGTTTTTTGGTTGTTGAAGTGTGACCATGCCATGCTCTTGCCACTCTAGTTCATGCACATGACGTGTTCGATGAAATGCCCGAGCCACTCTACTTAAGCTTTCTCCTCTCCAAGCTCGACCTCCAAGCTCCATTTTCCTTAATATTTGTCTAGGTTTGGCCGTGCACCAACTGCACAAGATTTGTCACTGCTAGTGTAGCTCATTTCAAATGCTCAAATTAACTTCTTAGAGTCTGCACATGCGTAGGGTGTCGTCCCGTGCCCGTCCTCACCATTGTCGATCGCGCCGCGCCGATCTCTTCGCGAGCACCACCATGGTGAGCCTCTTGTTCTTATCTTCTTTTTAAAAGAAAAAAAAATCTTACTTGTATGATTTAGATACATACTTGTATAAATTACTCACTTTCATTCTTTTTCTTATTATATAATGCGATGGTTTTGGTATCCGCCTCCGTCGGCCCTCGTCCTGTCTATGATTCGGATGTGATATATATTATCTTCTATAACTATTTGTTTTATTTAGTGTTTATGACAATTATGACGACCAACGTGACATATATTTTTTAATATAGGAGGTATGTGAACCGGAAATTCCAACCCACATAGAAATTCTTGTCGAGAAGTTAAATTTGGTTGAAAAAGAAAACAAATACTTGAAGAAAAAATAGAAATTAATTGAGGATAAGAATATGGAACTGGAGTTGCATGTCGCCGATGTCATCGATGATCGCAAGATGAAGATCGATGCGATGCGGTTGAAGATGGATGCAATGCGCTTGAAGATGGATGAAATGTGCTTGAAGATTAGGAATATTAGAAAATATGCCATTGATAAAGACGCTTGGTATCATTATGTTGTTGGGTCAATTGTTACCTTAGTTGCGATTCTGATCGCATTTTTTGTTTTATTTAAATGTTTTACATAGTTGTATGTTGTTTTATGAGAGAACTTTATGTATTTATTTTTTGCAATAATAACATTTGATCACTACTATTCTTTGGCTTTAATGTGATGATGAACTTGTATTAATGTGGTCATATGTTCTGCAATGGTTTTTTGATATATTTAATTTCATAATAGAGATGAATCGCTAATGATAATATTTAATTTCATAATATGGTTTTTTGAACTTATTTGAACTTCATTTGGTATATTTCGTGCATTTACTTATTTTTTTTGAGCTAGTTGACCCTGAAATTGAAAAGCACTACAAATGAACTGTGAAAATGTTGAAAGTTGGCATGCTATCATCATTTCACCCACATAGCATGTGTTAAAAAGTTGAGAGGGCTACGACAAAAACTGGATGCACTTCGTGTACAAAACGGACAATCTCTCTCGAAGTATTAGGGTTTCGAACGAGAACTCATCTCTTACAAAGGGATTTCATTTTTTTGAACTTATTTGAAATCCATACTTTTTGTGTGTTCAAAATGCACCATTCAAAGGAACATCACAAAATTTCAACAAATTCTGACTTCATTTGGTATATTTCGTGCACTTACTTTTTTTTGAGCTAGTTGACCCTGAAATTGAAAAGCACTACAAATGAACTCTGAAAATGTTGAAAGTTGGCATGCTATCATCATTTCACCCACATAGCATGTGTTAAAAAGTTGAGAGGGCTACGACAAAAACTGGATGCACTTCGTGTACAAAACGGAAAATCTCTCTCGAAGTATCAGGGTTTCGAACGAGAACTCATCTCTTACAAAGGGATTTCATTTTTTTGAACTTATTTGAACTTCATACTTTTTGTGTGTTCAAAATGCACCATTCAAAGGCACATCACAAAATTTCAACAATTTCTGACTTCATTTGGTATTCTTCGTGCATTTACTTATTTTTTTGAGCTAGTTGACCCTGAAATTGAAAAGCACTACAGATGAACTCTGAAAATGTTGAAAGTTGGCATGCTATCATCATTTCACCCACATAGAATGCGTTAAAAAGTTGAGAGGGCTACGACAAAAACTGGATGCACTTCGTGTACAAAACGGACAATCTCTCTCGAAGTATCAGGGTTTCGAACGAGAACTCATCTCTTACAAAGGTTTATTAAAATTCTTTTTGCGTATTTGAGAATTTGACAAAACTATGAAAATGAAAAGTGTTTGAAATTTAGTACATTCCATACATGCATTACATAAAATGTTTAATACATTATTACATTATTGCACCAATATTCCCATCTATTATTTTTCAGTAGCCATGGAGAATCTTCATCATTCATGAAACTTATTATAATCTTCTGACATGTCTGTCTTGTCATCTACTCCCGCGATGTTTCTTTTCCCTGAAAGAACTATGTGGCGTTTTGGCTCATCGGACGATATCTTCTTTTGCTGATTTCTTTTTCTCGTTTTTGTAGACATGTCCTTCACATAGAAAACCCGAGCGACATCATTGGCTAGGACAAATGGTTCGTCCATGTACGCAAGATTGTTGAGATCCACTGTTGTCATGCCGTACTTTTGGTCTACAACTACCCCGCCTCGTGTCAGCTTCACCCATTTGCACCGAAACAAAGGGATCTTCAAAGTAGGTCCATAGTCAAGTTCCCATATCTCCTCTATGTACCCGTAATATGTTTCCAAACAGTGCCCATTCTCGTCTGTTGCATCAAAGCAGACACCACTATTTTGGTTGGTGCTCTTTTTATCTTGGGCAACCGTGTAAAATGTATTCCCATTTATCTCATACCCTTGGAAAGTACATATAGTCGAAGATGGTGGCCTGGCCAAACAGTACAGCTGATCTCCAATGGTGTCGTCATTCATGAGATGTGTCTGCAACCAACTGCCGAAAGTCTTCTCGTGTTCCCCTTTAATCCAAGAGTCAGCCTTCCCTGGGTTTTCGGAGCGTAGAATATTCTTGTGTCTCACGATATACGGAGCCACCACGGTGGAATTTTGTAGAACCGTGTAGTGTGCTTGAGAGAAAGAATGCCGTCCATACATACTTTTCCTTTCCTTCCTAGTGTGCCTTTTCCTGTCAGCCTACCCTCATACCGAGATTCAGGAACACCAATCGGCTTAAGGTCAGGAAGAAAGTCCACACAAAACTCAATGACCTCCTCTGTTCCATAGCCCTTGGAGATTCTTCCTTCTGGCCTAGCACGGTTACAAACATATTTCTTTAAGACTCCCATGAACCTCTCGAAGGGGAACATATTGTGTAGAAACACAGGACCGAGAATTCTAATCTCTTCGACTAGGTGAACTAGGAGGTGTGTCATTATATTGAAGAAGGATGGCGGGAACAACAACTCAAAGCTGACTAGACATTGGACCACATCAATCTGTAACCCTGATAGACTTTCTCGATCGATTACCTTCTGAGAAATTGCATTGAGGAATGCACATACCTTCACAATTGCCAGGCGAACATTTTCCGGTAGAATTCCCCTCAATGCAACCGGAAGCAATTGCGTCATAAGCACGTGGCAGTCATGAGACTTTAGGTTTTGGAGTTTTTTGTCTTTCATATTTACGATTCCCTTTATATTCGACGAGAAGCCAGTCGGGACCTTGATACTGAAATGGGCTTCAAAGAAGATTTCCTTCTCTTCCTTAGTAAGAGCGTAGCTGGCACGCCCTTGAAACTGCCCTAGATGCATGCCATCTCTTTCTTTATGACGTTCCTGGTCCTCCCGTGCTTCCGGTGTATCTTTTGACTTCCCATACAAGCCCAGGAAGCCTAGAATATTCACGCAGAGATTCTTCGTCAGGTGCATCACGTCGATTGCCGAGCGGACCTCATGGACTTCCCACTAGGGTAGCTCCCAAAATATAGATTTCTTCTTCCACATGGGTACGCACTTATCAGGGCCGTTAGGAATAGGTTGGCTGCCAGGACCCTTTCCAAAGATTACTTTTAAATCTTTGACCATATCAAATACTTCAGCGCCAGTACGGATGACAGGCTTCCCCCGGGGTTCTGCCTTGCCATTGAAATGCTTGCCTTTTTTCTTTAAGGGATGCTTGGGCGGAAGAAAACGACGATTGTACGGGTACACATTCTTCCTACATTTGTCCAGATATATACTTTCTGTCTGATCCAAAAAGTGCGTGCATGCATTGTATCCCTTGTTTGACTATCCTGAAATGTTACTAAGAGCAGGCCAATCATTGATGGTTACGAAAAGCAACGCTCGAAGGTCAAATTCCTCTTGTTTGTGCTCGTCCCACACACGTACACCTGGTTCGGCCCACAGCTCTAAAAGTTCATCAACTAATGGCCTTAGGTACACATCAATATCGTTGTCGGGTTGCTTTGGACCTTGGATAAGCACTGGCATCATAATGAACTTCCGCTTCATGCACAACCAAGGAGGAAGGTTGTAGATACATAGAGTAAGGGCCGGGTGCTGTGACTGCAACTCTGCTCCCCAAAAGGATTCATGCCATCTGTACTCAGACCTAACCATAAGTTCCTTGCGTCAGCTGCAAATCTCGGGAACTCTCTCTCGATTTTTCTCCACTGCCGACCATTAGCGGTGTGCCTCAACTTATCGTCTTTCATACGATCTTCCATGTGCCATCGCAACAACTTCGCATGATCTTTATTTCTGAACAGACGTTTCAACCGTGCTATTATAGGAGCATACCACATCACCTTGGCAGGAACCCTCTTCCTGGGTGGCTCGCCCTCAATATCACCAGGGTCATCTTTTCTGATCTTATACCGCAATGCAGTGCATACCGGGCATTTATCCATATTCTCGTACTTCTCACTGCGGTAGAGGATGTAGTCATTAGGGCATGCATGTATCTTCTGCACGTCTAATCCTAGAGGGCAGACAAGCTTCTTTGATTCGTACGTGCTGGCGGGCAATTCGTTCTTTCTTGGAAGCATCTTCTTCATCAGTACCAGCCACTTTTTGAATGACGGGTCAGTCACACCGGTCTCTGCCTTCCACTTCAGCAATTCGAGTGTGCTACCCAGCTTCTTCTGGCCATCTTCACAAGTTGGGTACAACAATTTGTTGTGGTCCTGTAACATTTGCTCGAACTGCAACCTCTCCTTTTCTGTGTCGCAACCTCGCCGTGCATCAGAAATGACCCGAACAAGATCATCAGCGGGCTCATCTGGTTCCCGTTCTTCATCCTGATCTTGTTCTTCATTGTCTTCCATTGCGGTATCAGCATACTCAGGGAACATACATCGGTAGTTGTCATCATCGTTCTCTTCTTCTTCATCGTCGTCTTCCATCATAACCCCTCTTTCTCCATGCTTGGTCCAAACATTATAGCCCGACATAAAACTGAATCGAAGCAGGTGGCTCTAAATGACTCTTGAGGAAGTGTAATCCTTCTCATTCCGACATTCAACACATGGACGAAACATATAGCCACCACCAAGCTTGTTCGCATCGATTGCATCTCGAAAAGAATGCACGCCTTCTCTGTAAGCGGTTGTGCGTCGATCACCGTACATCCATGGATGGCTCATCTGTGTTATACGACAGTATATCAAATACAATCACGATCCTAAAAATTAGTACCGCACGGTCTAAACGAGGAAATATAGTTGCTAACCTTTTAGAATAAGTAGAAATAAAGAGGAAGAGGTTTAAGCATGGCTCAGGCATCTCATATCGTAGTTGTGTTCGGTGAACTGAAGCGGCATCGCTCTAACACACATTTCAACAAACACCTATAGTGCATCAAAAAAAGTGGAGAGCTAGCACACACCCACAATCCTCCATCCAAGAAAAATGCAAGGAAGAGGGGAGAGGGGGGCTGTGCTATATATAGGCAGAGGACTTTAGTCCCGGTTTGAGACACAAACCGGGACTAAAGGTGGCGCACATGCGGGCTGAACCCCGCGTAGCCCTTTAGTCCCGGTTTGGGACACGAACCGGGACTAAAGGCTCCTTACGGGCCGGGACTAAAGCCTCGAGGGAGGCATTGAGAATTGGAGCGACGTGGCCGGGCCTTTAGTCCCGGCCCAGAGGCAGGCCGGGACTAAAGGGTCCCGGCCAAAGGCCCGTTTTCCACTAGTGTGGAACCATGCCATCAAGGTTCAAGTTCTAGACATGGCATTCGTGCTCTCTTTTTGTTTTGTCATTTTGGCGACGTTGCTTCAATAGGAGGAGACATTCCCGTCGACTATGCGGCGTTTGTGCTAACATTATCAATCTCAAGATGTTGTCTTGATTCAGTATCTCGAAGGTGCTCATAGAAATAGGATATGTATGAGTGCGTTCATAGGGGTGAGTGTATGTACGTATATGTGAGTATTTGTGATTATATTGTGTTAATAAAACCTTTCTCCATCGAAATTAATAAACTTTTGGCACATTGAAACCTATTTTGTCTTCAATAAAGGTTGTTTTTATCCAATTATACTAAAGCATCAAAAAGATATAAATACAATGAATACACACCCGGGTTTAGCTTGATTTAAATGCACATAACAAACATGAAGGCACACACAAAAACAAACTTATGCCAAGGTGAATGGAAAACAACAAGAAGGATAAAAGAACAATGATGACCCATGTCGAGCATGTTCGAAGTTGACGAATATTATGCAAGCGCACACTATCCGTACTTGGACATGGCCAGGCAGACAAACAAGCATATAGGCAAGCGCCCCAACCACCAAGAACCGTTTGTTGATGCTAGAGTAACATTAGTCGCAACTCCAACCGGAGAGCAGATATGACATCGTCAAAATATCACGTTGGAGACACCCTATCCATCCCATATGCCTCCCCCCACGCTATTGTTTTCATGTGCTAAATCTTGGCATGGTCGCCGACACCCAAACAATACACCATGAGCCTTCACTGCACCACCATGGCGCAAAAAAGACAACAATCTCGCCGAACATGGCCCAATCATCTGAAACACTGGTCAACATCATTGGCACTACCACCACACACAATGTGTGCAAGGCAACACCAAAAAAATCATTGCTAACTGTCATCACTCGTTACACAAACAACCGATGAAACCGCCATCAGGCACTCGCCTCACAAGCTAGGCCCAATTCCAAGATTATTCCACAAGATCTATCTCTCACCATGGTAGGAGGTCGAGCCTCGCGTGCAGACCGCTCACCGCCATCATCCATGGCCCCGGTGTTGAGTTTATCGCTGGTGGCTTCTGGTAGCGGCGAGACGATAGGAAAGTTTGATGGGCTGCCGTGGCGGCGGAAATGGATCCCCCGAGCCGCCAGTCACGACTGAACCCGGGTCAGGTACCGCTTAGATAAACACCCTCCATTAAGGTTTATAGGGCTCAATTGAAAATTTTCACCAGCTAAAGTAAATGTAAGCGATGTAATAATGTAATAATTTTCGTACTTTAAAAAGTACTCAATTAATGTGCTCGCTTTTCTTAAAAAATGTGTTTAGCAACGCATTAATTGAAATGCATGCATGCCTTGCCAGTAAATGGCCAATAACGTTTACATGTATTTGGTGATTTTCCTCTTTAGTCCTTGCATCAATCATTTATTGCACCTCAAAATCTTAACACATGATGGGAAGCAATAAAAAGATATTATGTCCGTCCCATATTAAGTATCACTTCCTTGATCCATTTTTTGCTTGTTAGTACCCCCTCTGTCACGGTTTAGAAGGCACGCTTGGAAAATCTCTGGGACCAAGGTAGTGACCGATTGGTTGTGAGATGTAGCAGGTGTAGATGCTAATTCGCCTAATAAATTGAGAAAATACTAGTACTAATGCGTGAGCAGTAAATTGGGAGGGTGCATGCATGAGTAGTACTAGTACTAATTAATAGAAGTAATTGCTTTCGCGCCTTAAACCTTGTCTATTTTGAAAACGCACGCAAGTTTAACTGTGCCTTCTAAATCGTGACGAAGGGAGTAGAACTATGCTTCCCCTACTACTTGTATTCACTCTGTTGGTTTTCCATTTGAGAAATAAAGTACAAACACAAACACTCGCAAATACATATATACATTCATCCCTATAAATGTAGGAACACACATGCCCTACCTCTATGAGCATGCACTTCTCGAAGGCTGAGCTGGCAGGACTTGAGATCCTCACTATCGACTGAAACATCACCTCCCTTGCAAGAACATTCCACGTTTATGAGACATCAAATCATCAAAACTCAGGTTTCATTTTTGATGGACTCGGGTTACTGTTGGGGAACGTTGCATGAGAAACAAAAAAAATCTACGCTCAGCAAGATCTATCTATGAAGATCAACAACTATGAGAGGGGGAGTGCATCTACATACCCTTGTAAATCGCCAATCGGAAGCATTGAGAAACGCAGTTGACGTAGTTGAACGTCTTAGCGATCCAATCATGATCCGTCCCGCAATCCAATCATGAATGTCCGATCAAGTGCCGAACGGCTGGCACCTCTGCGTTCAGCACACGTACAACTCGATGACGCCTTCACCACCTCGATCCAACGAGTGTGGGTGAAGTAGTAGCTGAGTTCTCTGACAACACAATGGTTTGGTGACGGCGTTGGTGGTGCTATTCCGACAGGGCTATGTTGAGCACTACTGAAACCGCAAACGGAAAAGAAAATGATCTAGGGAGAGAGAGGGCGCCAAGGGCTTGGTGTGTCCTCTTGGGGCGCCCCCTCCCCTACTGGAAAACAGTTTTTTTCCATCTGCCTAATCTTTGTCGTCTTCTAGCTGATGGCAAAGAGTGTCTTTGCCGTTAGCTTCCACAAAGCAGATGGCAAAGCACTGGCTGATGGCATAGAGTGTTTTTGCCATCAGTCACATCTTTGCCGTCAACTAGCGGACGACAAAGAGTCGCACAGCAGACGACAAACATGTAGATGGGCCCACCTGACCACAGGGCGGTTAGGTCAAACTGGAGTACCTTCTTTGCCGTCTGCTAGAGGACGGCAAAGAGTCCGGAGGCAGACGGCAAAGAGCTAACTCCGTTAACGGCTCTTTCCCCCCACCTCGCCCCTCTCTCTCTCACCGTAACGGCTCACCCCGCCCTCTCTCTCTCCCACTCCTCTCCCCGATGCCCACCGCCGCCACCCACGTCGCGTCGCCGCCCCAGTCGCGCCGCCGCCCCTGTCGCCCACGCCGCCTCCCATGTCGCCCCCGCCGCCACCCCTGTCGCCCCCACCGCCGCCCCTGTCGCCCCCGTCGCCATCGTCGTGCCACCACCACCGTCGCACCGCTGCCTCACCTCGCCCCCGCCGCCGCTGCCCCACCACCGTCGCGCCGCTGCCCCTGGCGCCCCCGGCGCCACCACAGCCGCCCCTCCCGATGAGCCCCCACACCCCCACCCCCCACCCCCCCCCACCCCGCACTCGCATTATTTTTCTTGTTAGTAGTTTTAGTAGTTTAATAGTTGTTCTTGTTAGTAGTTTTAGTGATAGATTTAGTTAGTAGGTAGTTTAGTGGTAGATTTTGTTTTGTTAATTAGTGGTAGCTTGTTAAATTAGTTAGGTTAGTTAGTTAGCTTGGTTAGTTAGGTGGAGGAGGAGAAGAGGAGAAGAGGAGGAGAAGGAGGATGAGAAGAGGAGAAGAAGAAGAGGAGTAGGAGGAGGAGGAGGAGAAGAAGAAGAAGAAGAAGAAGAAGAGGAGGAGAAGAAAATAAGAAGGAGAAGAAGAAGAAGAGAAGAAAAAAAATAAGAAGGATAAGAAGTAAAGAAGAAGAGAAGAAGAAGAGAAGAAGAAGAGAAGAAGAGAATAAGAAAAAAATAAGAAGGAGAAGTTAGTTAGCTTGGTTAGTTAGCTAGATTCTTTTTTAGTTACTTAGTGGTAGATTTTGTTTTTGTTATTTTGTTGTTGTTTAGTGCTATATAGGTTTAGGGATAGGTTTAGTTAGCTTGGTTAGTTAGGTTAGTTAGTTAGCTTAATAGAAAGAATAGGAAGAAGAAGAAGAGGAGGAGGAGGAGAAGAGGAGAAGAGGAGGAGGAGGAGGAGGAGAAGAAGAAGAAGAAGAAGAAGAAGAAGAGGAGGAGGAGGAGGAGGAGGAGGAGACAAAAATAAGAAGGAGAATAAGAAAAGAAGAAGAAAAGAAGAAGAAAAGAAGAAGAGAAGAAGAAGAGAAGAAGAAGAAGAGAAGAAGAATACCTTCTCCTCCTTCCCCTTCTTCTCCTCCTTCTTCTCCTCCTCCTCCTTCTCCTTCTTCTTGATTTCTTCTTCTTCTTCTCCTCCTCCTCTTTCTTATTCTCCTTACCTTATTTTCCCCAACAATGAGATAATTAGCCCATTTAGCTACAAAATGGCATAAAAACCTTGGTTAGTTCATGAATATTATATTCTTAACTTGTTTTCCTCTAAAATGACATAATTAGAATATTTGTGTTGATCGGGTGGATTTACATGTGATAGTTGTCTCGTCGCTGTGAGGTCTGCTGTGCGAACACCTCTCTGTGCGTTGTACGAGCTCCGCCCCTGCATTCGTGGGTCAGTACAAATTTCATCTCCTCCTCGCCCCTTCATTTACTATGGCTCGGTTTCCGGACGAAACCTTCTAGATTTAGGTAATTAAATTAATTTATCAATATGCGTGACCAATATGCATCTCCCGTTCGAAAGGGTGACATCTATAAATATGCATGTCTTTGCATATTTATAACCGCCATCCTTTCGAATTGTCCAACATTATCCATGAAGAGCCCGAGTATGTGTAGATTGGGTTCGTTTTCCCGTATGCTGTGCTCTGGATCCGATGCGGAATTTCGTCAGTGCCTCCCTGTTGTTCTCCGGATGCACATCCTCTCTGTTTATTGCCGAGACGTGTATCAGGAGAACAGCGGGGAGGTGCTGCCGAAGTTTTGCGTTGGATCCAGAGCAGAGCATGGGAAAACGAACCCAATCTACACATACTCGGGTGGGATTAGGACCTATCTTTACCTATTAGCGTGTAGGTTGCCTGGACGTAATAAAAATGGCGAACCTGATTAACCGATGAATATAAATGCTAAATTATATATAAATATATTTCTTCTGTCTTTAGTAGCTAGGCAAGATGAGTGATCGTGCGTGGATGTATACCGGTCACCCTAGTCAGAAAGAGATGACGAAAGAATGGTTTGTAAAAACAAAGGAATTTGTGAAAGCCGCATTCGCAAATGGCCAGGAAAGAAACTATTGCCCCTGTCCTGGATGCGACAACTATAAAAAGACGACAGAGGCTGTAATGATTAAACACCCGCAGAGGAGGGGTTTTAAGCCTAATTATACGGTGTGGACATTTCATGGTGAGTCTATACAACGCACAAGAGATGAGGTGGTCCGTCGTCGCACGGACGAGCATGGTACCGGGATCGAAGACATGGTGCAAAACTTTGATGATGCTCGGGATTCGGAAGATGAGATGGAGGAATCTGCAAAGGCCTTTTATGAAATGTTGGAGTCTTCAAAACGTCCTCCCCATGAGCACACTGAGCTCTATCAGCTGGATGCAATTGCACAAGTAATGGCTTTGAAGGATCAGTTCAACTTGGGAAGAGAATGCTACGACGCGATGATGACACTATTTGGATGCTTCCTACCCAAAGGCCATGTCATGCCTGCAAACCTGTACTAGTCGGACAAAATACTTCGTGCACTTAAGATGCCCTATGAGAAGATAGATGCATGTGAGAAAGGATGTGTCTTATTTAGGAAGGAGTATGCACACTTGGACTATTGTCCCAATTGTGAGTCTTGCAGGTATCTTGTGGTAGACAACGGTATGGGTGAGAAGAGGCAGACCAATATCGCAGTTAGTGTTCTTCGGTATATGCCAATCGTACCAAGACTTCATCGTCTTTTCATGGTCGAAGAGACAGCCAGACAGATGACATGGCACAAATTGGGCAAAAGAACCAAACTAGATGCGGATGGGAATAAGATGGTGGTACACACATCGGATGGGGAAGCGTGGAAACATTTGTATGGATTGCATCACGATAAAGCGGTAGATCCAAGGAATCCTCGAGTCTGCATCGCCACGGATGGTTTTAATCCCTTCGGCATGACGGCAACCAAATATAGTTGTTGGTCTGTATTTGTCATTCCACTCAATCTCCCCCCGGACAGATTATGCAAAGAAAGAACATATTTCTGACGTTGATAATTCCAGGGCACAATTATCCGGGGAAGAATATGAATGTGTACCTGCAGCCGCTTAAGGATGAATTGAAAGACGCTTGGGATAATGGGGTCAAGACATACGATGCCGCTAGAAAACAAAACTTCAAAATGCATGTGTGGTACATGTACTCTATGTATGACTTGCCGGCGTATGCACTATTCTCTGGATGGTGTGTGCATGGAAGATTCCCATGCCCCCAATGCAAGGCAGCTCTTCAGTTTCATTGGTTGCAGGATGGTCGGAAGTATTCTTGCTTTGACTTGCATAGACAGTTCCTGGATCCTAACCATCAGTTCAGAAAAGACAATAAGAACTTCACCAAAGGTAAAGTTGTCAAAAACTTGGCATCACCTGCGTTGACAGGCCAACAGATCCTGGATTAGTTAAACTCCCTTGAGCCTGATCCAGACCGTCCAGGGTATTTCAAGGGGTATAATTCAAAACACGCCTCGACTCACAAGCCATGCTTTTGGGATCTGCCTTACTTCAAAGACCTCCTTCTTCCACACAATATCGACATGATGCACACTGAAAAGAATATCGGAGAGGCTATTTTTGGTACATTGTTCGACATAGATGGGAATACAAAGGATAATACTAAGGCTAGAGTCGATAAAGAGACACTATGTCATAGACCGTTACAAAACATGCGAGAAGGCAAAGGAAAGCAGAAGTGGTCGAAGCCAAAGGCGTGGTTCAATCTTGGAAGGCCAGCTATGAGGGAAATTATCTTGTGGGTCAAAATGCACTTGATGTTCCCCGATGGGTATGCAGCGAATCTAAAGAGGGGAGCGAGTCTTGAAAAAATAAAAATCTTTGGTCTCAAGACTCATGATTGGCACATATGGCTAGAGTGGGTAATGCCGGTGATGTTACGTGGCTTTATTCCCGAGGATGAATGGCTAGTACTCGTGGAGCTGAGCTATTTCTTCCGTGTTCTTTGTGCGAAAGAATTGTCGCCTGGCGTGGTAGAAGACATGGAGGAGTTTGCACCGGAGTTGTTGTGCAAGTTAGAGAAGATCTTTCCACCGGGCTTCTTTAATCCAATGAAGCATTTGATTTTACATCTACCGACCGAGGCAAGATTGGGTGGTCCCATGCAAGATCGTTGGTGCTATGCAACTGAGAGGATGCAGAAGACCCTTCGAGCTAAATGTAAAAATAAGCGTAGAATTGAAGCATCGATGGCTGAGGCATTCATTACTGAGGAGGTGGCAAACTTTGTGACAGCACACTACGAAGCCAAAAATCATCATTTGCATAATCCGAAGCCTCGGCACAATGATGTAGACCCTAAAAAATGTGGGTCTAACCTCAGCCTATTCAAAGGGAAGCTCGCACCAGCCGGTGCTTCGAAACCAATAACGTTGGATGTCGAAGAATGGCGGAACATTTCATTGTATATCTTCAACAACCTAACAGAAGTGCGTCCATACATCCAGTGAGTTCTCGGCACATTTTCCCATAACTTCTAATTCATTTGAACTGCTCTTATTCCCGGATATTTCAAACAGTTGTTATGTCGCCAAATTTTCTGATGGAGCGGTGATCGAAAATGATTCCGTCGAAGAGTATGAGATTCTCTCAAAGACAGGAGGCGGCTATCCCGGTTTCATCTCTTGGTTCAAACAAACGGTAATTATCAATAATGGACCATTTCATTTCTTGGTCTAACTTGCGGCTAATGCAACAATCGTTTCGTATTAAACTTGTAGGCTAATTCAGAGTCTATGGACGCCGAATTGAGACAAGTCGCTAATGGTTTTGAATATAAGGTCCGTTCATTTGAGAAATACAGCATCAACGGGTATCTCTTTCATACCTTTGGCAAAGAGCTATCTATGCCCGACCGGAAATCTATAAATTGTGGTGTCTCTGCTATCGACGAAGGTGTTATCGAGTATTATGGAAGAGTTGAAAAAATTTATGAACTTCAATTCTATGGTGAAAACCGACCGAACGTCGTAGTCTTCAAATGTTATTGGTTCCAGCCGAAGGAGACTAGAAGGACTCGTGAACATATAGGACTAGTCGAAATCAATCCAAACACCCATTTAGATGTTCCCGATGTCTATATTACGGTTCAACGGGCGACCCAAGTTTTCTATCTACTGTGGGCATGCCAAACGGATAAGAATCTGGAAGGTTGGTATGTTGTTTATGAAGTGCCGCCACCTGTCACACCACCTCTCCCGAATGAACAGGATTATGAACCTCACATTTACCCAGACACATATGATGGAGAATTCTTCCAAGAAACACGTCTTTCCAAGAAACGTTTCAAGAACCGCCGTGCTTCACCCAAGAACATGGAAGTAGACAGCAACAATGAATCCGACTCCACCCCTGAGCCGGAACCAGAAGACCTGGAACTCGTAGACGTTACTGATGCGGATGACCTGTCAATGCTTCAACGATTAAACAAAGGCCTTTGACAACTTCACGTCATTGAACCCGACGAGCACGTCATTCATGAAGACATGTGTGATAGTGATGATGATGATGCATTTATCGATGATGATTATTAGTTTGTAAGATTCACAACTTAAATTATATATTTTTTAATCTTTATTATTCATGTACATATTACTATTCATGTCAGTTATTCAATTTTTTTATGTTGTACTAATTTCTTTTAATCTTTATCATGGCAGGTCACCAGGTGTTGAAAGATGGTGGGCGCTGGTCCAGAGCGCTCGACGGGTTCTTCCGAGCCGCCCCGCATGAGGGGTGGTACTTCCCTTCCACCCATATGTCTCCGTAGAGCCTTGGCAGATAGTCTGTCGACACCACCCGTGGGTTCTTCTTCGTCGGCGGCATTGCCCACTGGGAGAGGTGCTGGTCAGGTAGGGAAGAAGGGGAAGGGTATAGGGAGAGGTGGTGGCCGCGGAAGATCCAGGAGGACTGTTGAGCCGTCCTCGCCACCACCACCAGCTCATTCACCCGAGCATAGGACTAATATGGTCGACCCGTTTGCGGAGGAGGCTACGGGGACTCCGGTCCAGGAGCCTGGTGTTGACGGGCATTCGTCCCATGAGACTCCGGTCCAGGATCAGCCTCGAGTCAAGGTGCATTCGGCCCACGAGACTACGGTTCCGGAGGCTTCACCCAACGTGGAGAGGCCCGGACGGGATACCTGGCCGGATCGGACCGAGTTGCCGGATTGGACCGAGGGTCCGGCTGGCTCAGGGGGCGGGGATGGCGGGGATGAGTTTACGAATAGTGAGGGCGATGTGTAGGTGGACGGGGCTCTTCAGGGTCTGTGAGAGAAGAGCTCGTCTTCTCTTCGATTGGCACGGTGAGTTTCATTATAAACTAGTATTAATAATTGAGTGTCATCATGCTAACCGAGACATTGCAAAATATCTATTCTGCAGAATAACTCCCGAGCGGCATCGCACGACCCTTCTCCAGGTGTTTCTCCTCCTTGATGACCACTACGGTAAGTTTCTCTTCTCCTCTTTCATATTCTCCTTGCCTTAATTTCCCCAACAATGACATAATTAGCCCATTTAGCTCCACAAAGACATAGTTAGAAAATTTAGCTCCAAGAAGAGGAGAAGAGGATAAATGAAAAGGAAGAACAAAAATAAGAAGAGAAAGAGAAGAGAAGGAGAAGGAGAAGAAGGAGGAGGAGAAGAAGGAGAAGGAGGAGGAGGAGGAGGAGAAGGTCAAGGACCTTCTAGTCCTTCTTCTCCTCCTCCTCCTTCTCCTCCTTCTTTATTTCTTCTTCTCCTCCTCCTCCTCCTCTTTCTTCTCCTCGTTCATATTCTCCTTGCCTTAATTTCCCCAACAATGACATAATTAGCCCATTTAGCTCCAAAATGCCATAATAACCTCAAAATGGCAGAAGAACCTTGGTTAGCCCATTAATATTATATACTTAGCTTGTTTTCCTCTAAAATGGGATAATTAGCCCATTTAGCTCCAAAAAGACATAGTTAGCTAATTTATCTCCAAGAAGAGGAGAAGAGGAGAAGAAATAGGAAAAATGAAAAGAAAGAAGAAGAAGAAGAAGAAGAAGAAGAGAAGAAGAAGGAAGAGGAGGAGGAGGAGGAGAAGGCCAAGGACCTTCTAGTCCTTCTCCTCCTCCTCCTCCTCCTTCTTCTTTATTTCTTCTTCTTCTCCTCCTCCTCCTCTTTCATATTCTCCTTGCCTTAATTTCCCCAATAATGACATAATTAGCCCATTTAGCTCCAAAAATACATTATAAGCTCAAAATGGCATAAGAACCTTGGTTAGCTCATTAATATTATATACTTAGCTTGTTTTCCTCTATAATGACATAATTAGCCCATTTAGCTCCAAAAAGACATAGTTAGCTAATTTAGCTCGAAGAATAGGAGAAGAGGAGAAATGAAAAGGAAGAACAAAAAGAAGAAGAGAAAGAGAAGAGAAGGAGAAGGAGAAGAAGGAGAAGGAGAAGAAGAAGAGAAGAAGGAGAAGGAGGAGGAGGAGGAGAAGGAGGAGAAGGCCAAGACCCTTCTAGTCCTTCTCCTCCTCCTCCTCCGTCTCCTCCTTCTTCTTTATTTCTTCTTCTTCTCCTCCTCCTCCTCTTTCTTCTCCTCTTTCATATTCTCCTTGCCTTAATTTCCCCAACAATGACATAATTAGCCCATTTAGCTCCAAAAAAACATTATAAGCTCAAAATGGCATAAGAACCTTGGTTAGCTCATTAATATTATATACTTAGCTTGTTTTCCTCTATAATGACATAATTAGCCCATTTAGCTCCAAAAAGACATAGTTAGCTAATTTAGCTCCAAGAAGAGGAGAAGAGGAGAAACGAAAAGGAAGAACAA
The DNA here is from genome assembly GCF_904849725.1 of Hordeum vulgare subsp. vulgare. Lineage (NCBI taxonomy): Eukaryota > Viridiplantae > Streptophyta > Magnoliopsida > Poales > Poaceae > Hordeum > Hordeum vulgare. Next base: position 88,189,154 of record NC_058518.1, read on the forward strand.
AAAGAAGAAGAGAAAGAGAAGAGAAGGACAAGGAGAAGAAGGAGGAGGAGAAGAAGAAGAGAAGAAGGAGGAGGAGGAGGAGGAGGAGGAGGAGAAGGAGGAAAAGGCCAAGGACCTTATAGTCCTTCTCCTCCTCCTCCTCCTCCTTCTCCTCCTTCTTCTTTATTTCTTCTTCTTCTCCTCCTCCTCCTCTTTCTTCTCCTCGTTCATATTCTCCTTGCCTTAATTTCCCCAACAATGACATAATTAGCCCATTTAGCTCCAAAATGCCATAATAACCTCAAAATGGCAGAAGAACCTTGGTTAGCCCATTAATATTATATACTTAGCTTGTTTTCCTCTATAATGACATAATTAGCCCATTTAGCTCCAAAAAGACATAGTTAGCTAATTTAGCTCGAAGAAGAGGAGAAGAGGAGAACTGAAAAGGAAGAACAAAAAGAAGAAGAGAAAGAGAAGAGAAGGAGAAGGAGAAGAAGGAGGAGGAGAAGAAGAAGATAAGGAGGAGAAGGAGCCCTCCTTATTATCCTTCTTCTTCCCTCCTTCTTCTCCTTCTTCTTCTCCTATTCTCCTCCTCCTTCTCCTTCTCCTTCTCCTCATCCTCCTCCTCCTCCTCCTCCTCCTTGTTCTTGTTTTTTCTATTCCTTCTTCTCTTCTTGCTTCTTCTCTTTTTTGTTCAATTTAGCTTATTTGTCATATATATGTTGTTGTTGTTATTCTTCTGACTTTCTTATTCCCATTTTGCAGATTGGATGTACTACATGCATGGAAGCTGGCATTGGAGTGCTTTAGTTCCCATTTTTATTTGAGTTGATGAACAATGTGGAACTATATGTATATGTATATATGGATGAACAATATATGTGTAACTATATGTATGTATATATGGATGAAACTTTGTATGTGTTGGTTCTTTTGATATATGGGATGTACGTTGATGAACAAATGACATTGATGAGCTTTATATGTATATCATATATGTGTTGTGACCTATTTATCATATATGTGCTATGAATTATATATGTGTGTGCTATGAAATAGAAAAAATAAACATAAATGTGACAATATAGGCTCTTTGTCGTCTGGTAGATGATCGCAAAGGCCTTTGCCATCAGGCAGCTGATGGCAAAGGTGCCACGTGGCGCCCAGCTGTGCAACCTGGGAAGCAGCAGTTGGACATATAGTATCTTTGTCGTCTGCTTCCAGGGGGGCAGACGGCAAAGAAGAGGGCACAGAGGAGGGGGAGGAGGAGGTGGAGGCAGACGACAAAGAAGGGGTGGAGGCAGACGGCAAAGAAGAGGGCACGGAGGAGGGGGAGGAGGAGGTGGAGGCGGACGGCAAAGAAGAGGGGGGAGGAAGATGACAAAGAAGAGGGGGGAGGCAAATGACAAAGCCTCCGTTAGCCCCTAACGGAGGCAACGCCAGCCGGCTGCCGTCTCGACATATTTGGCGACTACTCTTATGAAAAGCTGACGGCAAAGCTCTTTGTCGTCCACTTCGGTGAGGAAGACGACAAAGATGCTACAATGTCGTCGTAGGCTGACGCAGAAATTTTGTCGACATTGGGATTCTTTGCCGTCTGTGATATACTCTTTGCCGTTTGTGATATACTCTTTGCCGTCTGTGATGGCAGACTGCAAAGAAGCTAATTCTTGTAGTGATATACACCAGTAGAAAAAGGGGCTAATGCTAGCCCCGGTTCGGCCCCGAACCGGGGCTAATGGTCCTCCACTACCAATCGGGACTAAAGGCTCCACCTATTTATTTTGTTTGACCCGAAAAGGTAGATTTTAAAAAAAAAATCAAATTTTATTTTTGAATATTTTTTATTTGTTTTTATGTTTTATTTTGTTTGACCCGAGAAGGTAGAATTTTTTTAATTTGTTTTTAAATTTTAATTTTGAATACTTTTATTTGTTTTTATGTTTTATTTCAATTTTCAAATCTTTAAATTATTTGACAATTTAATCTCTAATCACCCATCATCACTGCTCCACTGTGGAGCACTTATTCTAAATCGTCTAACTTCCCGACCGTGTAGAGTTTCAAAATTTAAGAATCCCCCTTTAGCCAAGAGTCCAATCATACCGTCGACTACATCTGCTAGCACCGTCCCCGCCAGAGTCACAACTAAGGTTAACCAAGCTAGAGTTAACCCTTTCTAACTTCATTTGCTATATTTCATGCATTTAATGATTTTTTTAGGGAAATGACCCTGAAATTGAAAAGCACTATAATGAACTCTGAAAATGTTGAAACTTGGCATGGTATCATAATTTCACCCACATAGCTTGTGCTAGAAAGTTGAGAGCGTTACGACAAAAACTGGATGCACTTCGTGTACAGACAGGACCATCTCCTTTGAAGTATCAAGGTTTGAGACGAAAACCCATCTCCTACAAAGGCATTTCATTTTTTTACTTATTTCAACTCCAGACTATTTGTGCATCTTGTGCATTCAATATGCACCATTGAAAACCACATCCTAAAATTTTAACCCTTTATAACTTCATTTGCTATTTTTCATGCATTTAATGATTTTTTGAGCTAAATGACCCTGAAATTGAAAAGCCTGACAAATGAACTCTCAAAAGGTTGAAACTTGGCATGGTATCATCATTTCACCCACATAGCATGTGCTACAAACTTGAGAGGGTTACGGCAAAAACTGGATGCACTTCGTGTACAAACTGGATCATCTCCTTCGAAGTATCAAGGTTTCGTACGAAAACTCGTTTGTTACAAAGGCATTTTTTAAAATTATTTCAACTCCAGACTTTTTGTGCATTCAGTATGCACCATACTACAAACATGTCAAAACCATTCAAATTTGAACAAATTCAAATTTAAACCATTCGAATTTGAAGACTAATGGCACAAACAGAAACTAGACAAAATTTTGAATCTAATGCAAAAAGAATCACTCAAAAACATCAAATATCATAAAAGATATAAGCAATTTAAAACAGAAACTACAAACAGAAAACAAATTTAAAAACAAAAATTCAGAACCCCTTTAGTCCCGGTTCGTGTCTCAAACCGGGACTAAAGGTCTACCCTCTACTCCCGGTTCGAGACACGAACAGGGACTAAATCCTCCAAACCCTTTAGTCCCGGTTACACACACGAACCGGGACTAAAGGTCCCATTTGAACCGGGACTGATGCCCGACCGGCGCCCTTGCCGCTCGAATGGGGACTAACGGTAACATTAGTCCCGGTTCGTAATGGAACCGTGGCTAATGTGTAAATCGAGCTCACACGAAAGCCATGTTTTCTACTAGTGATATAAGTGGAAGGGCGTGGAGAACAGCCCCTCCAAGCCCTAGGGCGCAGCCAAGGTGGAAGAAGGTGGAATCCTAGTCCTCCTCCTTCCCTTCCATACAAAGGTGGACTTTCCACCTTTCCCAACTCCATGGGCCTTGAGGGAGTTGTGCGCCTGGCCCAATAAGGCCAGGGAGCCTCCCCTCAGCCCATGAAAACCCTTGGGACATGGTGGAACCATTGGTGGACTTCCGAACTCATTCGGAAGTTTCCAGAACCTTCTATATGTTTCTTTGTACAATACCGTAAAAACCTGAAACTTATCCAGTAGCCAAAATATGACTTCCCATATATAAATCTTTACCTTCGGACCATTCTGGAGCTCCTCGTGGCATCCGGGGTCTCATTCGGGACTTGGAACAACCTTCAGTCACCAACACAATAACTCAATTATAAATATATCATCACCGAACATTAAGTGTGCACACCCTGCGGGTTCGAGAACTATGCACACATGACCGAGACACCTCTACTGTCAATAACCAATAGCGGCACCTGGATGCCCATATTGGTTCCTACGTATTCTATGAATATCTTTATCGATCGAACCATGATGTCAAGGATTCAGTTAATCCCGTATCCAATTCCCTTTGCCCATGGATATGCTACTTGCCTGAGATTCGATCGTTGGTATCTCCATATGTAGTTCAATCTCGTTACTGACAAGTCTCTTTACTTATCACGTAATACAAGATCCCGTGACTAACTCCCTAGCCACATTGCTTGCAATCTTATTGTGATGTTGTATTACCGACTGGGCCCAGAGATACCTCTCCGTCATACGAAGTGACAAATCCCAGTATTGATCCATGCCCACTCCACAGACACCCTCGGAGATACCTGTAGAGCATCTTTATACTCACCCAGTTACCTTGCAACGTTTGATACACACAAGGCATTCCCTCAGTGTCAGGGAGTTGCATGATCTCATGGTCATAGGAACAGATACATTGACATGTAGAAAACAATAGCAGTAAATTGGATACAATCAAGCGCTATGCTTAAGGTTTGGGTCTTGTCCATCACATCATTCTCCTAATGATGTGATCCCTTTATCAAATGACAACTCATGTCTACGGCTAGGAAACCTTAACCATCTTTAATCAATGAGCTAGTCTAGTAGAAGCTTACTAGGGACACTTTGTTGTCTATGTATCCACATATGTATTTGTGTTTCCACTCAATACAATTATAGCATGGATAATAAATGGTTATCATGAACAAGGAAATATGATAATGACCAATTTATTAGTACCTCAAGGGCATATTTCCAACAGACTCCCACTTGCACTAGTGTCAATAATCTAGTTCGCATCATCATGTGATTAACACCCAATGAGTTCTCGGGGTTGATTATGTTTTGCTTGTGGGAGAGGTTTTAGTCAACGAATCTGCAACATTCAGATTCGTATGTACTTTGCAAATCTCTATGTAATAATGTAGATGTTGATACTACACTCCACTTGGAGCTATTCCAAGTGACTGATCCATTATACGAATCCGGTTTGCTACTCACAGTTATCCGTATTGGTGTCAAAGCTTGCATCGACGAAACCATTTACGGCGAACTCTTTTATCACCTCCATAATCGAGAAACGTTTCCTTAGTCGTCTAGTTACTAAGGAGAATTTTGACCGATGTCTAGTGATCCACTCCTGGATCAATCTTGTACCCCTTGACATACTCATGGAAAGGCAGACATCAGGTGCAGTACACAACATGGCATACTATAGAGCCTACGGCTAAGGCATGGGGGACGACCTTCGTCCTTTTTCTTTCTTCTGTCGACATCGAGTTTTCATTCTTACTCCAACTCACACCTTACAATACAGCCAAGAACTCCTTGTTTGACTTGATCCATTTTGAACTCCTTCAAAATCTTGTCAAGATATGTATTCATTGAAAGTTTATCAAGCGTCTTGATCTATCTTTATAGATCTTGGTGCCCAATATTCAAGTAGCTTTATCCAGGTTTTCCTTTAAAATCTCCTTTCAAACAACCCGTTATGCTTTCTAGAAATTCTACATCATTTCCGATCAACAATATGTCAACCACATATACTTACCCGAAATTCTATAGTGCTCTCACTCACTTTCTTGTAAATACAAGTTTCTTCATAAACTTTGTATAAACACAAAAGTTGTGTTCACCTTATCAAAGTGCATATTCCAACTAAAAGTTGCTTGCACCAGTGCATAATGGATCGTTGGAGTTTGCATGCCTTTTAGCATTCATAGGATCGGCAAAACCTTCTGGTTGTATCACATAAACCTTTCCTCAAGGAATTCATTAAGGTAACGATGTTTTTGACGTCCATCTACGAAATTTCATAATTGAAAAATGCAGCAACGGCTAACATAATTCCAACAGACTTTAGCATCGCTATGGGTGAGAATGTCTCATCATAGTCAACTCCTTGAACTTTTCAGAAACCTATTTTCGACAAGTCGAGCTTTATAAATGGTGACATTTACCATCATCGTATGTCTTCATCTTAAAGATCCATTTGTACTTGATAGCCTTACGATCATCACGTAATACTTCCAAAGTCCACACTTTTTTTCATACATGATCCTATCTTGGATTTCATGACCTCTAGCCATTTGTTGGAATCCAGTCCCACCATCGCTTCTCCATAGCTCATAGATCATTGTTATCCAACAACATGACCTCTAACACAGGTTTACCATACCACTCAGGAGTAGTACGCGTCTTTGTCGACCTACTAGGTTCGATAGTACCTTGATATGAATCATTGCGATCACCATCACAAGATTCCTCTTCAACTGGTGTAGGCACCACAGGAACATCTTCATGCGCCCTACTACTCTCTAGTTAAAGTGATGGTTCAATAACCTCATCAAGTTCCGCCACCCTCCCACTCAAATCTTTCGAGAGAAACTCTTTCATGAGAAAGGACCCATTCTTAGCAACAAACACTTTGCCATCAGATCTGAGATAGGACGTATACACAATCATATCCTTTCGGTATCCTATGAAGACGCACTTATCTGCTTTGGGTTCGAGCTTATCAGGTTGAAGCCTCCTGACATAAGCATCGCAGCCCCAAACTTTAAGAAACGATAGCTTAGGTTTCTTGCGAAACCATAGTTTATACGGCGTCATCTCAACGGATTTAGATGGTGCCTATTTAATGTGAATGTGGTTGTCTCTAATGCATAACCCCTAAATGATTGTCGCAGATCAGTAAGAGACATCATAGTATGCACCATATCCAATAGAGTACGACTATGATGTACGGACACACCATCACACTATGTGGTTCAGGTGGCATGAGTTGTGAAACAAATTCTACATTGTTTTAAATGTATACCAAACTCATAACTCAGATATTCACCTCTACGATCATATCGTAGACATTTTATATTCTTGTCACGATGATATTCAACTTCACTATGAAATTGCCTTGAACTCTTCGACATTTGAGACTTGTGATTCATCACGTAAGTATATATGTATCTTACTCAAATCATTTGTGAAGGTAAGAAAATAACGATATCCACTGCGTTCTTCCGCACTCATTGGACTGCATACATAAAAAATTATTATTTTCAATAAGTCACTTGCCCGCTCCATCTTACCGGAATATGGGGTCGTAGTTATCTTGCCCACAAGGATAGTTTGCATGTATCAAGAGATTCAAAATCGAGTGAGTCCAAAGAATAGCCATGGAGTTTCTTCATGCGTTTTACACCAATAGCCATGGTACGCATGTCTCAATCGATTCAAAATCGAGTGAGACCAAAGATCCATCAACATGGAGTTTCTTCATGCATTTTATACCAATATGACCTAAGCGGTAGTGCCACAAGTAAGTGGTACTATCATTACTAAATTTACATCTTTTGGCATCAATACTATGAACATGTGTATCACTACGATTGAGATTCAATAAACCATTCATCTTGGGTGCATGATCATATAAGATATTATTCATGTAAAAAGAATAACCCCTTATTCTCTAACTTACGTAAATAATAGTATGGCAATAAACAAAATCAATATAATGTTCATGCTCAACGCATACACCAAATAACATTTATTTAGGTTTACCACTAATCCCTAAGGTAGATGGAGTGTGCGATGGTGATCACATCAACCTTGGAAACACTTCCAACACACATGGACACCTCACCTTGATCTAGTCTTTGTTTATTCCGCAACTCCTGTTTCGAGTTACTAATATTAGCAACTGAACCGATATCAAATACTTAAGGGCTACAACGAAAACTACTAAGGCATACGTCAATAACATGTATATCAAATATACTTTTGTTAACATTGCCAGCCTTCTTATCTGTGAAGTATCTCGGGCATGTTCGCTTTCACTGACCATTGCCCCCACAACAGAAGCACTCAGTATTGGGTTTGGGTTCAACCTTGGGTTTCTTCACTAGAGCGACAACTAGCTTGCCATTCTCAAAGTTGCCCTTCTTGCCCTTGCCCTTCTTGAAACTAGTGGTTTTACTAACCATCAAGACTTGATGCTCCTTGATTTCTAGCTTCACGGTGTAAAATATCGTGAATAGTTCAGGGATCATCATCTCCATCCCTGGCATGTTATAGTTCATCACAAGCTCATGTAGCTTGGTGGCAGTGACTTGGAGAACTATGTCAATCACTATCTTATCTCGAAGATCAACTCCCACTTGATTCAAGCGATTGTAGCACCCTGACAATCTGAGCACATGCTCATCGATGGAGCTATACTCCTTCATTTTTAGGCAAATCCCACCTCTCAATATGGGCACGTTATCTTGTCGGAGGTCTGCTACCTCTCAACATGGGCACGAGCCCAAAATCCCAATTCCAGCTCTTGGAAAATCTCATGTGCTTCGTGACGTTCAAAACATCTTTGGAGCCTCAATTCAAAGCCATAAAGCATGAGGCACGGAACTATCAAGTAGTCATCAAAAACGTGTTTGTTAGATGTCCACAACATCCACATTTGACGTTTGGGGGTGTCACACCAAGCGGTGTATCAAGGACATAAGCCTTTTATGCAACAATGAGGACAATCCTCACTTTTATGGACCCAATCCGTATCATTTCTACTATAATCTTTCAACTTAGTTTTCTCTAGGAACGCATAAAAAATACAAGGGATCTACATCGCGAGCTACTATTCTACAACATATTTTGCAAATACAACTTAAACTATTTCATGATAATGAGTTCAATTAATCATATTACTTAAGAACTCTCACTCAAATTAACATCTCTCGGGTTGTTTGAGTGCAACATCATCCAAATCCACCAACCCAAATCCGATCATTGTCGTGGGTATAAGTCTGACAGTAGAAGTATGGGGTACGAAAGGATGGGCAGAGCCTTAGCTACGGCGAGGATGTATGAGTTCAGGCCCCTCTACGGTGGAGGTAAAAGCCCTACGTCTCAGTGCTCTTGGGAGCTTAGTGTCGAGTGGATTATAGGATTACAGCAAGTGCCAACCCTCGTACCAGTGGTGAAGGGCGGCTTATATAGAGTGTGCTTCCCTTCATAATGGCCCGGTGGACAGGGGTGGAATAGTGGCGAGTAAATGCTTACATTACAGGTAACGTAAGCTTTAAATGCTAATAATGGTGTATGAAAATGTATGACCGTTGCCCTCCTGGGAGGTTACGCTGTACAGAGTGGATTCTAGTCGGTACGTTAAATATGCTCCGAGTGGATCGTCGCCGGCTGGATGATGGGGGCGTCCTTAGTTCAGTCGGAACTCTCTAAGGGCCTTGTCTTCTATAAAGGGTAGTCCTTGGGTAGGACCTATAAGGCAGGCCTATGACCCTACCATGGGACTATAACCCCATCATTAGTCCCCGAATGGATCGGGGTTGGAACGATGAAGTGATGTGTGGAGTATGGAACCGACTAGTATGGAGGTGACTTTAGTGTTGTTTGCCTCGATCCATTTTATCCTTTCAACCAGTGATCCGAGTGAATATACCAGTGAAACGAACCGTCAGGGACCGAGTGCTTCCGCGGAATCTTTCGACGTGACTGGTCAAACTGATAGCGCCGGATTTTCCGGGATCCTCAAATTTCGGTTGCCGCGCGCTCAGCAGGGATGACGACATCGTCATCGAGTAGGTTTTGCCTCCTCGATTACCACGTCGTTATCTTCTCCACTAATATTGCATCGGCCGGTTGGGGGGATAAGATCTTGGGTCCACCTCTTAGTGACCCAGTCGGAAGCCTATTTAAGCCTCCCCGGCGAGATTTCCTGTTGCGCTGCTCATCCACCTCTCATTAATCTCGCTCCTCCCGCAGCTCTCTGCACACCTCAAGCCACCTCCTTCCCCTCCTCCTCTGCGGATCCGTCGCCCTCGCCATAATGAAGGGGCAGACCAGCAAGCTCGAGTCGCAGAAGAAGAAGAAGAAGAAGGGGGCGGCCCCTACTCAGCGGCGGCAGCGGGCGCTGCCGGCGGGTTGGATCCAGGGGGATTTCCTCCCCTCCTCGGTGACAGAGAACTACGTGCTGGAGCTGGTGGAGCATGGCATGGTCATCAACAAGCCCTAGAGGCTGCCGGAAGGCGAGACGGAGCCGGCGCCGAAAGAGGGGGAGCGTGTTCTGCTCCTCAGCCATGTGGCCAGAGGTTTCTCCTTGCCTCCCCATCCCTTCTTCCGAGGTATCATGAATTACTTCGGGGTGCAGCTCCATCACTTTCCTCCGAACACAATAGCTCACCTTTCTGCATTCGTCACCCTCTGCGAGTGCTTCATTGGATGTCCTCCCCACTGGGTGCTCTTTAAGTATGTCTTCTCCGCTAGATCCCAAACAGTTAAAAAGCTTAGCCAGTCGGATGATAAGACGCACATCCTCCAGCTCTGCGGGGGTTTAGGCTTCCAGAAGAAAACAAAGAGTAGCTACCCCTCTCTCCAGCTATCCGAGTCAGTTAGGAACTGGCAATCGTCCTGGTTCTATTGCCAGGACATTGCTTGTCCGAATGCTTCGAGTCGGTTGCCACCTTTCAGTTTAGACCGTCCGGGCCCTCCCAGGAAGCTTGCGCTCTCTAAGGAAGAAAGAACCCAGATCCAGCCTTTGGTCGACGCACTGATAGCCGTCGTCCGGAGGGGAGTCACCGGCATGGACCTGTTGGAGACTTTTCTGGGTCGGCGCGTCCAGCGGCTGCAGGCCCGAGACCACGCCATGTGGCATTAGCGGGGCCATCGGACTCCACTCGGTCTCATCCAGAGGACGTGAGCGGGGATACTGTGAGCTTGTGGGTCCGCAGCATTACAGGCATGTGTGATAACCCTGTGGGAGCCCGGCGTGTGAAGCCCTTCCGCGCCGAAAATCCTCCTCCGAATGAGGTGAGTACATGTTGTCGAGTGCTTTTAACCTTCTCAGCTTTATTGCTTTTCTTGTCTCACTGACTGACGTTGCCGACTGTGTTTTTTGTAGGAGTGGACGAACTGGCATTCCGCAGTCTCGAACGGGAATCCAACCAAGGAAGAGCAGGGTAGCCAGGAGGTCAGCGCGGATAGCGCCGAGTACGTCTCCGATAGTGGGGAGACGGAGGAGGAGACGGAAGAGGAGGAGGAGGAGAGTGGAGAGGAGAGCGCGCCACCCTCACAACCATAGCACCGAACCAAGCGCCGTCACGACCCCGCTGCTCCACCGGCTCCTCCCGCGGGCTCGAGTGCTCCGCCAGCTCCTCCCGTGGCTCCGAGTGCTCGGAGCGTGAAGAGAACCAGGGGTGCTTCTGCCGAGCCCGTGCACCAGCCATCCAAGGTGGCCAAACCTAGTGGGCCTAAACCTTGGAAAGCCTTGCCCCGGATGAGGATCGCTGTTCCGGTCGCCTCAGCGTAAGTACCTTTACTCTTTCATCTTCCTTTAGTATCCGATTGAACTCCTCTTTTTGGGAACTCATGCTTATCTGTTGAGTGGATTTCACTCAACAGAGCTGCTACCTCCGCCACCTCTCTTCTGCGCCAGGACGATGACCCTATGGACACGGATAACGCCGCCACGTCCCAGCAAGGTACATTGTCACGACTCCGAGAGCTGTATTACAGTTTCGCGAGTGTTGTCTTTGATCTTGCCCTTTTTCTGGAACTTCACTATGTTCAGTCAGGCTTCCTTCGGAGGTGATCCATCTGGACGATGACGACCAAAGGAGGTCGGAGCCAGCTTTGGCGCCTTTCCCTGGGGTTATCCCATCTGCTGCCAATCCCACCATGAACGTGCCGCCTATTGAGACGGTGTCGCCGACTAAGACGGTGGCCCTCACGGCGGAAGCGACTGGAGCAGAGCTCAGGATGCCCAGTGAGTCTTTTGCCATGCCGGGTCCTTCGGCTGTTCAATATGACGCCCGACACCTCCCGGAAGACCAGGTAGGAGCCGCCAAGGACGCCATGGTGTAGGTGGAGCTGATGGTGGGCGACGCCAAGGGAGCGTATGACTCCATCGCATCTCTGTACAAGAAGAGCTTGGAGCTTCAGGACGATATCCGAGTAAGTGCGCTAGTAAGTGTTTACATTCCTCTTGGTGCCCACTGGGGGTTTCAGCGATATACTCGGATACAGTAAGATGATTTTGCAGTGAGTTCACTCCGAGTGAACCCAGTGGGTGTAGTCCCCGAGACTTCTGCCGAGTGCTTGCACCGGCAGTTGTCTTTATATGTATTTTCCGTAATCTTAACAGATCAGAGTTGATCTGCCCGAATGGTACCAGTGGGGGCACTCCGAGTGCACCCACTGGGTGTAGTCCCCGAGAGTAGTGTTACTCGGGTCGAGTAATAGTAATCTCATAGTGTTGGTGGTTTGATATGGAGCTCAATAGGGCCGTCCTGTTCGAGCTTCATACCAGTGGGGTCACTCTCAGTGAACCCACTAGGCGTAGTCCCCGAGAACACTGTCGATTGCTTGCATCGGCAGGGGTTTGAAGAATTTTGAGATTTGATTGTTTTGCCATATCTGTGGAGACTTTTTCCTTGTTGAATGTGGCTGATCCTCCCTTTGTGTCTCTTTGGCAGAAGACTTGTGAAATGGGATCGGCGTACAATGCTCTGAAATCCGAGAAGACTCAACTTGCTGCGGACTTGGAGGTGGCTGTGAATGACCTGGCTGGCGTGAAGAAGGCTCTCGCTGACCGAGAGAAATCTTTGGAGGAATCTCTGGAGACCAACAAGGCCCTGGTGGCCAAGGTAGAAAAAATGAAGAAGGAGATATCTGACTGGATGGCCCATCTGAAGGTAATGAACACTTGGTGCAGGGTGCAGGAGAACTACGTCAGCGACTGGGCGAGGAAGATGGTCGCACTGCTTGGTGGTAAGTTCTTGCCGAGTGCTTTTTGACTTTGGAGTTCACTCCGCGCTTATTTTCTGCTTGTCTTTTCTTTGCAGATTTCTATGAGGATGTTGAGGCTGAAGCAGCCAAAATTGAGCGGTCGCTTGTTCCGAATGTTCCACTCGGAGACGAAGCTAACCGGGACATGCTCCGAGCACATTCTCGCCTTAACATGGTGGGCCCTTTCATTGGTCGCCTGACAAGAGTTGTTGGTCGAATCGACAAGGAGTTGTAGCCTGAAGACGACTCCCGAAGCGAGATAGAAGGGTTGATGACTCGACTGGAGGACGTCCCAGTCAGAGTGCAGGCATGGAAGAAGTCTGCCGCTCGGTGTGGTGCGGACGTGGCGCTGTCTCTGGTCCGAGTGCACTGCAAGGAAGCCCGCGAAGACAAGCTGAAGACGTTGCAGGTCGCCAATAGCAAGAAGCTTCGATTCGAAGATTTCATGGAGACCTTCCTCGACACAGCCACTCGCATTGTAGACGGAATCGACCTCGATACCTTTGTGGAGCCTGCCAGTCCCGGCGACGCTTGAAAAAACTTTATGGTGAACGCACATTTACCTCGGTATGCCGAGTGGAATCTGTATTAAACTTTGGCCACTGCTGTTGGCCGTTACATTCATGGTTCGATGTGGATAAAATTGATTCACACCGAGCTGACTGATCATAGATCCAACTTGAATTCAAATCAGATCTTTTGCTCTTCTTTCGCTGAGTTTTTTTTTACACGATTTTGGCTCGTGGTTTTTGTTTGACGTCTCTTGGTGAAGCCAATGGCAAACATGCAGAGCATGTGGTTGTCAGTTGTCTTCACATCCACATGAGCCTCAATGAGGGTCTGCTAAGCCTCCGAGTGTATCTCGAGTATACACACGGAGGAATATTTTTACTTAGGCGACTCTGAGTCGCAGCTAAGTCCCCGAGTGTGACTTTTCGTGCACACTCGGAGTGAGTTTGTACTTACGCGACTCTGGGTCGCAGCTAAGTCTCCGAGTGTCACTGTTAGTGCGCACTCGGAGCGAGTTGCTACTCATGTAGTTGTCAGTTGTCTTCACATCCACATCAGCCTCAATGAGGGCCTGCTAAGCCTCCGAGTGTATCTCGAGTATACACTCGGAGGAAGCTTTTTACTTAGGCGACTGTGAGTCGCAGCTAAGTCCCCGAGTGTGACTTTTCGTGCACATTCGGAGTGAGTTGTTACTCATGTAGTTGTCAGTTGTCTTCACATCCACATGAGCCTCAATGAGGGTCTGCTAAGCCTCCGAGTGTATCTCGAGTATACACTCGGAGGAAGCTTTTTACTTAGGCGACTACTTAGGCGACTCTGAGTCGCAGCTAAGTCCCCGAGTGTTACTTTTCGTGCACATTCGGAGTGAGTTGTTACTCATGTAGTTGTCAGTTGTCTTCACATCCACATGAGCCTCAATGAGGGTTTGCTAAGCCTCCGAGTGTATCTCGAGTATACACTCGGAGGAAGCTTTTTACTTAGGCGACTCTGAGTCGCAGCTAAGCCCCCGAGTGTGACTTTTCGTGCACACTCGGAGTGAGTTTATACTTAGGCGACTCCGGGTCGCAGCTAAGTCCCCGAGTGTGACTTTTCCTGCACACTCGGAGTGAGTTTGTACTTAGGCGACTCTGGGTCGCAGCTAAGTCTCCGAGTGTGACTTTTAGTGTACACTCGGAGCGAGTTCGTACTTAGGCGACTCTCGGTCGCAGCTAAGTCCCCGAGTGTGACTTTTAGTGCACACTCAGAGCGAGTTTGTACTTAGGCGACTCTGGATCGCAGCTAAGTCTCCGATTGTGACTTTTCGTGCACACTCGGAGCGAGTTGTTACTTAGGCGACTCTGGGTCACAGCTAAGTCTCCGAGTGTGACTGTTAGTGCGCACTCGGAGCGAGTTTGTACTTAGGCAACTCTGGGTCGCAGCTAAGTCTCCGAGTGTGACTTTTAGTGCACACTCGGAGCGAGTTCGTACTTAGGCGACTCTGGGTCGCAGCTAAGTCTCCGAGTGTGACTTTGAGTGCACACTCAGAGTGAGTTTGTACTTAGGCGTCTCTGGGTCGCAGCTAAATCTCCGAGTGTGACTTTTCGTGCACACTCGGAGCGATTTGATACTTAGGCGACTCTGGGTCGCAGCTATGTCTCCGAGTGTGACTTTTCGTGCACACTTGGAGCGAGTTGTTTCTTAGGCGACTCTGGGTCGCAGCTAAGTCTCCGAGTGTGACTCTTAGTGCACACTCGGAGCGAGTTTGTACTTAGGCGACTCTGGGTCGCAGCTAAGTCTCCGAGTGTGACTTTTAGTGCACACTCGGAGCGAGTTTGTACTTAGGCGACTCTGGGTCGCAGCTAAGTCCCCGAGTGTGACTCTTAGTGCACACTTGGAGTTAGTTTTTTAGACCGGAGTCTACAAACGCGGAAGAATTTTGAATCGGCAAGAAATCAATCTGCTTTTATTACTTCGATGATACTTGTTCTTTACATTGTCTCCGTCGGCGGTTATGTGTAGAAGCGCTTCAGTAGATCTCCATTCCATGCTTGCGGCTCGTCAGTTTCCCTGTCGAGGTTGTAGAGTCGATATGCTCCGTTGTTCAGCACCTTAGAGATGATGAACAGTCCTTCCCAGGCGGGAGCCAACTTGTGTGGTCTCTGCTGATCCACTCGGAGCACCAGGTCGCCTGCTTGGAATGTGCGGCTCATGACGTGCCGCGTGTGAAATCGCCGCAGATCTTGTTGATAAATTGTTGAACGGATCAGTGCCATCTCGCGCTCTTCTTCTAGAAGATCCACTCCGTCTTGCCTGGCTTGCTCTGCTTCGGCTTCGGAGAAGAGTTCGACTCGTGGAGAGTTGTGAAGCAAGTCACTCGAAAGGACTGCCTCTGCTCCATAAACGAGGAAAAATGGGGATCGCCCTGTTGATCTATTCGGAGTTGTGCGGAGGCCCCACAACACCGAAGGCAGCTCGGTGACCCATGCGTCGGTGGCATGTCCAACTTCTCGCAGGATTCGAGGCTTCAACCCTTGAAGAATAAGTCCATTCCCCAGCTCTGCTTGCCCGTTTGTTTGGGGGTGCGCCACGGATGCAAAATCCACTCGGATACCTTGGCCTGTGGAAAAACCTTTGAACCTATCCGAGTCAAAGTTTGTGCCATTGTCGGTGATTATGTTGTACGGAACCCCGTATCGGCGATGATGTCTCTGATAAATTTGAAGGCGGTAAGGGCATCAAGCTTCTTGATGGGCTTGGCTTCAATCCACTTGGTAAACTTGTCGACTGCTACCAGCAGATGAGAGAATCCTCCTTGGCCTGTTCTGAATGGTCCGACTGTATCTAATCCCCACATGGCGAATGGCCAAGCAAGAGGAATTGTCTTCAGCGCAGACGTTGGCTTGTGGGACTTGTTTGAATAGAACTGACAACCTTCGCAATGGTCGACCATATCTTTTGCCATTTCATTCGCCTGCAACCAGAAGAAACCAGCTTTGAATGCTTTGGCGACGATTGCCCTTGAGGAGGCATGATGACCGCAGGTTCTCGAGTGGATTTCTTCCAAGATTAACTGCCCCTCCTCAGGAGAGATACACCGCTGAAGGACGCCTGAAACACTTTCCCTGTACAACTGATCATCAATGACGGTGAAGGACTTTGACCTGCTAATGATCTTCCTAGCTTGGACTTCATCTTCTGGTAACTCCTGCCTCAGGATGTACGCAACGAACGGCACAGTCCATTCGGGAATGACAGCTAGAATCTCCATGATCAAATCAACCACAGTGGGGACCTCGACTTCAGTCGGATCTGTTGAGCTCTTCGGTTGTACTGGTTCCTCTCTAAAAGGATCTTCTTTTACCGAGGGGAGGTGTAGGTGCTCGAGGCAAACATCACTCGGGACCGGTCTCCGAGTGGATCCAAGTTTCCCCAATTCATCTGCTGCTTGGTTTTTCAGTCGGGGAACATGGTGAAGTTCCAGACCTTCAAACTTCTTCTCGAGCTTCCTTACTGCGTTGCAGTATGCAGTCATGGTGGGGTTCCATACATCTCATTCCTTCATTACTTGATTAACCACCAGATCTGAGTCGCCATAGACCATCATGCGACGGACGCCGAGTGTGATAGCCATGCCCAACCCGTAAAGGGGAGCTTCATACTCTGCTTTGTTGTTGGAAGAATCAAAATGTATCTGCAACACATACTTGAGTTTATCACCTTTTGGGGATATGAGCACTACGCCGGCGTCGGAGCCATTCAACATTTTGGACCCATCGAAGAACATGGTCCAATGAGCCGAGTACATGTGAGTCGGTTGCTATTGTTCTACCCATTTTGCTATGAAGTTAGCAAGAGCTTGAGACTTTATAGCTTTCTTGGCCTCGAACTTGATGTCGCAGTATAGCATCTCCATTGCCCACTTTGCCACTCGGCCTGATGCGTCCCGGTTGTGGAGAATTTCCAACAACGGAGCATCAGATATGACAGACACCGAGTGGTCTTGGAAATAATGAGCCACCTTCTTTGCAATCATGTAGATCCCATAAATAAGCTTCTGATAATGGGGATACCTCTGCTTGGAAGGAGTCAGGACTTCGGAAACATAATATACTGGCCGCTGAACCTTGTACGCTTTGCCTTCTTCTTCAAGTTCGACTGTCAGAACGGTGCTGACGACTTGATTTGTAGCCGCGATGTACAGAAGAAGGGGTTCTTTACTAAGCGGGGCAGTAAGAACCGGCTGGGTGGAAAGCATGGCTTTGAGGTCGTCGAATGCAATTTGGGCTTCGTCTGTCCACTCGAAGGTATCTGACTTCTTCATGAGTCGGTACAGAGGTAACGCCTTCTCGCTGAGTCGAGCGATAAACCTGCTCAAAGCCGCTAGGCAACCTGTGAGCCTTTGAACATCATGTACTCTTACCGGCCGCTCCATTCGAACAATGATCCCGATCTTTTCGGGGTTGACATCGATCCCTCGTTCGGAAACGAAGAAACCGAGTAACTTCCCGCTGGGAACACCGAATGAACACTTGGCTGGGTTGAGCTTGATATCGTACCTACGTAGGTTGGCGAATGTTTCTGCCAAGTCAGTCAGCAGGTCGGAACCTTTGCGTGACTTGACTACGATATCGTCCATATATGCCTCCACGTTTCGACCGATCTGGTCAAGGAGGCATTTTTGGATCATGCGCATAAAAGTTGCTCCTGCATTCTTCAAACCAAATGGCATAGTGATGTGACAAAAACACCCGAATGGGGTGATCAAGTCTGTTTTTAATTCATCTGGACCATACAGACGGATCTGATGATAGCCCGAATAGGCATCAAGGAAGGATAAGCGCTCGCAACCCGCAGTCGAATCAACAATTTGATCAATGCGGGGGAGCGGGAAGTGATCTTTCGGACAGACCTTATTGAGATGCTTGAAATCGATGCACATATGGAGAGACTTGTCCTTCTTCGGCACCATGACAACATTAGCAAGCCACTCGGAGTGGTGTACCTCGCGAATGAAGTTGGCTGCCAAAAGTTTAGCCACCTCCTCTCCGATTGCTTTCCTCTTGTGCGCGGCGGACCGACGCAGGCGTTCTCAAACAGGCCGAGCAGCAGGATCCACATGCAGTCGGTGCTCAGCCAACTCCCTGGGTACACCTGGCATGTCAGCAGGCTTCCATGCAAAAATGTCCCAGTTCTCACGGAGGAATTGGATGAGCTCGGCTTCCTATTTGGTATCAAGGGTGGTGGAGATGTTTGTCGGGGCAGCGGTGTCGTCCGTCGGATGGATGCTGACTTTCTTCGTGTCTCCCGCCGACTGGAATGCGGACTCGGAAGCTGGCTTCTTTGAGCGCATCAAGTCAGCGGGGTCGGCGGTCTTCTTGTACTCATCCAGCTCGAGTATAGCCATCTGTTGATCAGCAATCCTTGACCCCTGCTGCATACACTCCTCGGCCCGCTGCCGATTGCCTGTAACAGTAATCACACCTTTGGGACCGGGCATCTTCAGCTTCAAATAGACGTAACATGGACGGGCCATGAAACGCGCATATGCCGGACGACCCAGAATTGCATGGTATGCACTCTGGAAGTCTACCACCTCGAATGTCAGCTTCTCCTTGCGGAAGTTCTTGTCAGAGCCGAAGACGACATCCAACGCGATCTGGCCGAGTGATTTGGCCTTTCTTCCTGGGACGACTCCGTGGAACTGCATAGCGCTCTCGCTAAGTTTGGACATCGGAATGCCCATTCCCTTGAGAGTGTCGGCGTACATGATATTCAAGCCGCTGTCGCCGTCCATGAGGACTTTGCACAGCCTGACTCCTTCCACCATCGGGTCGATGACCAGAGCCTGCCTCCCTGGGGTGGGTACGTGTGCTGGGTGGTCTGACTGATCAAAGCTGATCGCAGTCTGTGACCACTTGAGGAACGTGGGAGTGGATGGGGTTGCCATGTTTACCTCCCTGTTGACCAGCTTCAGTCGACTTTTGCTTTCCACATCAGCAAAAATCATCAACGTTGCATGGACTTGGGGGAACGGATCCTCCTTGTCCTCATCATCCTGCTCGGTGTCCTTCTCACTCGGCTGCCCTTCACCGAATCCTTGGATCAGGAGGCCACACTGCCGAGTGGTATGCTTCGGCAATATGGCATTGCCTTCTTCGTCCATCTTCGTGTGGATTGGACACGGTGGATCCAGGATGGAATTTCCTGACTGCCTCTTCTTGGGGGTGAACTGAGCTTTCCCCTTGCCTTTGAACTTGGCATTAATAACGGCTGCTGCCTCTGCGTGCGGAGTGGATTGAGCTTTTTGCTTCTGCTTCCGATTGTTGTTCCCATCTCCATCGGCGACTGACTTATGCTTGCCGCTACGTATGCGGTCCTCTTCTTCGCCATTTGCATAGCGCGCGGCTATCTCCATCATCTTGTTCATGGAGATGTCGCATGTTCGACCGAACTTCAGATACAGATCTCTGTACCGCACGCCTGCCTTGAAGGCGCAGACTGCTTGATGCTCTGTGACGTTCTCCACCGTGTATTAGAGGGTCGTCCAGCGCTGGATGAAATCGCGCAAGGGCTCGTTCTGCTTCTGGACATAGTGCTGGAGCTCTACGAGACCAACAAGGCATTTGCACGTACCCTCGAAGGTCGTGATGAAGACTCGGGACATATCTGCCCAGCTGTAGATGCTTGACGGAGCTAACTGGTTTAGCCAAGCTCGCGCCGAGCCGTCGAGAATCAGGGGGAGATGTTTCATGGCGACATGGTCATCTCCGCCACCGATCTGGAACGCCACTCTATAGTCGTCCAACCAAGTTTCTAGTTTGGACTCTCCTGTGAACTTGCTGATTCTCGTCGCCAATCGGAAGTTGGGAGGGATGTCAGCTGAGAGGATGGCCCGACTGAAGCACTCGGGGCCACAGACAACGGTCTTGCTTCCACTCGGACGGTCTCTATCGTGACCATCACGGTGGGCTCGACTTATATTGACCTTCTTCTGGGCAATGTACCCTCTTCCATCACGCCTTGGATCATGCGCGTCACCGCCCGAACGACGATCATCATGATGCCGGGGCCCGTACGGCCCACCCCACGGAGGAGTACGCGAACGGCGACGATCTTTGGGATGAGACCGAATGGGAAGCGGATTCTGACTCGGGTCCCTAGAACGGCTACCCCCTCTGCGTCGCTGATAAGAGTCGGGACTGAAAACCGACCGATGCGTGTTCGCGTGAACAGAACTGTTGTGGATCCTGTTGTGCGACTGGGAGACCGCCGAATTTTGCTGCTGCACCGTATGCAACAGGGCACGGATCTGCTCGATTCCTCTACCAGCCTCTGAATCAGTCGGCTGGAGAGAATCGGCTATCCTGGCAGCCGCAGCCAAGTTGAGGATGGGTGTGCGGAACACCTCGACGTTGCCCTGGCGAGTGCGTCGACTGGATGGTGTTGACGACGAGCGCTGGATGATTCTCCGAACTCATGCTCGTTCCGACCAGTTTAGAGGGGGCTTTCATGGGAATCGGCCATGAGAACTTCGGCTGCAGGCCCGTGACCCGGATACTCGGAAGGTAGCTCAGTCGGAACTGACTCCAAGCACTGGGATGGCGGCGGGACCACAACCGATTCGAGCATCGCCACTTCAGAGGACGCGCTCTGTCGCGCCTGGGCGTGTCACACCCAACGCTGGAGCCGAGGACGACGGGACCGCTTGTTGCGGCGCGTGATGGGGGCGAAGATCGACACCGGGGTCGATGGCTGAAGAAGAAGAACACCACGGGAACTGGCACAGAAGTGCGTAGCCCCGCGACTGGGAAGCGCCTCAACGTCGAGGGGCGCATCCCAAAGCCATGCCGAATCGTCGGCGATGAAGGATAGGGCACCGAAGAGGATCTGATGACCCATGCACAGATCTCCACCGGACGACATGACGAAAGTATGAAATCGCAAACTCGCCGGAAGTCGCGTAGACGTTTGCCCCACGGTGGGCTCCAACTGTCGTGGGTATAAGTCTGACAGTAGAAGTATGGGGTACGAAAGGATGGGCAGAGCCTTAGCTACGGCGAGGATGTATGAGTTCAGGCCCCTCTACGGTGGAGGTAAAGGCCCTACGTCTCGGTGCTCTTGGGAGCTTAGTGTCGAGTGGATTATAGGATTACAGCAAGTGCCAACCCCCGTACCAGTGGTGAAGGGCGGCTTATATAGAGTGCGCTGCCCTTCATAATGGCCCGGTGGACAGGGGTGGAATAGTGGTGAGTAAATGCTTACGTTACAGGTAACGTAAGCTTTAAATGCTAATAATGGTGTATGAAAACGTATGACTGTTGCCCTCCTGGGAGGTTACGATGTACAGAGTGGATTCCAGTCGGTACGTTAAATATGCTCCGAGTGGATCGTCGCCGACTGGATGATGGGGGCGTCCTTAGTTCAGTCGGAACTGTCTAAGGGCCTTGTCTTCTATGAAGGGTAGTCCTTGGGTAGGACCTATAGGGCAGGCCTATGACCCTACCCTGGGACTATAACCCCATCAATCATCATGTGAGATGAGGTTGTTTCAATGGTGAACATCTCCATGTTGATCATATCTACTATATGACTCATGTTTGACCTTTCGGTTTTCTGTGTTCCGAGGCCATGTTTGTACATGCTAGGATCGTCAAGTTTAACCCAAGTGTTCTGCATCTGCAAAATTGGCTTACACTTGTTGTATGCGAACGTAGAGTCTATCACACCTGATCATCACATGGTGCTATGAAATGACGAACCTTCGCAATAGTGCACACTTGGGGAGAACAAAATTTTATCTTAAGGGTTCATATTATAATGCTACCATCGTCCTAAGAAAAATAAGATGCATGGATTAACATCACATGAAAATTATAATAGTGACATGATATGGCCATCATCATCTTGTGCTTTTGATCTCCATCTCCAAAGCATTGGCATGATCTTCATCATCACTGGCATGACACCATGATCTTCATCGTCATGATCTCCATCATGGTGTCGCCATTGGGGTTATCGAACCAACTATGCTTCTACCACTATTGCTAACTCATAGCGATCAAGTAAAGCAAAAACGCATGAATAACTAAAGACAACCCTATGGCGCATGTCGGTTGCCGTACGCATCAACATGCAAGTCATGATAATCTATACAAAACATGATCATCTCATACATCACATATATCTCATCATGTCCTTGTTCATATCATATCACAACATACGCTGCAAAAACAAGTTAGATGTCCTCTACTTTGTTGTTGCATGTTTTACGTGGCTGCTATGGGTAACAAGCAAGAATCGTTCTTACTTACGCAAAGCCACAATGGTGATATTCAAGTTGCTATTTGACCTTCTACAAGGACAGTATCTATAAAATCCGATTGAACTAAAGTGAGAGAGACAGACACACGCCAGCTATCTTTATGCAACAAGTTGCATGTTAGTCGATGGAACTTGTCTCTTGTACGTGGGCGAGTAAGGTTTGTCCGGACTGCTTCATCCCACAATACCATCGAATCAAAATAAGACTAAGGAAGTAACAATCTAAATATCAATGCCCACAAACACTTTGTGTTATACTTGTGCATGTTATCTACGCATAGACCTAGTTCATGATGCTACTATTGGGGAACGTCACATGGGAAACAAAAAATTTCTTACGCTCACCAAGATCTATATATGGAGATCAACAGCTACGAGAGGGGGAGTACATCTACATACCCTTTTAAATTGCTAAGCGAAAGCGTTGAGAAACGCGGTTGATGTAGTCGAACGTCTTCGTGTTACAATCATGATTCGTCCCGCAAGCCAATCACGAACGTCTTGATCAAGTTCTGAACGGACAACACCTTCGTGTTCAACACACGTACAACTCGATGACGCCTTCACCACCTCGATCCAGCGAGTGTGGGTGAAGTAGTAGCCGAGTTATCCGACAACACGACGACATGGTGGCGGTGGCGGTGGTAGTGGTGCTATTCCGGCAGGGCTACGCTGAGCGCTACCGAAATCGCAAATGAAAGAGAAAATGATTTAAGGGAGAGAGAGGGACGCCAAGGGCTTGGTGTGTCATCTTGTGGCGTCCCCTCCTCTCTATATATAGGTGGAGGGGCATGGGGAACAGCCACACCAAGCCCTAGGGCGCAGCCAAGGTGGAAGGACGTGGAATCCTAGTCCTCCTCCTTCCCTTCCATACAAAGGTGGACTTTCCACCTTTCCCAACTCCATGGGCCTTGAGGGAGCTGTGCGCCTGGCCCAATAAGGCCACGACACATATCCTTTAGAAACCTTGTAGAAGCTTCCTGGTACAATACCGGAAAAACCTGAAAATTTTCCGGTAGCCAAAATATGACTTCCCATATATAAATCTTTACTTTAGGACCATTCTGGAGCTCCTCGTGACATCCGGTATCTCACCCGGGACTCCGAACAACCTTCACTCACCAAAACAATAACTCAACTATACTTGTATGGTCACTTAACGTTAAGTGTGCATACCCTGTGGTTCGAGAACTATACAGACAGGACCGAGACACCTCTACGGTCAATAACCAATAGTGGGACCTGGATGCCCATATTGATATGTACATATTCTACGAAGATCTTTATAAATCGAACCACGATGTCAAGGATTCAGTTAATCTCGTATGTTGTTCCCTTTGTCCATCGGTATGTTACTTGTGCGAGATTCGATCGTTGCTATATCCATACCTAATTCAATCTCGTTAACGGCAAGCCTCTTTACTTGTTTAGTAATACAAGATCCCGTGACTAACTCCTTAGCCACATTGCTCGCAAGCTTATTGTGACGTTGTACTATCGAGTGGGCCTAGAGATACCTCTCCGTCATACGGAGTGACAAATCCTACTCTTGATCCATGCCAACTCCATAGAGACCCTCGGAGATACCTGTAGAGCATCTTTATAGTCGCCGAGTTACATTGTGACATTTGATACACACAACGCATTTCTCCGGTGTTAGCGAGTTGCATGATCTCATGGTCATAGAAACATATACATTGACATGCAAAAAAGCAATAGCAGTAAATTGGATACGATCAAGCGCTATGCTTAAGGTTTGGGTCTTGTCCATCACATCATTCTCCTAGTGATTTAATCCCGTTATCAAATGGCAACTCATGTCTATGGCTATGGCTAGGAAATCTTAACCAGCTTTGATCAACGAGCTAGTCTACTAGAGACTTACTAGCAACACTTTGTTGTATATGTATCCACACATGTATTTGTATTTTCAATCAATACAATTATAGCATGGATAATAATCGAATATCATGAACAAGGAAATATGATAATAATCAATTTATTATTGCCTCTAGATCATATTTCCAACAGTTACAACTGACCTTTTAACCATTCAACCACATGTTGATTCTCTCCACTCTCTTATCATTAGATTTAGTGGTTTGCATGCACACAACGGTACAGTTGTGACTATGCCCGATGCGACTTCGTGGAGAAGAGACTATGCAACTCCTAAATGACCCTTCCTCAAACTTAATTCGCTCACTCACCCCTTAGAAAATTTATTTAGGAATCTGGCCCATAAAGACAAGCTAAATACTCCCTTCGTTTCTAAATATAAGACCTTTTAGAGGTTGCACTATGAACTACATACGAATGTATATAGACATATTTTAAAGTAGAGATTCACTCATTTTGTTTTGTATGTAGTCTTTTAATGTAATCTCTAAAAGGTCTTATATTTTGAAACGGATCGGAGTAGTTCGGAATGACTCATAAATGCAGCGACTCATCCAAACTCGTACACGCACTGGACCCAAATCGTTTTCCTATTCTCCGTGCATGAGTCGTTCCAGACTATTTGGTGTGACTCCCGAAATCACTAAAAACACAAATTTTGAATACATCAAACCGTTTGCAGTGTGTCATACACACAATGAACCCAAACAATTTGACTTCGTCAAGTGTACGAGACGCTTCAAATAATTTGACATGACTTTGAGGGCATATTCATAATAAATAATACAAATCATTGTTAAAGAAAATCAAAAAGACTATTCATAATAGTAGTAACATAGTTAGTATCGTGTATGCCACATAGGCAAAAAAAAATATGTTATAGACAACTAAAGAAGAGAAAGACAAATAGAGTAATTTAATATATTATTATCTCTTAGCGCTTTGCAATGAAAAATAACTCCACGAAGTAACAAATAAAGTTTTCTATGTTATCACACGTATCATACTAAAGGAATAAGACAGGTTAGTAACATATACTTCCTTCATTCTAAAGTAGGTGTTGTTGATTTAGTAAAGTACCTTTTAAACAATAATACTTATTTGTTCAACAATGTTAGTAGGGATTGTTACAAGATTATGAGACTGCATCAATTAGAATAACATATAACATATGCATGTTACCTCTAAATTACTCGTCACCATGACCACACTAAGAGCATCTCCAACAGTTGCGCTATACAAACGTCGCGATGGAAAAGAAAAACACTTTTTTGTGCGCGCACAGCCATTTCGGATGCTCCTGCGGAGGCGTAAAAAACGTGTCGCGACATAAATGGTTCAGCGCGGGATGAAACGCCATCGCTCGCGCCGTTTATTTCGAGAACCCGCTCCCGCACGCTGGATAGCGACGACTCGCCACGGCTTCCACCTAGCACTAAACCCAGGCACCGCCGCTGCCGCTCGCGCCATGCCATTTGCTTGGCGACTCGACAGCGCTTCCCCGGCCTATCCCGCGCCGCCGCTGCTTCCTCCGTCTCCATCTACCCGCCGCCGCCCCTCACGCACGCCATTCCTTTGACGAACAGCATCCGGATGCCCAATGCCACTCGACGCCCACAAGGTGTTCGACAAAACGCTTGCAAGGTATGTATTGCTTCAACTTCACCTTTTTTACATGAGTATTGTGCATGTTTTTTGTAGTTTTTTAGACTAGTTTAAATTCAATATTGTAGATGAGTTCATCATATGATTCTTCCAAAGAAGAATTTGATATTGAAGAGGAGGAGGACCTTGCAATGATCCTAGCTATGCACATCAATAAAAAGTTGAAGCACGGTGGTTCGGTTATGGGTCGGCAGAAAATTTGGAGGGATAAAATTGATGCCCACAATAGATTGATGATGCACTATTTTTTGAAGAATCCCACATATCCCGAGTCGTACTTCAAGCGTCGATTTAGGGTGAGCATCGAGTTGTTCAGGCACATTGCAGAGAAACTGGCGAGCCATGATCGGTTTTTCAGCAAAGGAGGAATGCCGCCGGAGAACTCAGGCATATCACCTTTTAAAAGGTGACAGCCGCTTTGCGTATGTTGGCATACGGTATTCCGGCTGATCTAGTTGATGACCATTTGGCCATGAGTGAGAGTTAGGCCATCATGTGTGTCAAGTGCTTCGCAGTCGGAACTGTACAAGTGTTTGGCCCAGAGTATTTGAAATCTCCCAATGATGAAGACATCGCAAGGCTATTGGAGATGAACAAAGCTCGCGGGTTCCCAGGTATGCTTGGCTAAATAGATTGCATGCATCGGAGTTGGAAGAACTGTTCTAAGGCATGGCATGGGCAATTCCACGGCCAGAAAAAGGGTTCCACTATAATCCTTGAAGCGGTGGCCTATCAAGAGTCTTGGATTTGGCATGCTTTTTTTGGAATGCCTCGATCTTTGAATGACATTAACATTGTTAATCGGTCACCATTCATAAATAAGATTGTAAATGGTGAACTGCAGCCGGTGGAGTTTGTAGCAAATGACCATACATATAACTATGACTACTATCTTGCGGATGACATCTACCTAAAGTGGCAAACATTTGTGAAACCCTTGAAAAAAGCGAAAGGTAAGAAAAATCTAGATTTTCACAATGCTTAGGCAGCGGCTCAGAAAGATGTGGAGAGAGCTTTTGGGATTTTGCAAGCCCAATTTGCTGTTGTGAAAGGAACGGCTAGATATTGGGGACAAAGGTCATTTGATACATCATGCACGCTTGTGTAATCATGCATAACATGATCATCGAGAATGAGCGTGACCAAGATTTAGACTACTCTCGGTATGAGCTCTTGGGACATCTCATGTGAGTGCGTCGGAGTGCTACGAGGGTGGCCCGATTTGTTGCCTCTTATCATGTCATTCGACGTCCCCGAACGCATAATGATCTTTAGAAGAATCTAATCAAGGAGTGGTGAACATGGAATGGCCGACAAAACGAACGATGATTTGTATGTTTGATGTTATAATGTTGAACTATTATTGTATTGGAAGATAAACTATTTGTCAATAATTGAACTATTTATTGTTGATTATATTTTTTATGCGTTTGATTTTATTGATTTTGTTTGGAGTGTCATATGTTGTTTGTGCTAGAGGTGCGTGCCGTTTTTTTTTTTTGCAGCGCTTGTCGTTGAAGCCAACGTTCTTCAATGTGTTAAAAATCGTTATTTCGATACTGCAAAATATTTTTAGCGTGTGCCAATTACACGGTTGTTGGAGATGCTCTAACCCACTCAACCCACAAATGGTAAAAAACCGTGTCCGGTGATTGATCGACCACAGGTGAGAGAGTCTCATGCCACGTGATCCACAAAACGCGGTGACAAAAACCAGCAAGCGCATGCATGTACAGGCCCTACGTACGCAAAACCCTAGCTAGACAGCCATCAACCTTGGCCCTGGTCAATCAATCACTCAACAGCAAGCCCAGCCCGGCCCGACTTGGCCCGGCCCTTCCTGTTTCCCTCCAAAGCCCTATAAAAGGCACCCTTCTCCCCAGTGTATCAGTGTGCCTTGAGCTCATCGTCTGTGTTCACTTGCTACACTCACATCACGTAGCTAAGTTAAGCTAGGAAGAAGCACTCGCCCCTCGGCGAACATGGCGGTAGCCGGATCAGCTGCTGCTGGTCGTCCCAAACTGGGGGAGGAGAAGCTGATCATCCGGCCGGAGAAGGTGCGGTTCATCGACATCCTGTCCCTGCTGATCCTGCGCCGGCCCATCACCAGCTACGCCTTCGTCGACGCCGGCGACCAGACGGCCCGTGACGTCGGCATCACGCCGGGCGACATCTTCGTCGCGCTCACCCAGATCATCCAGAAGGCCCTCGCTGCTGCCTACTACCCGGCGAAGATAATCGGGGCCATCGTCGAGCTGCTCCTCAACTTCTTCGCCCTCAACGGAGGCCTGCTCGGCATCGTATGGAACGTCATCAGATGTACGTATTCACGTGTATTATATAATTAACCATCTTGATCCTAACTAACTCATGCACTATCAACTTTTAAATGAGAGCATGCCACAAATTGGGACGAATATATGTACATGTGCACGACGCCAAGCTGATGATCGACTTCAATTTAGCTGAACTTGAATAATTTGAGTCACAACATATATAAATTTACTATATATGTACAAACGTGTGACGTGTTTACCTATAATCAAGTAAATGAGTAAAGGACAAACAAATGATTGACGATGTCGAGATATAGAGGTATGGAACCATGTATAATGACTGCATGAGGTAAGTTTTCTACAGGGACGACCCAGAACGAACAAAATGTATGATCCCTCTCCCTCCCTCTCTCTCTGCGTGCGTGCGTGCGTGCGTGCGTGCGTGAGTGCATGGGTTTTTTCTTTAATATTTTTTGCCTTACTATGTGTCATTATTCTTCATGCAAGTTGTTTCAAATATTTCCTTCACACGTGAGAATTTTATGTTTTGTTGTCAAACTAAAGTTTGCCTATTTTCCCACTATTTCTTCTTCGTAGCTTTGTCTTGTGTGTGTGGTTTTTCTTTAATCAAGCTTAAGTAGATATGTGCTATGGTGTTCATTTAATCAAGCTTAAGTAGATATGTGATAAATCCTTATAACACATATAACACACGTATACACACGAAGTAGTTACCTTTTTTATGGGAAGACTTTTAACAGCTGATATATAACAAATAATGCTATATATGATCAAACTTCCATCTGAAGATTGTGTCCATGTGTAAATATCATGTATTTGGAACATAGGGGGTTCATAAGCAAAAGCAAGCAAATGACACACCATCAGCTCATATTTTAATGGTTCCCAAGTGTCATGTCTGTTTTTCCTTTCTTTCTCATGACCAAGTTACAGCCCTAATCAACGCATGCCACATACAATATAATGCGAATTAATTGCCATGCATATTCCAACCATAGAAATCACTTAGATCAGCACATGTATGGATGAGTATAGTACAGTTTGGTTAATGAAGCAGCCCGCCAGTACTACAAATTTTGCTAGAATTTAGCAGCTGTACCTGTACCTAACATGAATTGATAGCTCGTACTAGTCATTAAAACAAAACGAAGCACGCATGCATGATAGCAACACTGATCTGAATTGAATGCGCACTCATGCAGTTAAGCTGGTGATCCCTCGCCGGGAGGCGGCCAACTTCCGGACGATGATCGGGATGATCGACGGGAGGACGGAGCTGAAGCCTGCACCAGCAGCATCTGTCGGCGACATGCGGCAGCTGCAGGTGCTTGACGTCGTGGTCTCCGGCGAGGTGGCGGACCTGGAGAGCGGCGGGTACGTGACGGCTGGGACGCCCCTCGTCCTGCGGCAGTACCTCATCCTCGAGATCACAGTCATGGCGGCCAAGATCGCCTACGAGAACGGCGCCTTCGTCAAGAACGTGGTCAACAACGTGTGGAAGGTATATAATTCTCATTACACACATAAAATGATAAACAAAATCCCTTCATAAAAAATATACTCCAGGTGCAGCAACGTCACTACATAGACTATGATTAAAGGAAAAAAAACACATTTTGAGTGAAATACAAGTGGACGGAATGAATGATCTAATGCGTTTTTCGCAAAAAAGAAAATGATCTAATGCGTACAAGTTGGACTATATGCATGAGAACAGGACAGCAGCTAACACTGTTCAACGGTAGCAAGCACATCAATCATATTTTGGGCCAGACATATACACATGCAGGGCCTTAATTTTTCTATGCATCTCTGCATATGCATGAGTAGCTCCGTGGAGACAAGTACCAGTAAAAAAGATATAGGCACGTGGTTATTTTAGATCTGTTTTCCTTATGTGCAAAGTTACTCTAGATCTGTTGACTGGTGCACAGCTACGCACCGCCCCCAGCATCAGTCACAATGGATTTTCACGTAGAATATATAATATGTTTTCTACTATTTTCGTCCGAATTTATTAATATTCATTGTATTTTGAATCAAAGTTTAGCCATATATTTTACTATTAAAATATTAATTTATGTCACCAAAAGTTATATTGTTGGATTCGTATTTCAGTCTAGTTTTTAGTGATACTATTTTTGCTATGCATATCTTATACTCCCTCCGTACTTAAATATAAGTCTTTTTAGAGATTTTATTATAGATTACATAAGAGCAAAATGAATGAATGTACACTTTAAAATATGTCTATATTCATCCATATGTAGTTTGTAATGAAATTTTTGAAAAGGCTTACGTTAAGAAATGAAGGAAGTATTTTATAATTCAAGCCATTGCCAAAATATGACTCAAAATATGAGTGGATAGTAAACTCGGACAAAGGTAGTATTTTATAATTCATCATAGGCCCTCACTAATATATTTTCAGTGTGTGAGAAATAACCAAGTCACATTCAACTCCTACTACTCCCTCCGTTCCTAAATATAAGACATTTTAGAGATTGTACTATAAACTACATACGGATGTACATAGACATATTTTAGAGTATAGATTCACTCATTTTGCTCCGTATGTAGTCTCCTAGTGAAATCCCTAAAAGGTCTTATATTTTGAAACGGAGGGAGTACATCATTATATTTGATTTTACTCGAAAATTCATGCAAGATTTATATTTTATCAAATGATTTGAAGTTAGATGAGACTTTGTTAGTTCTCATCTAGATGAGAATTAGCAAAATCGATGTGGCAAACTAGCTAGTGTGGAACTTCTTTCCTCAACTACCTAATAATTAATATTTTCTTCTAGACCATGCATGTAAACCTTACGTGTATTATATATTTATCTAATAAGTTTATGTGCGCGGTTTTTTGCAGTTCAATTTCGTTGGGTTCTACAACGGCTGGAACAGTAAGTAGCAAAGCTAGCACGAATTAATCAAGAGATCGAGCTGGTTAGTAAACTATTAAGATCACCGAGAGAGTTCCTATTACTGTGCAGAGTTTCTGAAGGAGGACACGACCCAGGCGTTCGTTTTCACGGACCGGGCCAAGGATGCGAGCGTGGTGGTGGTGGCGTTCCGCGGCACGGAGCCATTCAACATGCAGGACTGGTCTACCGACGTGAACCTGTCATGGCTGGGCATGGGCGCCATGGGCCACGTCCACGCCGGCTTCCTCAAGGCGCTGGGTCTCCAGGAGGAGGACGGCAAGGACACCAACCGCGCCTTCCCCAAGGACGCCCCCAACGGCGCCGCCCCCATCGGCAAGGACATCGCCTACTACAAGCTCCGCGAGGTGATCCGCGACCAGCTCAAGGCGCACTCGCAGGCGCGGCTCGTCATCACGGGCCACAGCCTCGGCGGCGCGCTCGCCGCCGTCTTCCCCGCGCTGCTGGCGCTGCACGGGGAGACGGAGATCCTGGGCAGGCTCGGCGCCGTGCAGACCTACGGGCAGCCGCGGGTGGGCGACGGCGCCTTCGTCAACTTCTTCCGCGCCGAGGTGGAGAAGGCGGCGGCGTTCTACCGCGTGGTGTACCGGTACGACATCGTGCCGCGGGTGCCGTTCGACGCGCCGCCCGTGGCGGAGTTCAGACACGGCGGCTCGTGCGTGTACTATGACGGGTGGTACGACGGGAAGGTGCTCGCCGGCGACGCGCCCAACCCCAACTACTTCGACCCGCGGTACCTGCTGTCCATGTACGGCAACGCGCTTGGGGACCTGGTGAAGGGAGCCTTCCTGTGGGCGAGGGCCGGCAAGGACTACCGCGAGGGCGCCGTCTCCCTGCTCTATCGCGCCTCCGGCCTGCTCGTCCCCGGCCTCGCCTCCCACAGCCCGCGAGACTACGTCAACGCCGTCCGCCTCGGCCGCATCGCCCCAAAGTCACTCTAAGTCTAAGGCCGGACTGCCGGAGACAAGAAGAGACGTGCCAATGCCACTGTGTGTTTACGAGAGAATTGGCGAGTGAGATGAATAAATTGTTCCATTCCGTTAGGTTGTGTGTGCGCGCTATATTATGAAGTGTTGTACTGCTTAGGTGTTCATTCATGTGTGACTCCCCTATCTGCATGCCGCTCTGTCTCGGCAATAAATAATTGATCCAAGGCCTTCATGAATAAAATGCAATTGAAAGAACTAGTTGTGGTAATCACTTTTATTCATCAACGGTGATATTATTTGTCTTGAGTCATCATCATACAAAAGAGGAATATATTTATATATTGTTGTGCTGTGTTCTTTCTAGAACGACAGAACAGAAATATACAACATTTTTTCTTGGGTACACCCCACAAAACGTACAAAGAACAACTTATACCCACTTCGTACATACGTATACTTATCTTGTATTTGCATATATACGACTGTCTATAGTGTAGAATACAATGTGGTATACGTTTTTCTTTATATGTTTGAGGATGTACCGAAGCACATGTCAGTATATAATCAGATACACTTATTCATGTAAATACACACGCTACCACCCAGCCCCATGAGCATATCAAAAATATTGAGCCAAGATTGACAAAATCATCAAAAACAGCTACGATTTGATCTCTGATGAACTAGAGGAGAAATCATCCTTTCAACTGTTAAACTACAGGTTATTCGATAAAACAGAAAACTATTAAACCGCATGTTGATTTCAAACGCATACACACAAATGTAGGGAAATGACGTGCTGTTGCTTTTGACTACTTTCTCGGGAAAAAAAAGTACTGCACATTCTTATGTACGTGGGCCTCAGCTAGCCAGTCCTGGATCACTTGTTTGCTTGATGTGTCAAACAAAATGGATAAAGACCAACAATCAGTCATGAAATAAAGCACTGTCTTTCACGGCATCGTGTCTGGGCAGTCATGCTCGTCTATCGGCAAAATCCAGCTGGACGTCCTCTTCGGCGACAAGGCTCACTTTCGCCGAGAGTCCATATGGTTCGAGGTAGTGGACCTCAGCAACCCGTATCACGCGCTGCTGGGCAGACCGGCTCTGGCCAAATTCATGGCTATTCCGCACTATGCCTACCTGAAGATGAACATGCTGGGTCCAAAGGGCATCATCACTGTTGCTGGCGACTACAAGAAGTCGCTCGAGTGCGCCCAAGATAGCAGCCGCCTCGCTGATGCCCTGGTGATCGCCGAGGAGAAGCGGCAGATCCTTCTCCTCCGTCCCAGTCGGCCGGCAAGGGCTCTTTCAAGACGGCCAAAGAAACCAAGCAGGTCCCACTCGACCCTGCCAACCTCAAGCAATACGTCACCATCGGAGCTGGCCTCAGCCCCAAATAGGAAGGCGAGCTCGTCGACTTCCTCCTTGAGAAACGGGACATCTTCGCATGGTCTCCCAAAGACATGTCGGGTGTTTCGAGGAAGTACGCCGAGCACAAACTTCACGTGCGACCGGATGCAAAGCCGGTGAAACAACCTTTGTGCCGCTTCGCCGAGGGGAAGGGGCACACAATCGGAGAAGAGATCACCCGGCTCCTTGCAGCTGGCTTCATCATGGAGGTTTTCCACCCGGACTGGTTAGCTAATCCAGTCCTGGTGCTGAAGAAGAACAACACCTTGCGAATGTGTATCGACTACACGAGCATGAATAAGGCCTGTCTGAAAGACCCTTTCGCGTTGCCTAGGATAGATCAAGTGATCGACTCCACTACAGGCTGCAAATTGCTGTCGTTTCTGGATGCTTATTCAGGCTACCATCAAATCAAGCTGGATCCAGCTGATCGCCTGAAGACCTCCGTCATCACGCCCTTCGGGGCTTACTGCTACACCACCATGACGTTCGGTCTGAAGAACGCGGGTGCGACATTCCAACGCTGCATGCAGCAGTGCCTACTGCCACAGATTGGCACAAACATCCACGTTTATGTGGATGACATCGTCGTCAAGACGAAGTAGCATTCAGCCTCCTCGACGATCTGCGGGAGACGTTCGCCAACCTGCGCGAATACAAGATCCGGCTCAACCCAGAGAAGTGCGTCTTTGGGGTTCCAAGCGGCAAACTCTTCGTGTTCTTCGTGTCCGCTCGTGGCATCGAGGCGAACCCCAAGAAGATCGGCACCATCGAGCGGATGGTGCGGCCGGCTCGAATCCTAGACGTCCAGAAATTCACCGGCTGCCTGGCATGCCTCAGCCGGTTCGTCAGCCGGCTTGGCGAGAAGGCCCTTCCACTCTACCAGCTCATGAAGAAGACGACGAAATTTGAGTGGAACGACCAGGCGGACGAAGCCTTCCGCGACCTCAAGAGGGTCATCTCAAGCCTGCCAATCTTGGCAGCGCCGGGTGAAAGGGAACCCATGCTCATATACATTGTCGCGACCACTCGCGTGGTTAGTGCAGTGTTGGTAGTTCAACGCAAGGAGGAGGGAAAGGTACTGTTAGTGCAACGCCCTGTCTACTACCTCAGCGAGGTCTTGTCCGCCTCCAAGCAGAACTACCCCCATTACCAAAAAATGTGTTATGGTGTTTACCTTGCTGCAAAGAAATTGAAGCAATACTTCCAAGAGCATGCCATCACTGTGGTGAGCACTACTCCACTTTCAAAAATCATGGGCAACCGTGACGCAACAGGCAGGATTGCCGAGACCCAGTTCGAGCCGCCGCCTCCAGACTCTACGCATTGGCGGATGCACTTCGACGGCTCGAAGATGCGGACGGGTCTGGGAGCCGGCATCGTCTTGACGTCTTCGAAAGGAGACCAGCTCAAGTATGCTCTCCAGATCCACTTCGCCGCCTCCAACAACGTCGCCGAGTATGAAGCACTGACTCACGGCCTCCGGCTCGCTAAGGAAATTGGCATCCGACGCTCATATGCTTCGGCGACTCAGACTTGGTGGTACAGCAAGTTTCTGGCGAATGGGACGCCACGGACGCAAACATGGCAAGCTACCGCTTCCTCATCCAACAGCTCAGCGGCCCCTTCGAGGGTTGCGAGTTCCACCATGTTCCCAGAGCAGACAATGAGGCGGCTGATACACTCGCCAAAATTGGCTCCATGAGACAGGCTATCCCAGCCGGCGTCTCCCTCGAGCAACTCTACAAGCTGTCTATCAGGTCATCTCCCGAGTCGACATCGATCTTCGTGCCGGCTGATTCTACGGTGCAAGCGCCGTCGGCTCCACCAGCTACGCCGGCTACAGCTCCTGTGCCGGCTACGCTGGCCATGTCGACTCTAATAGTGGCACCGGCTGATTCTACGGTGCAAGCGCCGTCGGCTCCACCAGCTACGCCGGCTACAGCTCCTGTGCCGGCTACGCTGGCCATGCCGACTCCAATAGCGGCACCGGCTGAATCTACGGTGCAAGCGTCGTCGGCTCCACCAGCTACGCCGGCTACAGCTCATGTGCCGGCTACGCTGGCCATGCCGACTCCAATAGTGGCACCGGCTACAACAACTACTCTGGCTCCGCCGTGCCTCGAATCCTGTCGTCTCGACACCCAGTGGGTGGACGTCATGGAGGTAGACGGCGAGCCAGCTGCCACAGCAGCATCAAAGACACCTCGTCTCGAGCCCACGACCGATGCTTCACCAAGCGCGGGGGCTGCAGAAGCCCCTCATAGTCAGGTCGAGGCGGAGCCAGCCCTTGTGTCGGCTTCGTCATGGGCTCAACCTATCCTGGCCTTCCTCCTTCGCGGCGAGCTTCCTCAAGACGAGGCGGAGGCAAGGCAGATCCAGTGCAGGTCTGCAGCCTACGCCATCATCAATCGCGAGCTGGTGCGGCGCAGCGTGACTGGCGTGTTCCAGCGCTGCATCGAATCAGAAAAGGGACATGAGATCCTTAGAGACATTCACGAGGGGGAGTGCGGGCATCACACCGCCTCAAGAATCCTGGTGGCCAAGGCGTTCCTCCATGGATTCTACTGGCCCACGGCCCTCGAGGAGGCCGTGGATCTGGTCGACAAATGCGAAGGCTGCCAGTTCTTCAGCGCAAAGAGCAACATGCCGCCTTCGGCCCTCAAAAACAGTCATGGTCATTCGCCGTCTAGGGACTGGACATGGTAGGGGCCTTCAAGACGGCTCGTGGTGGAATGACCCATCTCTTGGTAGTCGTCGACAAATTCACCAAGTGGATCGAGGCCAGACCTATAAAGAAGCTTGATGGCCCCACGGCTGTCAAGTTCAACATGGACATCTCTGTTTGATATGGCGTCCCCCACGGCATCATCACCGGCAACGGCACTGATACGTCTCAAACGTATCTATAATTTTTGATAGTTTCATGCTGTTATCTTGTCAACTTTGGATGTTTTATATACCTTTTATATCTTTTTTTGGGACTAACTTATTAATTCAGTGCCATGTGCCAGTTCCTGTTTTTTTGTGTTTTTTACTCTTTTCAGATCTCATTTTGGAACGGAGTCCAAACGGAATAAAATCCTCGAAATATGTTTTTCCAGAACAAAAGAAGATCGGGGGACTTGAGGGACAAGGCAGGAGGCCCATAAGGAGCCCACAAGCCCTGACACCGCGGCCAGGGGGGCCGCGGCGACCAGGCTTGGGGCCTCCCTGGCGCTCCCCTGCCCTAGCTCTTTGGCCTATAAATTCCCTAAATTCCCAGAAAAAATCAGGGCATCCACGAAACCACTTTTCCACCGCCGCTAGCTTCCGTTTCCGTGAGATCTCATCTGGAGACCCTTCCCGGTGCCCTGCTGGAGGGGACTTCGGAGCTGGAGGGCTTCTACATCAACATCATTGCCCCTCCAATGACTCGTGAGTAGTCCACTTCAGACCTACGGGTCCGTAGTTAGTAGCTAGATGGCTTCTTCTCTCTCTTGGATCTTCAATACAAAGTTCTCCATGATCTTCATGGAGATCTATCCGATGTAATCCTCTTTGGCGGTGTGTTTGTCGAGATCCAATGAATTGTGGATTTGTGATCAGATTATCTATGAATTATAGTTGAGTCTTTGCTGATTTCTTATATGCATGATTTGATATCCTTGTAAGTCTCTCCGAGTCTTGGGTTTTGTTTGGCCAACTAGATCTATAATTCTTGAAATGAGAGAAGTGCTTGGTTTTGGGTTCATACCGTGTGGTGACCTTTCCCAGTGATAGAAGGGGCAGCAAGGCACGCATTGTGTTCTTGCCATCAAGGGTAACAAGATGGGCTTTCATCATAGATTTGAGATTGTCCATCTACATCATGTCATCTTGCTTAAGGCGTTACTCTGTTCTTATGAACTCAATACACTAGATGCATGCTGGATAGCGGTCGACGTGTGGAGTAATAGTAGTAGATGCAGAAAGTATCAGTCTACTTGTTTTGGACGTGATGCCTATAGATATGATCATTGCCATAGATAACGTCATGACTTTGCGCGGTTCTATCAATTGCTCGACACTAATTCGTTCACCCACCGTCTACTTGCTTTCATGAGAGAAGCCACTAGTGAACACTACGGCCCCCGGGTCTATTCATAACTATCGTCTCCACTTTTACTTTTACTTTGCTTTGTTTACTTTTTGCTTTCAGTTCTCACTTTGCAAACAATCTATAAGGGAATTACAACCCTTTCATAGCGTTGGGTGCAAGCTCTTTGTGTTTGTGCAGGTACTTGTGACTTGACGCGATCCTCCTACTGGATCGATACCTTGGTTCTCAAACTGAGGGAAATACTTACTGCTTTTGTGCTGCATCACCCTTTCCTCTTCAACGGAACACTAACGCAAGGCTCCAAGGCCGCGGGAGAATCCTTTGCATATTTGCCAAGGAAATGCCTATAGGCGTAGCCAGCAGCAGAAGGATCTCTGATGCCGTTGCCGGTGAAGGTCTTTTGTTGCCGTAGCAAAAGGATTTCTGGCGCCGTTGCCGGGGAGGGGAGGATCAAGTCAAGAACTCATCCAAGTAAGTGTCGCAAACTCATCTCTTGCATTTACTTTGTTTGCGAGTTGCCTCTCGTTTTCCTCTCCCCCACTTCACAATTTGCCTTTTTCATTCGCCTTTTTGTTCGCCCTTTTCTCTCGCTTGCTTTCTGTTCGCTTGTGTGCCATGTGCCTTCAATATGCTTGCATCTTTGCTGCTGAAAATCTAGTGATATGGATCCTCATCCACTTGCTAATCTCTTTAAGAGATCCAATTATGTTGATCCAATTGCTAGTGAGTTGAGTGTACTTGATTATCTTTATGGAGTTTTGCTTGAGATGCGTGAATCTAAAAACTGTGAGGAAGAAATTTATGAAGAGATTCACGAGGGCTCCTTGGATGAAAAGCATGATTGCAATGGTTGCACTATAAATTCTATTAGTGACAATCATGCTAAGAATATGCAAAACCCTAAGTTTGGGGATGCTAGTTTTGCTATGTCCACTACTTGTTGCCATGATCATGAGTTGGGCGATGATTTTCCTTATAATCTTGAAAATTTGTTTAAGCCTCATGATGAATATGATATTCGCAATATTATTGAAAGTGGGTTTGGAGAAGTTATGACTTTAGTTGATGATAATCCCACTATTTTTGAAGAGCGTCAACTTTGCATGCATGTGGATCATGAAAATAATGTCCTATGTGATAGTGAATTCGAATATGATCCCACATGTACTTATTATGAGAGAGGAAATATGGTGGTAGAAACTTTCATATCACTAAATCACCTCTCGTTATGTTGAGATTGCTAATGTCTCTTTCTTCTTCCTTGCACATGGCAGCTATTGGTTGTCTTGATAATTTGTTTTCCTATAAAATGCCTATGCATAGGAAGTATGTTAGACTTAGATGTGATTTTCACATGTTTCATGATGCTCTCTTCGTGTCCGATTGCTATCTTTTATGTGAGCATCATTGAAATATCAATGCCTAGCTAAGGGCGTTAAACAATAGCGCTTGTTGGGAGGCAACCCAATGAATTTATCTTTTTATTTCTGTTTTGTTGCGTCCCCACTTTCATAATTCTGTTTTGATTGTGTTCTTTGTGTTTCTTTTGCGTTTGTGCCAAGTGAAACCGTTATGATTAGTCTTGGGGATGATCGTTTGGTCGTGCTGGAAAAGACAGAAACTTTTTGCTCACGAAAAGAATTTTCAATTTTTTTCTATAAGAGCTTTTGAGTTGATTCTTTTTGCTGCTGATTGCTAAGAAATTTATTCAGACTTTCTTAATTGTGCAGAATGTTTGAAGTACCAGAAGTATACGAAGTATACAGATTGCTACAGACTGGTCTGCTGTTAACAAATTCTGTTTTTGTTTGGTGATTGCTTATTTTGATGAAACTATGGATAGTATAGGGGGGTATTAGCCATGGAAGATTGAAAATACAGTAACCCAACATCAAAATAAGTAGAATTTAAGTTTGCTACAGTACCTAAGGAAGTGGTGGTTTGCTTTCTTATACTAATGTTATCACGAGTTTCTGTTTAAGTTTCGTGTTGTGAAGTTTTCAAGTTTTGGGTGAAGTTCTTATGGACAAAGAGATAAAGAGTGGCAAGAGCTCAAGCTTGGGGATGCCCAAGGCACCCCAAGATGATTCAAGTATGCCGTAAAAGCCTAAGCTTGGGGATGCCCCGGGAAGGCATCCCCTCTTTCGTCTTCAATCCATCGGAAACGTTACTTGGGGCTATATTTTTATTCACCACATGTTATGTGTTTTGCTTGGAGCGTCTTGTATCGTAGGAGTCTTTTATTTTTGTTGTGTCACAATCTTCCTTGCTGCACACCTAGAGAGAGAGACATGCACTCACCATGATTTTGTCGAGCTTCACTTATATCCTTTGGTTAGACAATTCAGCTCACATGTGTTTCACTTATATCTTTTGAACTAGTTGATTTAGCTCGATGTGTTTCACTTCTATCTTTTAGAGCATGGAAGCGCGTGGCGTGGTAGTTGATCTATGCTATGAAAGTATTCTCAAAAGGGGTAGTTATCCAAAGGGATATGAAAACTTCCACCTTCATGTGCATTGAATAGTTAGAGAAGTTTGATTCATCTCAATTAGTTTTGAGTTGTGGTTGTGGTAATATTGAAGTTATACAAGTAAGGTGTTGTGGATCTAGAAATACTTTTTTTGAAGTTAGTGATTCCCGTAGCATGCACATATGGTGAACCGCTATGTGATGAAGTCTGAGCATGATTAGTTTATTGATTGTCATCATTTGTGTGGCGGTCGGGATCGCACGATGTTTTATACCTACCAACCCTTCCCCTAGGAGTATGCGTTGATTGCTTTGTTTCGATTACTACTAAAACTTTTGCAACAAGTATATGAGTTCTTCATGACTAATGTTAAGTCCATGATTTAGATTCACTTTCACCTTCCACCATCACTATCTTCTTTAGTGACGTGCAACTTTTGCCGGTGCATAAAACCCACCATTAGCCTCCCTCAAAACAGCCACCATACCTACCTACTATGGCTTCTTCAAAGCCATTCCGAGATATATTGCCATGCAACTACCACCATGACATGTGCCACCACTTCTACATTGCCATTGCATGATCATAAGATAGCTAGCATGATGTTTCCATTGATATCTATGCCATGCTAGATCATTGTCACGGTACACTACCGAAGGCATTCCATATAGAGTCATCATTGCTCTAAGTTTTGAGTTGTAAGTGTGATGATCATCATTAATGGAGCATTATCCCATGTGAGGAAATAAAAGAGGCCAGCGAAGCCCATTTACAAAAAGAGGCCAAAGATGCCCACAAAAAAAATAGGCCAAAGAGCCCACCAAAAAAATGAGACAAAAAGAGAGAAGGGACAATGCTACTATCCTTCCACACTTGTGCTTATTAAGCACCATGATCTTCATGATTGAGAGTCTATCATTTTGTCACCACCATATAGCTAGTGGGAAATTTTCATTATATAACTTGGCTTGTATGTTCCAATGATAGGCTTCCTCAAAATTGCCTTAGGTCTTCGTGAGCAAGCAAGTTGGATGCACACCCACTAGTTTTCTTTAAGAGCTTTCACATACTCTTAGCTCTAGTGCATCATTTGTATGGCAATCCCTACTCATTCACGTTGATATCTATTGATGAGCATCTCCATAGCTCGTTGATATGCGTAGTCAATGTGACCATCTTCTCCTTGTTTGCCTTGCAACCTCCACCACACTCCATTCCACTTATAGTACTAAAACCATGGCTCACGCTCATGTATTGCGTGAGAGTTGAAAAAGTTTGAGAAAGAAAAGGTGTGAAAACAATTACTTGGCCAATACCGAGGTTGTGCATGATTCAAATTCGTTGTGCAAGGATGATAGAGCATAGCCAGACTATATGATTTTGTAGGGATAACTTTCTTTTGGCCTTGTTATTTTGAAAGTTCATGATTACCTTGCTAGTTTGCTTGAAGTATTATTGTCTCCACGTCAATAGCAAACTATTGTTTTGAATCTAATGGATCTGAACATTCACGTCACATAAGAGGAGTTACAAAGGACATCTATGCTAGGTAGCATGAAAGCATCAAAAATTCATTCTTTATCACTTCCCTACTCGAGGACGAGGAGGAGTTAAGCTTGGGGATGCTTGATACGTCTCAAACGTATCTATAATTTTTGATAGTTTCATGTTGTTATCTTGTCAGCTTTGGATGTTTTACATACCTTTAATATCTTTTTTTGGGACTAACTTATTAATTCAGTGCCAAGTGTTAGTTCCTGTTTTTTATGTGTTTTTGACTCTTTTCAGATCTGATTTTGGAACGGAGTCCAAACGGAATAAAATCCCCGAAATATTTTTTCCAGAACAGAAGAAGATCAGGGAATTGAGGGCCAAGGCAGAAGGCCCACAGGAAGCCCACAAGCGCTGACGCCGCTGCCAGGGGTGGCCGCGGCGACCAGGCTTGTGGCCTCCCTAGCGCTCCCCTGCCCTAGCTCTTTGGCCTATAAATTCCTTCAAATCCCAGAAAAAATCAGGGAGTCCACGAAACCACTTTTCCGCCGCTGCAAGCTTCCGTTTCCGCGAGATCTCATCTGGAGACCCTTCCCGGTGCCCTACCGGAGGGGACTTTGGAGCTGGAGGGCTTCTACATCAACATCATCGCCCCTCCAATGACTCGTGAGTAGTCCACTTCAGACCTACGGGTCCGTAGTTAGTATCTAGAAGGCTTCTTCTCTCTCTTGGATCTTCAATATAAAGTTCTCCATGATCTTCATGGAGATCTATCCGATGTAATCCTCTTTGGCGGTGTGTTTGTCGAGATCCAATGAATTGTGGATTTGTGATCAGATTATCTATGAATTATATTTGAGTCTTTGCTGATTTCTTATATGCATGATTTGATATCCTTGTAAGTCTCTCCGAGTCTTGGGTTTTGTTTGGCCAACTAGATCTATGATTCTTGCAATGGGAGAAGTGCTTGGTTTTGGGTTCATACCGTGCGGTGACCTTTCCCAGTGACAGAAGGGGCAGCAAGGCACGCATCGTGTTGTTGCCATCAAGGGTAACAAGATGGGCTTTCATCATGGATTTGAGAATGTCCATCTACATCATGTCACCTTGCTTAAGGCGTTACTCTGTTCTTATGAACTCAATACACTAGATGCATGCTGGATAGCGGTCGACATGTGGAGTAATAGTAGTACATGCAGAAAGTATCGGTCTACTTGTTTTGGACGTGATGCCTATAGATATGATCATTGCCATAGATAATGGCATGACTTTGCGCGGTTCTATCAATTGCTCGACAGTAATTCGTTCACCCACCGTCTACTTGCTTTCATGAGAGAAGCCACTAGTGAACACTACGGCCCCCGGTCTATTCACAACTATCGTCTCCACTTTTACTTTTACTTTGCTTTGTTTACTTTTTGCTTTCAGTTCTCACTTTGCAAACAATCTATAAGGGAATTACAACCCTTTCATAGTGTTGGGTGCAAGCTCTTTGTGTTTGTGCAGGTACTTGTGACTTGACGCGATCCTCCTACTGGATCGATACCTTGGTTCTCAAACTGAGGGAAATACT
Organism: Hordeum vulgare subsp. vulgare; assembly: GCF_904849725.1. Lineage (NCBI taxonomy): Eukaryota > Viridiplantae > Streptophyta > Magnoliopsida > Poales > Poaceae > Hordeum > Hordeum vulgare. Next base: position 88,232,370 of record NC_058518.1, read on the forward strand.
TACTGCTTCTATGCTGCGTCACCCTTTCCTCTTCAAGGGAACACCAACGCAAGGCTCCAAGGCCGCGGGGGGATCCTTTGCAAATTTGCCAAGGAAATCCCTATAGGCGTAGCCAGTAGCAGAAGGAACTTTGACGCCGTTGCCGGTGAAGGTCTTTTGTTGCCGTAGCAGAAGGATTTCTGGCGCCGTTGCCGGGGAGGGGAGGGTCAAGTCAAGAACTCATCCAAGTAAGTGTCGCAAACTCATCTCTTGCATTTACTTTGTTTGCGAGTTGCCTCTTGTTTTCCTCTCCCCCATTTCACAATTTGCCTTTTTCGTTTGCCTTTTTTTTCGCCCTTTTCTCTCGCTTGCTTTCTGTTCGCTTGTGTGCCATGTGCCTTCAATATGCTTGCATCTTCGCTTGCTGAAAATCTAGTGATATGGATCCTCATCCACTTGCTAATCTCTTTAAGAGATCCAATTATGTTGATCCAATTGCTAGTGAGTTTAGTGCACTTGATCCAGAAAATTGCAGACAACAAACAGGACACCGGCTACGGGGCTGCGGACTCATCGGTCGCCCCGGCTGCTGCTCCTGAAGTGGTGGCTTCACCATCCCCGGCTGCTACCGAGGCGGTTGCGCTGTCTCCTTCACGAGGGCTCCTGGCTCCATCCGCACCGGAGTCGGCATACACCGCACCGCTGGAGGCGGCAGAAGTATCCACACCGTGGGCCATCTCGTCGGAGCTGCCATCGGGGTCATAAGGCTGAAGGTCGTGTAGGTCTTCAGGGATCACACCGCCATCTTCACCCCGCTCCAAAACGAGCTCGTCCCAAGCGGCGTACTCGGCAATGCCGCTGGCCCTCACGCGCAGCGCCTCCTCCACAGCCTGCAGCTCCGACTCCGAGCCGTCGCGCTGAGCGACGAGCTTGCCCAAGTCCAGGTTTCGATACCAGGACTTGGCCAAGTGCAGGGCCATGTAGGCTCCATCGCGCGCGACCGAGGCGCGCCAGGCATCAAGGCGATCCTCACTAGCTACAAGCCAGTGGGCGAGCCGGCTCATCGATGTCGGCTCCACGCCATCCGGCCACAAGGCCGCCACCATCGACGAGCCTGCAACCTGGAGCTGAGCCACAGACTCGCCCAGGGCGTGCAGGCGGGCCCTGAGGCCCACTCCGATCTCCTCCACACTCCAGCTGGAGGTAGCATCTACCTCCTACCCAGCCGCGCGGCGCTCCTCACGGCTCACCACGACGGCCGTGTCGGCTGCGACCTGAGTCGCAAGGAAGAGGCCTAAAACAGGAAAAGGAGTGCAGAAACGAGTAAGAAGAGGAGACGGGCAAGAAATCTCAAGACAAAACAAAAAAGAGAGACTCGCGATGGAAGGCGCCATCGGTCTCATGGGCGCTCTCCAGGACCTCGATCTCCCGCACCTTGCTCGCGTGAGTAAGGCGGGCAACTTCCTCCTGGAGACTCGCCGCAGACTCCAGGGCCTTGACCAGCTGCGACTGCTTCTGGACAAGGGCCTCCTCCTTCTCCCTCAAGGCGGTGTCCTTGAGCTTCATCTCATTGAGATGAGCCGACGTGAGGCGTTCCACGTCGGCAGAATGGGAGGCTTCCTTCTCCTGCAGCGTGCCACGCAGATGCTCCAACTCGACCCGGCTGGCCGCCTCGAGCTCCTTCTTCTCCGTGTGGAGAAGAACCAGTTGCTCTTGGAGCCGGTCGCCTGCGTCACGCAGGGCGTCCCGCTCCACGGCGACTTGACCCAGCCGGGCTTGGAGCCCGGCAACCTGGCCATCGGCCACCTGGTGCTGATCCCGCAGCTCATTATAAGCCTACACCTGGGCATCATAAATATCCTGCAAAAACAAAGAAGAACCAGAAGTAAGATTCGGCCTAGTTAAGTCATAACCAGCCCGATTCTCGGGGGCTACACCCAGTGGGTGTGCTAGCGCGCCCCCACTAAAGAAGAAAAACAAGAAAATAGGCTCAAAGAGATTCGGCCCGGCCGATGATCGGCCGGCCCGATTCTCGGGGGCTACACCCAGTGGGTGCATTGGCGCGCCCCCACTGAAGCAAGAAGAAAAAAATTCAAGACCAGGACGAAGCACTTACCCTGGTGCGGGCCTCCAGGCGCTCCAAGTCGCTGCCCACCACGCGGGCCAACTACTCCACCTTGGATCGGCTGCTGGAAAACAGCGACACCAGCTCCGGGACACCGGTGAGCGCAGTGCCGGCAGGCAGTCGCGCGCGCGCCAAGTTGGCCGCCCACCACGACTTCATGGGTCGGCTCCCGACCCCGGCCACCAGCTCCCAGCGTAGCTGGACCGTGGTGGGGAACGATGATGGAGCCGGCTCCTGGAGCCAGTGCGGCGGCCGGCTCCACCGATATCCCGGCCGGCGCTGCCTCCTCGACGGGAGGTGGATGGGCTGCATCCGGCGCATCCATGGTCACCCCTGGCGCATCAGGGGCCGCGTCCGGCACGTCCAGGATCAGTTCCTCCGCGTCGGGCGCCGCCTCGGCCCTGGTGGAGTCGGGGATCGTCTCCAAGTCCACCGGCGCAGAAGCGTCCAGCTCGGAGGCTGGGCCCCCTCAGCCCTTGGGGCGTGCCTCGGAGCCACCTCGCTAGCTGGCTCCTCCATGTGAGCATGCGGGAGGGGTCATGTCTAGCCTTCGTACACTTCTCCGCCGGCTTCTTGGCCCGGCTGGGGCGAGACTGGCCCTCGGCCGTCTCCCCCGCGGCCGCGTCCCACCGACGCTTGGACTGCTCCTCAAGCTCCCTCTGGGCAGCATCGGTTGCTTCCCAGCCAGCCTGCTCGGCTGCGGAGGCGGTGTCTTCCTCCACATCCTCCGCCTCCCTATCGAGTGACATTCTTAAGGAACAAAGCTTCCTGCAAGACAAACGAAGAAAAGGGGGAGGAAATCTTCCCCCGCGACCATGGGCACCTGCCTTCTGCCGGCACCACGGCGCTTCTTGGCACCGCCTGCCCGTGCTCCGGCTGGTGGACCCGGTGCCGGGCGCTTAGGAGCTGGCCTGGAAGCTGTGACACCCTTTCCCTTCTTCCCAGCCGCCTCGTCAGTGACGGTTGCCCCGGCCCTTCGACGCCGACCGGGCATCAGCAGCGGGCTGGTAACCTCCTCCACCATGTCGGAGTCTTCCTCGAAGGATGCATCAGAGAGGAATGAGGGTGTCTCGTCGCCATCCGTCCAGTCTACGACGGAGGGCCGCGGGTACTCACCAGACAGCTCTGTCCCTTCCGACTCCAACGCGTTCTCCGAGCTTGCGGAGGAGTCCGAGCGGGACTCGATCACGCCCTCGTCCTCGATCTCCGAGGCATTGGACGTGGCCACGTCGGGAGCAGGCGGACGAAGGGATGCCTGCAACTTCTCGAACATCTACGAAAAAGGACTCGACAACCGGCTCAGCGAGACGGCCAGTCGCAAGACAAACAGCAAAGAACAAAGAGAACACTTACCACCGGAGGCGGGCCGGACCTGTTGAAGGGGTCATCCCCCACAACCAGTTCCCGTTGTCGTCCATGTGGGCGGTGAAGATCAGGTTCACCCTTCGCGCCACTGCGCCGGGGGTGAACCTCTTGGTGGACATCTTGCAGGGATCATGCCGGCCGCTCATCTGGCAGACCAGATGTGGCCGCCTCTGCAGTGGCAGGATCCTGCGGGCCACCATGGTGGTGAGCTGGTCGCGGCCAAGGAGGCCACCCTTCTCCAGGATCTCGAGGTAGGCACAAATCTGCGCCACCTCGGCAATCGGCTTGGGGGTCTTCGCTGCGCAGTTCAACTTCGTCCGCAGTTCGACGTTGAACGGGGGCATGTTGAGGGCGTCTTGGGCGGGGTCGGCGTTCTTCACGTAGAAGAAGCCCCGCTGCCACTGCTTGATGGACTCCTGCAGCGGCAGCTGGGGGAAGACGGACTTCGAGCGATGATGCACCAGTGCGATTCCGCACGGCATCATCGGGCGCGGCCCGGCGAGCTTCTCCACCTCGGACTTCTCCATCGCGATGGACTGCTGCTTGAAGAAGAACAAGCTGCGCCAGAGATTGACGCGAGGCTCGATCCCCAGGAAGCGCTCGCACAAAACCACGAAGGCCGACAACTGCAATATGGCGTTCGGCGCCATGTGATGCGGCTGCAGGCTAAAGAAATGGAGCCATTCGGAGAAGAAGGCGCTCGCCGGGAGCCCGAAGCCCCGGTAGAAATGCTCGTTGAAAACAACGACCTCTCCCACGGCAGGTGTGGGAGCGATCTCGGCGCCTGGGATTCGCACCAGCACCTGGGAGGGCGAGGGCAGTAGCCGATGATGGAGGAGCGCCTCGATGTGGCCTTCGCAGATCTCGCTGCCAGCCAGGCCCCCTACGACGAGGGCCTCTACGACGAGGACTTCTTCGAGGTGGAGCCGCCGGCCATGGCTGCGGGTGTCTGGACCTCGAAAGGGCTGGTGGCTCGGCGGCGACGAAGCTAATGAAGATGAGAAGACGGGCTCTTTCTCTCTGGGCTCAGGGAGGAAGAGAGCGTCGATGCGGGGCAAGAGTGGGGGGCGAATGGCCTCCTCGGGACCCTCGCATCCCATTTAAACCCCACGAAGCGTCGTGGGGAGGGGATCCGGTGCGAGTGGGACCCCCACTAACCCCGTGTATTACGGACGGTAACGCTTCCCTAAGCTCAACCGTCGCGGAGTAAATCCGCAGAGGATCTCTCGCGCGGAGGCCGAGGGGGCGTCGTGGCGGGACCCAGGGCCCAGGCCCGGTCCCATCACCAGTAATCACCATCATTACGTCAGGCGGGGCCTGGCACGTGGCGCTTTCTGAGCGACCTACGACGAAGCCGAGGCGTCGCTTCGAAGCCAGCCAGTTTCGGAGCCGGCATCCCCTGTCACAAGCGGCAGCAGAAATACGAAGACAAAATATCAAGCTGGTGAGGCCGCCCGTCCGCGGACGGCACGCCTCTCCAGCTTCGGGGACTACTTTCGGGGGGATAACCCCGGGGTAGGCTCATCAAGCCTGCTCCTTCATTTCCTGCCCAAAGGATATGAACAAATACAGTTCCCCAATGCCTAAGCCTTCTGGCCGGCTAGGCTACACCTGCCGGCTGGAGGGCGAGGGGGCCAACTCTCTGGCCGGACAGGTGACCCCTGCCGGCTAGAGGCGAGACGGCTACCTCTTCCCGACCGTCTTGGCCAAGCCAGTCGGCTAGGAAGGAGGCGGCCGTGCCCAAGCCGGCTAGCCAAGCAGGCTAGCCGGCCGGGGATCACAAGTCACATCAGATCGTAGGTCAGGATGAGACCTTACGATTAAAGCTAGCTACGCGTCGGCAAAGGTACTGGATCGGAGTGTCCGGCAGGTACGAGCGTCGGCGGCCACGCCGCTGACCTACCCCAGCTCTGATCCATCACCTAGCATAGTGTCGGACCGTCACACTCCCACTCCATTACTGCACTCGGCGTGGGGAACAGTGGAGGCGGTCGTACTACCTGCCCATGACGAATCTCGCTGGACGACGCTCGACGTACAGCGCATGCACATTGTCAACCTTACGCGAGAGCTTCATTGGCCAGCCGGCGGGTCCCACGGCCAAGTGAGACCCTGCAGCCGGCGGGCCCCTCAAGCAACAAGACAAGACTCTCGTGGGCCCCTGGTCAGCCGGTGAGGCTGCCAGCCGAGTCCCACTCTTGTACCCTTTATCCATATTGTAGGCCGGCGGGTTCGCCTATAAAACCCCCAGTCACCCTCCATGCAAAGGGTCGGTCCAACAACACTTTACACCCACCAACCACATAGAGACAGGCAGAGACGAGCCGGCTGCTCCCATCTTCCTCCTCCCAACATAGCTCGAGGAGCAACCTTGTAATCCATCCATATACATCAAACACCCCGGCAGGACTAGGGGTCTTATCTCTACGGAGAGCCCTGAACCTGGGTACATCGTGTGTTCCATGCTTGTACCATCCTCGTTTCCAGCGCCCTCCTTTGTCCCTTCGGTTCTCACCGACTTTAGCCTACCTATGGCATATGTTGTGAGTATTCACCGATAGTGCTTGATATATTTTTTCATACTAATAGATGATATGCATATGTTGCCCTTTTCCGATGTACATGTACTTAATGGGTAATTAACATTTAGTGGGTAATTCACATTTCGTTATTGTTGAGTTGTGTTGTACTAACCAAGAACCTGTATTTGTTTGCTAAATAATTTCTGGGACCAAGGTATGTTAATTTGAAGCCAATATCACATCTTATATATATATATATATATCCAGTCTAAGAGTTTATCTATCCCTACTAATAAAGCATGTAGTGCTTCTGTCGTCCGTCGTGGAAATTTTGCGAAAAACCCCTACGGTCTTGGGTAATCAACCTGCACTCCAGAAGTCCCTCCCTGCTCCTTGAGCCCGGCTGCGCCGCTTCTCGCTCGCCCTCTTCTACACCCCCGACCGCCGCCTCCTCCGCTTCCGCGCCCGCCTCCCTTTCTCCAAGGCCGTCGGCGTCCTCGCCTCCGACGGCGCCCGCGTCGCCGCCGTCGACGGCGCCACCGGTGAGATCCTCATCAATGACATCTTCTCCGGCATGCAGGCCCGCCTACCCAAGCCCCCGCTGCGCCCGCATCCCCTTCTCCAGGGCCGTCGGCGTCCTCACCTCCGACGGCGCCCGCGTCACCACTGTCGACGGCGCCACCGACGAGATCCTCGTTAACGGCATCTTCTCCGGCACGCAGGCCCGCCTCCCCAAGCCCCCGCTGGCCTACAGCCGCCTCATCCTCAGCGGCGGCTACGTCTTCGCCCCGGCCACGGACCGCACGGAGATCCAGTACTGCAGCCTCTGGTACGCCCACTCGTTCACAGGATCCGGCCGGCCGCAACACTCCCATCACCCCCAACGCACCGTGGCTGCCACCTGATAGAAACAGAGGTGGTGATCTCCGGTGGCCGGCATCCAGATCCCCGGCGACCGCGAGGCTGGCCGTCATCCACATCCCTACCATGCCAGGAGGAGGATGTAGGGAAGAAGAAGGGCAGGGAGAGCGGGGTTGACCTGGGTCCCGGCAGAGGTGATGGCGGTTGGTCATGGCAAGGACGAGCACAACCACAAAGAGGCGACATGGAAAGATGGACTCGCGGAGCTTCGGGGGATAGGCACAAAACGGCGGCGGTCGACGAGCAGGGTGGGATATCGGGGTCCGTACGCCCGCTACCTGTTCGACCCCGTGTGCTCCAGGACAGGCTGCGATTCCCTCGACTGCAAGCTCAGGTCAGTCGCATCGCAGGTTGCAATCTCGCGTAGGACCCTTCCACACATCCCGCTTCACCTCCGTCGCGAGCTTCAGTGATGACGCGCGATGGGAATCCCTGCTACTATTTGTGGTTGCGTCCCTGGTTATGGTCGCCGCCTCTAGCTACCCGCGCCTACAGGTTCTGGTCTCTTTTATCCCGCACCTACAGATAATGGGTGGAGTCACTTGCATGTACACAAAGCTCTAGATAATGTAAGTACAGATTTGGACAAATACCTTTGGAGAAAACTTGTATGCTCGACATACTTGATCATGTCAAAGCTCATGCATCTGTATTATATCCTTAGGTGATTCCTATTATCTAGAAGATGATCTTCAAAATTTTGTAAATCAGTGTTTTCAACAGTTCAGGGCTGTTGATTTACTGTACTGTCGGTATTTAGGTGGATGGTCTCTGTTTTAAATCCCGATACAAGTAATGCACTTCAGCCAGTTTTATTTATCTGTGTTTTTGCTGCCAATAGCTGGTATAATTTCATCATGAGCACGGAAGTACATCAACTCTATTGCCGTTAATGGTTGTTGGCCTATGCCCTAGAGAGAGAATAAATAGTATTTGCCCCCGTGTGTCAGACTGTAGTTGTATCGTATGCCTATTTTATCATTTTCATCATTGACAGATACAGATAGCAAATTATCTTTGTAAAATGTTGTGACTGCAGCGTTTGTCTTGTCATCTTCTTCCTCCCTTTGTGATAAAGTGTTACTTTGCATTTGTTATGTTATATTTTTCTCTGTGTTAATTTCTTGTGTTAACTTCAGATTGTGCATATATGGTGAAACATCCAATTTTTTGAGCCACATCGTAAATGTTTGTTTCTTTGGTATCTATTATCAACATTATCTTCACAGAAACCTGGTTAGTAATTTTTTTGTAAGTCCGTACATGTGCATTTACCCCTTCTATACACATGTGATTCAGAGCATTGCTTACTTCATATTTTGTTCCATAGGAAATGTATTGAAAGTGTTGTCCATTGTTTTTTTTCGTTTGCCTAAATATACCATAGACCCTCTGAAGGTTCTGTTTTTCCTTTCTCTAAATAGTAAATATTCTACAGACTGTAATATATACTTCATACCCTTTTTTGGTGACAAGGTAGATGAAGCGAGAGCTCCAGGGCTAATATTGTTGGCAATATTTTGAGCAAATGACTAAAAAGGGTATACTATGCTTGGCAAATGATTCCATGGCCTCATAGATGCCTAAGGTATGTAAGTAAGCATGAATGGGTCTAAAATATTGCTTCTCTTCATGGTGGCGGTGTATGTAGATTCATGTAGCATTTTTCTTTTTGCGCGGTAGATTCTTGTAGCAGTTAATGGGATGCGGACTCGAGGTTGATCATGTGTTGAACAAAAGCTGGTTGGGGTGGTCGCAATTGCCAAATGCGCATGGACGGTTTTTTCTATTTGTTCCATGCTCTATGCCCCCTTCAATATGGGACAAAAAGGAAAAAGCTGGGTGGGAAGAACAAAAAGTCTTCTGCAAAAGTGAAAATTGCGAAGAAGATGTTTGGCTTGGACGAGGAGGTTCATCGGTCGGAAACCATACGTTTGATTTTGCTTGATGTGTACTCCCTCCATTCCTAAATATAAGTCTTTTTAAAGATTTCATTAGAAGACTACATACGGAGCAAAATGAGTGAATCTATATTCTAAAGTATGTCTAAATACATCCGTATGTAGTTTTTTAATAGAACCTCTAAAAGACTTATATTTAGGAACGGAGGGAGTACTTATCAACAATATGACATCACTTTGATGTATGTCTTGATATATCTTTAATTGTTTAGCAGGCTCTTGACACTTCAGTCAACAATTCCCACCCGATCTTTTGTAATTCCATAGCGTAGCACAGGCATTTTACTAGTTGTCTATAAAGCGAAGAAGGTAATTAGAGTCGTAATATGTGCTTCTTATCCTCGTGCGTGGGTTTTTACTTCTGGTAGCTGCATGTAACGGTGATAGAACTATTGCGTCATAAAGTGATCAATTGTTACTCTCCTATGCTAAAATCAGTTCAAAGAAAAATGCTTGGATATATATTGTTGTGTTGTATGAGGCAATTCCTTGCATTTGGCCCACTATAGTTCATATTTCTTGTGCCAACAGTGATCTAATTGTGATGTTACATATAATTAATTGTGATGTTACATATATTTAGAGACAATTAAATCCTATGTTTTATTGTTAGTCGTACTCCTTGACAATATAGTACATTCCAAGCCCTACTCAATAGTTATGATTTTTCCTTCCAAGTTAGTCGTCCATTTGCACACTTCTAATAACAGTCTCCCAAGGACATTTGTCTACATATGAACCCAAGGTTTTCATATGGTGTGATTATCTACTGTGCCTTGGCTTATACATTTGCTGGACTCCACATGATGAATTTCTTTAAGAAAGAGAACACTGTTCAATTATTGCTATGAATTTATTGCTAAAGCTTCTTATCTACTTGAATTAAATCCAAGGAGCCTCTCACAGAGCAATATCCTATATCCTAGGCTTCTTGCTTCAAATATGAAGTTGTCCAGACCAGAAAAGTATAGTGAGGTGTTAGTTTACGTACTCTATTACCTTTGTTGTCTACTATCCTATAGCCTAATTTTTGCTAAATTGTATGTCTGGGGTAAATTTTAACATGATTTTGCAAAAAATTATGGCGGGTAGGCCTCTATATGGACATGTGTGTTGTAGTTATATTTATAATAATTTCGCAATACTCGGATTCGTGCATATGGGCTCATTTCTAGAGTAGAAAACGACTTCCCCTCTTCCATGGCAGAAATGTTGGAATGCAAATTATTCACACTCAGAATAGCAATACCATTAGGCTTCATACAAAATTAATTGGTATTCATGTTGTTGTATTATTAAATCATTTTTAGGCGCTTCAATAAAGTTCTTTGATTATTCTAATAGCACTGTCAAACTGAGATTTAGTGGGTTTGACTGGTTCATGAGAAGTGCTCATTTCTAGAGTAGAAAATGACTTCCCCTCTTACATGGCAGAAATGTTGGAATGCAAATTATTCACATTCAGAATAGCAATACCATTAGGCTTCATACAAATTTATTGGTATTCATGTTGTTGTATTATTAAAGCATTTTTTAGGTGCTTCGATAAAGTTCTTTGATTATTCTAATTGCACTAGTCAAACAGAGATTTAGTGGGTTTGACTAGTTCATGAGAAGTGATTTTACTGATATTCAAGCTCGAGGCTTGAACCCTTTAAGTACGACATGATTCGTTCTGTTGTGATACGGCTTGAAATCTATAGTGGGCATTGAAAGTAATATGGGTGATATAAATTGGCTGTTGGGACAACCATATTACTAAATGCATTCGACTATATATGTTTCTCTACTATTAAAGTAGGATGTGCCGTCGTGATGGTTCAACCTCGCTCATGGTTCGACCTCCCAGCGACCCACCTCCCCACGTAAAGAAAATCGGCAATCCCACCTCCCCACGTAAAGAAAATCGGCAATCCCCACGTAAAGAAAAAAAGGACAGAAAAAACCACCTCTACTACGTGATGGTTCGACCTCTCGATCCCAGTCGCTAGTGCTCTCTCCCGACCCACCGTCCCATCGCTCCCACTCCCACCAACCGACGAACCGCTCTCTCCGTCTCTCTTTTCCCACTCCCGATCCAGAGATCTGTTGGAATTATGCCCTAGAGGCAATAATAAATATAGTTATTATTATAATTCATGTATCAAGATAATCGTTTATTATCCATGCTATAATTGTATTGAATGAAGACTTATATACATGTGTGGATACATAGACAAAACACTGTCCCTAGCAAGCCTCTAGTAGGCTAGCCAGTTGATCAAAGATAGTCACGGTCTTCTGACTATGTACAAGGTGTTGTTGCTTGATAACTGGATCACGTCATTAGGAGAATCACGTGATGGACTAGACCCAAACTAATAGACGTAGCATGTTGATCGTGTCATTTTGTTGCTACTGTTTTCTGCGTGTCAAGTATTTGTTCCTATGACCATGAGATCATATAACTCACTGACACCGAAGGAATGCTTTGTGTGTATCAAACGTCGCAACGTAACTTGGTGACTATAACGATGCTCTACAGGTATCTCCGAAGGTGTTCATTGAGTTAGTATGGATCGAGACTGGGATTTGTCACTCCGTGTGACGGAGAGGTATCTTGGGGCCCACTCGGTAATACAACATCACACACAAGCCTTGCAAGCAATGCAACTTAGTGTAAGTTGCGGGATCTTGTATTACGGAACGAGTAAAGAGACTTGTCGGTAAACGAGATTGAAATAGGTATGCGGATACGGAAAATCGAATCTCGGGCAAGTAACATACCGAAGGACAAAGGGAATGGCATACGGGATTATATGAATCCCTGGCACTGAGGTTCAAACGATAAGATCTTCGTAGAATATGTGGGATCCAATATGGGCATCCAGGTCCCGCTATTGGATATTGACCGAGGAGTCACTCGGGTCATGTCTACATAGTTCTCGAAACCGCAGGGTCTGCACACTTAAGGTTCGACATTGTTTTATGCGTATTTGAGTTATATGGTTGGTTACCGAATGTTGTTCGGAGTCTCGGATGAGATCACGGACGTCACGAGGGTTTCCGGAATGGTCCGGAAACCAGGATTGATATATAGGATGACCTCATTTGATTACGGGAAGGTTTTCGGAGTTACCGGGAATGTACCGGGAATGACGAATGGGTTCCGGGTGTTCACCGGGGGGGGCAGCCCACCCCGGGGAAGCCCATCGGCCTTTGGGGTGGCGCACCAGCCCTTGGTGGGCTGGTGGGACAGCCCAAGAAGGCCCTATGCGCCATAGATAGAAAATCAAAGAGAAAAGAAAAAAAAGGAGGTAGGAAAGGAGAGAAGGACTCCACCTTCCAATCCTAGTTGGACTAGGATTGGAGGAGGACTCCTCCTCCCTTGGTGGCGCAGCCCTTGGGGCTCCTTGAGCCTCAAGGCAAGCCTCCCCTCCCCTCCTCCTATATATATGCAGCTATTAGGGCTGATTTGTGACAACTTTTGCCACGGCAGCCCGACCACATACCTCCACGGTTTTACGTCTAGATCGCGTTTCTGCGGAGCTCGGGCGGAGCCCTGCTGAGATTAGATCACCACCAACCTCCGGAGCGCCGTCACGCTGCCGGAGAACTCATCTACCTCTCTGTCTCTCTTGCTGGATCAAGAAGGCTGAGATCATCGTCGAGCTGTACGTGTGCTGAACGCGGAGGTGCCGTCCGTTCAGAACTAGATCGTGGGATGGATCGCGGGATTGTTCGAGGGACGTGAGGACGTTCCACTACATCAATCGCGTTCACTAACGCTTCTGCTGCGTGATCTACAAGGGTACGTAGATCGGAAATCCCCTCTCGTAGATGGACATCACCATGATAGGTCTTCGTGCGCGTAGGAAAATTTTTGTTTCCCATGCGACATTCCCCATTAGTGGCATCATGAGCTAGGTTCATGCGTAGATGTAATCTCGAGTAGAGCACAAAAGTTTTTGTGGGCGGTGATGTGCGTCTTGCTGCCCTCCTTAGTCTTTTCTTGATTCCGCGGTATTGTTGGATTGAAGCGGCTTGGACCGACATTACTCGTACGCTTACGAGAGACTGGTTTCATCGCTACGAGTAACTCCGTTGCTCAAAGATGACTGGCAAGTGTCGGTTTCTCCAACTTTAGTTGACTCGGATTTGACCGAGGAGGTCCTTAGATAAGGTTAAATAGCAATTCATATATCTCCGTTGTGGTGTTTGCGTAAGTAAGATGCGATCCTACTAGATACCCATGGTCACCACGTAAAACATGCAACAACAAATTAGAGGACGTCTAACTTGTTTTTGCAGGGTATGCTTGTGATGTGATATGGCCAACAATGTGATGTAATATATTGGATGTATGAGATGATCATGTTGTAATAGATCATATCGACTTGCACGTCGATGGTACGGCAACCGGCAGGAGCCATAGGGTTGTCTTTAAACTAACGTTTGTGCTTGCAGATGCGTTTACTATTTTGCTAGGATGTAGCTTTAGTAGTAATAGCATGAGTAGCACGGCAACCCCGATGGCGACACGTTGATGGAGATCATGGTGTGGCGCCGGTGACAAGAAGATCGTGTCGGTGCTTTGGTGATGGAGATCAAGGAGCACGTGATGATGGCCATATCATGTCACTTATGAATTGCAAGTGATGTTAATCCTTTTATGCACCTTATTTTGCTTAGAACGACGGTAGCATTATGAGGTGATCTCTCACTAAAATTTCAAGACGAAATTGTGTTCTCCACGACTGTGTACCGTTGCTACAGTTCGTCGTTTCGAGACACCACGTGATGATCGGGTGTGATAGACTCAACGTTCACATACAACGGGTGCAAAACAGTTGCACACGCGGAACACTCGGGTTAAGCTTGACGAGCCTAGCATGTGCAAACATGGCCTCGGAACACATGAGACCGAAAGGTCGATCATGCATAATATAGTTGATATGATTAGCATAGGGATGCTTACCACTAAAACTATACTCAACTCACGTGATGATCGGACTTGAGCTAGTGTAAGTGGGTCATGAACCACTCAAATGACTAGAGAGATGTATTTTTTGAGTGGGAGTTTAGCAAGTAATTTGATTAAGTTAAACTCTAATTGTCTTGAACATAGTCTAAGTCCACTTTGAATATATTTGTGTTGTAGAACATGGCTCACGCGATAGTCACCCTGAATTTTAATACGTTTCTAGAGAAAGCTAAGTTGAAAGATGATGGAAGCAACTTTGTAGACTGGGCTCGTAATCTTAAGTTGATCCTACAAGCTGGGAAGAAGGATTATGTCCTTAATGCTACGCTAGGAGATGAACCACCCGCTACGGCTGACCAAGATGTTAAGAACGCTTGGTTAACACGTAAGGAGGACTACTCAGTAGTTCAATGTGCAGTCTTGTATGGCTTAGAGCCGGGACTTCAATGTCGCTTTGAGCGTCATGGAGCATATGAGATGTTCCAGGAGTTGAAGTTTATCTTTCAGAGGAACGCCCGGATCGAGAGGTATGAGACCTCCGACAAATTCTATGCTTGCAAGATGGAGGAGAATTCGTCTGTCAGTGAACATGTGCTCAAAATGTCTGGGTACTCAAACCGTCTAGCTGAGCTGGGGATTGAACTCCCGCAAGAGGCTATCACTGACAGAATTCTTCAATCACTGCCGCCAAGCTATAAGGGCTTTGTGTTGAACTACAACATGCAAGGGATGGACAAGTCACCCGGCGAGTTGTTTGCGATGCTGAAAGTCGCAGAGTCTGAACTCCGTAAAGAGCATCAAGTGTTGATGGTGAATAAGAACATTAGTTTCAAGAGAAACGGCAAAGGGAAGAAGGGTAATTCAAAGAAGAGCGGCAAGCCTGTTGCCAATCCGACGAACAAACCCAAAGCTGGACCTAAGCCTGAAAAGAGTGCTACTATCGCAAGGGTATGGGTCACTGGAAGCGCAACTACCCCAAGTATCTGGCTGATAAGAAGGCGGCCAAAGAAAAATCAGGTATATTTGATATACATGTTATTGATGTGTACTTAACCGGCTCTCGTAGTAGTGCCTGGGTATTCGATACCGGTTCTGTTGCTCATATTTGCAACTCGAAACAGGAACTGCGGAATAGGCGAAGGCTGGCGAAAGATGAAGTGACGATGCGTGTAGGAAATGGTTCCAAGGTTGATGCAATCGCCGTCGGCACACTTTCACTTCAATTACCATCAGGATTAGTTATGAACTTGAATAATTGTTATTTAGTGCCTACGTTGAGCATGAACATTATATCTGGATCTTGTTTATTGCGTGACGGTTAATCTTTTAAGTCAGAGAATAATGGTTGTTCTATTTCTATGAGTAACATCTTTTATGGTCATGCACCCAATGTGAGAGGATTGTTCATATTGAATCTTGATAGTGATAATACACATATACATAACATTGAGACCAAAATAGTTAGAGTTAACAATGATAGCGCCATGTTTTTGTGGCACTGCCGCTTAGGTCATATTGGTGTAAAGCGCATGAAGAAACTCCATACCGATGGACTTTTGGAGTCACTTGACTTTGATTCACTTGACACGTGAGAACCATGCCTCATGGGCAAGATGACTAAAACTCTGTTCTCCGGAACAATGGAGCGTGCCAGTGACTTGTTGGAAATCATACATACCGATGTGTGCGGTCCGATGAGCGTGGAGGCACATGGCGGATATCGTTATTTTCTCACCTTCACTGACGATTTGAGTAGATATGGTTATGTCTACTTAATGAAGAACAAGTTTGAAACATTCGAAAAGTTCAAGCAATTTCAGAGTGAAGTTGAAAATCATCGTAACAAGAAGATCAAGTTCCTACGGTCTGATCGTGGGGGTGAATATCTGAGTTTCGAGTTTGGTGCTCACTTAAGACAATGTGGAATTGTTTCACAGTTGACACCGCCCGGAACACCACAGCGTAATGGTGTGTCCGAACGTCGTAATCGTACTTTATTATA
Organism: Hordeum vulgare subsp. vulgare; assembly: GCF_904849725.1. Taxonomy (NCBI): domain Eukaryota; kingdom Viridiplantae; phylum Streptophyta; class Magnoliopsida; order Poales; family Poaceae; genus Hordeum; species Hordeum vulgare. Next base: position 88,248,208 of record NC_058518.1, read on the forward strand.
GATGGTGCGATCTATGATGTCTCTTACCGATTTGTCATTATCGTTTTGGGGTTATGCATTAGACACAGCTGCATTCACTTTAAATAGGGCACCGTCAAAATCCGTTGAGACGACACCATACGAACTGTGGTATGGCAAAAGGCCAAAGTTGTCATTTCTTAAAGTTTGGGGATGCGATGCTTATGTCAAAAAGCTTCAGCCTGAAAAGCTGGAACCCAAAGCGGAAAAGTGCATCTTCATAGGTTACCCAAAAGAGACAGTTCGGTACACCTTCTATCTCAAATCCGAGGGCAAAGTGTTTGTTGCTAAAAACGGAGCTTTTCTCGAGAAGGAGTTTCTCTCGAGAGAATTGAGTGGGAGGAAGATAGAACTTCATGAGGTTGTCGAACCTCTCATCCCTCTACATGGTGGCGCAGGGTAAGGGGAAACCCCTGTCGTTGCGACGCCGGTTGAGGAGGAAGTTAATGATGATGATCATGAAACTCTGGTTCAAGTTCCTATCGAACCACGCAGGTCGACGAGACCACGTGCTGCTCCAGAGTGGTACGGTAATCCTGTTTTGTCAATCATGTTGTTAGACAACAATGAACCTGCAAATTATGAAGAAGCAATGGTGGGCTTAGATTCCAACAAATGGTTGCAGGCCATGAAGTCCGAGATAGGATCCATGTATGAAAACAAAGTGTGGACTTTGGAAGTACTACCTGAGGGCCGCAAGGCTATTCAGAACAAATGGATCTTTAAGAAGAAGACGGACGCTGACGGCAATGTGACCGTTTATAAAGCTCGACTTGTGGCAAAGTGTTTTTCACAAGTTCAAGGAGTTGACTACGATGAGACATTCTCACCCGTAGCGATGCTTAAGTCCATGAGAATCATGTTAGCAATAGCTGCATTTTTCGATTATGAAATCTCGCAGATGGATGTCAAAACGGCGTTCCTTAACGGTTTCCTTAAGGAAGAGTTGTATAAGATGCAACCCGAAGGTTTTGTCGATCCTAAAAATGCTAACAAGGTATGCAAGCTCCAGCGATCCGTTTATGGACTCGTGCAAGCATCTCGGAGTTGGAATAAACGCTTTGATGAGGTGATCAAAGCATTTGGGTTTATACAAGTGGTTGGAGAATCATGTATTTACAAGAAAGTGAGTGGGAGCTCTGTGGCGTTTCTAATAGTATATGTGGATGACATATTACTGATTGGAAACAACATAGAGTTTTTGGAGAGCATAAAGGATTACTTGAATAAAAGTTTCTCTATGAAGGACCTAGGAGAAGCTGCTTACATTCTAGGCATTAAGATCTACAGGGATAGATCGAAACGCCTGATAGGACTTTCACAAAGCACATACCTTGATAAAGTTTTGAAGAGGTTCAAAATGGAATAGTCCAAGAAAGGGTTTTACAAGGTACGACATTGAATAAGACTCCGTGCCCAGCAACTGATAAAGATAGAGAGAATATGAGCACCGTCCCCTATGCTTCAGCCATAGGATCTATCATGTATGCAATGATGTGTACTAGACCGGACGATAGCCTGGCCATAAGTATGGCAGGCAAGTTCCAGAGTAATCCAGGAGTGGATCACTGGACGGCGGTCAAGAATATCCTGAAGTACCTGAAAAGGACTAAGGAGATGTTTTTTCGTGTATGGAGGTGACGAAGAGCTCGCCGTAAAGGGTTACGTCGATGCAAGCTTTGACACAGATCCGGACGACTCTAAGTCGCAGACAGGATACGTATTTATTCTTAATGGGGTTGCGGTAAGCTGGTGCAGTTCCAAGAAAAGCGTCGTAGCTGATTCTACATGTGAAGCGGAGTACATGGCTGCCTCGGAGGCGGCTGAGGGTGTCTGGATGAAGCAGTTCATGACGGATCTTGGAGTGGTGCCAAGCGCACTGAATCCAATAACCTTGTTCTGTGACAACACGGGTGCCATTGCCTTAGCAAAGGAACCACGGTTTCACAAGAAAACAACACACATCAAACGACGCTTCAACCTCATCCGCGACTACGTCGAAGGGGAGGACGTAAATATATGCAAAGTGCACACGGATCTGAATGTAGCAGACCCGCTGACTAAACCTCTTCCACGGGCAAAGCATAATCAACACCAGAACTGTATGGGTGTTAGATTTATTACAATGTAATTCGCATGGTGATGTGAGGGCTAGATTACTGACTCTAGTGCAAGTGGGAGACTTTTGGAATTAAGCCCTACAGGCAATAATAAATATAGTTATTATTATAATTCCTGTATCAAGATAATCGTTTATTGTCCATGCTATAATTGTATTGAATGAAGACTTATATACATGTGTGGATACATAGACAAAACACTGTCCCTAGCAAGCCTCTAGTTGGCTAGCCAGTTGATCAAAGATAGTCAGGGTCTTCTGACTATGTACAAGGTGTTGTTGCTTGATAACTGGATCACGTCATTAGGAGAATCACGTGATGGACTAGACCCAAACTAATAGACGTAGCATGTTGATCGTGTCATTTTGTTGCTACTGTTTTCTGCCTGTCAAGTATTTGTTCCTATGACCATGAGATCATATAACTCACTGACACCGGAGGAATGCTTTGTGTGTATCAAACGTTGCAACGTAACTGGGTGACTATAAATATGCTCTACAGGTATCTCCGAAGGTGTTCGTTGAGTTAGTATGGATCGAGACTGGGATTTGTCATCCGTGTGACGGAGAGGTATCTTGGGGCCCACTCGGTAATACAACATCACACACAAGCCTTGCAAGCAATGCAACTTAGTGTAAGTTGCGGGATCTTGTATTACAAAACGAGTAAAGAGACTTGCCGGTAAACGAGATTGAAATAGGTATGCGTATACTGGCGATCGAATCTCGGGCAAGTAACATACCGAAGGACAAAAGGAATGACATACGGGATTATATGAATCCCTAGCACTGAGGTTCAAACGATAAGATCTTCGTAGAATATATGGGATCCAATATGGGCATCCAGGTCCCTCTATTGGATATTGACCGAGGAGTCACTCGGGTCATGTCTACATAGTTCTCGAACCCGCAGGGTCTGCACACTTAAGGTTCGACGTTGTTTTATGCGTATTTGAGTTATATGGTTGGTTACCGAATGTTATTCGGAGTTCCAGATGAGATCATGGACGTCAAGAGGGTTTCCGGAATGGTCCGGAAACGAAGATTGATATATAGGATGACCTCATTTGATTACCGAAAGGTTTTCGGAGTTACCGGGAATGACGAATGGGTTCCGGGTGTTCACGGGGGGGGGGGGGGGGCAGCCCACCCGGGGGAAGCCCAGAGGCCTTGGTGGGACAGCCCAAGAAGGCCCTATGCGCCATAGGTAGAAAATCAAAGAGAAAAGAAAAAAAAGGAGGTGGGAAAGGAGAGAAGGACTCCACCTTCCAATCCTAGTTGGACTAGGATTGGAGGAGGACTCCTCCTCCCTTGGTGGCGCAACCCTTGGGGCTCCTTGAGCCTCAAGGCAAGCCTCCCCTCCCCTCCTCCTATATATATGCAGCTATTAGGGCTGATTTGTGACAACTTTTACCACGGCAGCCCGACCACATACCTCCACGGTTTTACCTCTAGATCGCGTTTCTGCGGAGCTCGGGCGGAGCCCTGGTGAGATTAGATCACCACCAACCTCCGGAGCGCTGTCATGCTGCCGAAGAACTCATCTACCTCTCCGTCTCTCTTGCTGGATCAAGAAGGCCGAGATCATCGTCGAGCGGTACGTGTGTTGAACGCGGAGGTGCCATCCGTTCGGCACTAGATCATGGGACGGATCGCGGGACAGTTCGTGGGACGGTTCGCGGGGTGGATCGAGGGACGTGAGGACGTTCCACTACATCAACCGCGTTCACTAACGCTTCTGCTGTGCGATCTACAAGGGTACGTAGATCAGAAATCCCCTCTCGTAGATGGAAATCACAATGATAGGTCTTCGTGCGCGTAGGAAAAATTTTGTTTCCCATGCGACGTTCCCCATTAAGATCTCCATGTCCACCGCCGGACTCCCCTTCACATCCACCACCGCCGCGCTCCCCTGCAACCCACTCTCCTTCCCGCTCCTCCCTCCCAGATGCACCCCACCATCTCCGATCCTATGCCTCCCACGCCGACGACTGCCACCAATTCCTTCCTTCACCTCCCCTTCTCCTGGCCCGTCCACCACCGGATCCGGTCATCGCAGGTCGCCCGACGTCGAGGACCACGACGGCGACTCCACCGTCCATCTCATCTTGCCTCCGCAGTTATCCCTTACGGTAGGAGTGCGACGTCCCACGGCGACTTGACCATCCTCCTGGATCTCATCTCACCAGGGGATGGAGCGAGCAAGGCAAAAGGATGAGAGGAGGACGCGTCCGACGGCGACCTGACCGTCCTCCTCGATCTCACCGGCAACCCCCTGGAGGCCGCCCGCCCGCCGTCACTCCTCGTGCTCCTCCTCAACATCCGGTGAGTCTTTCTTCTCCCCGTCTCCTCTGCTCCACAATGTTTTTTGTTCCACAGGCCTTGTTGTTAGAGCATATATCTCCATATGTGGTTTTGGTAATTGATGACAATTCCTATGGACTAATGGTTGCCTTAATTTATGTTTATAGGATTTGTCCATAGGCACTTCTTGAAGTCCATCTGTTGGGTTCAAGGAGTTTATATGATGACCAAGATGTTATTCAATGTATTATCCAAAGAATGGTCATAGAAACACTAGGTTGATCAAGATCTGAGACAAAGATTAAATCAAGATGATCAACACGCAAAGCGTATAAAATGTACCGAGAGGGATCAAGTGATCCCATGGCATGGTAAGCACTGTCCATTACGTGTTTGTGTACTAAACCATGGTCTTTGTGAGGATCCTATGTGGGGGTTAGGTGTGCTTCCATTGGGCTTGCGTCAAAAGGAAGATCTACTACAACCCTTGAAGGATGATGTCAAGTGGTGATCGTCATCAAGATTGTGGTGTGCAAGTTCAAGTGGATCAGCACGAATATATCATTGAAACTATTGTCAATAATCATGTGTTGATAAGGACAACCTCATGTGCTAACAAGGACAAGATCAAGATAAGCATTCCTGAGCACTACATGCTTGATTCTTGTGGATGTCCACATGGTGGACAAATGAAGATGAATACATAAGCCATGCTTTCCACATTGTGTATGGGAGAGCTACTTGAAGACTTCATCATGTCTTGCTTTCAACTTGAGCCAAGAAGGAACAACAACATCAAGCTCAAGTGAAAGGGCTAACTCAAAGGTATCAGGTCCTTTGACGTTAGTTGTGCGGAGTGATGATCAGCGAATAAAAGTATACACTCAAGTATGGATCATCAGTTTCCCTTTTATGATTCTTGCGTCTTTAGGGATCCCGCACTATTAAGAGGGGATCACAGGTTTTGCGATGAACTTGCTCAAACTTGATCTCCATTGTTCTGCTCAAACTGCATCTCCACTGCTCTGCTGTTATCTGAAAACAGAACCAGTTCCTCGAACATCCGGCTTCCTCCGGACGTCCGAGGGCCGGACGATCGACTGCTTCGAAAATCCAGAATCCTATACCAGAGAAATCAGAGCCATATAAATCGGACATCCGGCTCCCTCCGGACGTCCGAGGCCCGCATATCCGACCAGCTTCGGAATTCCGGAACTATGCACCAGAGAAACTTGAGCCATATAACTCGGACTTCCGGCTCCCTCCGAACGTCCGAGGGCCGGTCAAGGGTCGGACGACCGACAGGCTTCAGATATCCGGAGCCCTCCACCAGAAGAATGTTAGCTCTATAACTCGGATTTCCGGCTCCCTCCGGACGTCCACGGGCCGGACGTCCGACCCCTTCGGAAATCCGGAACCTTGCACCAGAAGAAGTTGAGTCGAGTAACTCGGATTTCCGGCCTTCTCCGGACGTCCGGTGCCTGTTCTACTCACAGTGTTTCCAGACATATCTACAGCTCTCGGACGACCGACCTCTGTCGGACGTCCGACCCCTCGCGGACGCCCGGACTTCCGGAAACTGTCGGACGTCCGGACCCTGTGTGACTTAAAGTGTCCCCAACGGCTGTTTTTCTTTCCCCACTATAAATACCCCTCTCCCACTTTGTGAGAGGGTGCCCAACACAACCTTATCCTCATAAGAACACACTTCTACCTCACACACATTTGCTCACACCCAATCATAGATCCCAAGAGCACTTGTGAGCCCCTTTGAGAGTTGTTCCAATCAAAAGATAGATCGTCTTCCTCTCCTCCTCTCAACCCAAGCTATTTGAGATTTGAGCAAGTTTTGAGCATTCCCCGTGATCTTGTTACTCTTGGAGGTTGGAGACTCCTAGGCGGTAGGAGTTCTTCAAAGAGGAATCAATCCGTGTGATTACCCCCCCCCCCCCCGGAAAAGTTTGCGAGGGTTTGGAAGCCACCTCAAAGGCTTACCACTAGTGGTTGAGAAACGCCTTCGTGGTGTTATCTCAAAGGGAGAATAGGGTGAGCCTTCGAGGTGTTGGTGTGCCTTCGTGGTAACATCCACCTCTCTAACGGGGACTAGCTTCCCTCCAAGGAAGTGAACATCGGGATACATCTTCGTCTCAGTGACCTTGGTTATCCTTAACCCTAACTCCTTACTTGTGGTTTACTTGTGTTACTTGAGCATACACATATTGCATATTGTTTGTGCTCATTATATTGTGTTGGCTATTTCTTGTACAAGATTAATCATTCAAGCATACCCTCTATATCCACACGTTCATACTTGCAGCCTTTGATATATCGTGTGATATAGTGTGATCTAGTATCTTGTGTTGTTTCACCTACTTGTCGTGTGATATAGCTCAAGTAAGTTTGTGTAACTTACTTGTGCTTGTTAGTAACTATATTGTGTCCATCTTGGTAGATCGTGTTGTTGATACACGTTGCAGTGTCTAGTGCATTTAGGATTTGTGCTTGACAAGTACCCTCTTAGTTTATTTCCGCATTAGTTTCAAGCCAAATCCGAAGAAGTTTTTAAATAGCCTATTCACCCCCCCCTCTAGGCGTCATCGAGGTCTTTTCAATTGGTATCAGAGCTAGGTCTCTCTTTAATTAGGTTTCACGACCTAGAGAGTATTGATGTCGACTATTGGATTAGTGCACAATGGCATCTTTGACTTTGATGGCACAAATTATACCCTATGGAGAACTCGTATGCTTCATCACTTTCGGGCCATGGGCCCAAATACTTTACGAATTGTTCTTGTAGGGATTGTCGACAAAAAGGATGATGCATCTTCATCTACTAATAAGATGTATCTTGATTGTGAGGCTTTTCTTGCCATTCATCGAACCATAAGTCCTGAAGTGTTTAAGTCTATCTCGACTTGCAAGTCAGCTCATGAAGTTTGGACTAAACTTGAAGATATATATGGTGGGTCCAATCTTGATGAAGATGGTATTATGATGAAGGAGTTGGTGCATGAGCTCTTCACTCTTTTCGATCTTAAAGAGTCCACCACCACTTCCATATCCGATTGCTTGCACACCTCAGCATCTTCAATCTCACATGGTAATGACATGGTGAGTGAAGAAATATATGTTGATGAAAATGTCATAGCCTCTATGGACACGAGCATATCTAGCACCACACATAGTGTAAACATTTGTGCTGATAGGTCATGCATTTCACCTAAAGATCCCTCGACAAATGTCTGTGGTGATATGCCTGCTTCCTCGTGTCCTCTTGATCAAAATATCTTGTCTCTCCCTAGTTTCTCTATGACTAATCATTTAGGGGAAATCAAGAAATATGAAGTACCTTTGACTAATGAAGAATCCGATTCACCAAAAGAATCATCATCAACTCCTCCAGTTCACATGTTCCTCATGGCAAGAGGTAATAATGAGGTATCATCTTCCCTGTGCAATAACAATGATATTTGCTATGAGGATGATGATGATGATTTGACCGAAAATATCTATGTGATCAGTAAAATTCTTCATAAAGCTAAAAATAACGCTCTTCAAAGATTCCAAGATGTTCTTGCTTACTTTGAAAACTGTAATGATTCACTTAATCATGAACAAGCTAAAAGTGAACAACTTGAACATGAACTTGAGAAGAGTCATCAAGCATGTAGAGACTTAAGATCTTCAAAAGGAGATATTGAAGTTGCTCATGATAAACTTAAAAAGGATTTTGAGGCCCTTCTCCTTGAATGCAAGAATGTCAAGGGAGAGCTCGTCAAAACCTCTAAGATCTATGAGGAGCTTCAATCTACTCATGAGAAGTCTCTAATCGCTACTTACTCCTCTCATATTGTTGATGATACTTGTACATCTAACCCTATCTCTTTTGAAGTATCAACATTGAAGGAGAATGTTGAGATACGTGCTAAACTTGATTTACTAACTAGCAATTATGGGAAGTTGGAAGAAAACCATGTAAAGCTCACAAGCTCTCATGTCGATCTTCTAACATCCCATAATGTGCAAAAGTTAGCTCATGAGGCTATCATCACCAAGGTAACATCAAGTGAGCCTCATGTGGACAATGGCACTACTTCTAGTCAAAGTACTATATTTCCATGTGCTAGTCCTTGTAATTCGTCTCCTCATAATGTTGCTACCTCGTGTGATGAATTACTTTCCTTGCCTTGTTGCTCTAACATTGAAGCTTACACTTCCTCTAGTACTTGCATTGATACTAACCGTGCAAAGGAAATCAAAGAGCTCAAGGCCCAAGTCACTTCTTTGAAGAAAGACTTGGAACAGTGTCATGAAGGGATGTCCACACTCAACAACGTCCTGTGTGAGCAAACATCTTCGAATGACAAAAATGATGTTGGAGTAAACTCAAACAAGAACAAGAGGGGCCTAGAACAAGTCAAGAATTCGGCCAAAATCATTTGCTTCAAGTGCAAAGTTAAAGGGCACCATGTTAGATCTTGCCCTCCGAAGACGAAGTCTCAAAGTCACAAGCAACAAGGGAAGCGGCCACAAACTCAATCACATATTCAGCTACAAGTTGAAGGAAGGCCTCTTCCCAATAATACCCAAGTCAACACTCCCTGAGGTGGGAAATCAACTGGGAAGAAAGCAAAGGGTAGATGTTGCTACTTATGTCGTGAGAAGGGTCACGTCGCTTCATCTTGCACAAGAGGTAACTTATCCAACCCAATCACTATGGACGATATCTATTCCCTTGGGAAGGATAAGGTTGGCAATGTGTTTGCCAAGTTTGTTGGTACTCAAAATGGCGTCAAGAAAAGAACCATTTGGGTTGCCAAGCCTATTGTAATTAAACTCTTAGGACCCAACATAGTTGGGACCAACAAGCTCAAACTTGATCAATAGCTGACTATCGAGGACATTAGAGACTTGGATACATAATGAAGAATTAAGGGGTCTTCATCATTCATATTACCTCAAGCCAAGTCAGTTGGATTATCGAGTTCCTATCTTATATCCAATGTGCCTCCTTACGGTAACTTGTACTTAAACTGTTTACATTGTTAGGTGCTTGCCCCTTTGCACGTTGTGGTTTTGTACCTTGCATAAGTTTGTATATGTTGTGCTTCCAACTTGCTTATCTTGAGTAATCGAGTATGTGTATGTTGGTTTGCATATCATGTACATGTGGGTCTTGTATTGAGCCCTTTTGCATCTTGTTTATATTTTTTGTTGGCTCTTGTGAGAGATTAATGGATTATCCCATTGTGGGGGAGTGATGTGCTTTGCACAGCTCACAATCTTATAAATGTGTATACATGGGGAATACCACTTAGTTTTGATACTTCAAGATTATCTAGTTTCTATGTGGTATGTCTTACTCATGAGAAATTCAAATTCTATATGGTCCATTAAGTATCTCTTGTTGGTGTTAATTTGCCACCTGTTAATGTTGTTGGTTTACCACATTATGGGGGAGTAATATGCTATGTGCATATTACAAACTTAGAAAATGTGTACATTTGACGTGTTGCCACTTAGTGTTGATATTGTAAATTATCTTGTTCCTAGGTGGCATGTTAGCTCTACTAGTGTCATTTGCTTGCGTTTTATGGGTAAAGATGATCTTGGATATATTTGTGATCTACCAATGAGTATCACTTCAAAAATACTTATTGTCCTTGACAATTGGTATTCCCATCATGTGATTGGAATTGCTAATCATCTTTACATTGGATTTTGTGTTTCGTTTGTCTTCCTTGCCTCTTATGAATCTATTTTAACATGTTTAGTATTTTTATAGATATAGAGAAAGTGATGATCCCATCGTGTGCGTTTTGTATTCAAATGCAAATTCTATATAATGCACGTCCCTTGGGGGAGCTATCCTATTTTCTTTAGAACACTCTCTTTATTCACCCATCATAAAATCTTTTGATCCCCTTCAAGTATGTGTTGATGGGAGGCAAGTCTTGCTCTTTATGATGCTTTGTGCCATCATGAAAATTTGTCGAGGGCTTGGTTTGTTGGAACCTAGCTCTCTTTTGGAAACTAGATACCTCGTGTTTGTTTTCCTTCAATTGGTTTCTTGTTGCCTTCTATTTGGCATGTGTCAATGGATATCTCATTCCTTGAGGTATCTTTTAATTGATACCCTTCAAGTGATAGTTCTTTTGTTTTAGGATCTTATTATCACTTGATACCTTGTCTTTTGATGACTTATCAACTTTGTGTTGAGTTGATTCTTGAGAGTCTTGAGCATGCGTATCTAGCTACTATATACAACTTCTTTTGCTTGCTTTCCTTCTTTGACCCAATATATAAGGGAAACTCCACCTTGTCATAAATTGGCTAAAGTGTGCATGAAATTCAAATTCATATCTATATGCACACATGTATATGGAGTTTGTCCTATGTATTGGTGGTTTTCTAACTCTTTGGTCCCAATGAGTTTGGGTACCATTTTGTTTGTTTTGTTGTTCCAGGAACAACTGGAGATGCATTGGATGCTCGGTTCACCTATAAGGAAGATGTTGAGACCATGTGATTATTGGAGCCAAGTTAGGATGATCAAAGAACAACTATCTACTACATCAATCCAATGTTGTCTCGGTAACAAGTATCCACTTCATGCATTCTTTTCTTGCAAAGGACCCAACCTGTCTTTTCTTTTCCAGGTTGCATCATGCCATGAATCTCTTGATTTGTTCTCGTAGTACTTGTTTGCTTTCTCAAAGCATCCGAACGATGATGTCTTACTACTAGTTGGGATGTCTTTGATGCTCGTATGTTGGAAGTTCATATTGTACAATAAGAAAATATTAGGCCATGTGCTATGCCTCCAAGCAAAAGATCTCATTGATATATTTATGACTTCCTTTTTTGGATATCTAGTTTGTTCCTTCTTGTAACCATTTCGTGTGTACATCCTTCTTTGTGGATATATATCATCACGATTGTCTTCTACTTAGAATCTTTTACACATGGGAGAAGTTACATCTCTAATTGATATCCTCTTTTCTTTCACGTCCATCGTTGCATTTCCTTTTTCAGTTTTTGGTGGCTTCGTGAAAGGATTTGTTTTGAGTGCGTATCTTATTTTCCTACATCTTGATGCACTCTTTGGCCGTGAAGATTATTTTTCCTCATGCTTGTCTTGATGAGTGTTTTGCGATTTCAATTAGTATCCCTCCTCTCGATAAGGTTCTTACTTCCTATCTTCACAATGGGTTGCCACAAGCGTTGGTTCCTATTTTGTTTATTAGTAAGCTTGTGAACCCATTTTCTAGTATGTGTGTGTGGGAATGATATGTCTTGCACTTTGTATCTCATTTCATCAAGACTATGTTGATGAGTAATGCTCATCCTTATCTTAGTCTTCTCAAGTGCTTTGCCATGACTCACACACATTACTTTGGTTGAGCCTATTCTTAAGTTGCTTCTTTTACATGTTGCTCAACCATTTGTTTTGTGAAATTGATATGCTCATTGTCTCATCGATCTTCTTGCACTCTTTGTGTGTTTTATAAATTCTGGGGGAGCAACGATCCTATTTTGTGCCCCTGTGTCACATACAAAAATCTCATATTAGTGCACAAATCATGGGGAGCTTCTCTAGTTTTTGATAAAGCATTATGTTGCCTTTATCATAATATCTTTTATTCATGTGGTTCGAAGGACCATATGATTGTTTGTTCCATCTGGAATCTTTTGATTGCTTGCCTCTATCTTTGTCTGTCTTTGTGGCATACGATCCTTTTATTTGCAATCTTTGGGTCCTCAATATAGTTTGTTTTCCTCCAACTACTTATCATTGTATTTGTGTATTTTTCTGCACTCATTTGGTGAGAAGTACACACTTTTTGCAGGACCACCTACTATATTGGCTTTCTAAACTTTTCGTCCATTTTGGCAATCGATGCCAATGGGGGAGCAGTTTAGAGAGTTTACTTTGGATTTGTGTAGAGGGTTTTTCTTTTATTGCGTAAGCATTTACATCTACATCTTGCACACATGCATTATTACCTTGAATGTGTGCGCTTGGTTATGCTTATTTCCGTATATAAACTCTCTTGAAGTGGTTGTCTTCAATTACCAAAATGGGGGAGATTGTTAGAGCATATATCTACATATGTGGTTTTGGTAATTGATGACAATTCCTATGGACTAATGGTTGCCTTAAGTTATATTTATAGTATTTGTCCATAGGCACTTCTTGAAGTCCATCTGTTGGGTTCAAGGAGTTTATATGATGACCAAGATGTTATTCAAGGTATTATCCAAAGAATGGTCATAGAGACACTAGGTTGATCAAGATCTCAGACAAAGAGTAAATCAAGATAATCAACACACAAAGCGTATAAAATGTACCGAGAGGGATCAAGTGATCCCATGGTATGGTAAGTGTTGGGCAACGTCGCATGGGAAACAAAAAATTTCCTACGCGCACGAAGACCTATCATGGTGATGTCCATCTACGAGAGGGGATGAGTGATCTATGTACCCTTGTAGACCATACAGCAAAAGAGTTAGTGAACGCGGTTGATGTAGTGGAACGTCCTCACGTCCCTCGATCCGCCCCGCGAACAATCCCGCGATCAGTCCCACGATCTAGTACCGAACGGACGGCACCTCCGCGTTCAGCACACGTACAGCTCGACGATGATCTCGGCCTTCTTGATCCAGCAAGAGAGACGGAGAGGTAGAAGAGTTCTCCGGCAGCGTGATGGCGCTCCGGAGGTTGGTGATGACCTTGTCTCAGCAGGGCTCTGCCCGAGCTCCGCAGAAACGCGATCTAGAGGAAAAACCGTGGAGGTATGTGGTCGGGCTGCCGTGGAAAAGTCGTCTCAAATCAGCCCTAAAACCTCCGTGTATATAGGTGGGAGAGGGGGGCCTTGCCTTGGGGCTCAAGGAGCCCCAAGGGGGTCGGCCGAGCCAAGGGGGGAAGGTCTCCCCCCCAAACCGAGTTGGACTTGGTTTGGTGGGTGGGAGTCCTTCCTTCCCTTCCCACCTCCTCCTTTTTTTTCTTTCTCTTTGATTTTTCTTCCAATGCGCATAGGGCCCTTTTGGGCTGTCCCACCAGCCCACTAAGGGCTGGTGCGTCACCCTCAAGGCCTATGGGCTTCCCCGGGGTGGGTTGCCCCCCCCCCCCCCCCGGTGAACTCCCGGAACCCATTCGTCATTCCCGGTACATTCCCGGTAACTCCGAAAACCTTCCGGTAATCAAATGAGGTCATCCTATATATCAATCTTCATTTCCGGACCATTCCGGAAACCCTCGTGACGTCCATGATCTCATCCGGGACTCCAAACAACATTCGGTAACCAACCATATAACTCAAATACGCATAAAACAACGTCGAACCTTAAGTGTGCACACCCTGCGGGTTCGAGAACTATGTAGACATGACCCGAGAGACTCCTCGGTCAATATCCAATAGCGGGACCTGGATGCCCATATTGGATCCTACATATTCTACGAAGATCTTATCGTTTGAACCTTAGTGCCAAGGATTCATATAATCCCGTATGTCATTCCCTTTGTCCTTCGGTATGTTACTTGCCCGAGATTCGATCGTCAGTATCCGCATACCTATTTCAATCTCGTTTACCGGCAAGTGTCTTTACTCGTTCCGTAATACAAGATCCCGCAACTTACACTAAGTCACATTGCTTGCAAGGCTTGTGTGTGATGTTGTATTACCGAGTGGGCCCCGAGATACCTCTCCGTCACACGGAGTGACAAATCCCAGTCTTGATCCATACTAACTCAACTAACACCTTCGGAGATACCTGTAGAGCATCTTTATAGTCACCCAGTTACGTTGCAACATTTGATACACACAAAGTCTTCCTCCGGTGTCAGTGAGTTATATGATCTCATGGTCATAGGAACAAATACTTGACACGCAGAAAACAGTAGCCACAAAATGACACGATCAACATGCTACGTCTATTAGTTTGGGTCTAGTCCATCACGTGATTCTCCTAACGACGTGATCCAGTTATCAAGAAACAACACCTTGTTCATAATCAGAAGATTCTGACTATCTTTGATCAACTAGCTAGCCAACTAGAGGCTTGCTAGGGACAGTGTTTTGTCTATGTATCCACACATGTAAATGAGTCTTCATTCAATACAATTATAGCATGGATAATAAACTATTATCTTGATACAGGAATTAAAATAATAACTACATTTATTATTGCCTCTAGGGCATAATTCCAATAGTCTCCCACTTGCACTAGAGTCAATAATCTAGCCCTCACATCATCATGCGAATTACATTGTAATAAATCTAACACCCATACAGTTCTGGTGTTGATCATGCTTTGGTCGTGGAAGAGGTTTAGTCAGCGGGTCTGCTACATTCAGATCCGTGTGCACTTTGCATATATTTACGTCCTCCCCTTCGACGTAGTCGCGGATGAGGTTGAAGCGTCGCTTGATGTGTGTGGACTTCTTGTGAAACTGTGGTTCCTTTGCTAAGGCAATGGCACCCGTGTTGTCATAGAACAAGGTTATTGGATTCAGTGCGCTTGGCACCACTCCAAGATCCGTCATGAATTGCTTCATCCAGACACCCTCCTTAGCTGCCTCCGAGGCAGCCATGTACTCCGCTTCACATGTAGAATCTGCTACGATGCTTTGCTTGGAACTGCACCAGCTTACCGCACCCCCATTAAGAATAAATACGTATCCGGTTTGCGACTTAGAGTCGTCCGGATCTGTGTCAAAGCTTGCATCGACGTAACCTTTTACGGCGAGCTCTTCGTCACCTCCATATACGAGAAACATCTCCTTAGTCCTTTTCAGGTACTTCAGGATATTCTTGACCGCCGTCAAGTGATCCACTCCTGGATTACTCTGGAACCTACCTGCCATACTTATGGCCAGGCTAACATCTGGTCTAGTGCACAACATTGCATACATGATAGAACCTATGGCTGAAGCATAGGGGACGGAGCGCATATGCTCTCTATCTTCATCAGTTGCTGGGCACTGAGTCTTACTCAATCTCGTACCTTGTAAAACTGGCAAGAACCCTTTCTTGGACTGTTTCATTTTGAACCTCTTCAAAACTTTATCAAGGTATGTGCTTTGTGAAAGTCCTATCAGGCGTTTTGATCTATCCCTATAGATCTTAATGCCTAGAATGTAAGCAGCTTCTCCTAGGTCCTTCATAGAGAAACTTTTATTCAAGTAATCCTTTATGCTCTCCAAAAACTCCACGTTGTTTCCAATCAGCAATATGTCATCCACATATAATATTAGAAACGCCACAGAGCTCCCACTCACTTTCTTGTAAATACAAGATTCTCCAACCACTTGTATAAACCCAAATGCTTTGATCACCTCATCAAAGCATTTGTTCCAACTCCGAGATGCTTGCACCAGTCCATAAATGGATCGCTGGAGCTTGCACATCTTGTTAGCATTCTTAGGATCGACAAAACCTTCCGGTTGCATCATATACAATTCTTCCTTAAGGAACCGTTAAGGAACGCCGTTTTGACATCCATCTGCCAGATTTCATAATCGAAAAATGCAGCTATTGCTAACATGATTCTGACGGACTTACGCATCACTACGGGTGAGAATGTCTCATCGTAGTCAACTCCTTGAACTTGTGAAAAACCCTTTGCCACAAGTCGAGCTTTATAAATGGTCACATTGCCGTCAGCGTCCGTCTTCCTCTTAAAGATCCATTTGTTCTGAATAGCCTTGCGGCCCTCAGGCAGTACCTCCAAAGTCCACACTTTGTTCTCATACATGGATCCTATCTCGGACTTCATGGCTTCTAGCCATTTGTTAGAATCTGGGCCCACCATTGCTTCTTCATAATTTGCAGGTTCATTGTTGTCCAACAACATTATTGATAAGACGGGATTACCGTACCACTCTGGAGCAGCACGTGGTCTCGTCGACCTACGTGGTTCGACAGAAACTTGAACCGGAGTTTCATGATCATCATCATTAACTTCCTCCTCAACCGGCGTCGCAACGACAGAGGTTTCCCCTTGCCCTACGCCACCATCCAGAGGGATGAGAGGTTCGACAACCTCGTCAAGTTCTATCTTCCTCCCACTCAATTCTCTCGAGAGAAACTCCTTCTCGAGAAAAGCTCCATTTTTAGCAACAAACACTTTGCCCTCGGATTTGAGATAGAAGGTGTACCCAACTGTCTCTTTTGGGTAACCTATGAAGACGCACTTTTCCGCTTTGGGTTCCAGCTTTTCAGGCTGAAGCTTTTTGACATAAGCATCACATCCCCAAACTTTAAGAAACGACAACTTTGGCCTTTTGCCATACCACAGTTAATATGGTGTCGTCTCAACAGATTTTGATGGTGCCCTATTTAAGGTGAATGCAGCTGTTTCTAATGCATAACCCCAAAATGATAACGACAAATCGGTAAGAGACATCATAGATCACACCATCTCTAATAATGTACGATTACGACGTTCGGACACACCATTACGCTGTGGTGTTCCAGGCGGTGTCAACTGTGAAACAATTCCACATTGTCTTAAGTGAGCACCAAACTCGAAACTCAGATATTCACCCCCACGATCAGACCATAGGAACTTGATCTTCTTGTTACGATGATTTTCAACTTCACTCTGAAATTGCTTGAACTTTTCAAATGTTTCAGACTTGTGCTTCATCAAGTAGACATAACCATATCTACTTAAATCGTCAGTGAAGGTGAGAAAATAACGATATCCGCCGCGTGCCTCCACGCTCATCGAACCACACACACCGGTATGTATGATTTCCAACAAGTCACTTGCACGCTCAATTGTTCCGGAGAACGGAGTCTTAGTCATCTTGCCCATGAGGCACGGTTCGCACGTGTCAAGTGAATCAAAGTCAAGTGACTCCAAAAGTCCATCATCATGGAGTTTCTTCAAGCGCTTTACACCAATATGACCTAAGCGGCAGTGCCACAAAAATATGGCGCTATCATTGTTAACTCGAACTCTTTTGGTCTCAATGTTATGTATGTGTGTACCGCTATCAAGATTCAATATGAACAATCCTCTCACATTGGGTGCATGACCATAAAAGATGTTACTCATAGAAATAGAACCACCATTATTCTCTGACTTAAAAGAGTAACCGTCTCGCAATAAACAAGATCCAGATATAATGTTCATGCTCAACGCAGGCACTAAATAACAATGATTTAAGTTCATAACTAATCCTGATGGTAACTGAAGTGAAACTGTGCCGACGGCGATTGCATCAACCTTGGAACCATTTCCTACGCGCATCATCACTTCATCTTTCGCCAGCCTTCGTCTATTCCACAGTTCCTGTTTCGAGTTGCAAATATGAGCAACAGAACCGGTATCGAATACCCAGGCACTACTACGAGAGCCGGTCAAGTACACATCAATAACATGTATATAAAATATACCTGATTTTTCTTTGGCCGCCTTCTTATCTGCCAGATACTTGGGGCAATTGCGCTTCCAGTGACCCATACCCTTGCAATAGTAACACTCCGTTTCAGGCTTAGGTCCAGCTTTGGGTTTCTTCGTCGGATTGGCAACAGGCTTGCCGCTCTTCTTTGAATTACCCTTCTTGCCTTTGCCGTTTCTCTTGAAACTAGTGGTCTTATTCATCATCAACACTTGATGCTCTTTACGGAGTTCAGACTCTGCGACTTTCAGCATCGCAAACAACTCGCCGGGAGACTTGTTCATCCCTTGCATGTTGTAGTTCAACACAAAGCCTTTATAGCTTGGCGGCAGCGATTGAAGGATTCTGTCAGTGATAGCCTCTTGCGGGAGTTCAATCCCCAGCTCAGCTAGACGGTTTGAGTACCCAGACATTTTGAGCACATGTTCACTGACAGACGAGTTTTCCTCCATCTTGCATGCATAGAATTTATTGGAGGTCTCATACCTCTCGATCCGGGCGTTCTTCTGAAAGATAAACTTCAACTCCTGGAACATCTCAAATGCTCCATGACGCTCAAAGCGACGTTGAAGTCCCGGTTCTAAGCCATACAAGACTACACATTGAACTACTGAGTAGTCCTCCTTACGTGCTAACCAAGCGTTCTTAACATCCTGATCAGCCGTAGCGGGTGGTTCATATCCTAGCGCAGCATTAAGGACATAATCCTTCTTCCCAGCTTGTAAGATTAGCTTAAGATTACGAGCCCAGTCTACAAAGTTGCTTCCATCATCTTTCAACTTAGCTTTCTCTAGGAACGTATTAAAAATCAGGGTGACTGTTGCGTGAGCCATGATCTACAACACAAATATATTCAAAGTGTACTTAGACTATGTTCAAGATAATTAGAGTTTAACTTAATCAAATTATTCGCTAAACTCCCACTCAAAAAGTACATCTCTCTAGTCATTTGAGTGGTTCATGATCCACTTACACCAGCTCAAGTCCGATCATCACGTGAGTTGAGTATAGTTTTAGTGGTAAGCATCCCTATGCTAATCATATCATCTATATGATTCATGATCGACCTTTCGGTCTCATGTGTTCCGAGGCCATGTCTGCACATGCTAGGCTCGTCAAGCTTAACCCGAGTGTTCCGCGTGCGCAACTGTTTTGCACCCGTTGTATGTGAACGTTGAGTCTATCACACCCGATCATCACGTGGTGTCTCGAAACGACGAACTGTAGCAACGGTGCACAGTCGGGGAGAACACAATTTCGTCTTGAAATTTTAGTGAGAGATCACCTCATAATGCTACCGTCGTTCTAAGCAAAATAAGGTGCATAAAAGGATTAACATCACATGCAATTCATAAGTGACATGATATGGCCATCATCACGTGCTTCTTGATCTCCATCACCAAAGCACCGGCACGATCTTCTTGTCACCGGCGCCACACCATGATCTCCATCAACGTGTCACCATCGGGGTTGTCGTGCTACTCATGCTATTACTACTAAAGCTACATCCTAGCAAAATAGTAAACGCATCTGCAAGCACAAACATTAGTATAAAGACAACCCTATGGCTCCTGTCGGTTGCCGTACCATCGACGTGCAAGTCGATATTATCTATTACAACATGATCATCTCATACATCCAATATATCACATCACATCATTGGCCATATCACATCACAAGCATACCCTGCAAAAACAAGTTAGACGTCCTCTAATTTTGTTGTTGCATGTTTTACGTGGTGACCATGGGTATCTAGTAGGATCGCATCTTACTTACGCAAACACCACAACGGAGATATATGAGTTGCTATTTAACCTCATCCAAGGACCTCCGTCAAATCCGATTCAACTAAAGTTGGAGAAACCGACACTTGCCAGTCATCTTTGAGCAACGGGGTTACTCGTAGCGATGAAACCAGTCTCTCGTAAGCGTACGAGTAATGTCGGTCCAAGCCGCTTCAATCCAACAATACCGCGGAATCAAGAAAAGACTAAGGAGGGCAGCAAAACGCACATCACCGCCCACAAAAACTTTTGTGTTCTACTCAAGAAGACATCTACGCATGAACCTAGCTCATGATGCCACTGTTGGGGAACGTCGCATGGGAAACAAAAAATTTCCTACGCGCACGAAGACCTATCATGGTGATGTCCATCTACGAGAGGGGATGAGTGATCTACGTACCCTTGTAGACCGTACAGCAGAAGCGTTAGTGAACGCGGTTAATGTAGTGGAACGTCCTCACGTCCCTCGATCCGCCCCGCGAACAATCCCGCGATCAGTCCCACGATCTAGTACCGAACGGACGGCACCTCCGCGTTCAGCACACGTACAGCTCGACGATGATCTCGGCCTTCTTGATCCAGCAAGAGAGACGAAGAGATAGAAGAGTTATTCAGCAGCGTGACAGCGCTCCGGAGGTTGGTGATGACCTTGTCTCAGCAGGGCTCCGCCCGAGCTCCGCAGAAACGCGATCTAGAGGAAAAACCGTGGAGGTATGTGGTCGGGCTGCCGTGGAAAAGTCGTCTCAAATCAGCCCTAAAACCTCCGTATATATAGGTGGGAGAGGGGGGGCCTTGCCTTGGGGCTCAAGGAGCCCCAAGGGGGTCGGCCGAGCCAAGGGGGGAAGGTCTCCCCCCCCCAAACCGAGTTGGACTTGGTTTGGTGGGTGGGAGTCCTTCCTTCCCTTCCCACCTCCTCCCCTCCTCCTTTTTTTTCTTTCTCTTTGATTTTTCTTCCAATGCGCATAGGGCCCTTTTGGGCTGTCCCACCAGCCCACTAAGGGCTGGTGCGCCACCCTCAAGGCCTATGGGCTTCCCCGGGGTGGGTTGCCCCCCCCCCCCGGTGAACTCCCGGAACCCATTCGTCATTCCCGGTACATTCCCGGTAACTCCGAAAACCTTTCGGTAATCAAATGAGGTCATCTTATATATCAATCTTCGTTTCCGGACCATTCCGGAAACCCTCGTGACATCCGTGATCTCATCCGGGACTCCGAACAACATTCGGTAACCAACCATATAACTCAAATACGCATAAAACAACGTTGAACCTTAAGTGTGCAGACCCTGCGGGTTCGAGAACTATGTAGACATGACCCGAGAGACTCCTCGGTCAATATCCAATAGCGGGACCTGGATGCCCATATTGGATCCTACATACTCTACGAAGATCTTATCGTTTGAACCTCAGTGCCAAGGATTCATATAATCCCGTATGTCATTCCCTTTGTCCTTCGGTATGTTACTTGCCCGAGATTCGATCGTCAGTATCCGCATACCTATTTCAATCTCGTTTACCGGCAAGTCTCTTTACTCGTTCCGTAATACAAGATCCCGCAACTTACACTAAGTCACATTGCTTGCAAGGCTTGTGTGTGATGTTGTATTACCAAGTGGGCCCCGAGATACCTCTCCGTCACACGGAGTGACAAATCCCAGTCTTGATCCATACTAACTCAACTAACACCTTCGGAGATACCTGTAGAGCATCTTTATAGTCACCCAGTTACGTTGCGACGTTTGATACACACAAAGTATTCCTCCGGTGTCAGTGAGTTATATGATCTCATGGTCATAGGAACAAATACTTGACACGCAAAAAACAGTAGCAACAAAATGACACGATCAACATGCTACGTCTATTAGTTTGGGTCTAGTCCATCACGTGATTCTCCTAATGACGTGATCCAGTTATCAAGCAACAGCACCTTGTTCATAATCAGAAGACACTGACTATCTTTGATCAACTGGCTAGCCAACTAGAGGCTTGCTAGGGACAGTGTTTTGTCTATGTATCCACACATGTAAATGAGTCTTCATTCAATACAATTATAGCATGGATAATAAACGATTATCTTGATACAGGAATTATAATAATAACTACATTTATTATTGCCTCTAGGGCATAATTCCAACAGTAAGCACTGTCCATTACGTGTTTGTGTACTAACCCATGGTCTTTGTGAGACTCCTATGTGGGGGTTAGGTGTGCTTCCATTGGGCTTGCGTCAAAAGGAAGATCTCATACAACCCTTGAAGGATGATGTCAAGTGGTGATCATCATCAAGATTGTGGTGTGCAAGTTCAAGTGGATCAGCACGAATATATCATTGAAACTATTGTCAATAATCATGTGTTCATAAGGACAACCTCATGTGCTAACAAGGACAAGATCAAGATAAGCATTCCTGAGCACTACATGCTTGATTCTTGTGGATGTCCACATGGTGGACAAATGAAGATGAATACATAAGCCATGCTTTCCACATTGTGTATGGGAGAGCTACTTGAAGACTTCATCATGTCTTGCTTTCAACTTGAGCCAAGAAGGAACAACAACATCAAGCTCAAGTGAAAGGGCTAACTCAAAGGTATCAATTCCTTTGACGTTAGTTGTGCGGAGTGATGATCAGTTAATAAAAGTATACACTCAAGTATGGATCATCAGTTTCCCTTTTATGATTCTTGAGTCTTTAGGGATCCCGCACTATTAAGAGGGGATCACAGGTTTTGTGATGAACTTGCTCAAACTTCATCTCCACTGTTCTGCTCAAACTACATCTCCACTGCTCTGCTGTTATCTGAAAACAGAACCAGTGCCTCGGACATCTGGCTTCCTCTGGACGTCCGAGGGCCAGACGACCGACTGCTTCGGAAATCCAGAATCCTATACCAAAGAAATCAGAGCCATATAACTCGGACTTCCGGCTCCCTCCGGACGTCCGAGGCCCGGATATCCGACCAGCTTCGGAATTCCGGAACTATGCACTAGAGAAACTTGAGCCATATAACTCGGACTTCCGGCTCCCTCCGGACGTCCGCGGGCCGGTCAAGGGTCGGACGACCAATAGGCTTCGGAAATCCAGAGCCCTGCACCAGAAGAACGTTAGCTCTATAACTCGGATTTCCGGCTCCCTCCGGACGTCCGAGGGCCGGACGTCCGACCCCTTCGGAAATCCGGAACCTTGCACCAGAAGATGTTGAGTCGAATAACTCGGATTTCCGGCCTTCTCCGGACATCCGGTGCCTGTTCTACTCACAGTGTTTCCAGACATATCTACAACTCTCGGACTACCGACCTCTGTCGGACGTCCGACCCCTCGCGGATGCCCGAACTTCCGGAAACTGTCGGACGTCCGGACCCTGTGTGACTTAAAGTGTCCCCAACGGCTGTTTTTCTTTCCCCACTATAAATACCCCTCTCCCACTTCATGAGAGGGTGCCCAACACAGCCTTATCCTCATAAGAACACACTTCTACCTCACACACATTTGCTCACACCAAATCTTAGATCCCAAGAGCACTTGTGAGCCCCTTTGAGAGTTGTTCCAATCAAAAGATAGATCGTCTCCATCTCCTCCTCTCAACCCAAGCTATTTGAGATTTGAGCAAGGTTTGAGCATTCCCCGTGATCTTGTTACTCTTGGAGGTTGGAGACTCCTAGGCGGTAGGAGTTCTTCGGAGAGGAATCAATCCGTGTGATTACCCCCCGAAAAAGTTTGTGAGGGTTTGGAAGCCACCTCAAAGGCTTACCACTAGTGGTTGAGAAATGCCTTCGTGGTGTTATCTCAAAGGGAGAATAGGGTGAGCCTTCGTGGCGTTGGTGTGCCTACGTGGTAACATCCACCTCTCTAACGGTGACTAGCTTCCCTCCAAGGAAGTGAACATCGGGATACATCTACGTCTCAGTGACCTTGGTTATCCTTAACCCTAACTCCTTACTTGTGGTTTACTTGTGTTACTTGAGCATACACATATTGCATATTGTTTGTGCTCATTATATTGTGTTGGCTATTTCTTGTACAAGATTAATCATTCAAGCATACCCTCTATATCCACACGTTCATACTTGCAGCCTTTGATATATCGTGTGATATAGTGTGATCTAGTATCTTGTGTTGTTTCACCTACTTGTCGTGTGATATAGCTCAAGTAAGTTTGTGTAACTTACTTGTGCTTGTTAGTAACTGTATTGTGTCCATCTTGGTAGATCGTGTTGTTGATACACGTTGCAGTGTCTAGTGCATTTAGGATTTGTGCTTGACAAGTACCCTCTTAGTTTATTTCTGCATTAGTTTCAAGCCAAATCCGAAGAAGTTTTTAAATAGCCTATTCACCCCCCCTCTAGGCGTCATCGAGGTCTTTTCACCTATGCTTTTCCTCCTGCTGAATCTCTGATTCATTTTCTCTGCTATGCTCCACGGGAACTCTCTCTCTCTCTCGCCACGTAGTGCCTCCAGCAGCAATGCGACGGATCTTCCTCCCTGTGCCACGGACCTACCACCATGGAGACGAATCCACTATGATGGCGTGACGGCTCCACCACTATGGAGACGGATCCACCATGACGACGCCACGAATCTACCACGATGTGGACGGTTGCATCACGATGGCCCCAGAGTTCCACGGTTTTACCACGAAGCAGACGGTTTTACCACGAAGCCGATGGTCCTCTCCATCCCCAGCCTGTGCGCCGATGAGGAGGTCCTGACCCTCACCGGATCTCATCGTCCCCGTGGACAATTATTGTCCCGACACAGCCGTTGTCTTCCTCTGCTCCTACGTGTCGCTGGTAAAGGCCTTCTCCCCATCCTAATGTCATGCATGCTCCACAACTAACCCATTGTAGGTGCTGACTCCATGCAAAAAAATTAAAATACCAGGTGTTGACTGCTGAAACCCAAGTTCCAACATCATTTATATACTCTTGAATGGAAAAAACGAAAAATCCAATCCACGGTTCTCTCTTTTCTGCATCTACTAGGAGACTTCAAAGTGTTCAGTTGCCTTGGTCAATATATATCTTTACATTCTGTGTTATTTGCATGCTTATTGATTTGCAATATCAATGAAACTGGGAACAGTGGGTTGCTTATCAGCCTATTCATGACAACACAATAGCTAACAATAGCTCATCGAGGTAGTCATCCTCCATGTACATTCCTGGCTTCACAAGAACCTGGACTGGTTTGATTTGATAGTTGTGGTAGTGTTGAATTTTTGGATGCAACATTTGTTTGGCAGTTCTTTACTCCAGTGGATTCGCTGAGATAGAAGTAGGAGAGCAAGAAACTAATGGTATCGTTAGTCTAACGACTAATGTTTTTTTTACTATCATCGACCAGCTTGGGAATGTGAGTGCATATTTTTTAGTGTGTATGGCTTCAATTTTTTGGTTTTGATATCTACCTAGCTTTTAAGTGACTATTGTTCAAGGGAATTTCCATGTTTGTGAGATAATTTTCTATAAAGCATAACTGTAAGAATAACCCTAGAACCATCTTTACAATCTGATGTTAGTTCTAAATGAAACACCTCATACTTAACATGATTTCTGGAGATTTGTTTGGAGCTTAGTAGGCTTGAACATGCTGATGTTTATTAAGATGATTTTGGAATGTGCTTTGCTCTCGATGAGACCATTTTTCCTGTAGCAATGCACACGCAGCCCCGAGCCTTAGATTGTAGGTTCTGACATCGTTAGTGATGGCTTATTAGGACCTCACCAAATTTTAATATGATGTGGCTGTTGGGGAACGTCGCATGGGAAACAAAAATTTTCCTACGCGCACGAAGACCTATCATGGTGATGTCCATCTACGAGAGGGGATGAGTGATCTACGTACCCTTGTAGATCGTACAACAGAAGCGTTAGAGAACGCGGTTGATGTAGTGGAACGTCCTCACGTCCCTCGATCCGCCCCGCGAACAATCCCGCGATCAGTCCCACGATCTAGTACCGAACGGACGGCACCTCCGCGTTCAGCACACGTACAGCTCGACGATGATCTCGGCCTTCTTGATCCAGCAAGAGAGACGGAGAGGTAGAAGAGTTCTCCGGCAGCGTGACGGCGCTCCGGAGGTTGGTGATGATCTTATCTCAGCAGGGCTCCGCCCGAGCTCCGCAGAAACACGATCTAGAGGAAAAACTATGGAGGTATGTGGTCGGGCAGCCGTGAGAAAGTCGTCTCAAATCAGCCCTAATACCTCCGTATATATAGGTGGGAGGGAGGGGAGGAGGCAGCCTCAAAACTAAAAGGTTTGGCCGAAATTGGAGGTGGAGGAGTCCTACTCCAATCCTACTTGGAGTAGGATTCCACCTTCCCACTTGGAAACTCTTTCCACCTTGTGTTTTTTCCTTCTCAAACCTTATGGGCCTTAGTGGGAACTTATTCCAGCCCACTAGGGGCTGGTTTATCTCTTCCCATAGCCCATGAGACCCCTTGGGGCGTGACACCCCTCCCGATGGTCCCCGGCACCCCTCCCGGCACTCCCGGTACACTACCGATGAGCCCGAAACTTTTCCGGTAATGCACGAAAACCTTCCGGTAACCAAATGAGGTCATCCTATATATCAATCTTCGTTTCTGGACCATTCCGGAAACCCTCGTGACGTCCGTGATCTCATCCGGGACTCCGAACAACATTCGGTAACCAACCATATAACTCAAATACGCATAAAACAACGTCGAACCTTAAGTGTGCAGACCATGCGGGTTCGAGAACTATGTAGACATGACCCGAGAGACTCCTCGGTCAATATCCAATAGCGGGACCTGGATGCCCATATTGGATCCTACATATTCTACGAAGATCTTATCGTTTGAACCTCAGTGCCAAGGATTCATATAATCCCGTATGTCATTCCCTTTGTCCTTCGGTATGTTACTTGCCCGAGATTCGATCGTCAGTATCCGCATACCTATTTCAATCTCGTTTACCGGCAAGTCTCTTTACTCGTTCCATAATACAAGATCCCGCAACTTACGCTAAGTTACATTGCTTGCAAGGCTTGTGTGTGATGTTGTATTACCGAGTGGGTCCCGAGATACCTCTCCGTCACACGGAGTGACAAATCCCAGTCTTGATCCATACTAACTTAACGAACACCTTCGGAGATACCTGTAGAGCATCTTTATAGTCACCCAGTTACGTTGCGACGTTTGATACACACAAAGCATTCCTCCGGTGTCCGTGAGTTATATGATCTCATGGTCATAGGAACAAATACTTGACACGCAGAAAACAGTAGCAACAAAATGACACGATCAACATGCTACGTCTATTAGTTTGGGTCTAGTCCATCACATGATTCTCCTAATGATGTGATCCCCTTATCAAGTGACAACACTTGCCTATGGCCAGGAAACCTTGACCATCTTTGATCAACGAGCTAGTCAACTAGAGGCTTACTAGGGACAGTGTTTTGTCTATGTATCCACACAAGTATTGTGTTTCCAATCAATACAATTATAGCATGGATAATAAACGATTATCATGAATTGAGAAAATATAATAATAACTAATTTATTATTGCCTCTAGGGCATATTTCCAACAGTCTCCCACTTGCACTAGAGTCAATAATCTAGTTCACATCACCATGTGATTCCAACGAATCCAACACCCATATAGTTATGGGGTCTGATCACGTCTTGCTCGTGAGAGAGGTTTTAGTCAACGGTTCTGAAACTTTCAGATCCGTGCGTTCTTTACAAATCTTTATGTCAATTATAGATGCTGCTACTACGTGCTATTCGGAAATGCTCCAAATATCTACTCTACTATATGAATCCGTTTCACTACTCATAGTTATTCGGATTAGTGTCAAAGCTTGCATCGACGCAACCCTTTACGACGAACTCTTTAACCACCTCCATAATCGAGAAAAATTCCTTAGTCCATTTGTTACTAAGGATAAATTTTGACCGCTGCTAGTGATTCAATCATGGATCACTCTCTGTACCTCTCAACAGACTTTGAGTCAAGGCACACATCAGGTGCGGTACACAACATGGCATACTTTAGATTCTACGGCTAAGGCATAGAAGACGACCTTCGTCTATTCTCTTTATTCTGCCGTGGTCGGGTTTTAAGTCTTACTCAAATTCACACCTTACAACGCAACCAAGAACTCCTTCTTTGCTGATCTATTTTGAACTCCTTCAAAAACTTGTCAAGGCATGCATCTTGTTGAAACTCTTATTAAGCGCTTTCGATCTATCTCCATAGATCTTTGACGCTCAACGTTCAAGTAGTGCAATCTAGGTATTCCTTTGAAAAACTCCTTTCAAACAACCTTGTATGCTTTACAGAAATTCTACATTACTTCTGATCCACAATATGTCAACCACATATACTTATCAGAAATTCTATAGTGCTCCCACTCACTTCTTTGGAAATACAAGTTTCTCATAAACCTTGTACAAACCCAAAATCTTTGATCATCTCATCAAAGTATATATATTCCAACTCCGAGATGCTTGCACCAGTCCATTGAAGGATCACTGGAGCTTGCATACTTGCTAGTATCTTTAGGATCGACAAAACCTCATGGTTGTATCTCATACAATGTTTGCTCAAGGAAACCGTTGAGGAAACAATGTTTTGACATCTTACGTGCAATATTTCATAAATAATGCATCAACAACTAACATAATTCTAACAGACCTTTAGCATCGCTACGAGTGAGAAAGTCTCATCATAGTCAACTGTTTGATCTTGTCGAAAACATCTTTGCGACAAGTCGAGCTTTTCTTAATAGTGACTTATCACCATCATCGTCTGTCTTCTTTTAAAGATCCATCTTTACTCAATAGTCCTATGACCATCAAGTAGTTCTTTCAAAGTCTACACTTTGGTTTCATACATGGATCCTCTCTCGGATTTCATGGCTTCCAGCCATTTGTCGGAACCCGGGCCCACCATCGCTTTCTCCATAACTCGTAGGTTCACTGTTGCTCAACAACATGACCTCCAAGACAGGGTTACCGTACTACTCTGCAGCAGTACGCGACCTTGTCGACCTACGAGGTTTTTTAGTAACTTGATTCGAAGCTCAATGATCATCATCATCAGCTTCCACTTCGATTGGTGTAGGCGCCACATGAACAACTTCCTGCGCCCTGCTACACACTGGTTGAAGTGATGGTTCAATGACCTCATCAAGTTCTACTACCCTCCCACTCAATTCTTTCAAGAGAAACCTTTCCTCGAGAAAGGATCCGTTTCTAGAAACAAACACTTTGCTTTCGGATCTGAGATAGGAGATGTACCCAACTGTTTTGGATATCCTATGAAGATGCATTTATCCGCTTTGGGTTCGAGCTTATCAGACTGAAACTCTTTCACATAAGTGTCGAAACCCCAAACTTTCAAGGAACGACAGTTTAGATTTCTCTAAACCTCAGTCTATACTGTGTCATCTTCAACGGAAATACGCGGTGCCCTATTTAAAGTGAGTGCGGTTGTCTCTAATGCATAACCCATAAACGATAGTGGTAATTCGATAAGAGACACCATAGTATGTATTATACCAAATAGTGCGTGGCTATGATGTTCAGACACATCATCACACTATGATGTTCCAGGTGGCATGAACTGCGAAATAACTTCCACATTGTCTTAACTGCGTACCAAAAACTCGTAACTCAGATATTCATTTCTATGGTCATATCGTAGACAGTTTATCCTCTTGTTACGACGAACTTCACTCTAAAACAGAATTGAACTTTTCAATATTTCAGACCTGTGATTCATTAAGTAAATACTCTAGTATCTACTCAAATCGTCAGTGAAGTAAGAACATAATGATATCCACTGCGTGCCTCAGCACCCATTGGACTGCATACATCAAAATGTATCACTTCCAACAAGTTACTATCTTATTTCATCTCAATGAAAACAAGGCCTTGCTCATGTGGTATGATTTGCATGTCACTAGTGATTCGAAATCAGGTGAGTACAAAGATCCATCAGCATGGAGCCTCTTCATGCAATTTATACTAACATGACTCAAGCGGCAGTGCCACAAGTAAGTGGTACTATCATCATTAACTCGTATCTTTTGGCACCAATATCATGAACATGTGTGACACTACGATCAAGATTCAATAAACCATTGAAGGTGAATATTCAAGAAAATAGAGTAACCATTATTCTCCTTAAATGAATAATCGTATTGCAATAAACACGATCCAATCATGTTCATGCTTAACGCAAGCACCAAATAACAATTATTTAGGTTTAACACCAATCCCGATGGTAGAGGGAGTGTGCGACGTTTGATCATATCAACCTTGGAAACACTTCCAACACGTATCGTCACCTCGCCTTTAGCTAGTCTCCGTTTATGTCGTAGCTTTCATTTCGTGTTACTAATCACTTAGCAACCGAACCGGTATCTAATACCCTCATGCTACTAGGAGTACCAGTAAAGTACACATCAACATTATGTATATCAAATACACTTCTTTCGACTTTTGCCAGCCTTCTTATCTACCAAGTATCTAGAGTTGTTTCCGCCTCAGTGACTGTTCCCCTCATTACAGAAGCACTTAGTCTCGGGTTTGGGTTTAATCTTGGGTCTCTTCATTAGTGCAGCAACTGCTTTGCCGTTTCACGAAGTATCCCTTCTAGCCCTTGCCTTTCTTGAAACTCAGTGGTTTTACAAACCATCAACTATTGATGCTCCTTCTTGATTTCTACTTTCGCAGTGTCAAACATCGCGAATCGCTCAAAAGATCATAGTATCTATCCTTGATATGTTATAGTTCATCACGAAGCTCTCATAGCTTGGTGGCAATGACTTTGGAGAACCATCACTATCTCACCTAGAAGATTAACTCCCACTTGATTCAAGCGATTGTCGTACTCAGACAATCTGAGCACACGCTCAACGATTGAGCTTTTCTCCTTTACTTTGTGGACAAAGAATCTTGTTTGGAGGTCTCGCACCTCTTAACAAGGGCACAAGCATGAAATCACAATTTCATCTCTTCGGAACATCACTTATGTTCGGCGACGTTTTACAACGTTTTCGGCGCCTTGCTTCTAAGCCATCAAGTATCTTGCACTGAACTATCGTGTAGTCATCAGTAACGTGTATGTCGGATGTTCATAGCATCCACAGACGACGCTCGAGGTGCACCACACCGAGTGGTGCATTAAGGACATAAGCCTTCTGCGTAGCAACGAGGACAATCCTCGGTTTTACAGACTCAGTCTGCAAAGGTTGCTACTATCAATTTTCAACTAAATTTTCTCTAGGAACATATAAAAACAGTAGAGCTATAGCGCAAGCTACATCGTAATTCCCAAAGACCATTAGACTATATTCATGACAGTTAGTTCAATTAATCATATTACTTAAGAACTCCCACTCAAAAAGTACATCTCTCTAGTCATTTGAGTGGTACATGATCCAAATCCGCTATCTCAAGTCCGATCATCACGTGAGTCGAGAATAGTTTCAGTGGTAAGCATCCCTATGCTAATCATATCAACTATACGATTCATGCTCGACCTTTCGGTCTCATGTGTTCCGAGGCCATGTCTGCACATGCTAGGCTCGTCAAGCTTAACCCGAGTGTTCCGCGTGTGCAACTGTTTTGCACCCGTTGTATGTGAACGTTGAGTCTATCACACCCGATCATCACGTGGTGTCTCGAAACGAAGAACTGTCGCAACGGTGCACACTCGGGGAGAACACAATTCGTCTTGAAATTTCAGTGAGAGATCACCTCATAATGCTACCGTCGTTCTAAGCAAAATAAGGTGCATAAAAGGATTAACATCACATGCAATTCATAAGTGACATGATATGGCCATCATCACGTGCTTCTTGATCTCCATCACCAAAGCACCGGCACGATCTTCTTGTCACCGGCGCCACACCATGATCATCCATCAACGTGTTGCCATCGGGGTTGTCGTGCTACTTATGCTATTACTACTAAAGCTACATCCTAGCAAAATAGTAAACGCATCTGCAAGCACATATGTTAGTATAAAGACAACCCTATGGCTCCTGCCGGTTGCCGTACCATCGACGTGCAAGTCGATATTTCTATTACAACATGATCATCTCATACATCCAATATATCACATCACATCATTGGCCATATCACATCACAATCATACCCTGCGAAAACAAGTTAGACGTCCTCTAATTTTGTTGTTGCATGTTTTACGTGGTGACCAAGGGTATCTAGTAGGATCGCATCTTACTTACGCAAACACCACAACGGAGATATATGAGTTGCTATTTAACCTCATCCAAGGACCTCCTCGGTCAAATCCGATTCAACTAAAGTTGGAGAAACCGTCACTTGCCAGTCATCTTTGAGCAAAGGGGGTTACTCGTAACGATGAAACCAGTCTCTCGTAAGCGTACGAGTAATGTCGGTCCAAGCCGCTTCAATCCAACAATACCGCGGAATCAAGAAAAGACTAAGGAGGGCAGAAAAACGCACATCACCGCCCACAAAAACTTTTGTGTTCTACTCGAGAAGACATCTACGCATGAACCTAGCTCATGATGCCACTGTTGGGGAACGTCGCATGGGAAACAAAAATTTTCCTACGCGCACGAAGACCTATCATGGTGATGTCCATCTACGAGAGGGGATGAGTGATCTACGTACCCTTGTAGATCGTACAGCAGAAGCGTTAGAGAACGCGGTTGATGTAGTGGAACGTCCTCACGTCCCTCGATCCGCCCCGCGAACAATCCCGCGATCAGTCCCACGATCTAGTACCGAACGGACGGCACCTCCGCGTTCAGCACACGTACAGCTCGACGATGATCTCGGCCTTCTTGATCCAGCAAGAGAGACGGAGAGGTAGAAGAGTTCTCCGGCAGCGTGACGGTGCTCCGGAGGTTGGTGATGATCTTATCTCAGCAGGGCTCCGCCCGAGCTCCGCAGAAACACGATCTAGAGGAAAAACTATGGAGGTATGTGGTCGGGCAGCCGTGAGAAAGTCGTCTCAAATCAGCCCTAATACCTCCGTATATATAGGTGGGAGGGAGGGGAGGAGGCAGCCTCAAAACTTAAAGGTTTGGCCGAAATTGGAGGTGGAGGAGTCCTACTCCAATCCTACTTGGAGTAGGATTCCACCTTCCCACTTGGAAACTCTTTCCACCTTGTGTTTTTTCCTTCTCAAACCTTATGGGCCTTAGTGGGAACTTATTCCAGCCCACTAGGGGCTGGTTTATCTCTTCCCATAGCCCATGAGACCCCTTGGGGCGTGACACCCCTCCCGATGGTCCCCGGCACCCCTCCCGGCACTCCCGGTACACTACCGATGAGCCCGAAACTTTTCCGGTAATGCACGAAAACCTTCCGGTAACCAAATGAGGTCATCCTATATATCAATCTTCGTTTCTGGACCATTCCGGAAACCCTCGTGACGTCCGTGATCTCATCCGGGACTCCGAACAACATTCGGTAACCAACCATATAACTCAAATACGCATAAAACAACGTCGAACCTTAAGTGTGCAGACCCTGCGGGTTCGAGAACTATGTAGACATGACCCGAGAGACTCCTCGGTCAATATCCAATAGCGGGACCTGGATGCCCATATTGGATCCTACATATTCTACGAAGATCTTATCGTTTGAACCTCAGTGCCAAGGATTCATATAATCCCGTATGTCATTCCCTTTGTCCTTCGGTATGTTACTTGCCCGAGATTCGATCGTCAGTATCCGCATACCTATTTCAATCTCGTTTACCGGCAAGTCTCTTTACTCGTTCCATAATACAAGATCCCGCAACTTACGCTAAGTTACATTGCTTGCAAGGCTTGTGTGTGATGTTGTATTACCGAGTGGGTCCCGAGATACCTCTCCGTCACACGGAGTGACAAATCCCAGTCTTGATCCATACTAACTTAACGAACACCTTCGGAGATACCTGTAGAGCATCTTTATAGTCACCCAGTTACGTTGCGACGTTTGATACACACAAAGCATTCCTCCGGTGTCCGTGAGTTATATGATCTCATGGTCATAGGAACAAATACTTGACACGCAGAAAACAGTAGCAACAAAATGACACGATCAACATGCTACGTCTATTAGTTTGGGTCTAGTCCATCACATGATTCTCCTAATGATGTGATCCCCTTATCAAGTGACAACACTTGCCTATGGCCAGGAAACCTTGACCATCTTTGATCAACGAGCTAGTCAACTAGAGGCTTACTAGGGACAGTGTTTTGTCTATGTATCCACACAAGTATTGTGTTTCCAATCAATACAATTATAGCATGGATAATAAACGATTATCATGAATTGAGAAAATATAATAATAACTAATTTATTATTGCCTCTAGGGCATATTTCCAACAGTGGCTTGACATGCCATTGCTGACGTAAGAGAGGCAGGGGTTAACGGA
This sequence comes from Hordeum vulgare subsp. vulgare, assembly GCF_904849725.1. Classification (NCBI taxonomy): domain Eukaryota; kingdom Viridiplantae; phylum Streptophyta; class Magnoliopsida; order Poales; family Poaceae; genus Hordeum; species Hordeum vulgare. The sequence goes on from NC_058518.1 coordinate 88,282,243, forward strand.
CTAGAGTGCAGGATGCGGGAGGTCGACGATGCTAGGGATGATTGCAAGGTTTAGAGGGCTAGCCTACAGCAGAGACGACCGCTTATTTTTTGCGGAGGGGGCTTCCACTCGGGCAAGGGGGCGATGAGGTAGCGAGTGACAACCCTTGTTGACCGTGGATGGCAGTCGCAAGTGGTTGAAGGTAGAGTTGGGCGGGTCGATAGGGTACAGAAGAAAAAGGTAGGCGTCGGAAGAATAGCGGTAGCACTGGGTTGTCGCGGCGGAGGAGAGGCAAGGGGTTAATGTACTCGAGTGTGTTGGGTGCAAGAGGTCATGGGCACATGTGATGGTGGTAGGATTTAGAGGGATGGTTAGCATCGTCCTCGCGACCTGAAGAGGGGGTGGCATGTGACAACACTCACCAATTTTAGGGTGGTGGCGGCAAGTGGTTAGGCAGGGAGAGGTAGGCGGTGTTACAGGGTGGATGAAGAAAAGAGCAGCAACGGGGTGGATGAAGAAAAGAGCAGCAAAGGGAATAAGAAGAAGAAGCAGTAGCAGAGGCGGATCGTCACTGGTAGAGAAGGGGTAGGGGATTTACTGATTTGAGTCTGAGTAAGGGAGGTCTCCTGTGGCAGAGATGGTGGCATGATTTAGAGGGATGCAACAATTCATGCTGCAACATTTCGTTTGCACAATTCATCATGAGAAGTCATAGAAAAAGAAGAAATTGGTGAAACTATGTTAGAAAGATTTCTTTGTATGGAGAGACGAGGAAGAATGCAGCTCATGATGGTCACCTTCATCGTCTATGTATTGTCATGATTGTCGACAGAGAAATGCAGATTATATGCATTGTTGCCCGTAGCCTTGGCGCTTGGTCATCCTCGAATGTCCGTGTTTGCTGATATGTGCTTATGCAACACACTTACTATTGTCTTTTCGTGGTTTCAGACCCATGTGCGATCAACGGAGGAAATTCAGGAGGTCTACTCGATAGGTGTGCAGAGTATAAAAGCTGCCCACACAGGCCTGAATGATGTCCCATGTAGGAGCCATGTTGTGCTCTCTCTCTCAAGGTCACTAACGATAATGTCAAAGGGAAGCTTAACTTCATCGACTTGGCTGGTATGACTCCCTATAATAAGGTGCATAGAACGTATGAAAGCTTTACATTTCCAGTTTAAGACCATGCCATGTTCAATATAAAAACATTTGTGGAAGGTGCATGCAGAGTCTCTGATGTATGCTAGCTTAACTTCCTAAGCCACATAGTCATATTTTTAGTACTAGGAGGAGAAATTAAATTAATCTATGCCACCCAGTGAGTTGAAGTAGGTTCTCTGTTGTGCTGGGGCAAGCTAAACCAAAGCGAGCAGCCACTCAAGGGAAGTAGCAGTACTCCTATTCCCTCGTGGTTGAGGTAGTTCAGGTTAAATTATGTGTTGATTCCCATATCTTGCACATGTTTAGGTCTTTGTGCCTGGTCAAGTTGTTCTTTGTGAAGTATTATTTTTGATGCGCCATCTTGTGATTCATGCCACCCGAGTCAGTTATTGGGACTTCACCCCGTCATATCTGATTGGTTGATTTTGTTCCTGATTTTGTGGCTTCTAAAGTTTGAGATTCTAGGATGGAAAAAAAATATAGTGACTGAAGTAAACCACTCAGTTCAGTCTGGTGCTAAATTTAGATTTGACTATAGTTTCGTCAACTGGAATTCTAGACTGAGCATGAACCTATCAGATTTGGTTCCCTTTTCCAAAAGAAGGAGATGTTATCTATGCCATATTTGCTGGTATTGGCTGAATTTCTACCCCAGTTGTACAAAAAGGATATGTTGCCTGTGCAAATGAACACACAGTGTTTATTATCTAAGGACAAATGCAAAATCGAATATGCATAAGTGTTCTTACATAAATATGCACAAGTGTTCATATCTGGCCTTGTTTAAGATTTGAAAATAGTACATAGAAGACAATACATGTTTCCTAAAAAAATGGATCGATTTTGCATTTGAAGGTTGCGAATCATTATGCAGGGCACTCCATACGTGCTATAGAGGCTGCCATTATGATGACTCTCACAGAGTTGCTCTAATTTTGTTTCGCGGAAACCTTAAATTTGATGTGAAGGCCTCTGCATTATTATTGTCGGTCCTAAATTACATCAAAGACTTGAACAAGGGATGATGCCTCTTTAACTGATTGGTGTGCTTTCTTAGTTCTCTTTCCTGAGTAATCATAGTGTAGTTGTGTCTTACCTTCTGTGTGAGCTTGTAGGTGTGCGATCACTTTTTTGTTTCTTATATTATCCTTGTTTTGTTTCTTATGTTAGGTTTAGATGTTTTCTTCAACCTGGAGGCTCAGCCAGGTTTTCCTTCCATCTTCTACTTCGACCTCTATTATTTTCATGCGGAATGTTAAGCAAAATATCCAAGAGAAGTACAACCGCTCTCGGCTTTAGAAGATACCCTGGAGAAATTTGTGTTGTTGTGTTTTGAATGATGACTCCAGCTATAGTAGAAATGTATTAGGAATGCATGGTCGTGCATATGCATTTCGTGGCTCTGAATGAGGTCAATATCCCATATTAGCTACATCTTGTTCATATATTTTTGCCTTTCCTCTCTGTGGTGGGTGGTGGCTGTTTGATAATGGTCCAGTTTAGATGTTTTTATGATACTATCGAGACATTTCACACCGTGTGTATTAACTATTGACAATTTTAGTTAATGATTCCTGATATTTATCTCTCTATGGTTGTCCATCCACACAGTAACATGCAACTACTAGGATAAAGTGATTTTGGAACTTCCATTCTTTATCTGATATTTAAAAGTTAGCACTTATTGGAAATTTGAATATTAACAATGAGCTTAAGTCGTGTTATGAGCCGAAACTTGCTTTGTTCGCTAGGCTTGCTCAATAATTTTATCTTTGTTCATTATTGCATCCATTAAATATTCATCATATATCATATCTCCATGTGCGATGTCTTGTGACCCATTAGGTGACTTCAATTGTTCTGCGATCATGGCTTCAAGCATCGCCACCACCTAGCTAGAGGCGATGGTCATCCAATTCGTCAAATGAGTTCAAACATTTTATGTTTATTTTTAATCCGTGGCAACGCACGGACATTCGACTAGTCCTATCTAAAGTTGCTAAGTTCTCACAATATATCGCTTCTGTATAATATAAGTTTGCCTATTTAGAGTAGTAATTAATTTTCAGGTGGAGTAGCAAACACATGCATTCCAACACAATATGATACGATCAATGCATAATTTATTTCTTTTCATTTTTTTACCTTATTCAGTTCACTTTCCTTTCCTTTTTGAGATGTTAGTTTTTATTGAGTGGGTTTTCAGTTTTGACATGTCACTAACTGTATAGTACTGCTTGATTGATTTATGGAGAGACGTACTATATGTTTTTATAGAGTGGGTTTTCAGTTTTGACATGTCACTAACTGTATAGTACTGCTTGATTGATTTATGGAGAGACGTACTATATTACCTGTATTAGAAACTCTACCATTCAAAATGTTTGTGGCTTCTTTCAAGTTGCTTCAATTTCATTATGGAACCGTGATAGTACTATACATTGGCTACCTTAGTTTTAAGGTGACTTGTCAAGTAACTCTTTATTCCATCTTCTTTATTAATCACTACAATGAAAGGAAATGATTTTCCAATCAGATTAGCATGTAGTCTATCATCATACTATTTTTTTCTTAATAAGTTACCAGAAGCTTCCAAGTAGAATATTTCTTGGAACAATCATTAAATTAGCTTTGTTCTACGTGGTAGTGTCGAAATGCTAACTTGGTTGTACAAGTCTCGATATTCTTATTGTTATTTCAATTTTCACAAACCTATCCTTCCACTTTCTATTTTTCTCCAAGCTAAAGTTCACCTAATTGTGAGAGCGGAACTTGCTAACGGTATACTTTGATTAATTAGCCTTCTTTCTATTTATGTTCACCATGTCGGTTTTCTGTTGCGGTTATATTGAACCAGAAGTTGCTTGCTTCCCTAGGCATTTACCCATAAGTACAGCGTGTTAGCGAATCAACTGCAGGATGCAATACGTCAGGGAAGTTAGTTCTTACATGAATAGGAAGTTTGTTATGGAATTATTTGGTTATTCGGTACTATTTTTAGTATGTCCGCATAAGCCTAACCTTAATTGAAAAGAGTCCTGAACCAGAAGTTGCTTGCTTCCCTAGCCATATACCCATAAGTACAGCGTGTTAGCAACTCAACTGCAGGGTGCAATATGTCAGGGCAGTTGGTTCCCACATGAATTTAGTATGTACGCATAAGCCTAACCTTAATTAAAAAGAGTCGTGTACCATATTGTCCTTGTGGTACGCTTGGTGTCTTACTCGGAGTACAATTATCACATACTCCCTCTCTAAACAAATATAAGAGCGTTTTGATCATTAAAATAGTAATCTAAACGCTTTTATATTTCCTTACGGAGGGAGAACATGTCTATTTTTAAGTTTCATTTCTCTACCACTACATGATATAGACAAATCCAGGTCTAAGAAGAGAACAGGAGATATCATTTTCTTATATGAACTATTTTATAACGAATCAAGTCCGAGGACGACTTACCAAAATTTACACAAAAAACAAATGGCTTATCAGTCCATGAGGCGGCGGCAACACTATGCGCTAGATGTAACCTACATACAAAGGCAAGAACACCACCACAAGAGAAGAGTATTAGACCAATTTTAATAGGACGATCTATTTCGTCCGTCGTCGTCCGTTGAGGTCGTGCGGACAAAACGGATGACTAGAGCTTTTGAGGCCCCCACTAAGGTATACATACGTATACGTACAGGTCTAAAAAGAATCAGTTTTAGGCCAAACGTTTCCTCCGTGTGTTCGCCTGAAGGCAAAAGAACTCCTTGACTTCTTGGGCCTGGTTCGCTCATGCTGCACATCGCAGTACCTGTATGTACCTATACATGCTGTCCATCATAGACCAAACAAGAGACATCCCCATCACAGTATTTGTATGTACTCGTTCTATAACTTTCTATTCATGTTTCCAGATCTCTTGGCTTTTCATCACACCTTCGCTTTGGATTGAATCGGCGGCGATGGCTTTGCAGCTTGCAGCCGCATCCGACAGAAGCGGAATTGCACCTGATCTTGAAACGCCGGTCGGTGCCGCATCGGCGTCCAGCCGACACTGCTGTGGTGTCGTCTTACATAAACAGAAGACCAACCGTTGCAGTGCGCTCCCTATGATCTTCCCCTTTTTTCTATAATTTTTATGCAAATTATAAAGTTGTGTCAATGTTTTACTTATATTTTTTGGAACGATTTTTGTCTAGTTGTTCAAGTTTAGAAGTTCGCACACATTCAAGAATTTTAATAGTTGCTTGTCCTGTCGTTCAAGTCCAGAATCAAGGTTCTATTTGATTCTAACTATCTATACAAGTCACAAGTCTATATTAATAATATCTTGAAATAAGATTAATTATGAAGATATAATTGAGCATTTCAGTTCATGAAACACAAGATGGATAAGACGTTTCAGTAGAGCATGAGGTCAGTTTATTGATTTTAGTATATTGCATTGATACTTGAGAATTTTCTAAACAATGAACTAAATAACATTTTTTTGAATGTTAGGGCCTCATTTTGTTTTCGTTACCGGGGCCCCGCATTCCATGAGACGGCCCTGCGGATAGCCCAACGCGCCGACCCATTGTCATAAGGCGTCTGCGCTGATTCATTTTCGATTCAAATTTGAGACTGAAATGCGTCGGCGCGGACGCGCGCGCCTTTTCGATGTCCGCCCCAACCACCCACGGTCAACATTATTAATGACGATCGCCTTCCTCCGGCCCACGCGTCAGCAGCCGCGGTCGGCCTTTTTTAATTCGCCCGTGCGGTGGGTTCCGTCTCATCTGCTTTCAGAACCCACCCGTCCCCATCTCGCCACCTCGTCGGCGACCAAACCCTAGCACCATGGTCGGCTCCTTCCCAAACAAGAGCAAGGCCCTGCTCTACCCCCGCACCATCTCCCCGCCGGCCTCGCCAGTGTGTGAACGTCCCGGTGCACCAAGCGCGGTCGCACTGGGAGCACCGTGTGCCGCTGCCTTACCCCGACGTCACCCTCCCGCACCAATGGCTTCTGGATCCGGAGAGGATCCCGGTGCCAGTCGTGCCACGGTCGGTGCGGGTGCACGCGGAGGAGGTGAGCCACCATCGGCGTCTGCTGACGCGGGAGCAGCTATAAAACCCTGCATATGCGGCTGATTCCCCCAACTGGGAGCTCTGGTTCGTGGTCGAGCATGAGGAGCAGCGTCGTCGTGGCGTGCGCGACGTGCAACCAGGAGGCCCGCCGCCGCGCCCGCCCGTCGTCAGCGACGAGGACCAGGAGGCTGAGGCCGCCTACCAGGCGGTGCTGGCAGATGTGCTCTGCGAGATCGTGGAGGAAGAGCGGCGCAAGGCCGACGAGGAGGCGGCGTACCAGCAGCAGCTCGCACAGGCCATCGCGCTGTCGGCCGCCCGCGACTGCATCGTGCCACCTCCGCTGAAGCCCGAGCCGACGGAGCCGCGGGCGGTCTACCAATAAACTGGCATCGTCGGCGAGTTTGTCAGAGCGCCACCCATTTGGTTGGGCACGACACCGCAGCAAGAGCAAGCCTACCTCAAGCAATGGAGGACGGAGCACATGCGGGCGGAGTGCGCCGAAGGCCTTCGGCTGATGGAGCTGGAGAAGGAGGCGGAGGAGGAACGACGGGAGATGGAGGAGGAGGAGCATGCCCGTGCTGCTGCGCTGCCACCGCCACCAGCACAGCCCGTGTCGGCGGGACAGACGACGGTCGACGGGACAGACGACGGAGGCGCAGGCAGCTGCGCTCTGGAACACGGTGTTCCCCTGGGCCGGCCATGCGCCTATGTTGGTCGACCTCACCGGTCCCGACGACGACGACAAAGACCACTAGTAGAAAAAGGGGCTTCCATCCCAGCTCAATTTACACATTAGTCCCGGTTCCATTACGAACCGGGACTAATGTTAGCATTAGTCCCGGTTCGAACGGCAAGGGCGTCGGTTGGTCATTAGTCCCGGTTCAAAAGGGACCTTTAGTCCCAGTTCGTGTCTCGAACCGGGACTAAAGGGTTTGGAGGCTTTAGTCCTGGTTTGTGTCTTGAACCGGGACTAAACGGTAGACCTTTAGTCCCGGTTCGAGACACGAACCGGGACTAAAGGGGTTTTGTATTTTTATTTTTTCCTGTTTTTAAATTTTATTTCTGTTTGTAGTTTCTGTTTTAAATTTCTTATATCTTTTAGGATATTTAATTTTTTTTGAGTGATTCTTTTTGCATTAGATTCAAAATTTTGTCTAGTTTCTGTTTGTGCAATTAGTTTTTAAATTTGAATGGTTTAAATTTGAATTTGTTCAAATTTGCTTCAAACCCAAATTGTGAATAACTTGAGTTTACAAATAGTTTTTAATTTAATTCTTTTTTCTCCTAGTCATCTGTTAGATTGTTATCACAATAAGATTTATTTGGTTATTTTTAGAATAATTTAAATTTGGATTTTAATTAAAACAATATTGTTTTGCTTATATAGTTGTTTTAGTCATTTAATTGTTGTTTTTTATTATTATTAGTTAGTACTTTCTGTAGATTTTAACATGTTATAGTATGGTGCATATTGAATGCATAAAAAGTCTGGAATTAAAATCATTTTAATAAAATGCCTTTGTAGCAGATGGGTTTTCATCTGAAATCTTGATACTTCGAAGGATGATTCAGTTTGTACACGAAGTGCATCCAGTTTTTATCGTAACTCTCTCAACTTTTTAGCACATGCCATGTGAGTGAACCTATGATACCATGTCAACTTTCAACCTTTTCAGAGTTCATTTGTAGTGCTTTTCAATTTCAGGGTCAATTAGCTTAAAAAAGTAAGTAAATGCATGAAAAATTTATGATGTGGCTTTAAATGGTGTATTTTAAACACACAAAAAGTATGGAGTTCAAATAAGTTCAAAAAAATGAAATCCATTTGCAATAGATGAGTTTTCGTTCGAAAGAGATTGTTCATTTTGTACACGAAGTGCATCCAGTTTTTGACGTAACCCTCTCAACTTTTTAGCACATGCTACGTGGGAGAAATAATGATACGATGCCAAGTTTCAACCTTTTCGGAGTTCATTTGTCGGGCTTTTCAATTTCAAGGTCATTTAGGTCAAAAAATCATTAAATGCATGTAAAATAGCAAATGAAGTTATAAAGGGTCGAAATTTAGGATGTGGTTTTGAATGGTTTATATTGAATGCACAAAATGCATAAAATGTCTGAAGTTGAAATAAGTAAAAAAAATAAAATATCTTTCTAGCAGATGAGTTTTCATCCGAAATCGTGATACTTCGAAGGAGATGGTCCAGTTTGTACACGAAGTGCATCCAGTTTTTGTCGTAACCCTCTCAACTTTTTAGCACAAGCTATGTGGATGAAATCATGATACCATGCCAAGTTTCAACATTTTCAGTGTTCATTATAGTTCTTTTCAATTTCAAGGTCATTTAGCTCAACATAGCAAAATAAAGTTAGAAAGGGTTAACTCTGGCTTGGTTAACCTTAGTTGTGATTCTGGTGGGGACGGTGCTAGCAAATGTAGTCGACGGTATGATTGGACTCTTGGCTAAAGGGGGATTCTGAAATTTTCAAACTCTACCCTCCCTGGACCGTCTTTTTTAGTTTTGTAGAAAATAAACAAAAATGCTAAAATCTTCAAAAAATAAAATCCTTTGAGATGTAGTTAGGTTTTAGTGCCTAGTTGGTATACAAATTTTGAGATATGAATTTTGACCGTTTTTTCAAAAAAGGGAAAAATGTAAAACGGCCATAACTTTTGCATACGACGTAAAAAAAGTTTAATATATCAAAAAAAACTAGAGAAAATTGGGAATCGATTTCACCGGGGCTTGCCCGGTGAAGTTTTCTGAGATGCTCAAAATTCCAAATGTAAAAAAAGTTATGGCAAAAAGAAGTTTTTTCCACAAAAATAAGAAAAAATAATTTTATTTAAAATCTTTAGGTTGTTTTCATTGAAATTCACTATTATTATTACTTATTTTGTTTATTTTAATAATTGTTTGAATTCAAAAAATTAAATCATGTGACATGACATCAAACCCTAGGTTGTTTAGGATTGATAGCTTACTATTGTCAGGAAACAACAAGTGCAGACTTGGCAACTACGGGCGATAGAACCAGGAAGTTAAGCGTGTTCGGGCTGAAGCAGTGAAAGGATGGGTGACCGGCCGAGAAGTTAGACGATTTGAAATGAGTAATCTACGCTAGAGCAGTGAGGATGGGTGATTAGAGATTAAATTGTCAAATAAATCAAAGATTTAAAAATTGAAATAAAACATAAAAATAAATCAAAGAATATTCAAAAATAAAATTTAAAAATAAATAAATAAGGTACCTTTTTGGGTCAAACAAACAAAATAAACAGACGGATCCTTTAGTCCCGGTCCGTGTTAAGACCCGGGACTAAAGGGCCTGCCCCTGAGGGCGCTCCGAGGCGCCCACGTGGAGCACCTTTTTTTTATTGACAACCCAGTTTATTCAACTCATAATGTTTTGGGGAATACATAAGTTGTCAGGAGGACGTTGAAGCCAAAGATGACGCCCTAATCCTAGGGTAGTAGCCATCCTTGCTATTTTATGCGCCTCACTATTACTATCACGACGTTCAAAAGCAAAAATACAACTATTGAAACTAGATTTTCTCTTCTGGATATCATGGAGGATCATGCAATACTCGCCCCGTTGATCTTGGATTTGAAGATCGTTTATGAGTCTCAGACAGTCTGATGCAATGCGAACATTTGGGATCATCAAATCTTCCGCCAAAGCTATTGCCTCTCTGCATGCATGGGCCTCTACCACTGTAGGATCAGTCACCCCCGTCAGGACTATCGCGGAAGCCCCCATGAAATCTCCCTGTGCATCACGGCAGATTACTCCGACCGCCCCAATATTAGCAGACTTGGCCACAACTCCATCCACATTCAGCTTCGCCTCGCCAACGGATGGGGGGATCCACCTGGGAGCAGGCGTACTATCGGTCCTCCTGGTCGTGCTCTTCTTCATCGTTGGTAAACCTCGAAGCTCATTCAAGTACCGCTCGATAAACAAATGGGTCGAGAGGGGACTTTGAAATTCCTTCTCATGTATCGCCTTTCGTCGAGCCCACCAGATCGCCCAAAGTGTGGTCAAAATAGCAATGAAACGATCAGAGGGTAGTGTGTTACACATCCCATGTAACCAGAGCTTCGGATCTATCGTTTCATCCCCGTAAACTGGAAGCAAGGAATCATCATCATCGGTGTGCAATGACCAGACACTTTGCGCCATATTGCAGTCCAGCAGAGCATGTCGCCAGCTATCCACCGCCCCTGACAGATCCGGCATGATGTATCGACCGTCATTTGTCGTCTCCCCCTCTCCTGCCCCGTTGGTAGAGAAGCACGAGCTAGCCGCCAGGCGAAGAGACGAAGTTTTGCCGGAACCTTAGTCCCCCATAGTTTCTTCCAGGTGGACTCCTCCCGGTCAGTGTTTGAAGCTTCTGCTTCTTCATTGAGCCATCGCTCCCGCCGCAGTTTCGTTGCCACTACCATCCTGTAGCATGACCTCACCGAAAACAATCCCGACTTTTCATAATGCCATGCATAGAAATCTGTTTGTGCAGTGTAGCTAAGAGGGATCTTGCGCACTATCTCGGCGTCCATGGGGAGCATGTGTACTGACAGAGCATGATCATCCCAGCATCGGTCCGCATGTGATATTAATTCCGAGACCTTCTCCGGAGGGTTCGCCGAGATCGCAGCAAACGGGCGCAGACAGAAATCTCGGGGCAGCCAATTCTCGTTCCATATGTGTGTATCCTCGCCATTCCCGATCCGTTTTATCAACCCAGTCCTAAGAATATCTCTACCCTCACAGAGTGCCCGCCATACCTGCGATGGGCGTGATGCCAGTTGGGAGGACATGATATCTGATGAGGGGAAGTAGACCGCCTTCAGGATCCTTGCGCTCATCGTGTTGGGTTCAGTCAGCACCCTCCAAACCTGCTTGGCAAGCAAAGCCAGGTTAAAAAGCTCCATATCGCGGAATCCCAATCCCCCTTTATACTTCGGCATGCACATCGTTTCCCACGACACCCATGCCGTTTTCCTCTCCCCTGCCTTGCACCCCCACCAAAATTTCCGAATCATGGTCTTGATATGCTAACATAATCCCCGTGGTAATTTGAAGATCGCCATAGAATAGGTTGGTATTGCCTGCACCACTGATTTTATGAGAACCTCCTTGCCGCTGCAGGCCAAACACTTCTCCATCCACCCTTGGATATTCTTCCATACACGATCCTTCAAATATGAGAATACTCCATTCTTTGCTTGCCCCACCTCTGATGGTAAACCCAAATATCTCTCACATAGAGTCTCCCTCTGGATTTGAAGTATACCTTTGAACGCTTCCCTTTGCACTTCCGGACATCCCTTCCCAAAGTAAATAGATGATTTCTCATTGTTTACACGCTGGCCCGATGCTTGGCAGTATTTTTTTAGTATTTCCTTCAATTTGTGGGCGTTCTCTGAGGTAATCTTACTGAAAAGCAAGCAGTCATCCGCAAACAATAGATGGTTTACCTTTGGCGCGAGAGTAGCAATTTGGATGTCGTCAAAAACCCCTGCCGTGCTGGCTTGATGTAGCATACAGGAGAGCCCCTCTGCCGCTATCAGAAACAGGTAGGGGGAGATCGGGTCCCCTTGCCTAATGCCCCTTGATGGTTTAAACCCCTCGGTCTGCATTCCATTGAAAAGTAACGAGAAAGACACCGAGGTTACCCCTCTCATGATCTGGCGCACAAAAACTTCGCAGAAACCCAATTTCTTCATAATGGCCTCTAGATAGACCCATTCAACTCGGTCGTAGGCTTTCATCATATCCAGCTTTACTGCACAATGCCCATTCTTTTTGCTTCTATTATTCTTCATAAAATGGAGGCATTCATAAGTTGTAATAACATTATCAGTGATCAAGCGGCCTGGCACAAACGCCGATTGTTCTTCAGAGATGATTTCCGGGAGAATCTGCTTCAGGCGGTTAGCAAGTACTTTGGATGCAATTTTGAAAATCACATTGCACAAGCTGATCGGCCGAAACTGAGATAGTAATGTGGGGTTTAATACATTTGGGATGATAACAATGAACGTCATGTTAATCTCCTCGAGGGAGTCTTCTCCTTTCAACACTCGAATCACAATGTTGGTCACTTCAGCACCACATAAATGCCAATATTTTTGAAAGAAATGCGTCGGAAGCCATCCGGTCCTGGAGCCTTTGTAGGGTACATTTGAAACAGCGCCCTTTTCACCTCATCCTCCTTTATATCCTGCGCTAACATCTCATTCATGGGTGTTGTAACCTTACAAGGTACATGGGATAACACTTCCTCCATTCTGATGACCCCCTTAGAAGCATATAAATTCTCATAGAACTGGACTGTCATTTGCTGCAATTCCCCCGGGTCATCACATGTGGATCCATCAGGCCGCAACAGGCTCACCACTGTATTCTTCTTCCTCCTGCTCGATGCTTTCTTATGAAAAAACTTCGTATTCCGATCCCCTTCCATTAGCCACTGAATTCGTGCACGCTGGCGCCACATGATCTCTTCTCGGAATCTCAGCTCAATGATTCTATCATCTGTTTTAACTTCCTCCCGGGATGCTGCAACTCGATGTGGATCCTCTCGCAACGCACTTAGCCTAGCCCGCAGCTTCCTGAGCTCTGCACGGACCGCACCAAAAGTGTTGGATGCCCACCCCGTCAGAGTTACTGCCAAACGCTGCAACTTCTCCCCTATCTCCTTTGCTGATGTAGCAGTGGATGCTGTCCATGCTTCCTGGACTGTTGTTTGGAAGCCCTCATGCCTCTCCCACATCATTTCATATCGGAAAGGCCTCCCCTTCCCTATTCTCTGATTGTGTGCCTCCATACTGTTTAGAAGGAGAATAGGGGAATGATCTGATTTGACTGCATGAAGATGACGTAACGAGGCCATTGGGAACAGAGCGCTCCACTCCACCGAAGCCAAAGCTCTATCCAGACGAACTCTGCATGTAGCCCCGTTCTGTACTTTACGTTCGAAGGTCCAGTCCAACCCGATATACCCTAAATCCCCTAGCTGGCACACATCCACCACCTCACGAAAAGCATGAATCTGCCCCATGTCGCGGTCATTTGGACCTAGCTGCTCTTCCCTCCTGAGTACCTCATTAAAATCTCCGATGCATAACCACGGAAGATCACTATCAGCCTTCAGAAAACGCATCATCTCCCACGTTTTATACCGCATGCTCCCATTTGCATCCCCATACCAACATGTTAATCGCCATGGTTCTCTTCCTTCCTCATAAACCTCCATGTCAATGTGATATTTGGAGAAATCTCGCAACTGTAGTATGAGGGGTTTCCTCCAATACATGCATAATCCTCCACTTCTGCCCGAGCTGCCCACTCCATGTGCACTTTCATATCCCAAGGTTCTTGACAATCCCTCCATGCGATTCTTTGATATTTGTGTCTCCACAACACAAAGAACAGCCGGCGCACTCTCCCGCGCAAGATCGCGGAGTTCATGAACTGTCGCGGGATCGCCCAGCCCGCGGCAGTTCCAGCATAAGATCGACATTAGGCCCGGCGGTCCTCCTCGAGGGAGGCCACCGTTAGTGCCAACGTCTGAACTTCTTTTCTTGATGCCACCATCGTGCTATACTTGACAAGAGAGGATGTCTTCTTAGCCTTTTTAGCTCTCGGGGTGAGATATACGCCGGTGGCAGGGGTGGAATAGGTTTGTCTGTGTTAGCCTCATTCGTCACCCCCATTCCTGCAGTCTGCTCCTTCTCACTTCCCATACTAAGCGTGCTGCTAGATGTTGTTCGCACCCTTGTGCGTTCATGCTGGCAGATCGACAGAGCTAAATTCAGACTACGCCGAGTTCCTGAATCATTATCCGATGCCTCCCCCTCCGGTCTAGCTGCTTTCAAAGGACTAGTAACATCCTCTTCCTCGCCCTGTCCATCATCCAGTCCCGCATCCTGGGACGATCTCTTGCGAGCTGGAGATGTGTGGCCCGTGTTAACACCACGCTCCCTTCCACCTGTTCGTGCTCTGCCTCCAAAACGACTGCCTCTTCCTACGTGGTCCTCATCTCTCTTACCCGACGCCATCTCCTTTCTTTGTGCCAGCATCCAGCTCCCCCACTGTTTCTGCTTCGCCTCCCACACACCATCGTCGCACTCATGGTTGTGCCCCATCAGTCCACAAACCTGACAGAAATATGGTGTTTTCTCATACTTGACAGGGAACATGCGCCGGCCCTCCCCCGATACTACCAGAGCCGTAACCCTAGTGAGAGGTTTGCTCACTAGTATGCGCGCACGTACTCGCACATAATCTCCTGCGTAGAACAGTCTTGGAGAGAGTTGGATTTCCTTGACCCTTCCAATACGCCGAGCAAGCTGATCCACAATGTCCGTACTCCTATACATATCAGGGATCCCATGAATCTGTGCCCAGACATGAATACCATCAAACACCACCGCAGCGGGGTTCGTCTTCCCATCATAGTCCTTCACTATAAGCCCCATACTTCGGAACAGCCACAGTCCTCCATGGACCACCTTCTTCCAATACCCAGGCAGAACATCTGGAACACAAAAAGATTGTCTCCCGCTTCTCTTTACTTCGGAGGTTTGGCCAACCCCCACACTGTTTTTAGGGTTTCAAACATAGCTGCAGATGAGAAAGCCCGAGAGGTGTGCAACTTCCCAGTCGCAAGCCACCGTGCGTCCGCCTCAAGTTTCTTGACCTCCTCTTCGCCCACCACCACATCATCTAGTTCCTCGTCCTTCAGATCTAGGTGCTGCAACATGTCCTCCAAATTCTTTCCAGTCCACCCCGAGGAGGAGGATGACCCATTGTCTCCGGCCATTGCACCCCGTTGAAGACGCCCGAATTGCCTCGCCCGGACAGGCCCCGCGATCGATAATCCTCTCGTCGGCGATTGGATCGCCGTCGGAGGTCCAAAAACCCTAAACGAGAGGGTACCTTCGCCCGTATCTCCCCACATGGAGCACCTTTGGTCCCGGCTTGGAACAGGGCCGGGACTAAAGGTTAGGCCTTTAGTCCCGCCTCTTTGGTCCCGGTTGGTGAACCGGGACTAAAGCCCCTTACGGGCCGGGACTATAGGCCCTGTCCCCACTAGTGAACGCCTAGGGTTGCCTCGTAGTTTTAGTTTTTTTTAATTAATGTAATGCGAAGGCCGGCCGGCTTTTAATGTTTAACTATACCTATTTATTATTTCGCAAATACTTTATATTTTTTTTCGTATACCGGTAAAAATGAATCGAACCAGCGTTGGACGCATTCGTCGACCTAAACAACGAAGCAAACATTAATGTTCGTTGGGCCAACTCAAACGGATAAAAAATGAACAAAATTGACATCCGTTTGAATCGACCGGTTAAAGTTGCTCTTACCTCTTGCGATGAGGTCCCGAACCCGTATAAACAATTGTACATACTACAATCTACATCTAGGATGGACATGACGCTCCTCCAATTCACATCCCTTTAGTATTGTCAGGAAAATATCCACCACAAAAACAAAGTCTGACGCATTGTCTGTCGATCTCAGGCATACACCCTCATCCAAAAGAGGGCACGGTGAAGGTGACTGTTATGGCTAACGTCGGGTTGGGTGTAGCAATTATATCCGGTGTCTGGTGGCGCGTTGTGGAAGGTGTGAATGTGTGATACAATGCATAAGCCTTCGTGCACCAGTGTGGCGTGCGAGCAGGGTAAAGTGAAAATTATGGATGATGTATGTTTGAGGTTATACGTCCGGTGGAGTCGGGGTGTTCGCACCTACCTGGCGGACAATCCTAACACGCACCAAGTTCCCCTATTTTTGACATCAAAATAGGGGGTTTTGGACAGTCCGAAAAATTAATGGAGGTTAGTGGAAGCTCCTTGGATTGCTTTATTTTTCAGTCTTCTATCCTTGACAAATGACAAGTAGGAGAGGAGTGAGGGACGACGCCCTTGAAAACGCTCTAGGGTTCCTAGTAGAAAGAAAGAGAAAGAGGATGTAGATAAAAGTTTAGGTGACGGGAGTGCACATGGACGGCTTCAGGATGCCACACACACATGTACGCCCCAACTTCACGATTACCATGATCCTCAGAAAAAAAAAACTTCACCATTACTAGACCAGTAGTATATACTAGCTTGGTGTGCCAAGAAGTCTTTGTTAGCTAGCACGAGGATCACACTGACTACTACAAATGTCCAACCGTCTGCATCAGGGGTACTTTCGTGCACATGCATCATTGGCGGGAGAGCGTCAAGATGGGGTAGAGGTTCCCTGTCAATCGATCGTCGCCGGTGGACCAGCTCGCACGCCATGCATGCACAGGAGCATCGGCCCTGATCGTCGTCGCCGATGGATCGATCTCCGTGGCGTTTTGTATGGGTAAGAATAATGGGCAATACGTCGGTTTCCGTAGTTGATTGGCAAGGAATAAAATAGAAGCAGAAGGTAGCATCTTGAGTTGATGGTTGACAAATGGAAATATATGGATCAAGATTTGGATTGCCATTTGGAATAAATAAAGCAAGCTACACAAGACGTGCCCATTGATAACACAGAGATTCCGCGCGCATGCAAGACGTAAACCTAGTTTATATACAAACATAATCAGATCGTACGTGTACCTACACATCGTGGATCGGGTGCAGTGCAGCACTGGAGTGCTGCATGATATTGGTCAGCATGCATGTGCTCCAGGCCACTAGACTGCACGGAACAGCATTCGCTGCAGGCAATCAGCGAAGAGGACGAAAGAGAGCCATCCATGAACACTTGCCAGTCGGATATCATCGAAGATCTCATGCACACTATCCTGTCCTATGCCGATCATGCAGATATCTTTGCTGCTACGTGTACCGTATGGGTCGCTCGCCAACTTGCGTCGGTATTGACGACAATAGGTATGCACCTACGTCCGTGTACTCCCTTCATTCCTAAATATAAGTCTTTTAAAAGTTTATATTAAAAACTATATACAAATGTATATAGATATGTATTAGAGCGTAGATTCACTCATTTCGCTTCGTATGTAGTTTCCTAATAGAATATCTAAAAAGACTTACATTTAGAAACGGAGGGAGTAACATGTAGTAGACCATCGCCATTATGAGCATGGTCATATATATCTGGCACTTCACTGAGTTTATATGTATGTATGTGATAATTGGTAAGAGACCAAAACCTGATAATTGTTCCTTATATTTAAAGGATCAACACTCTCTCAAAATAAGCTTTTGTTCCGCTTTATTAATAAAGCATCAAGTCCATAACCAGAAATACCACAACAAATGTCACAGTCTGTTGGGGCCACAACCAAGATTAACACTGTAGCATGTCACTTTGGAGCATAAGATTACTAAACTATGCTTTGGGGGTTGAATGGATAATTATATTCTCACAAAAAAATGGATGATTATCGACAATATTTATCCCTCCATCAAAGTTTACTAAGACCCGTTCGGAAATCTCCGCTACCAACGCAAAGAGCCTGCACTTTGGAGAAGTTTCCTATTTTTGTTTTGTTTTGGCAGTTTTTGCTAAACATTAGGTGCCCGGAATTTTTTGTGGCGTCACTGCGCTAGTCACATTTTGCAAAACGCGACGTGAGGCTGAAGTCAGCAATGGTGTGAGGAGCGATGGCCGCGTTGAAGCCAAGCCATGTACCAATGAGATCCGATAAGAGCGAGTCCCAAACTTGGGAGGGGCACGGGACGGGGTCGTTAGAATTGTTCATTGAAGCGGGGTTTAAAGTGAAGGACGTGGCAGCGGCCAGCACAACGGTGAGTAAGGTCGATGGGAGGGCGAAGCGGCAAGGCGATGATAGCCGCCGACTATGAAGGTGAAGGCAGACGGTTAGGGTTGTGTAGGCCGCGAGGGAGGAGGAGGTAGAAGATGCATTAGGAGGAAGATGGCGAGCTTCTAACCGTTGGATGTTGATGAAACTATCGAGAGAGAAAGTGGTTGACGCTGAAAGCTTTTTCAGGTAACAGGTGTATAAGCGATCCCTTTGTTTTGGTCAGTAGATTTGGAACCTTGAGTTGTAATTGACATAGATTTAGGACGACAAACACACATTCATCACAGTTAATGCATAGAACTTGAATTGTAATTAATGTAGATTTAGAACGACGGACAAGCATTCATCACGGTGAATTCGTAGAACTAATAAACTTGGGCGAATGGACTATTATTTTCATACTTTCACATGAATGCTCATTAGTTGATGGTTTGCTGAAAAGTTGTGCCGTTAGTTAACTGCACAACTTGTATGTGGATTCTCCATTGGCATAACATGACATAAATGGTACCAATTGAACAGAGTGTGTAGATCACTGCTTATGATGGAAATTGAGCATAAACGTATATAAGTTCGTGTTTGCTAGTCGGGTGTCCGGGAATTTTCCGCGTCACTTGATTTTCCGCTTCTCTTGAGGCCGAAGATGGGCCGACATGAGGAGCGCATCGACGAGCATCGACCTTGGCAAAGCTGAGCCAGGATCTCGCTGGAGACGAAGGACGACACTACGAACGGTAGCGAGCTATGACATTCTAGGCAAAGGCAAGGAAGCAGGTCGATGGGGTGCGGGGTGAAGGATAGAGGGGATGGCCCTGGGGTGGCTGCAAGCACGACGGTGGGGGAGGTTGGGGAGAGGGCAGGGTGGTGAGATGGCGGCGGCCGGCTTGGGTTGCTTCGGTCGGACAAGGAGTAGGAGGAGACATCGAGTATGTGAAGGAAGAAGAAAGAGATGAGCAAGAAGAACAACGTGCACGATGACCTTTAGATGTGGATCAGACGTCCCACAAAATCGACTCACACAGTGCTCCAATACAAGGTAAACGAAAAAAAGGTAATAGTTTATGGAAAAAAAAGTTGGACATAGCAATATTTAAACTCACAAACTTTTTCAAATTATAAATTTGTGATCAAATTATAAACATTTCTCAAATGAGTGATTTTAAAAAATCAAAAAAACGTTTTTAATAAGAAAACGTTCGAAATAAAATAGTCAGTCGAGTGATACACGCGTAGAGATGGCGACCAGTCAAAACTAGTTGTAAGTGCAGATTGTATAGCTAGCTTTTTTTTAGACAATCGAGATTGTATAGCTAAGCTGTCAAAGCAAATGCGCCCTTGGCTGTTTAGAGCAAGTACAATAAAGCTGAGTCAGCTGGCTATAAGGAATAAAATAGTATATTTTTACTTAGTTAAAGGAGAGAGAAGCGGAGAGAGAAGGTAAGCGGGTTCTTAGTTAAGAGCCAGCTATAGCACGTGCTCCTAGACACTTTGTGAGAATGAAAGGTGGGTCATATAATAAATAAGTAGTACATTCTTCTAACCAACTATTGTACATGTTAGCTATAAGATGGGCTATAGGCGACATGACATTAGTTTACAGCCGGCAGCCGGCTCTACTATTGTACTTGCTCTTAGAGGTCACGTCGGTCGTTGTATAGGCTTTTCTCGTCTAGGCTTCTCCCGTCTAGCTTTGTATAGGCTTCTCCCGTCTAGCTTTTATAGTGCAGTACTCTAAGGCCAACTCCACCCCAACGTTCTGTTTGGTCGAATTTTGTCCGTTAGAGACGGCAATGAGTTCGTCCATGTCCGGCTCTGTCCGTTGGATCGTGTGTGCACCCACCGTGCGGCCGCACCTCAAATCATGTCCGCATCGTACTTGATTTAAAAATAACTCAACTAAAAATAAATAAACTCAGTTTAAAAAGCTTAAAACATTAATAAGATAAACATTAATAAAGGCCCAGTTTTCACGACCACAAACGGCCCAGTTTTCGACATAATTAACTTAAAAAAAAGTAACCCGCCCGTAGTTGCCATCGCCGTCACCGTTTTCGCTGGTCGCCGGTGTCGTCGTCGTCGCCGTCGCTGACGAGGTCGATGTAGGGCGGCGGAGGCCAGGTGGGGCGGCGGTCCCTGGTGCACGGGGGCGTGCTGAAAGCTGGCCTGCATCACCTCCTCCCGTGGCGAGGCCTCCCGCTCCGGTGACCGCGGCGGCGTGGGGCACCAGTTCACGGCCTCCATTGCCTGCGCCATCTCCGGCACGGTGCAGGACCAGCCCCACGACACGCCAACGAGGTCCGCCAGGAACGCGGCCACCTCCTCCTCCTCCTCCATCGGCTCAGGGATGGCGACGTCGCCGGCCACAGAGAGGGCCATGGCGCGGTCCACGCCCGGCCATTGACGCTCATCATGCGTCGCCATGGAGTCCTCCATGACGCGCTGAATGAGGCTGGCCTCCTCCTCCTCCGTCATGCGAGGAGGTGGAGGTGGTGACGGAGACGGCGAAGGCGATGGCGTGGGCGTGATGCCGCGCACCTCCCGTGCCCGTCGCGGCCCCGCGACCGTCCCGGCAAAGTACGAGGCACGACGCACGTCGTGCTCGTCCCTAAGCCATGTGTCCCACAGGGTACTATCGGCGGCGTACCTTGGGTCGTAGTAAAGGTCGTCCGGGAGGAGGCGGCGGCGGTGGTCGATCTCCTCGCGGCGCGCACGGCCGCTCGTCGGCACCGGAGGGATGGGTACGCGGTCGGCGGAGAGATGCCATGCGTTGGGGAGGTGGACATCACTCCACGGGACCGGCGTCCTCGTCTCCGAGTAGCGCCGGCAGACCTACTGCCGATCGCGATGGCCGCCGCCGGGCCTGGGAGCGATGAAGAAGGGAGCCGCGGCCTGGCGCGGTGGCGATGCGGCCTCCTCCTTGACGGAGCTGTGGCGACGTCTCGACGAGGAGCCAGCCTCGCGGTCGTGGGTGCCCTTGCGGCCGTAGTTCCACATACCCATGGCTGCGGCAGCCGGCGAACTCCAGGAGGAGGCTAGGGTTTCGTGTGGGGCTGTCAGGTTTCGAGGAGGCCACGGGCGTGGCGATGGGAACTGTGGACGACCGGTCCACGGCTTCCTCATTTAATAAGGACCGCGACCTTCCACTAGGCGGATAACAGGCGGGCCCGATCGCCCGTGCGCATTCATGCGGGTGTGTGGGAGGTTGGTGGCCGCCTGCCACACGTCCTCGACGCGGACGAGCGCGCATCCGTTTGGTGTCCGCCGCGATCCAAATCCCGCGCAAGTTTGCACTTAAAATGGATCGTGTCAGACACGAAACGGACATGATGGATCCGGGCCGTCTCGCGCTGGGCCGACCTGTTTGTTCGTTTTACCTCAAACGGACTAGGTCGGACAAAATGGGGTTGTGCGGTGGAGTTGACCTAACAGGGTGGTTCATTTTCCGCGCGTCGATCGCTTGCTGGCTGTCACTAGGTTCGCTCGTTTGCTACTTTTTTTTTTCTTTTTCGGTTTGTTTCTGTTTTTTCCTTGGTTTCCTTTTTTTTCATCGGGTTTCCTGTTTTCTTTGTTATACTTTCACTTTCTTTGCTTCTTCACCTATTATTTTGCTCTTATTTTTTCTTTGATACTTCGGTTTTATTTATTATACTTCGGGTTTTGTTCTTCATATTATACTTCGGTTTTCCAAGAGTTACTATTTTGATGGTTGTCTTTGGATTTTTTTATGGGTCAATTTCATTTTCTTCCTAATTTTGATCCGGCCTTGTCTTTACCTTTAAATAAAAATAGTGCTCACCTTTGCCCCTCTTTCATTAAGTGCATTTATAGAAATGCCCTTCCGTATTCCGTTTAGTCAAAGGCCTTTGATCGCCTTTGACTAGACGGAAAATGTACGAAAGGGTATTTCTTCCGTATTCCGTTCAGTCAAAGGCCTTTGATCGCCTTTGACTAGACGGAAAATGTACGAAAAGGTATTTATAAGCGTACTTAACGGAAGAGTGGTATAGTTAAGCACTGTTTTTATTTAGGGGTAAAGATGAGGTCGGACAGAAATTAGGAAGAAATATGTAAATGTCCCTTTTTTTATTCTTTTCTTTCTTTTTGTTTTTTTTTCTTCAAAATAACTCTTCGTTACTCAGAATTATGGATTACGATTTCATAAGACAATATCTATAACTTTGCTTCGGGCCGAAACTAGGCAAATCATAGTTCAACCTTGGGCTCTATTGAAGTTTCTATAGCATGACTAACACAATTGTCGTTACGATGGATATGAGTAATAAAAGAATCTCGTTCCCCATACTTTACTTGATCTTCCTCACCATAAACGAATAGTTTGATAAGCTGCTTTCAAAACTCTTCAACATGAACAAAGCCTCCGAAGAGTCCGACTCAATATCAATGGGTAGGTTACTCCATTGTAAGGACAAACTGATACCTTCTTAAATAGCGAGCATTTCGGACTCCAAGACATTATCACAGCCACCAATATGTCTGCAAGAACAATAATAGATTATATTGCCCGTATGATTATGAAGCTCCATGTCAGTCCCCACCATTCCACTAAGTATGGAACCATCTGTGTTACGCTTCATCCGTACTAGGCTTGGTGGCAGCCACCGGGTCTACTTAGTTTCGGTATTATCACGTGCGGGCTGAACCAGCGGAAAGCAATGGTTGACGACCATTTTTCCACGTTGAGATCGTGCTTCAGGGTGGATAGAGTGTCAAGGTAGCTTGAAAGGAACCTGATAGAACCATGAAGATAGGAGAGGTGGGATTTGCACGTAGCAGTTCATTCCTAACATGTCAAATTATCCATAGAAGCAGCAGCACACGGAACTGTGATTGTTTGCTGGCATCACAAAGTAAGGCCAACTTCACCGCGCGACCCCATCTTGTCTAGCGCCGTCCGTTTAAGGTAGAACGGGCGAATAGCGCGGACCCAAACGGACAAATGTCTGAATTTCGTCCGTTTTCGACCCATCCCCGGCCCGAACTTGCGTCGAGTTTGGAAGAAATGGACATCGCGCGGATGCGCTCGCCTCACGCCCTTGTTCGCCCGTGGCCCGCGTGTCGGGGACACAAGTATTCCCATAAATTCCAGCGCCTCCACCCCCTCTCCCGCCCAGCCGACGGCGCCGCCTCTATTCTTCGGCCACCTCAGTCCCCGGCCATCCATAGCAAACCACGTCTCGACATGGCCGCCACCACGCCCGCGCTTTCGCCGTAGTTTAGGCGTCGATCGGAGGAGGTTTGACCGTCGCCGTCGTAGCCGGCGGCAGAGTGGATACGACCGCATGCGATGTACCTTCGACCAAGGATTTGATTATCGAGGTGAAAATGTTGAGCCCCTGCAGCAAGAACCGGCCACGTTTCAACAATTTGTCCAGTTCCATCGTGAGATGCGTGATTGGCACACTCATTTGGATCTTCAAAATGACTTGGTTGAACACATGTGGGATCATATTGGCAACAAATAGATGTATTGGTTCATTTTATGTTTATTCAAGACAATTTTGATTTGGTTGTAAAACTATTTTATTTAGAGACAATTTCGATTGGCTTGATGTGCAAACTTGTTTTGATACGAAAATATGGGCATTTTAGGCCCTGGCGGACAGGATGGGGCAAAAGGATGCGGCCGCGCGCTGGGCGCACGGCCACTGCATCACAGGAGAGGCCCGGACACGACTCCATCGTCCTACCCAAATGGATAGAATCCGGGCAAAACGGACGTCCGTTTGGGGTCGCGCGGTTGAAAGGATCGATATGGTTGGCTAGAGGGGGGGTGAATAGACAACGACCACTTTTTAATTAATCTTAGAAAGTTAAGGTAAACAACATACGGGTTCACAAATAATACAACAATGAGGTGAACCCTATAGAAGCTAACAACGAGAGCTATTAAGACAAGTAAGATATAGTCACAAGCATAAGCAAATACAAAGTAAAGGATAGAGATAACCACAAGTGGAACCGATGGAGACGAGGATGTGTTACCGAAGTTCCTTCCCTTTGACAGGAAGTACGTCTCCGTTGGAGCGGTGTGGAGGCACAATGCTCCCCAAAAAGCCACTAAGGCCACCGTATTCTCCTCACGCCCTCGCACGATGCAAGGTACCGTGATTCCACTATAGGTGCCCTTGAAGGCGGCGACCGAACCTTTACAAACAAGGTTGGGGCAACTCCACACAAAGCTTGGAGGCTCCCAACTAAACCACGAAGCTTCACCACAATGGAATATGGCTTCGAGGTGACCTCAACCGTCTACGATGCTCGAACACCCAAGAGTAACAAGATCCGCAAGGGATTGGTGGGGGAATCAACTTTTCTCTTGGTGGAAGTGTGGATCTAGGCCTTCTCAACCAATCCCTAAAGAATCAACAAGTTTGATTGGCTAGGGAGAATCAACAAGTTTGATCTAGGCATAAATAATATGATCCCTTAAAATTTCAAGAAATGTTTCCCCCCTAAGTGTGCACCGTTGCGAAGGATCGTTGTTTCGAAGCACCACGTCATGATCGGGTGTGATAGATTCTAACGTTCGCATACAACGGGTGTAAGCCAGATTTACACACGCGAAACACTTAGGTTGACTTGACGAGCCTAGCATGTACAGACATGGCCTTGGAATACGAGAGACAGAAACGTCGAACATGAGTCGTATAGTAGATGCGATCAACATGGATATGTTCACCATTGATGACTAGTCCGTCTCACGTGATGATCGGACACGGCCTAGTCAATATGGATCATGTATCACTTAGATGACTAGATGGATGTCTATCTGAGTGGGAGTTCATTAAATAATTTGATTAGATGAACTTAGTCTAAAGATTGTCTTTACAATCTATCTTATAGATCCAATGTCCCACGATAATGCTGCCCTCAACTTCAACGCGTTCCTAGAGAAAACCAAGCTCAAAGACGATGGAAGCAACTATACGTACTGGGTCTGTAACTTGAGGCTCATCCTCATAGCTTCCAAGAAAACATATGTTCTTGATGCATCGCTAGGTGACACACCCATTTTCCCAGCAACTCAAGACGTTATGAACGCTTGGCACTCATGTAGTGATGATTACTCCCTCGTTCAGTGCGGCATGCTTTACAGCTTAGAGCCGGGGCTCCAAAATCGTTTCGAGCAACACGGAGCATATGAGATGTTCCAGGAGCTGAGAATGGCTTTCCAAGCTCATGCCTGGGTCGAGAGATATGAAGTCTCCGACAAGTTATTCAGTTTTAATATGGAGGATAATAGTTTTGTCAGCGAGCACATACTCAAAATGTGTGGGTTGCACAACCGCTTGTCTCAGTTGGGAGTTAATCTTTCGGATGACTCAGTTATTGACAGAATCCTCTAGTCGCTTCCACCTAGATACAAGAGCTTTGTGATGAACTACAATATGCAAGAGATGGAGAAGTCCATTCCTGAGTTATATTCGATGCTGAAATCAGCGTAAGTAGAGATAAAAAAGAAACATCAAGTGTTGATGGTGAATAAGACCACTAGTTTCAAGAAAGGAAAGGGTAAGAAGAACTTCAAGAAGGACAGCAAAGCAATTGTCGTGCTCGGTAAATCATTTGCCGGGAAGAAGCCCAAGAATGGACCCAAGCCTGAGATTGAGTGTTATTATTGCAAGGGAACCGGTCACTGGAAGCGGAATTGCCCCAAGTACTTAGCGGATAAGAAGGCCGACAACGTCAAAGGTATATATGATATACATGTTATTGATGTGTACCTTACCAGTGCTCGTACTAGCTCCTGGGTATTTGATACCGGTGCGGTTTCTCACATTTATAACTCAAAACAAGAACTATGGAATAAGCGGAGACTAGCGAAGGACGAGGTGAACATGCGCGTCGGGGATGGTTCCAAGGTCGATGTGATCGCTGTCGGCACGCTACCTCTACATCTACCTTCAGGATTAGTTTTAAACCTTAATAATTGTTATTTAGTACCAACTTTGAGCATGAACATTGTATCTGGATCTCGTTTGATGCGAGATGGCTATTCATTTAAATCTGAGAATAACGGTTGTTCTATTTATATGAGAGATATGTTTTATGGTCATGCGCCGTTGGTCAATGGTTTATTTTTACTGAATCTCGAACGTGATGTTACACATATTCATGGTGCGAATACCAAACAATGTAAGGTTGATAATGATAGTCCCACATACTTATTGCACTGCCGCCTTGGTCATATTTGTGTCAAACGCATGAAGAAACTCAATGCAGATGGACTTTTGGAGTCTCTTGATTATGAATCATTTGACACGTGTGAACCATGCCTCATGGCCAAGATGACTAAGACTCCGTTCTCCCGAACAATGGAGCGAGCAACCAACTTGTTGGAAATAGTACATACCGATGTATGCGGTCCAATGAGCGTTGAGGCTCACGGTGGTTATCGTTATGTTCTCACCCTCACTGATGACTTAAGCAGATATGGGTCTGTCTATTTGATGAAACATAAGTCTGAGACCTTTCAAAGGTTCAAGGAATTTCAGAGTGAGGTAGAGAATCAACGTGACTAGAAAATGAAGTTCTTACGATCTGATCGTCGAGGAGAATATTTGAGTTATGAGTTTGGCACACACTTAAGGAAATGTGGAATTGTTTCACAACTCACACCGCCTGGCACACCTCAGCGTAATAGTGTGTCCGAATGTTGTAATCGCACTCTATTGGATATGGTGCGATCTATGATGTCTCTTACAGATTTACCGATATCATTTCGGGGACATGCATTAGAGACTGTCGCATTCACTTTAAATAGGATACCGTCTAAATCCGTTGAGACAACACCGTATGAATTATGGTTTGGGAAGAAACCTAAGTTGTCGTTTTTGAAAGTTTGGGGATGTGATGCTTATGTCAAGAAACTTCAACCTGAAAAGCATGAACCCAAATCGGAGAAGTGCGTCTTCATAGGATACCGTAAGGAACTATTGGGTATACCTTCTATCTCAGATCGGAAGGCAAGATCTTTGTTTCCAAGAATGGATCCTTTCTAGAGAAAGAGTTTCTCTCGAAAGAGGTGAGTGGGAGGAAAGTAGAACTTGATGAGATAATTGTACCCCCTCTCGAACCGGAGAGTAGCGCAGTGCAGGAAAATGTTTCTGCGGTGTCTGCACCGACTAGAGAGGAAGTTAATGATGATGATCATGAAACTTTAGGTCAAGTCACTACTGAACTTCGTAGGTCCACGAGGACACGATCCGCACCAGAGTGGTATAGTAACCCTGTCCTGGAAATCATGTTGTTAGACAATGGTGAACCTTCAAACTATGAAGAAGCCATGGCGGGCCCGGATTCCAACAAATGGCTTGAAGCCATGAAATACGAGATAGGATCCATGTATGAGAACAAAGTATGGACTTTGGTGGACTTGCTCGATGATCGGCAAGCCATAGAAAATACATGGATCTTTAAGAAGGAGACTGGCGTGGATGGTAATGTGACCGTCTATAAGGCTCGGCTTGTCGCTAGGGGTTATCGACAAGTTCAAGGAGTTGACTACGATGAGACTTTCTCAACCTTAGCGATGCTAATGTCTTTTCGAATCATGTTAGCAATTTCCGCATTTTATGATTATGAGATCTGACAAATGGACGTCAAAACGGCATTCCTTAACTGTTTCCTTAAGGAAGAATTGTATATGATGTAGCCGGAAGGTTTTGTCGATCCTAAGAATGCTGACAAGGTATGCAAGCTCCAGCGCTCCATCTATGGGCTGATGCAAGCATCTCGGAGTTGTAACATTCGCTTTAATGACGTGATCAAAGTGTTTGGGTTTATACAGACTTATGGAGAAGCATGTATTTACAAGAAAGTGAGTGGGAGCTCCGTAGCATTTCTCATTTTATATGTGGACGGCATATTGTTGATGGGAAATGATATAGAACTTTTGGAAAGCATAAAGGCCTACTTGAATAAGTGTTTTTAAATGAAGGACCTTGGAAAAGTTGCTTACATATTAGGCATCAAGATCTATAGAGATAGATCGAGATGCCTCATTGGTGTTTCACAAAGCACATACCTTGACAAGATATTGAAGAAGTTCGATATGGATCAGTCCAAGAAGGGGTTCTTGCCTGTATTGCAAGGTGTGAGATTGAACAGAACTCAATGCCCGACCTCGGCAGAAGATAGAGAAAAGATGAGTGTCGTCCCCTATGCCTCAACCATAGGCTCTATTATGTATGCCATGCTGTGTACCAGACCTGATGTGAACCATGCCATAAGTTTGGTAGGGAGGTACCAAAGTGATCCCGGAATGGAACACTGGACAACGGTCAAGAATATCCTTAAGTACCTGAAAACGACTAAAGATATGTTTCTCGTTTATGGAGGTGCTGAAGAACTCGTCGTAAAGGGTTACGCCGATGCTAGCTTTGATATAGATCCGGATGACTCCAAGTCACATACCGGATACATGTATATTTTGAATGGTGGGGCAGTCAGCTGGTGCAGTTGTAAGCAAATCATCGTGGCGGCATCTACATGTGAAGCGGAGTACATAGCTGCTTTGGAAGCAGCGCAGGAAGGGATCTAGATGAAGGAGTTCATCACTGACCTAGGAGTGATCCCCAATGCGTCGGGCCCGATGACTCTCTTCTGTGACAGCACTAGAGCTATTGCCATTGCCAAGGAGCCCAGATTTCACAGGAAGACCAAGCACATCAAGAGCCGCTTCAACTCCATTCGTGATTACATTCAGGAAGGAGATATAGATATTTTTAAAGTACATACTGATCTGAATGTCGCAGATCCATTGACTAAACCTCTTCCACGAGTGAAACATGATCAGCACCAGAACTCTATGGTTGTTCGATTCATCACAATGTAACTAGATTATTGACTCTAGTGCAAGTGGGAGACTGTTGGAAACATGCCCTAGAGGCAATAATAAAATGGTTATTATTATATTTCCTTGTTCATGATAATTATCTATTGTTCATGCTATAATTGTATTAACCGGAAATCATAATACATGTGTGAATACATAGACCACACCATGTCCCTAGTGAGCCTCTAGTTGACTAGCTCGTTGATCAATAGATGGTCATGGTTTCCTGTCCATGGACATTGGATGTCGTTGATAACGGGATCACATCATTAGGAGAATGATGCGATGGACAAGACCCAATCCTAAGCATAGCACAAGATCGTGTAGTTCATCTGACAGAGCTTTTCTAATGTCAAGTATCTTTTCCTTAGACCATGAGATTGCGCAACTCCCGCATACCGTAGGAATGCTTTGGATGTATCAAACGTCACAACGTAACTGGGTGACTATAAAGGTTCACTACAGGTATATCCGAAAGTGTCTGTTGGGTTGGTACGAATCGAGACTGGGATTTGTCACTTCGTGTGACAGAGAGGTATCTCCGGGCCCACTCGGTAATACATCATCATAATGAGCTCAATGTGACTAAGGAGTTAGTCACGGGATCATTTGTTACAGAACGAGTAAAGAGACTTGCCGGTAACGAGATTGAACAAAGTATAGGGATACACACGATCGAATCTGGGGCAAGTAACATGATGGACAAAGGGAATTTTATACGGGATTAATTGAATCCCCGACATCGTGGTTCTCCGATGAGATCATCGTGGAACATGTGGGAGCTAATATGGGTATCCAGATCCCGCTATTGGTTATTGGCCGGGGAGATGTCTCGGCCATGTCTGCATGGTTCCCGAACCCGAAGGGTCTACACACGTAAGGTTCGGTGATGCTAGAGTTGTAATAGGAATTGTATGTGGTTACCAAAAAATTTTCGGAGTCCCGTATGAGATCCCGGACGTCACCAGGAGGTCCAGAATGATCCGTAGGTAAAGATTTATATATGGGAAGTCCTATTTTGGCCACCGGAAAATGTTCGGGATTTTTCGGTATTGTATCGGGAAGTTCTAGAAGGTTCCAGAGTGGGGCCCACCTGCATGGGGGACCCACATGAATGTGGGTAGTAGGGGCACCAATATCCCCCTTAGAAGGAATAATATCATATCCCGAAGGGATAAGATCAAGATCCCTAAAAAGGGAGATAACAATCGGTGGGGAAGGGAAAGGATGGGATTTCTTTCGTCCCACCTTTGCCAACGCCTCAAAGGACTTGGAGGGCAAGAAACCAGCCCCTTCCACCCCTATATATAGTGGGGAGGTGCACTGGAACCTTACATCCCTTGCCCCTGGCGCAACACTCCCCCCTCCTACACCTCCTCCTCCTCCGTAGTGCTTAGCGAAGCTCTGCCGGAGAACCACGAGCTCCACCGCCACCATGCCGTCGTGCTGCCGGAGCTCTCCCTCAACTTCTCCTCTCCCCTTGTTGGATCAAGAAGGAGGAGACGTCCCCGGGATGTACGTGTGTTGAACACGAAGGCGCCGTCCGTTCGTCGCTTGGATCAAATATTCCGCGATTTGAATCGCCGCGAGTATGACTCCATCAACCGCGTTCTTTGCAACACTTCCGCTTAGCGATCTTTAAGGGTATGAAGATGCACTGCCTCTCTCTCATTTCTAGCATCTCCTAGATTGATCTTGGGGACACGTAGGAAATTTTTGAATTATTACTATGTTCCCCAAGAGGGGGGGTGGTGGTTAGGGAAGGTATGGTGGGCTCACTACCGCCACCCGCCAAGAAGAAAGGAGGAGACCGGACAGGAAAGGCTCTAAAGGCGCCAGAGCTGCTTCAAGCAACCAGACGCCACTGAAGCCCCGGGAGGTAGATAGAATACCTGTCGTAGGTGCGGAGCGTTTTCATGTCGCGGCCACCCGATCCTACCTCACAAAGCGCTAGAGAACATACTGAACAATGATCTAAGGAGACTTCATGATGATGTGCTGGCCATAGAGAAAAGACTTCTCAGCTCGGAAAAACCAGGATACCTGCTTTACGCGGTTCAGGTTCCAGATGGGAGCTTATACATCGATAGATGGCCTGTGGATAAGTTCATCCTACAATTTGACTACATCTACGACATATTCCACATGACCAAGATGGATTTTCAGTTCATCCGCCTGTATGCGTTGTATCTCAACTACATCATGAGGTGCGAGAACATAGAATATATCTGCGTCACGGACCCCTACTATATGTACGAGAGCTTGTTGGCAGCTTGCAAAGAGCACTGTGACTATACGAGCAAGTACATCAGTGACTTCATGATCGCTAATAAGGACAAGGAAACGATTCTCCTACCTTATCAGCCCACGTAAGTTATCGGCGAATATCCTTTCGTAAGTTTTGATCATTTTTTGTAAGCATGGAGGCTAATTTGAGGTGTACTTATTTTGTGCAGTGGGGGGGGGGGCGTCCTCATCTGTCTGTATCCATAATACTCCCATGCTCTGTACTTGGACTCATCGAAGAACATCAAGAAAAATGATTACACGCACATAAAGAGTGTTCTCGATAATGCCATTTTAACCTTCAGCCTTACTGGTGGATATATCCAGGTGAAAAAGTACACGAATAAAGGGCCGGCTTTCGGCCATAATACCGACTTCTGCTGCATCCAGCAACCGAACGATAGTAAGGCTCATGGATTCTACCTCATGCATCACATGATCGAGTGAGAAGGGATAAACAACGCCTTCACATGTCATCTACTTCCGACGATGCCGAGATTGTCAACTCGGCCACAAGCATAGGAAGGACACCGGATCATCGAATCTGAGCTAAGTTTTATCACATACAGTGTGAACTTGCCCAGGTGATCATGAAGCAGGTCGTCGAACAAGGAGGGATGTTCTTACATGGGCCAATGAGGCGGGAGAATGACCAAGAGCTGCTACTCACTCAGCGTCTGGACCTCAATCCTTTCAATAAGCTCGGGTCCTTCATCCCTGACTATGAAGATTGAAGCGCCGACATGGAGTAGTGATTGACGATGACAATGTGTGTTTATAATTAGTACTACTGTCTTTCTATGAACTAGCGTACATCACTCTAGTTAATTAGTTTGTGTATGAGGAACTTCGTTATTTATGTTTACTATAGGTTGCTTGTATTTTGTTAACTATGCCTCTTTGTGTTTCTCAAGTGCATTATGTTGCATATTATCGTTCAATTCATGAACATATGATACATGTACATCGATCGGAGACGACGAAGGACTGCTACATCGTATTCATTGGAAGGGTTGCAGGAGTGTATGACCACTGGCCAAATGCTCAGGCCCAGGTGAACAGGTACCCGGGCGCTAGCCACAGAGGGTTCGACAGCAGAGCCAAAGCGGAAAAAGTTACTTGAGTTGGATGTTACGGCAAGAGAGGGAGTGAAACTGGTGCCTCAAGAAGTACTATATAGTCGCGCTCTTGTTCATGCTGATTGCTCTTCTCTTCTACATCATGGTTTAGATAGAGATGATGAAACTTGTGGGTGTGCCATGACTTGTGTATCATTATTTCCGAGATGTGATGATATTTATGTTGGATAATGATGATGATGATGATGATGATGTGACAAGACTACTCTATGTGTATGATATGATGAGAATAATGTATATTTAGTATGATATGATGAAACTAACGTATAGAGCATGCACAAATACAATATAAATACGTAGAGAAGGAATAAATATGTGAAAATAGGAATTAGCAGAAGCGCAAATCTTAGCAGTAGCGCTGGTGGGCGTCTAGGAGCAGCACTGGGTTATCAGCAGCGCTTGTTAGAGTGCAACACTACAGATAGTTATAATACTATTACTAACTATACTTACCAGTAGCGCTGGACGGAAAAACACTACTGCTAAAACTTAGATGTAGCGCCTTAGCAGCAGCGCTGCCATCAACGCTATTGGTATGGCTAAATCCAGCGCTACTACTAGGCTTTCTCCTAGTAGTGTCGTGCATCTCGCGAAAGCAAAAACCACGCCTCTCACAGAAAAAACAACAACAGAAAAGCGTTTTTTATATTTTTTAGAGACGCGATCGTGCATCTTGCAAAAGCAAAACCATTTCTCTCACGAAAAACGCGTTTTTCCATTTCCGAGAGGCATGGTCGTGCCTCTCACGTAAGCAAAACCGTGCCTCTCGGAAAAGCAAAAAACGTGCCTCTTGCAAAAAAAAAAACAGAATACACGTTTTTTTGTTTTCGAGAGGCACGACCATACCCCTGAGAGAAGCAAAACCATGCCTCTTAGGAAAACAAAACCGTGACTCTCACAAAAAATGAAAAACATTTTTTTTCGTTTTCGAAAGGCACGACTCGCGAAGAGAAAATCGTGTCTCTCGCGGAAGCAAAACAATACCTCTCAAAAAAAATAGAAAACACGTTTTTTCGCGAAAAAAATTAGAACTTTTTTTGTCAAGAAGCTAAGAAAGACCGGTGAAAAACCAAAACAGCAAAAAACCAAGAAAAAACTAATTGGAAATTTTGTAAATGCGTGCGGAAATATATATAGAAAATTGGAAGGAAACGTTTAGAGCGCGGCATGTGGCGTCGGCTCATAACGCGCCAACTGACGACGCATAGGAGTGCTCACTAGAAGGCTCCAGAAAAACGCTCGCTAACTAGTTCATCTCGGGAAGTGTCCATAATGAGTAGTACATGATTTCCAAGGTGATCTACGCGCTGAATAGGTTTTGAGGCGACCCATGTCTAGTGCCGGAATAATTTTTCATTTTATTTTTGCCTTCTTTAAAATAATTTCTGCTTTTCTCATGAAGTTTCAAATTTTAAACAAATTGCCAATTTTGAATAAACAATCAAGAAACAATATAACGTTCTCGATTTTGAAAAATAGATGTGTATTCCAAAATTGGTTGTGAATTTTAAAGAATGTTCGCGGATTAAAATAAATTCATGAAATTTTGAGAAATGTTCATAAAATATTGTAAAATACCATGAATTTCAAAAAAGTTGCCAAATTTGAAAAATAGCAACAATTCAGGAATTTTCCTTGAATTCGATTTTTTTCTTCAAAAAAGATAAATGTTCGTGAATTTCAAAGAATACTTGTTGATTTGAAACATGTTCACGAATTTCAAAAAAAATATCGAAGTTTCATAAACAAATGTGTACAATATGCTGAATTCAAAAAATATTCACAAATTTATGGAAAATTTTCATGATTTAAAAAAATTGCTCTTGAATTGTAGGAATGTTCATTATTTTAGAAAATGATCAAGAATTTGAAATGTATTCACAAAATGGAAAAGTGAAAACGAACATGCAAAAAAAAGAAAATAAAAATGGAAAATTTAAAATAAAAGAAAAAGTGAGAGAATAAAATTATAAATGAAAAATAATAAATAAATTATTATTCTTGCAAAGGAATAAAAAATGGTTCAAGGATAGTTCTAGAATCTTCTCTAAGTTGGTGAAAAAAACAAAAAGAGCCCGTATAGCGCTTCAAAAAATAGGTTGACATGTGAACCAATCTGTGGTTGGGTGGTTAAAGGGACAATTGTATCCCCAGTCCACCACGGTTTAAGTTCCGGTGCTCACATTATTCCTGCATTCTATTTTAGGATTTTCAATGATGCACATTTAGTGAGAAGAGACGTTTCCGTCGACGACGATGCATCAATAACGACTTCATAAATTTTAAGATGATATGTTGATTTAATATTTTAAAAATGCTCATAAAAATAAGATGTATGTACGTATTTATATGAGCGTTTGCATATATGTTTTAAAACAAATGGGTTAACCTAGTTTTCTCGAAGTAGGCTTACCCTGTTGAGCTGAGCAGAGTCAAAGGCCTAAAGTATTTTGTCCTTAATTTAGCCCAACAAAAAGCTTTTCCCGCCATTCCCGCGAGATAACCTCGTCGAAATCACTAGTTAGTGAGTACACTTTCGACGATTACTCTCACCTTCACAGATTGCGACAAGTGACGCACTCCATGCGTGCACTTGTCGCAACCTGGGAGTTTTCCCTTTTTTTCATAGATCCGTATTTTCAAATCGTTTTATCTCCTAAGAGCAACTCTATCAGACCCCGCAAAACACATAGACCCGCAAAATTCCGGCGAGTATGCAGGCTCGGCCCAATTTTTCGGCCAGAACAGAGCCCGCATACTCGCCCGGTCCGCAAACCGCATGCCCCGACCGCTATATCTACGGTTCCGCGGCTCGTTTGCGGGTCGAAACCCTATCCCCCGCCACCACCGAGCCCCCGCGATTCCCCACCCCCTTCTCCACATTTCTCGCCGCCGGCGACCACCTCCCCACCTCCAGCCTCCATGTGGGGCCGCATGTGGAGCTCCAAACGCGGCTCCGGCAGCAGATCCGGCGGCGGAAGCGACCCGGAGTGCGAGCGGCGCGTCTGCTCGGACAGCGCGAGGAAGCGCGGGGCCCGGAGGTGGACCAACCGCGACATGTCACCGTCGGCGAGCTTCCGGTGGAGCGAGACGAAGAAGTACGACCGCCGGCGCGCGTCCTTCTCCTCCAGGAGATGTTCGTATGCCGGGAGCTCCTCCTCCTCCGGCTCGGGCCTTCTCCCCGTGAAGAGGGAGTGGTCAGAGGACGAGGAGGAGTCGGACGAGTTTGACTTCGTCCCCGTTAAGGAGGAGCCCGAGGAGCCCACTCCGCTCGGCCGCCGCAAAGTCGTCAGGCCGGAAGACTACATCGCCGACGTCGACGCCGTTGCGGCCGCCATCGCCGAGCGGAGCGTGCGCGAGGAGGTGGAGTGCCGGCGCCGAGGAGCTCGAAGACCTCGAGTGGCGGCAGGCGGTCACCGCCAACCTCGCCGCCTAGGAGAAGTACGAGGAGTGGCGCCGCATCCACGAGGAGCAGAGGGCGAATTACATCGGCCTCTGCAGCTCCGGCGAGGAAGATCGAGCGTCCTTCTCCTCCACGGCGTCGTCAATTTGTCGCGACCTCGGCACCGTCAGATCCGACCCCCTCTAGTACCAGTATTAACGTAGTATGTAGTATGAACTATGTTTGTAGTGTGTTGATCATGATCTATGTAGTATGTGATGAACTACTCGCGTCAACGAGGTGCAATTTCTCCCGCGAAAGTGTTTTTTCAAATTATGCAGTTTTAGATACGGTTTCTGTTGGGCCGCGCTAGTTTTCGACCCGCAAACACGATCTTTGTGAAACCGCAAACGCGTTTTGCAGGGTCTGATAGAGTTGCTCTAAACCGTGCATCCAAATCTCGAACCGTTTTTCGCGTCGAGATCTTCAAAACTAGATCCCACGTTGATAGGTTTTGACGAAAAAAACCATGAAAACACCGAAAGAAAAAAACCGGACAAAAAAACCATGCCTCACGCGATAGAAAAAAAACAGAAAACGGGTTTTTTCCTTTCCGAGAGGCACGGGTGGTGCCTCTCACGAAGGCAAAACCGTGCCTCTCACGGAAGCAAAATCGTGTCTCTCACGAAAAAAAAGAAGAGAAACCGTGTTTTCCCTTTCGGGAGAGGCACGGAGGTGCCTCTCGCAAAAAAAACCCAGAAAGCGTGTTTCCCCCCTTTCCGAGAGGAACGGGCGTGCCTCTTGCGAAGGCAAACCCGTGCCTTTCGAGAAGCAAAACCATGCCTCTCGCAAAAAAAACAAAAAACACGTTTTTTCCTTTCCGAGAGGCACGTCTTTTTGAATTTCTTTTCCATCCAAAAGTTACGAAAAACCGAAACACCAAAAAAATCCGAATAAAATCACTCCAAAAAGGCGAAAACGCGTGCAAAAAAATAAAAAAAAACAAAATCCAAAGGGAACGCTCAGAACACGACACGTGGCGGCGATTGGGAACGCTTCAATTGGCAGCGCGTGGAAGTGATCGTTGAAATGCTTGTGAGAAAGTACTCGCTAACTAGTTGCTCTCCACCCTCGTACGTCTTGTGGCAGGTGTCCGGTGTGAGGGGAAATCCTATGTAATGCACGTTGCATCAAACTGTCAAAGCTTCGCATAAGCTTTCCGAGAGAGCGACGCGATCTACGTCGGTTGTTAATAGTTGCAGCGATTGCGGTTTTGGGAACCTTCGTTCCGAGATGGATTTTTCCTGTTTTAGAACCTTCTAGGAGGTTCCTGAACCTATTTCTGTTTTTTTGTTCTTTCCGGTTTCTTTTTTCTTTTCTCTCTTTTTCCTGTTTTGTTTCTATTTTTTAAATTTTCGTTTTTTTCCTTTTCTTATTGTTCTTTTATATGTTTGTGTGTTTCAAATATTATTCACAAATGTTAAGAAATGTTTGTGTTACAATTTTTTTCATGTTTTCAGTTTATTCAGCAGTTTCAAAAACTGTTTATGTTTGCAAAAAATTCATGTTTTCACTAATTGTTCGTGATTTTCAGAAAAATGTTTGAGATTTTTAAAAATTATACATATTTTTTATAAATGTTTGTGTTTCTTTAAAATGTTCAATAATTTAAAAATGATCGTCTTTTCAAATACAAAAAATGTTCAGGATTTTTAAAATTGTTTGTGTTTTTCAGAAATTGTTCGGAGTGTTTTGGTTCTAAATTTCACAACTTTTTGAAAATGTTTGGAATTTCAAAAGAAATTCCTGTTTCCAATATCATTCTCAATTTTTTAAAACGTTCAAAAAATGTTCCTTTTCTCAAAATTTGTTCATAAGTTGAGAAAACAATTCCCTATTTCAAAAAAGATCAAAATTTTAAAAAATGTTCATGTTTCCCAATATTTTCCAGAAGTAAAAAAAAATCCTGCTGTTCCTAATTTGTTCACAACTTCAAAATATGTTCAGAATTTTCAAAAAATGTTCATGTCTTCAAAAATTGTTCAGAAGTATAACATTTTTTCATGTTTTTCCAATTTTGTTCACAAATGGGAAAAATGTTTGTTTTTTGAAATTTTCAGAAATTTAAAAATTATTCCTATTTTTAAAATTTTGTTCACAAACTAAAAAATGGTCAGAGCTTTCCAAATTTGTTCAGAATTTTCCAAAATTTTGTTATTTAAAAAAATATCAGAATTTTCGAACAATTCACAGTTTCAAAGAATGATCACTTTCTACAAAAAATGTTCGCCCTTTTGGAAAAGTTTGCAATTTCAATATTTGTTCGTGTTGTTAAATAATTTGTTCACAATTTAAAAAGTGTTCAGTATTCCAAAAAATTGTTAACATTTTTAAAAATTCGCATTTCAGTAATTTTTAATTACCTTCCTTTTAATTTTTTATTTATACTATGCAAGAAAAATGTTCACTTTCTTTTAAAAGGTGTTTATATCTGGCGTTGTGGTTAGTTTTTAAGTTTAGTGCTACTTTTTACCAATGTATTTTACCATTGTAACCTAGTGGTATGTGGTTCAATTCCTCGTGAGGGAGCCTGTTATTTTGAGACTTTTCTTTTCTTTTTTTGAGACAATTCGCGAAACCTTTATTGATCATTGTTCAAAGGTACAAAGGATAAATTACCGGGGTTGCCTAGCCACACATGACGGTCTTCCCCCAAACTAATAACATGTTTCGCTAAATTGTGAGCCTCGACATTAAAGCTTCGATATTCATGCACTATATTGCATGCCTCACAAGACACCTTGTGCTCTACTATTTCTTGTAAGATAGCTCCACATCTAGTCGGTGTTTTGTCCTTGACTAGCAAAAGGGCCCATGCGTTGCAACGGGAGAAAGAAATACCACACGGCACACGCTCTTAATTTATAAAAAATGTCTATAATTTAAGAATTTATAGTTACGATACAAATAAAGATGGTCTTATCCTACAAAAATGCAGTTCAAAATTTTACAGGTCTTCTATTTTAACACGGCTTGCATGTAGATTTAATACGTACAAAGAATCAGTCAAGTGACCTTCAGTTTCATCTCTAATCCTGATTTTGTTGACGTGTTCATTCCCAACCCGGATGAGTACCGGTATGAAAGAAAGACGAATAATGACTTATTTATTAAGATTGCACCCTAGATAGTATTTTTATTAAACGTTTAACAGATAAAATAATATCATATTTAAATTCTACATGTTTTTCTAATCAAATTCCATGTATAATATGTTAAATTTGGAGTTACGTTTAAAAGATATGAGTATTTAAAAAAATATTTAATATGTACTACGAGTTTAATGTCATAAACAGTAAGGGCTTTTTTGTAAAATCACCTTGGTGGGTTTTCCGACGGAAGCGATAGCCTTTATTATTAGGTAATGATCTCCTCTACGACCACCTTGCAGTCAGAGGCAATATGTACACGCTGGATATATAGATCTTCTGCAAGGGCCAAGGCCTCCCGAATTGCCACAGCTTCGAGTGTAGGAGCATCATCTATGCCCTTGATGACCAGTGCTGAAGCTCCTTGGAAAATGCCCTCTTTGTTGCGACAGATAGCAGTTGCCGCTCCTCTCGTGCTATTTTGGCAGACAACGGCATCAACATTGATATTTAAGTAGGAGTCCGGAGGACCTATCCAACCTCTAGTCCGCTGAACTGCACGAGGCTGCGGTGAAGGACAAGTGCTCTCTGTCAAAGTGAGATCAGTGATGTAGGATTGTATGAATTGATTCACTGATGGGGGGCTTTGAAAGATGTCCTCATAGATCGCCTTTCTTCTCGCTTTCCAGATCGCCCACAAGGTGACCACCAATAGGATGTACGATTTCTGTGTCAATTGTTCGTGTAACAAAAAGATCCAATCCTTGGCTTTAGGCTCAATGTTCTGGCTGAGTTTTTCAACCAAGGTTTCATCTGAGAGAGCCCAAATACACCTAGACATGGTGCAGTCCAGGAGTGCATGTCTCCAGGAGTCCTCTCGGCCACATAGTGCACATAGATGGGTTGTAGACATATTATGGTGGTGCAGCACATCCATTGACGGGATCGAGTTCCTGGCTAACCTCCATAGAAAAACTTTAAGTTTCGAAGGTACTTTGGTGTTCCATGGATCAGTCCATTCCAGTGACCCATGAGACCCAGATGCTCCACCAGTTCCGTTCTGATTGTTATCCCTCGATTCGATCACTATCTTGTATGCCGAACTAACCGAGAATCTGCCGGTTCTTTCCTCCGACCATGCCCAGAAATCTGCAACTGGTTTTGTGCACAACGGTATAGATAAAACTGTATCAGCATGTGCTTGAAGGAAGATCGATCTGATCAACTCCTCTTACCACGTCGCCGTTGTGGAATCAATCAGTTCAGATACCTGGCTCGGAGGATCAGGAATTAACGAAACAATCGATCTCATACTCCCTGTCCGAGGAAGCCAGTTTGTTCTCCAAATTTCTTTATCTTGGCCAGTCCCAATCCTCTGATAGCCCTCTGTTTCATTATCTCCCTACCATCCAAGATTGCCCTCCAAATCTGCGATGGATGGCTGCCCAGTTCTGCTTCAAGGAAGTTGCCACTCGGGAAGTAAATAGCTTTCAAGATCCTAGCACTAAAAGATTCTGAATCCGATAAGACTCTCCATGCCTGGCGAGCAAGTAACGATGGATTGAAAATTTCCATGTCTCTAATTAAAGCCCATTCCGCCCATGTATTTTAGTTGGGTCATCACATCCCATGAAACCCACGCTGGCTTCCTCCTACCTTGTTTCGATCCCCACCAAATCTGATCGAGGTAATGTTTTCACACAACCCTCTTGGTAATCTGAAGCAAGCCATAGAATAAAGAGGAATCACCTGGGCCATAGACTTGATAAGGACTTCCTTGCCTGCTGCCGAAAGGAGCGTTTCCATCCATCCTCTTACTTTTTCCCATACTCTGTCTCTCAGATATTTGAAAGTTCTCATCTTGGAATGGCCAACATCAGTGGGCATTCCCAAATACCTTTCATTTAGAGACTCATTATTAACATGAAGTCCGATCTTGATGGATTCTCTCGCTCCTTGGGGACACCCCTTACTGAAAAAGATGGAAGATTTATCATGATTTATTCTCTGACCTGATGCAGCACAATATTGTTCCAATAGGTTTGAAACCATAGTAGCTCCATCCAAACTTGACTTGAATAGCAGCAGGCTATCATCAACAAAGAGGAGATGGTTGACACAGGAGCTAACGGCGCCACCTTTATCCCTTCCAAACCTGACGACTGAGTGTTGGCTTTTGAAACGCTGATCCAATCGTATACGTACTTGCAAGCTAGCTAGATAAGCTAGCAAGCAAGCAGGTCGATGGATACTGATACGAGTAGCGGACGTTGCTCTGGCCAGTACGAGCAGAACTAATCGATTCGATCGATTT
Source organism: Hordeum vulgare subsp. vulgare (assembly GCF_904849725.1). NCBI lineage: Eukaryota > Viridiplantae > Streptophyta > Magnoliopsida > Poales > Poaceae > Hordeum > Hordeum vulgare. The sequence continues at coordinate 88,323,361 of NC_058518.1, forward strand.
GTTCGACGGCTCGGAACGTAACGACGTAGGAAATACTTTTTTCGGTGCAGAACAACTTGCACCTTTTCAGGTTTTTCTTTGCGTATATAAAGGATACAGACTTGCCACGTCCAACACGTTGCCGGACTCGGCAGCCAACTCGACGTGACCCAAACTCAGCCGAGTTAGGTTTGGACTCGTACGTGAACTAGCTTAGACAGAAAAATCATAAACATCAACTAGTGTTTCCTATATGACTCAACCTGGTTAACTACAACATTCAGCTCCTTAACTTGGTTGCTTTGTCTTCACTTCTTGCACTCCAACCTTCTTCCTCATCTCGATGAACTTCTGTCGACCGAGAGACTTGGTCAGGATGTCGGCAAGCTGGTCTTTCGTGTTCACGTGCTGAACCTCGATCATCCCTTCTTCAATGCACTCCCGGATGTGATGGAACCGGGTATCTATGTGCTTGCTCCTTTCGTGATGAACCGGATTTTTGCACAATGAGATTGCAGCTTGGTTGTCGATCTTCAATGACACCTTCTGCACCTCTCGCTTTGCAAGAATAGCTAGGAGTCTTCTCAGCCACACTGCTTGACAAGCCGCCGTGCTTGCCGCTATGTATTCTGCCTCGCATGAAGACAGTGCCACCACCTTTTGCTTATGAGAATTCCAGCTAATCGGATTCGGACCAAGGTAGAAAACCATGCCCGTTGTGCTCTTTCGGTCATCAACATCACCTGCCATGTCACTATCTGAATATCCACGAAGGATCAATCCTTCCTTTCCCTTTTTGTACGTGCAACCAAGATTAATGGTGCCTTTCACATAGCGTAGAATTTGATTGACCGCGCTCATGTGTTCGGTTGTCGGATTCTCCATGAAACGACTCACGATCCCGACTGAATACGCCAAGTCAGGTCGGGTATGCACCAAATATCTCAGGCTGCCCACAACGCTTCGATACATTGTGGTGTCCACCGGCGGATTTGAGCTACGCTTGCTCAACTTGTGACGTTGGTCCATTGGAACTTGTGTCGCGTAGCAATCCGACATGCCACACTTGTCCAATAACTTGACCACGTAAGCCGATTGACATAGGGAAATCTCTCCGGAGCTTTGCTTCACTTCGATGCCCAAGTAATAGCTGAGTAATCCCAGATCACTCATGCTAAACTTGTTCTTCATTTGCGCCCTGAAACGTTCAATTTCTTGTACGCTATCTCCGGTGATAATCAGATCGTCGACATAAACTCCAACTAGCAGGTTTGAGCCTTTGGAGTTCTTTGTATAGACTGCGTGCTCGAGGGGACATCTCTTGAACCCGAGCGAGACCAGACTTCGGTCTAACTTTGAGTTCCAAGCTCTTGGCGCTTGCTTCAACCCATAAAGTGCCTTCTTGAGCTTGTAAACTTTCCCTTCTTCGCCTTTCTTCTCGTAGCCGAGGGGTTGTTCCACGTACACTTCTTCTGTGAGATCGCCGTTGAGGAAAGCGGATTTAACATCCATATGATGAACCTTCCAATCCTCTTGTGCTGCCAAAGCTAGGAGCACTCTCACCGTCTCGATTCGAGCAACCGGTGCAAACACCTCATCATAGTCAACTCCTTGACGTTGTACGTAGCCCTTTGCAACGAGTCTTGCCTTGTACTTCACAATGGCATCCTCCATGTCCTTCTTTAACTTGTAAACCCACTTCAAACCTATCGTCTTTTGGTTTGGAGGTCGGGTTACCAAAATCCACGTGCCATTGCTCTCAATTGCCTTCATCTCCTCATCCATGGCGTGCGTCCAACTAGGACTTTTGCTCGCCTCTACGAAGTTCGCCGGCTCCTCAACTCCGAATAGACATAATCCGGAGTACTCGAGCGTAACTGGCTTTGTGTACTTGTAGACTTTCTTGAGGGTCTTGTAGCGACGAGGCCCTGAGGAATCCATTGTGGCTTGCGAAGGAGGCGACACAAATTGTGTCGGTGTTGATGCACTTGAGGAAGACGGCTGAGACCCTGGTGTGTCATCGACATCCGTGTCATCGGCGTAGTCATCGTGACCGTGACCATCATCTTGATTGTCGTCGTCACTATGCGCCTCGTTGTCGATGTTGTCGTCGAGATCTCCGCCTGTGTCGTGCGCGGCGTTGTCGCTATCTCCTTGCGACCTATGCGCGTCGTCGTCGGTGTCGGCACCATGATGATCACTACCATTGTGGTCACCTTGGTTGGGCGTCTTGCCAACCACCTGGACATCCTCCCCTGCATCATCATCAGTTGGAAATTCAACTGCAAATATGTTACTGTTTGGAGCATCGTCGGCTGCGGCGCTCCAATTCCACGCTTGGTTTTCTTCAAACACGACGTCGCGTGAAATCCGTAGATGCTTGGTTTGTGGATCATAGAAGCGGTAAGCCTTGGTACCGGAACTTCTCTCGTATCCGATGAACACCATCTTGGTGCTACGATCGGCAAGCTTTGAGAGGTGCGGCTCCGCCGTCTTCACATGTGCCACGCACCCGAATGTCCGTAGATGAGACACATTCGGCTTACGTCCGTAAATTGCTTCATACGGAGTCTTGCCGATCACCGCCTTCGTTGGAGCCCGGTTGAGAAGATAGACTGCCGTCGAGACAGCTTCTCCCCAAAAAGTCCCCGGCAGGTTCTTGCTCTTGAGTAAACTCCTTGCCATGTCAACGACGGTTCGATTGCGCCTTTCAACGACCCCCTTCTGCTGCGGCGTGTAAGGTGCCGTGAGGAACCTCTTTATGCCAATCTTCTCGCAGTAGTCGTTGAACTCATTCGACGTAAATTCTCCGCCGCGATATGTCCGTAGAGCGCGAACCTTCAGCTTGTGTTCCATCTCTGTTGCAGCCTTCAGCTTCTTGAATGCTTCAAACGCCTCATCTTTAGACCGTAGGAGAACGACCCACATATATCTCGAGTAGTCGTCTACCACAAGGAATAAATACTTCTTTCCAGCGTGAGTTGCCGGGGTGATAGGGCCACATAGATCACCATGGAGCAGCTCGAGTGCATCACTTGCACGATAGGTAGACTGAGCAGGGAATGGCCCGCGGTGCTGTTTTCCAACCAAGCACCCGTCACATACTCGATCAATATGGTCGATAACTGGCATTCCGGATACCATCTCCATCTTTGACATCTTCTTCAAGGCGTAGAAGTTAACGTGTCCAAATCTAGCATGCCATAACCACGAATCATCATCACTCTTGGCGAGCCAACACTCCGGTTGAGATTGATCAAGGTTGAGGATATATAGCCTATTCCGTGTGCGATTAACACGAGCTAGCACGTTTCGGAGGTTGTCGAAGATCGTCATCACTCCGCTCTCGATATTCACCTTGCATCCATTCTCGTCAAGCTTCCCAATAGAGATGATGTTGTTGCGCAGCCGTGGGATGTAGTACACTCCGGTGAGTATGCGATGTTCGCCTGTGAGACCCTCAAAGAGGACAGATCCTTGCCCGCAAATCTCCACGGCTGAACCATCACCGAACTTGACCGAGCCTTCAACATCGTATTCCAGCTCGAGGAATTTCTCCTTGCACCCCGTCATGTGGTTACTGGCACCCGTGTCGAGATACCACGACACGTTCTGATCACCGGATAACTTTGGTGTCACTTTTTTCTCATGAAGTAGCACCTTCCGGCTTGGTTTCACAACCACCGTTTCAGCGAGATCGCAAACTTCGGCCATCAGAAGACCTGGACCTTCGTCTTCCTGCTTTGCCAAATTTGCCTTGATCTCCCGCTTGTTAGGCTTTGGACAATCCTTCGCAAAGTGACCCATCTTATTGCAGTTATAGCACTTGACCTCGGACAAGTCCAAGTTCCGTGGTTTCTGCTCTTTAGATTTGCCCGCCTTACCACGACCTTGTGGTTTGCCTTTTCCTTTGCCTTTTCCAGTTTGTCCATCGCCCTTCGTGTTGCTTGAGCCTTCTCCACCGTCACGCCTTCCTTTGCTACTTGGGGCCTCCCAATCTGCGCGCGAGTACATGAGTTGGTCACTACCTCCTCCTTTGCCTTTCCGACAGCCACGAGCATTCTCTTCCCATGTCCGCAATCGTCCGATCGCCTCCGTTATGGTCGTGTCGTCGATGTTGTAAAGCTGCTTGAGTGTGCCGATGATGTACGTGAATTTATCAGTGACTGAACTGAAAAACTTCTCCACGATCTCGGTCTCATCAAGCTTTGCACCAAGCGCGCGGATCTCTCCCACCAAAGTAGTAAGACGCATGGCGTAGTCATTCACCGATTCAGTTTCCTCCATCTGCAACTTGTGAAATTGGCGCTTCAGCACTTGTGCCCTTGCCTTGGTGACGCGATCTTTTCCGATCCTCATCTCCTTGAGTGCGTTCCAAGCCTCTCTTGCCGTCTCGAACTCCGCCAATGTCATCAGCACGGAATCCGGCACAGACTGGGCTTTGGCGGCCATGGCACCTTCGTCGCGCTCCTCGTCGACGTCGTCGTCCGTGATGGCCTCCCACACTCGAAGGGATCGAAGAATAATCTTCATCTTCACCGCCCACACACCGTAGTTGGCGTCGGTGAGCATCGGGTACTGGATGGGGATGTTGCGATGCGCCTGGACGTTGGCGCCGCTCGTTCCTCCACCACTAGTTGCTGACTTGACGCCCTTCTTCACCTTGTCGCCGTTCTTGTTCGCCTTGGCACTGCCGCTGCCGGACTCGACCGACTCAACGTCGCTGTCCGTCATCGTAGATCGTAGATCGTTGAGGCTCTAGATACCAATTGTTGGCTTTTGAAACGCTGATCCAATCGTATACGTACTTGCAAGCTAGCTAGATAAGCTAGCAAGCAAGCAGGTCGATGGATACTGATACGAGTAGCGGATCGTTGCTCTGGCCAGTACGAGCAGAACTAATCGATTCGATCGATTTGTTCGACGGCTCGGAACGTAATGACGTAGGAAATACTTTTTTCGGTGCAGAACAACTTGCACCTTTTCAGGTTTTTCGTTGTTATATAAAGGATACAGACTTGCCATGTCCAACACGTTGCCGGACTCGGCAGCCAACTCGACGTGACCCAAACTCAGCCGAGTTAGGTTTGGACTCGTACGTGAACTAGCTTAGACAGAAAAATCATAAACATCAACTAGTGTTTCCTATACGGACTCAACCTGGTTAACTACAACACTGAGAACTAAACTTTAAGAGGCACGAGAGGCACTCTTCTGCAATTAAGAAAAGGTAAGGGAAAATGGGATCTCCCTGTCGGATACCTCGTGTTGTCGTAAACTGCTCCAATTTCTCACCATTAAATAAGACCGAGAATGAAACTGATTATACCATGCTCATAACTGTTGTGATCCAAGGTTGTGCAAATCCTAATCTTTCCATCATCGCCTGACGGTATGGCCACTCCAACCTGTCATAGGCTTTCATCATATCAAGTTTCAAGGCACAAAAACTGTTAGCTTTAGATTTATTCCTCTTCATAAAATGTAAACACTCGTACACACATATTATGTTGTCTGTTATCATTCTCCCAGGCACAAATGCTGACTGCTCCTCTGAAATAATGTCCGGCAGGATGTTTTTGAGCCTATTTGCCACCACCTTGGACGCAATCTTATAAATAACATTACACAAACTTATAGGCTAGAATTAAGATAGTAGAGTTGGGTTTAACACCTTCGGAATCAGCACCAAAGCCGTGTCGTTAACACAGTCTGCACCTACCTCACCACGAACAATTTTGTGGACTGCATCAGTAACCTCATCTCCACATAAGTCCCAGTGTCGTTGGTAAAAATGTGCTGAGAAATCATCCGGCCCTGGAGATTTTGTGGGGAACATTTGGAATAGGGTCGTCTTCACCTCTTCCTTGGAATATTGAGATAGGAGCATCTCATTTATTTGTTACGTGACTTTCCGTGGTAATTTGGATAAGACGTCCTCCATACCTGAGACCCCTTCGGATGTGTACAGGTTATTACACAAATCATTAACCATCAATTTAAGCACTTCCCTGTCCTCTGTGAGGACCCAAAGAGAATTGGCTAGCGCCTTAATCATATTCGCTTTCTCCTTTGGCTTGCCCGAATATGCAAGAACCGACTATTCTTGTCTCCTGCCTTGAGCCATTCTAACCGAGATCGCTGCCTCCACATTAGTTCCTCACGGTGGTATAGCTCGATCAATCTTTCATTTACCTTCAGTTCAACGTGGGATGGCACCGATCGGTTGGGGTCACTCCGGAGGCGCTCGAGATCAGATTTTAAACTTTTTATATCCTTCCTGACAATGCCGAATGTATTTTTGTTCCATGAGCCTAGTGTTGGAAATATGCCCTACATGCAATGATAAAATAGTTATTATTATATTTCCTGTTTCAAGATAATCGTTTATTATCCATGCTATAATTGTATTGAATGAAAACTTAAATGCATGTGTGGATATATAGACAAAATTGTGTCCCTAGTAAGTCTCTAGTTGACTAGCCAGTTGATCAAGGATGGTTAAGGTTTTCTGACCATATGCAAGTGTTGTCACTTGATAACTGGATCACATCATTGGGAGAATGATGTGATGGACAAGACCCAAACTATGAACGTAGCATGTGATCGTGTCATTTTGTTGCTATTGTTTTCTACGTGTCAAGTATTCATTCCTATGACCATGAGACCATGTGACTCACTAACACCGGAGGAATACCTTGTGTGTATCAAACGTCGCAACGTTACTGGGTGACTATAAATGTGCTCTACAGGTATCTCCGAAGGTGTCCGTTGAGGTAGCATGGATCAAGACTGGGATTTGTCACTCCATGTGACGGAGAGGTATCTCGGGGCCGACTCGGTAATACAACATCACATACAAGCCTTGCAAGCAATGTGACTAAAGTGTTAGTCACGAGATCTTGTATTACGGAAACGAGTAAAGAGACTTGCCGGTAACGAGATTGAAATAGGTATAGGGATACCGACGATCAAATCTCGAGCATTTAACATACCGAAGGACAAAGGGAATGGTATACGGGATTATATGAATCCTTGGCACGGAGGTTCAACTGATAAGATCTTCGTAGAATATGTAGGATCCAATACGGACATCCAGGTCCCGCTATTGGATATTGACCGAGTGTCTTAGGTCATGTCTACATAGTTCTCGAACCCGCAGGGTCTGCACACTTAAGGTTCGGTGACGTTTCGGTATAGTTGAGTTATAGGTGTTGGTGACCGAAGTTTTGTTAGGAGTACTGGATGAGATCATGGACGTCACGAGGGTTTCCAGAATTGTCTGGAAACGAAGATTGATATATATGATTGTTTCATTTGGCTTCCGGAACGATTTCGGGCATTGTCGGCAGTGTATCGGGAGTGACGAATGGGTTTCGGGTTTTTACCAGGAGAGGCCACCCACATGGGAGAGGACCTAATAGGCCCATGCGTGGCAAACCAACCCTTGGTGGGCTGGTGAGGCCAGCCCAATAGGGGTATTTCGGCCAAGGGAAAAAAATCAAAGGAGAAAAAAAAGAGGAGGTGGGAAGGAAGGAAGGGACTCCACCTTCCAAACCGAATTGGAGTGGGAGTCCCTCGTCCTCCCTTCGGCCGACGCCCTTGGGGCCCCCTTGAGCCTCAAAGCTAGCCCCTCCCCTCCTCCTATATATAATAGAGGTTTTTGGGTTTTTGAGACACAACTTTGCCACGTGCAACCCTAAACCTCTACTGCGTAGTTCTTCCTCTAGATCGGATTTCTGCGGAGCTCAGGCGGAGCCCTGCAGGAATAGATCATCACCATCACCGGCGCGCCGTCACGCTGCCGGAGAAGTCATCTACTTCCCTGTCTCTCTTGCTGGATCAAGAAGGCGGAGATCGTCATCGAGTTGTACGTGTGCTGAACGCGGAGGTGCCGTCTGTTCGGTGTTAGATCGGGACGGATCATGGGACGACGGTGATTTGAATCATGAAGCTGTTCCACAACATCAACCGCGTTTCTTAACGCTTCCCGCTTAGCGATCTACAAGGGTATGTGGATTCGATCTCCCTCTCGTAGATGAACATCACCATGATAGGTCTTCGTGTGCGTAGGAAATTTTTTGTTTCCCGTGCAACGCTCCCCAAGAGTGGCATCATGAGCTAGGTTTACGAATAGATGTAATCTCGAGTAGAACACAAAAGTTTTTGTGGGAGTTGATGTTCGATTTGCTGCCCTCCTTAGTCTTTTCTCGATTCGACGGTATTGTTGGATTGAAGCGGGCCGGAACAACCTTACTCGTACGCTTACGAGAGACCGGTCTCATCGACTAACATGCAACTTGTTGCATAAACATGACTGGCGGGTGTCTGTTTCTTCAACTTTAGTTGAATCGGATTTGACCAAGGCGGTCCTTGGAGAAAGGTTAAATAGCAATTTGAATTTCACCGTTGTGGCTTTGCGTAAGTAAGATGCGATCATACTAGATACCCATAGCAGCCACGTAAAACATGCAACAACAAATTAGAGGACGTATACTGGTCACGCATACTCATGATTGAAGAAACCTATAGCTAGCAAGTTTCAGCGGCACGAAGACCGGAACAGAGCAAATTAAGGGGGTAGGAGGAGAAGTCATTTGTGCTCACCAACAAACGCAGGGGCGGGGCTCGTCCAACGCACGTGGAGGTCGTCGAACAACTGCACATTGAAATTCACCCAATCAACACAAATATGATGTTTTTATAACATAAACGAGAAATATGTGACCTAACTCATAATTTACAAAACTATGACACCGTCGGCCTCTGGTAGGCCGAAAAGCACCTTCTCGTTCAACATGAGGCAGAAGAGGTGTCGGGGGTCGGTGCTTAGTGGTGACGGGAGTCGGTGCCATCGAGGGTCGGTGGTGTCGGGTGTCGGTGGCGTCGGGGGTCGGGGGTTAGTGGCCTCGATGGTCGGGGGTCAGTGTCGTCGTGGGTCGAGGGTCAGTGGCGTCGGGGGTCGGTGGTCTTTTCGGTCAACAAGAGGCCGAAGAGGTGTCGGGTGTCGGGGGTTGGGGGTTAGTGGCGTTGGGGATAGGGGGTAGGGGTCGGGGGTCAAGGGTCAATGGCGTCGGGAGTCGAGGGTTAGTGGCGTAGGGCGTCAGGGGTCAGGGGTCAGTGGCGTCGGGGGTCGGGGGTCGAGAGTCGGGGGTTGGTGGCGTCGGGCGTCGGGGGTCGGGCGTCGGGGTCGGGGCTCGGGGCTCGGGGCTCGGGGGTCAGTGGCGTCGGGGGTCGAGGGTCAATGGCGTCGGGGGTCGAGGGTCGAGGGCCAGTGGCGTCGGGGGTCGGGGGTCGAGGGTCAGTGCCGGGGTGTCGGGGTTCCTTTTTTCCTCTTCTTTCTTCTTCTCCTCTCCTCTTTTTCTTCTTCTTCTTCTTTTTCTTCTTCTTCTTCTTCTTTTTTCTCCTCCTCCTCCTCCTTGTTGGAAATATGCCCTAGAGGCAATAATAAATTGGTTATTATCATATTTACTTGTTCATGATAATCATTTATTATCCATGCTATAATTGCATTGATTGGAAACACAAATACATGTGTGGATACATAGACAAAATACTATCCCTAGTAAGCCTCTAACTGACTAGCTCGTTGATCAAAGATGGTTAAGGTTTCCTAGCCATAGACAAGTGTTGTCACTTGATAACGGGATGTAACATCCCAGATGTAATCCTTGCCATATTTGGATCCTATCCTACGTTGTGGAACCATGTTTTGAATGTTATAAAGTCATCATTTCATGTTTCGTGTCATCATCTTTGCATCATGGCATCATTCTTTTCTTTTGCATTGTTTCATTCTTGTTGGTTTGCTAGCTTGCTTGTGGTGGTGTGTGATGATGTCGAGGTTACCAAACTATGCTTTCAAACAACATTGCTTTTCTAACTATGTTAAAACCGTCTCCCCCTTTTTATTTATTTAACTTGTGTGTCAAACCTTGAGTGAATCTGTTTTAAAAGCTGTTATACTTTCAGAGATTTAAGTTGTGGTTGAGGGGGTGATTGACTTGTTGTTTGTAAGCTTTAAATCAATTGGGGTTTTTAATAAAACAACATATTAATTCCTGATTTTAGGTTTAATTTAATTGCTCCAAAAATCACGTTTGCATTTTATTTAAATAGGGCATAAATCCCTCATGCCCTATGTCGTGGTTTTGTCACGACAGATGTCCTCGTGAAAGGGCTTAGTACTGGAGCCATCGCACCTTGGTGGCGACTCAAAGGGGTTAGGTGGGAGAGACACGGCGATTTACCCAGGTTCGGCCCCTCGAGAAGAGGTAATAGCCTACGTCCTGCTTTATGTGTATTGATGTGGATTCGATTACAAGGAAGGCGTAACTCGCCTAAACCTAGCACTCGATGATTTCTAACCTGCCTCTCCCCCTCCAGACTCGCCTTTATATATAGGTCGAAGCCTTAGGGTTTACAAGAGTCCCTTCCTTTTTACAAATCGTGACCACCGCGGTCTCTAAGTCGCCGTCTTGCAAAACTCAGAGTCCTTCCATAAATCATAACCATCCTGCGACTTGGAACCGCCCAGGCTGAGGCCCAACTAGCCCTAAAGGATGAATCGCCTTAACAGTAACCCGGCCCATATTCGGCGGATCACTTAACAGGCAATATCCCCAACATTAGGCCCCAAATTGACTTGAATCTTCGTGCCAATGCTTCCATTTTAGTTGAAGGCGATTCACTCCTCTGTGTTCCTCCGTACACCAGAAATCTTAACTCGCCAGCTGGTACCGGACAAAGTCTGTGAGCCGCCAACGCATTTCCCATCAGTACTTTCCTTAGCCCTCGATTTTCGGGAACTCCAACACAATCCCAACGGATCTTTTAATGCGTCATTATCCCAAAATTTTCGGACGTCATCATGGCGAATCTTTCCTTCCCCAACGGTTCCCGCTCATAACGCCTCGATCTCCGCGCCCGTCCTGATAAATAGGCGGAAGGGACAGGGCTGACACCGGCCACCTACCAGTCTCGTCAATCCCTCGACCATCATCTCAGCGAGAAGAACACGCTCCGCATCCCGAAGGCTTCGCCGCCGGCCGCGAACTCCACCCCCGTCCGAAGAACTCCAGTGCTTCCCGCAAGCCGTCGCCGTTCGAGGAGCTCCGGCGCCACCCGCAAGCCGTCGCCGTTCGAGGAGCTCCGGCGCCGTTCGAGGAGCTCCAGCGCCGCCCGCACATCGTCGTCGTCGCCACGCTCCACCGCCGCCGAGGGTCCCCTCATTCTCCAACAGCCTCCATCATCGCCGATCCTCCTCGACCAAGATCTCCAGGTCAGGCCGCTGTTTCCCCTTCTTTAAGGGTAGATTTACTTTTTTGTTCTAGCCGCCGCCATTGCCATAGTCCCGAAGCTCTATGCTCGTTACCATCTTAGCTGTCGAACTGATTAGTCCGAGCGCCATTAGGGCACCCAGTGCTTCGAACAATGCTATCTATCTGTGCCCTTGCGAATTTTCGAAACGGACTAGTCTTTTTAAACACAAGGCACCGTCCTGATCACACATCGTTCATGTTCTAGCCACGTCCGTAAGCTTTTATATCTGTTGAATAGATCCATTCCTCTTTCATTGTTTGCAAAAAGTTGTTTGGAAACCTCGTCCTTCCCTCAGCGTTTCGGAAAGAATAAATTTTACCACCCACAGTAGCGTCGCTTCTGAGAATAGCCCCGCTCTGATAGGTCGCCACATCAGCCCAACCCGGCCTCCCAATCCGGCGGGTTAAGCAGAAGCTAGTCCCGACTCACATAATAAATGTTCGAGACATGTAATACCATTTTCTTGCCTATTTGTAGCATGGGTGCCGTTTTCAAGAGTGATTGGCTCCCCACCAAAGTTGACGATGCTGTTTTGGCGAATTACGTGAAAGCGGGCTGCTTGGATCCTCAAGACATCATTGGATGGCGCACCGGGTTAGGAGAAGACCTACCCAACCCCAAGGAAGGGGAGATAGTAGTTTTTGTGGAACACTTAGAACGGGGTTTTAAACCGCCCGGATCTAAATTCCTTAGAGACGCCCTGTATTTTATGAACGTCCGACTCCAGGATTTGGGACCCAATTCCATAAGCAACCTAAGTCAATTCCAAGTCCTTTGCGAAGCTTACTTGCGGATCGAGCCTTCCGTCCCTCTGTTTTGGTACTTTTTCCACTTGAATCGCCAGACGGAATTCCACAATGGCCCCAGTTTGGAACTCGGCGGGGTCAACGTCCAGCGTCGCAGGGACAGTCCGTTCCCTGCACTCACTATGCCTAGCCATCCCAAAGGCTGGGGTGAATCTTGGTTCTACTGCAAGGAAACATCTCCCGCCGGCGAAAACAAACTTCAGGGTTACAGGCCAAGCCGCCTTCCAGTCAACTTCAAGCTCCCCGACAAGCTCACCGAGGAAGAAGAGTCGGAATTCGTCCCAATTCTGTCCGAACTGAGATCCTTGACGAACAACGGCCTCACCGGGGTTGACTTGATTCGCTGCTGGGTCGAATGGCGGATCCTTCCTCTGAGCCGCCGAGACGGCCTAATGTGCGAATTTGACGGTACTCTGGATCATCCCCAATGCTACTTCCACACAGCATTAACGGAAAAAGACATCGTCACCATCATCAGGAAGCTGACCGGTGAACCTGCAGCGAAATGCGGCCAAATCGGCCTTAAGCCCTTCCGCAAGATTAACCCGGCACCCAAGGTAACCAAAGCTAACTCGCCCTCAACTTCTATTTCATCCGTTTTACTGTCATCATGACTTCATGCCATATCCCCTTCCAGAAAGGCAACAAGTTCTGGTCTAGGAGACCTAAGAAACAAGCTATGAAGAGTGCTAAGCCGCCTTCCAAGAAAAACAAAGGCAAAGGCAAATCGGCTGCGGCCGAGCCATCTGAAGTCGACGAATCTCAAGCTGGCGACGCACTCTCAGAGGTACCAATCCGTCCTCATTTTCACTCGCCACTTATCACCTTTTAACTTTTATTTATCTCTCGCTCCTTTTATAATAGAATGAATATAACGAGAGCCAGGAAGACTCTGTCGAGGTAATTTCCGTCTCCTCCGATTCATCTCCTTCTCCACCTAAGCCGGCCCGACGAATATGTGGGAAAGTACCTCTCTCACATACAAATGCCCATTTGGACCCAAATTTCTTACTGAAGAAAACGCAGCACGCCTTGAAACGGAAAACGCGAAGTCATTCTGGCGACCTGACACCTGGCTTGCCAACAAGGAACAAAAGAAAACCAAGCGAGGTACCTCCTTTTCTTAGTTGAACGACCATCGTTCGTGCTGCTTTGGATCACAGTCATAACCCGCCAGTATTATCGATGTACAAATTCTGCAGGATTCTCCCCCCACTTCTGGCGACTCAGTGATGTCGACCCTTCCACCAATGATCCGAGTCCCGGGGTAAGTTCCTTGTCCTCATCCTTGAGAATAATACTCTTTTTAATTTTTTAACACGCCTATCTCTTCCATTAGGGCGCAAGCCAAAAAGAGGAAAACCAGTGGATCAATCCCAGATGCCACTTCTGAACCTCCAAGGAAAGCTACTCCGACTCAAGAAGATCCGAGTCAAAACGAGCCGTCAATTCAAGCAAACCCTCCTGAGTCGCCCAAAGGATCAACGGATGTCCCTAGATCACCGGTCGTAATGGCGACAGCTGATGACCCAGATGCTGTGGTCATCACTGGTTTTGGTTTCTCCAAGCCGGCAGAGACAATCCTCTCCAAACATATAGCATCCTCTTCTCCATCAATTCCCGAGTCTGGGCCTTCCAAGGCGAAACTTTCTGACTATGCAGGTCTGGAGTTTAAAGAGCTCTGTTCTGGCTTCACAAGTCGCCTGGAAGCGAGTTACGAGATGGAAAAGAATCTGCTAAAGATGTTAAATAACAAGCATGAGGTAAACTTTATACTCTGTATTATTCCTAGTAACCCCCAAGGGCCGGGTCATCAGTAAAATGATGAGCCGGGTCTTTTAAAAAGCTTTGCGACCAGTAACCCCCAGGGGCCGGGTCATTAGTAAAATGATGAGCCGGGTCTTGATTTCTGTATAATTTCCCTTGAGAAATTATACATTAGCCCCCAAGTGTCAGGGGTATTGCCTTGCAATAATTCTGAGACTTGTCTTTGTTTTAAATTTTGAACAGGAAAGCCTTGCCCAGACCGAACTGGCCCTGGGCGACTTAAGGAAAAACTTGGCTGACCAACAAGATGCCCGAACTCAGTCGGAAGAAAAATATAAGTTGGCTGTGGTTGAACTGGAAAAGCTCAAGGCCGAGTTAGAAAGAACTCAGGCTGACCACAGCGCGGTTTTGACGAGAGCCGAAAAAGCAGAAGCAAAGCTGGCAACTGTGCAGCAGGAGCTATCCGGCTTAAAGCGCCATATTTCCAACATGACACAAGCCATCTTTGGTAAGCTTTACCTAACTCTCCAATCTTATCCTCTTCCTTGGGCAAATTCCTTAATATTTAACTTACCGGTTATTTAATCACAGGCTCGAGAGTCGCTAATCTGCAAGACGACACCGTGTTGATGCTGAAGGCGATCTATACACTGACGGAACAACTGTACACAGGCAGTGTGCTGACCGTCAAAGCTGTGATCGGTGCAAAGGAGCCCATAACTTCTATCAAGAAGGTACTTGGATATCTATCCACACTGCCTCCCCAGATCGGCGAGTTAACCCGATCAGCCGCCCGGAAGGGTGTCCTGACGGCTCTGAGTCGCTGCCTGGCGTATGCTCCAGAAATTAATTTGGAAGAAGTAGCTGCCGGCTTCCCTCAGCTTAAAGATGACGGCTTGGAGTTTGTGGAAGAAGACTACCAGAAGGTTGTCAAGGATTCTCGACTGGCCGCGACTCAACTCGCCTCCAGCCTTGACTTGACAAAATATCAGGCGGCTTACGATGACAAGAATAAGAAAATCAGCCCGCCAACCTTCGTGGTGACCAACCTTATCCCTCGGCGACCCAAGAATCCCTTTGACTGGGAAACAGACCTGGCATCAATCTTGACCGATGAAGACGATTTTGCCTCTTTGTCCAGATGCAATTGGGTCTTGGGCGATTTACAAATCGAAGCTGGTGAGAGCTCACGCCAGGACTTAGCGGAATAGATTTTCCTTGAATTTGGCCCAAGAGCCATGTAATAGTCAGTACTATCTTTTGATGACATCTTCTGCAAAAAACCCTTATACCGCCTTTGAGGCGGTTTAAAATATTTTGTTAATCCTTATCAGAATCGCCTGAAATGCTCAATCCGCCAAGGATGAAAACCTTGAGCACATTATCTGTGAAAATAAAAGAACCACAAACAGTTTCAACGAGTAATCAGTGAGGATAAAAATTTCCAAGGTCAAATCATAACACGAGTAATTTTGTCGGCTCATACGGTCGCGACAGGAGGGGGCGAGTCAGGAAACTCGTGCACCCACCCTTAATGCAGGTTTCGTCAGCTCATACGGTCGCGACAGGAGGAGGCGAGTCAGAAAGCTCGTGCACCCACCCTCAATGCAGGTTTCGTCGGCTCATACGGTCGCGACAAGGGGAGGCGAGTCAGAAAGCTCGTGCACCCACCCTTAATGCAGGTTTCGTCGGCTCATACGGTCGCGACAGGAGGAGGCGAGTCAGAAAGCTCGTGCACCCACCCTTAATGCAGGTTTCGTCGGCTCATACGGTCGCGACAGGGGGAGGCGAGTCAGAAAGCTCGTGCACCCACCCTTAATGCAGGTTTCGTCGGCTCATACGGTCGCGACAGGGGGAGGCGAGTCAGAAAGCTCGTGCACCCACCCTCAATGCAGGTTTCGTCGGCTCATACGGTCGCGACAGGGGGAGGCGAGTCAGAAATCTCGTGCACCCACCCTCAATGCAGGTTTCGTCGGCTCATAAGGTCGCGACAGGGGGAGGCGAGTCAGAAAGCTCGTGCACCCACCCTTAATGCATGTTTTGTCGGCTCATAAGGTCGCAACAGGATGTCATGAAATTGCTCTTTCTTTTTCTTAAAGAAGAAGCCCCCGAGTCAGGGAAACATTATATTATTCCATAATGAAAACTGAAAAACTTACAAAGCAAGGAGTTTTAAGAACTCAAGTGTAATAAGGCCGCAAATGGGCAATATTCCAAGGGCGAGTTGACTCAGCCCCCGTAGTCGGTCGATCAGGCCGAAGATCCATCAAATAGTAAGAACCATTGCGGAGGTTCTTGCTGACAACGAAAGGTCCCTCCCAAGGGGGCGAAAGCTTGTGCATGCCTGCCCGATCTTGTATCAGTCGAAGCACCAAATCGCCTTCCTGGAAGGTCCGACTCTTCACCCGGCGACTATGATAACGCCGCAGATCTTGCTGATAGATCGCCGAACGAGCCGCTGCTAAGTCACGTGCCTCTTCCAAGGCATCCAAAGAGTCCTGACGCGCCAACTCGTTGTCTTGCTCCACATATGCGGCGACTCTAAGAGAATCATGCCTTATGTCAGTAGGGAGGACGACCTCTGCACCATAGACCAAGAAGAAAGGGGTGAACCCCGTGGACCGATTCGGGGTGGTTCGGATGCTCCTTAATACCGAAGGTAACTCCTCCACCCAACATCCTGGAGTTCTTTCCAGGGGAATTATGAGCCGAGGTTTGATCCCTCGCAAAACTTCCTGATTCGCCCGCTCGGCCTGTCCGTTTGACTGCGGGTGAGCAACTGCAGAGATATCAAGCCGGATATGTTCACGGTGACAGAAATCCAGCATCGCTCCTTGGGACAAGTTAGTACCATTGTCCGTGATGATACTGTGCGGATATCCAAAACGGAAAATCAGCTTCTTCAGAAATTTTACCGCATTCTCCGCGTCACAAGTCCCAACAGGCTCCGCCTCAATCCATTTAGTGAATTTATCAACCGCCACCAATAAGTGAGTTTTCTTGTTGGAGGACATCTTAAAGGGACCGACCATGTCCAGCCCCCAGACTGCGAAAGGCCAAGTAATGGGGATCATCCTCAATTCTTGAGCCGGCACATGAGCCCGTCTCCCGTATCGTTGGCACCCCTCACACCGCCGTACTATATCTTCTGCATCTGCGTGAGCCGTCAACCAGAAGAAACCGTGTCGAAAGGCTTTTGATACCAAAGAACGTGACCCGGCGTGATGTCCGCAGTCTCCAGAATGGATGTCATTAAGGATTGTGCATCCTTCCTCGGAGGAAACGCACCGCTGAAAGACCCCTGAAGCACTTCGTTTATATAGCTCGCCATTAATGATGACCATGGACTTGCTACGCCCAACAATCTGGCGAGCCAAAACTTTGTCAGTGGGTAACTCGCCACGAGCAAGATAAGCTAGATAAGGAAGAGCCCAATCCGGAGCGATATGGAGAGCCGCCACAAGCTGAGATTCGGGATCTGGTATCGCCAATTTCTCCTCCGTGGGTACAGTTACGAACGGTTTATGCAGGACATCCAAGAAGACATTAGGGGGGACCGGTTTTCTCTGTGAGCCGAGTCGCGAGAGGGCATCAGCTGCTTCGTTGAGTCGCCGATCAACATGATCAACCTGGTACCCATGAAAATAGCCCGCCACGTCAGATACGGCTCGCCTGTAAGCCGCCATCATAGGATCTCGAGAGTCCCAGGTGCCCGAAACCTGTTGCGCCACCAGATCTGAGTCCCCAAAACATCTGACTCGGGTTAGGTTCATCTCTTTTGCTAGTCGCAAACCGTGAAGCAGAGCTTCATACTCTGCCGCATTATTTGTACAAGGGAACATGAGCCAGAGGACGTAGCAGAACTTATCTCCTTGAGGGGATATCAACACCACACCAGCCCCCGAGCCCTCCAACTGCGTGGATCCATCAAAATAAATAGTCCAATAGGTAAGGTCAGGCTGATCTTCCGGAGCCTGAAGCTCCGTCCAATCATTGACGAAATCAACTAGTGCCTGGGACTTGATGGCCGTGCGGGGGGTATACTGAATGTGATGTGACCCAAGTTCTATTGCCCATTTGGCGATTCGCCCTGTTGCCTCGCGGTTTTGGATGACGTCGCCGAGGGGCGCGGAACTGACCACGGTGATTGGGTGTTCTTGGAAATAATGTTTAAGCTTCCGACTCGCCATGAACACCCCATAGACCAGTTTCTGCCAATGTGTGTATCGCTGTTTGGAAAGAGTTAACACCTCACTGATAAAGTACACCGGGCGTTGTACCGGGTATTCCTTTCCTTCCTCCTTTCTTTCGACGACCACAGCCACGCTGACCGCTTTGGAATTTGCGGCGATATGCATGAGCATAGGCTCCTTTTCAGTCGGGGCCGCCAGGACCGACGGGTTAACCAATTGATGTTTCAAGGCCTGAAGTGCCTCGTCAGCTTCCTCTGTCCACACGAATCGGTCAGACTTCCTCAACAATTGATAGAGCGGAATCGCCTTTTCTCCGAGGCGGCTTACAAAACGACTGAGAGCCGCAATGCGACCCGCCAATCGCTGAACTTGGTTAACATTCATCGGCTTGCCGAGGGAGGTAACCGCTTCAATTTTGTCCGGGTTAGCCTCGATGCCGCGCTCCGATACCAAGAAACCCAGTAGTTTTCCCGCAGGTACGCCGAAAACGCACTTGGTAGGATTTAGCTTCATCTGATATACCCGTAAATTATCAAAGGTTTCCTTAAGGTCTTCCAGAAGTGTCTCCTCCCAGCGGGTCTTGATCACAATGTCGTCAACATAAGCATGGACGTTGCGGCCAATTTGGCTATGAAGACAATTCTGGATGGAGCGTTGGTAAGTCGCCCCTGCCCTCTTAAGCCCGAACGGCATGGACACATAGCAAAAGGCCCCGAAGGGGGTTATGAAAGCAGTCTTTTCTTGATCTTCCACAGCCATTTTGATCTAATGATAACCTGAATAAGCGTCCAAAAAGCACAATCGTTCGCATCCCGCCACCGAGTCAATGATTTGGTCAATGCGGGGAAGAGCGAAAGGATCCTTGGGGCAAGCTCTGTTGAGGTTCGTATAGTCAATACACATACGGAAAGTGCCATTCTTCTTGAGTACTAGCACCGGGTTAGCTAGCCATTTGGGGTGAAAGACTTCCACGATGAAGCCGGCGGCTAAAAGACGGGCGACTTCCTCTCCAATCGCCTTCCGTCGCTCCTCGTTAAACCTGCGGAGGTATTGTTGGACAGGTTTGCATTTTGGGTCAATATTAAGATGGTGCTCAGCGAATTCTCTCGGTACACCCGGCATATCAGAGGGTTTCCATGCGAAGACGTCCCGATTCTCACGGATGAATTCGATGAGCGCGCTTTCCTATTTGGGGTTCAGACCCGTTCCAATGGTAAACTGCTTGGATGAATCGCCAGGGACGAAGTCGACTGTCTTCGTGTCATCCGTTGGTTTGAACTTGAGGGGAGACTCGGAATCTGTAGTCGGTTTCTTGAGTGGTGACATGTCTGCCGGGTCAACATTGGCCCGGTGGTTTTTGAGCTCTTCCGCCGCGCAGGCGACTTCCGCGTAGGCCGCGTCTCCTTCCTCACACTCCTTTGCAATTCTTCTATCTCCGTCGACCGTGATGGGCCCTTTAGGACCAGGCATTTTGAGCTTGAGGTAGACGTAGCACGGCCGGGCCATGAAGCGAGCGTAAGCCGGTCGCCCGAACAGCGCATGGTACGGGCTTTTTAATTTGACCACCTCGAAGACCAGAGACTCCGACCTGTAGTTCTGTGCAGTTCCAAACGCTACTGAGAGCCTGACCCGGCCAATCGGATAAGCAGATTTGCCCGGGACGATGCCGTGGAAAACCGTGGTTGAAGGCATTAAGTCTTTCTCTAATAGATTCATCCTCTGAAAGGTGTCGAAGTATAGGATATTAATGCTGCTGCCGCCATCCATTAGTACTTTCAATAGAGTGTAACCCGCCACTTGGGGAGCCACGACCAAGGCCAGGTCGCCCGGGCTATCTATTCTCGGCGGGTGATCCTCTCTGCTCCACGTTATGGTCTGTTCGGACCAGTGGAGATATCTGGGAACTGCCGGCTCAATTACGCTGTACGCCCGGTGATTTACCTTTTTATCACGTCTGCAAGCATTAGTGGTGAAAACATGATATTGCCCATTACTTAGCTGTTTAGGATTGTTGCGGAAGCCCCCGTGGTCATCCTGGTCCTGCAGAGCCCCCTGTGGGGGCGGCTGCTGGAAGACTCCCGGCGGGTTGTACCGCCGGTGGTGGTGCACCGGGTATTGGCCGCCGCCTGGCTGCGGCCCCCCCTGAGCCTCTTGTTCGGGAAAACCGCCGAAGGGGTTGTGCCTTTGGTTGGGTGCGGCGAGTTGGTCTTGGCGACGGTTCGGGTCTTCGCTCTGGCTCTTCTTGATTGCCTCGGCCCGAAATTCCCGCATCACGAAGCAGTTCTCCCAGGAGTGGCCCGCCGGGCCGTCGGCCGTGGCGTGGTGCGGGCAAGGGCCTTTGAGCAGCTCTTCGTAGTTACACGGTCTTTTCCCACTGAAGCCTCGGTTCTTATTTTTGCCGTCATTGGCGTTGGTGTTGGCAACCAGATCCGAGGGCTCCTCATGCGGCCTACGCTTGCCGTTGGTCCCCTGGTTATGACGGTTGTGGCCTTGCAGGCGGTATGCTTATTCGTTGAATCGCCCTTCTTGGGCGAGTTACCCTTACCATCCTCGCCGTACCTAGTGAGGGTATCCATCAGCTCGCCCATATCCTAGTGAGGGTATCATCGGCTTCGGCGTACCTAGTGAGGGTATCCATCAGCTCGCCCATATCCTGAACTTTCCGTTTGAGTCGCCCCAGCTTCTGGACCAGCGGTTCGTAGTGGCAGTTGTGCTCGAGGATAAGCACAGCTTGCGCTGCCGTGATGCCATCCGATGAATGGATAATTTCCGCGACTCGCCGCGACCAATGATGCGCCAACTCATCCGTGCGTTGCATGCAGTGTTGCAAGTCGACGATCGTCATCAGTCGTTTACAGGTTCCCCGGAAGTTTTTGATGAAACGCTCCTTTAACTCGGCCCAGGACTGCATAGAATTGGGGGGTAAATTTTTCAGCCAAGTGCGTGCCGATCCCTCGAGCATCATGGTGAAATATCTGGCGCAAACCGCCTCGTTTACGTCGAGCATGTCCATGGCGATCTCATAGACCTCGATCCAAGACGTTGGTTCGAGATCTGGTGTGTAATTAGGCACCTTTCTTGGTCCTTTGAAATCCTTGGGCATTCTTTCGTTTCGAAGGGCCAGGGACAAGCAGGGCACCCCAACTCGCCCTCCGGTCCCCGCGGGAGGAGTCTGAGCCTCTTGAGTGTTGGGTGGACCTCTGCCCGGCGGGTCCCGCTCGGGCGGGTTGTCCTGCGGGAGGTGTCGCGGGGCGCTGTTTACGGCTGGCTGATCCTCCGGCCAACCCCTGGTATAGCTCGCCTGGGGGGTGGAGTGCAATCGCTCGGGGCTGTGTGAGAATTGCGCGTTTTGGACCACCGCCGTTTTCAACATCTCGATGGCGTTCCTTGCTTCGATCTCAGCCGGGGTGTTGCCGTGGATCGGGAGAGACTCTAGATGGCGAGTTGCGGCAAGCACGTTATCCACCGGGTTAGAGAAGTGGCCTCGGGGGGTACGGAAACGAGGAATTTGACCCTCAGTCGGCTGAATCGGCGGGTTAGGAGGGCGGCCCATCCCTCCTGCTGGAGCGGCTCCCATCCCGGGTGTTTGGGGAGTGTCGAACAGGCGAGTCGGATTGAGATCATGGGGCAGGCGTCCCTGGTGCCTCCGCTGATGGACGGCGTCGGATGCGCGCTGCTGTCTTTCAAGCCGCCAATTGTCGGTGTTCAATCGCATCCTTTCGGCCGTAATCTGGGCCTGTCGAGTTTCCATCCTGGCGGACTCCGTCGCGGCATCCTAATGGGCCTTTGCCACCGCCTCCCTCAGCTTTGCTAACTCTGCGTTTATCTCTGCTTGGTTCTCTGGCGTGAGGGGGGTTGACATTAGTCTTGTGATTTCCGCCGCTAAGTCCACCAGGACTGCTGACGCACTCCTGGATGTCCCGCCGGTCCCATCGCCTCCGGCGGGGCTCTGTGCGGGTTCAGTCGCCCCGGCCATGTAGATGGCGATCTGGCGGCGGGTTCGATCGAGGATTTCCGGATCCATGGCCAATGACAAGCCACCGAGACCATGTCCGTGGAGGGACCGGATGGAATCTGAATCGCCCATGGATGATTCGTCGTCAGAGTTGATGGGGGTGACCTCCTGAGCCGCCGCGTGCTCTGGCTCCTCTGACCCCTGCGTGAACCCCACAAAGACCGGGTGGGTCAGATTCCGTGTTACGACTGGATGAACGTACCTGGCCGGCTCGACGATGTCGGAGGAGGTGTCCGGCTCAGGAACAGATGACCCGATCATGCCGATGAAGACGTTGATCTTGCCGAAGGGGACCCTGTAGCCTGATTCGAGAGAATTTGCTTCAGGTCCCCATCGCCGGTTGTCGATGTAGGCGATGCCGCGTCGGCTCCAAGTCATGAGCGCCGCCGCATAACTCCCAGACCCTGGTAGGGCTCCCTTTGAGAACTCAACTCCACCGTGCGCAGGCCCCACGGTGGGCGCCAACTGTCGTGGTTTTGTCACGGCAGATGTCCTCGTGAAAGGACTTAGTACTGGAGCCATCGCACCTTGGTGGCGACTCAAAGGGGTTAGGTGGGAGAGACATGGCGATTTACCCAGGTTCGACCCCTCGAGAAGAGGTAATAGCCTACGTCCTGCTTTGTGTGTATTGATGTGGATTCGATTACAAGGAAGGCGTAACTCGCCTAAACCTAGCACTCGATGATTTCTAACCTGCCTCTCCCCCTCCAGACTCGCCTTTATATATAGGTCGAAGCCTTAGGGTTTAAAAGAGTCCCTTCCTTTTTACAAATCGTGACCACCGCGGTCTCTAAGTCGCCGTCTTGCAAAACTCAGAGTCCTTCCATAAATCATAACCATCCTGCGACTTGGAACCGCCCAGGCTGAGGCCCAACTAGCCCTAAAGGATGAATCGCCTTAACAGTAACCCGGCCCATATTCGGCGGGTCACTTAACAGGCAATATCCCCAACACCCTAGGTGTTTTTATTTTATTTTCAAAAACCCCCTGTTACTCTCGGTATTTCATGTGCTGTTGTGGTTATTTAAAAAAAAAGCAAAACCCTTTGTTTCTTTTTGTTTAGCCGGCTCCAGAGAGAAGCCCAGCTAGGCCTCGCCTCTCCCCCTCGCTAGCGTAGGCCTTCTCCCCGTCCCTCTCTTCTTCCACCTAACGTCGTTGCTTTTCCCCTGCTTTCCGTCAGGTTCAGTCAGAGAGAGAGAGAGCTCGCGCCCGTCTTCTCACGGACGTCGAGGCCGTCCCATCTCCCTCTATTTAGAGCTAGCCTCGGCGTGCGTGCCCTAGGGTTCCTCTCTGCCGCCGCCACCTCTTTCTCCCTCTTCTTCCCCTCTATGTAGGTAAGATTTAGTGAGAGAGAGAGAAGTTCAGAGAGCACCGCGGTCGATCCCGCCGTCCTCCTCATTGCCTACAACCTCCCCCGCGGCGTCCGAGGCGTCCGCAAGGATGGGGAACCTTCCCACGTTCCATTTCCGTCTCTAGCGGGGATGCTCCCACTCCCCGGTGTCTCCTCCACGACGACATCGCCGGAGCAAAGGACATGATGCGTGCCTCGCTACCCCTTCTGTCAATAGGTGAGGACACTGCACGGTATGAACCCAAAACCAAGCACTTCTCCCATTGCAAGAATTACAGATCAAGTTGGCCAAACGAAACCCATAATTCGAAGAGAGTTACGAGGATACGAAATCAAGCATATAAGAAATCAGAGGAGACTCAAATAATATTCATAGATAATATGATCATAAATCCACAATTCATCGGATCTCGACAAACGCACCGCAAAAGAAAGTTACATCAGATAGATCTCCATGAAGATCATGGAGAACTTTGTATTGAAGATCCAAGAGAGAGAAGAAGCCATCTAGCTACTAGCTATGGACCCGAAGGTCTATGGTGAACTACTCACGCGTCATCGGAGAGGCAATGGTGTTGATGAAGAAGTCCTCCGTGTCCGAATCCCCCTCCGGCAGGGCACCAGAACGGTCCCCAGATGGTATCTCCCAGAGACAGAAGCTTGTGGTGGTGGAAAAGTATTTTCGTGGCTCTCTGTGTAGGTTTTAGGATTTTTGGGAATTTATAGGTGAAAGAGGTAGGGCAGAGGAGGCAAGGGGGGCCCACGAGCCTGCTAGGCGTGCCCCCCTAGGGCGCGCCTAGGGGGCTCGTGACCTCCCACGAGACCTCCTGCCTTGGTTGTCAAGATTTCTGGGTATCTTCTGTTATGGAAAAAATCATCCCGCATGTTTTATTCCATTTGGACTTCGTTTAATATTCTTTTCTGAAAAAGGTCAAAAACACGGAAAAAACAAAAACTAGCACTAGGCACTGAGTTAATAGGTTAGTCCCAAAAATGATATAAAAAGGCACATAAATGCATATAAGACATCCCAAGTTGATAATATAATAGCATGGAACAATCAAAAATTATAGATACGTTGGACACGTATCAGTGCACATGAGTGTATGTGTGTACACGGGTGAGTGTGTGTGTGTTCATGAGGGTGCACATACACATGTGCAAGAGGGCCTAACCCCTCATGTTGCACCTAATCATGTAGTGTATGTGTGAGTGTATGCACTTGAGTGTGTGTGTGAGCACATGTATGTGCGTGTGTGCTCATGTATGTCAGTGTGTGTGCATGGGTGCATATGCACTTGTACATGAGGGCCTAACCCCTCATGCTTGCCACTATGCAAGTGGTGTTGTTGTGAATAGTGCTTGTGTGTGTGCATGTGTAGGTGTAGATGTTGCAATATGTGCTAGTTTTACATGTGATGTTAGTCATTTGTAGTTATAGGATTCTAGGTGACATTTTCGAGCTAGCTTTGTGCCTTGTAGTTACATGCAAGTACCCATGTATTATATATGATTTTGGGGTAGAATCATCCGAGGAATCCATTGGTGCAATAAATTTCACTTTAGAGCAACTTCATAAAACTGTTATTTTCTGATATGATGCCATGTTTAGTGCCTTGTATTAGGTGGTGCCTAGGCCCTTTGTGGATGATTCCTTGATGGAATGGTAGTGGGTGAACCCTCTATAGCATGGGCCCTTTGTTTTGTTCTTAGGAATTTGTATGCACCTATTGTACCCTGTCAAAGTGGACACTTGGCTGAAACTGACAGATTTGTGAAACCTTGTGATTTTCACTAAGTCTCGGAATCTGATGTTATTTTCTTCCCCTGTTGTCTTGGATGAATTAGCTCCTGTGTTGGGAATCAGCCCATGCAACAAACTAAAGTTTGTGAGCTTTTATGGTTGTTTAGCTCCCTGTTAAATTTCATGCTTATAAACTTCCTGTAGATATAATTTTGGAGGCTGCCAAAATGCTTCAGAGCATAAGCAGCTGGTGAAAATCTGTGATTTTCACTAAGTCCCAGAATCTGTGATATTTTGTCCAAGTTTGTGTCTATAGATATGCTCATGGGTGATTCCTTTGCATTGTCTTCTTATTCAGGGTTGTAGAGCTTTTGGATGGCTTCTGTCTCACATCTTGTTTGACTCATTTAGATGGTTGTAGCTACTTTAAATATTGTAGACAGACTGCTATGTTGCTGTTGAAAACAGATTGTATGTTTGTGTTGATTTGAAGCTTGTGTGGGCATTGTTGATGGTGTGGTGTGCTCCCATGCACTACCTCACTTATTATTTGTTTCTTGATCGTGTGGCAACCTGGTTACACTAGGGGAGTACCCATTAGGGTGTGTTTGTGGTTGTTTTGAACCGTAGGCCTTTGAAACTTGTTTTGTAGTTTCCGGTTGATCTCTGACTCCGTTCTCTACGTTCTTTATATGTTTTTGCATCATTTTCTCGTGATGCACATGTTCATGCCGTATTCATGCATGTGAAGATAACTTAATATGAAGTTCTGTCCAGAATTCAATTACCTCAACTAATGCATATGAAAGTGACTAGAATAGTGATGCATGCTTCCTTCTTCACACATGCATCATATTGGTTGTTGCATTATGTTTTGCCGGTGTTCATTGGTTGTTACCTTATCTTGGGTAGCATCGGGAACGGAGAGCGAGTACGTGGATTCTGGAGAGTACGTGCAGGAAGATCAAGAGCAGTTCCAAGCTGAAGACATCACAGGAAAGATGACCGTGACCTTGACACCGTATCTAGCTTTGTTATGCTTAGAATCACGTTTCCTTCATCACATGCTCGCTGCCTACCATTTGATATATAAATGTCACCTGTCTTTGCCATGAACCCAAACACCTCCCTGTCCCAGCAAATGTTGCTTGGCTAAGTAGGCTTGCTCAACCTCTAATGAGTAGCTTTGCTAGTTGCAGGTGCCAGCTGTCTCATGTGATAACATGGGTATTTTGATATCATTATGTTTTAAACTGCTATTTAATTAATGCACCTATATACTTGGTAAATAACGTAAGGCCTAGCCTTTTGCCGGGTGATTTGTTTCGTTCTTGCCGCCTTAGTTCGGTTACCGGTGTTTGATTCCATAACTGATCGCTCCTAACACGTTCGGGGTTGTTATGGGGACCCCCTTGATAAATCATGTAGTGTTAGGTCTTGTCTGGCAGGACCCAACATTGGTTTTAATCTTTTAATCACCTAATAATAATTTGCATAGGGAATAGCTACCCCGAGGATTTTATCAACAACCCAGGCCAGTGCTCCTCATGAGTGTTGGTCCAAACTTGAGCACTGTGCGGGGCCAACTCAGGGAAACTTGAGTGATTTCTATCAGGCCATTGTACGCGTCGCATTGCCGTCGTGTCCTGAGAACGAGATACGCGGCTCCTATCGGGATTATCGACACGTCGGGAGGTCTTGCCAGATTTGTCTTACCTTAGCGATATATCTTTCGTATATGGATTCCGGTGAAACTTTGGGTCTCCTCAAAGTTGAGGTTTTCCTCTAAGCAATCCGACGATATCACGCGTTTCATGATAGAGGATTACTTTACGACCCGTGGCAGTTTGTGATGGACTAGTTGGAGCACCCATGCAGGGTTTAATCTTTCGAAAAGCCGTGCCCGCGGTTATGTGGCAAATGTGGATATTTCGTTAACATCCGGTTCTTGACAACTTGAAGTAACTCTAATAAAACTGCCAACTGTGTGCGTAACCGTGACTGTCTCCTTCGGAGATCGCTCTTCGATCGAGAACATGGAGGGGTTATGTTTGACGTAGGTAGGTGTTCAGGATCAGTTAGTGATCAATCTAGTCTTCGATCGCTCGCGTAGACCACCACACGATTACTCTGATCATCGTAAGATAGCCACAATATATGCTTAGGTTGCTGCAAACCCATACACTAAACCTTCCTCACCTAATAACTTGACTAGATTCGATACCAAGGTCATTAGATTGCTGAGTCCCCGTGGCTCACAGATTACTATAAACCCCAACAGGTACAAGTACGCCCGACGCAGGAGATCCTGATGAAAACCAGCTGAAGTGGGAGTTTGATGAGGACTCTGGCCGTCTGTATGTGAACTATCCGGAAGACTGAGGCCGTTGTCGTGATCGTGGGCCAGCATTTAGGATGTTTTAGTTCATCTGTTTCTTTTCTGTTTAAGTCCGTAGCTGGACCTTCTGCTACTCTGAATAATTGTGTGACTGTAAGCTTTATGCTATATTCTTAACAGATGGCAAGTTTATGCCCTACTTGTTACTCTTTAATTATGTACTGTGATGATTATCCCATTTGCGAAACACATAGATGCGCCCCTTTCCCCTTTTGAGGCCTCGCCCCCAAATAAGGAAAGGGCCGCATCTTAGTCGTTACAAGTTGGTAATCAGAGCCTTACGACCATAGGAGCCTTTGTGTGATCGAACTTGGCCGAGTCGAGTCTAGAAAAATGTTTTGAGTCTTAGTTATATCGGAGAATAAGTTTCTTTTTTCTCCTCTTTTATGCTCTGCTGAGGTTCTCGACTTAGGAAATCTTATCATATTTTGAAATCTATATGATATCGATGTGATGGAGTTCTGTCTTGGTGCCTCCTATCTAACTTGATTTCTTCCGGGGAGTTGAGCTCGAGGGGATTCTTTTGCACATCACCATCATTCAGATTTCTTAGTATCTCAGGACGGAGGATATTCGTAATTGCTTCAATACTAGTTGTGACGAGAGGAGTCCGACTTCCCCAGTACTGGTGCAGAGAGTTCCGGATGTATCGCCACACTTTGTATCGTTGTGATTACGAGGGTCTATAGTAGATGAAGGTCCGAGATTCTGGTTATGTGTTGACGGATGTGATACACTAGACGGGTTAGTATAGGAGTTGTGTGATACGTCTCCGTCGTATCTACTTTTCCAAACTCTTTTGCCCTTGTTTTGGACTCTAATTTGCATGATTTGAATGGAACTAACCCGGACTAACGCTATTTTCAGCAGAATTGCCATGGTGTTGTTTTTGCACAGAAATAAAAGTTCTCGGAATGACCTGGAAATTTACGAGGATTTTTTGGGGAATATATAAAAAATACTCGCACAAGAATCAACCGGAGGGGTGGAGCGAGGATCCCACAAGCCCACCAGGCGCGGCCCCCCTGGCCGCGCCTAGCAGGCTTGTGGGGCCCTCGGAGCTCCGCCGCCTCCAACTCCAGCTCTATTTAGTCCCTTTCGTCCGAAAAAAAATCAAGGAGAAGAGTTCATCGCGTTTTACGATACGGAGGCGCCGCCAACACCTGTTCTTCCTTTGGAGGGCAGACCTGGAGTCCGTTCTGGGCTCCGGAGAGGGGAGATCGTCGCCATCGTCATCACCAACCTTCCTTCATCGCCAATTCCATGATGCTCTTCACCGTTCGTGAGTAATCTCATCGTAGGCTTGCTGGACGGTGATGGGTTGGATGAGATCTATCATGTAATCGAGTTAGTTTTGATGGGGATTGATCCCTAGTATCCACTATGTTCTGAGATTGATGTTGCTACTACTTTGCCATGCTTAATGCTTGTCACTAGGGCCCGAGTGCCATGATTTCAGATCTGAACCTATTATGTTCTCGTTAATATATGTGTGTTCTAGATCCTATCTTGCAAGTTGTAGTCACCTACTATGTGTTATGACCCGGCAACCCCGGAGTGACAATAGCCGAAACCACTCCCGGAGATGACCATAGTATGAGGAGTTCATGTATTCACTAAGTGCTAATGCTTTGTTCTGGTTCTCTATTAAAAAGAGAACCTTAATATCCCGTAGTTTCCATTAGGACCCCGCTGCCACGGGAGGGATGGACAATAGATGTCATGCAAGTTCTTTTCCCTAAGCACGTATGACTACATACGGAATACATGCCTACATTACATTGACGAATTGGAGCTAGTTATATATCTCTCCATGTTATAACTGTTGCATGATGAATATCATCCGGCATAATTATCCATCACCGATGCAATGCCTACGAGTTTTTCCTACTGGTCCTTGCTACGTTACTTTGTCACTATTGCTATCACTGCTGCTACTGTTACTTTGTCGCTATTGCTTTCACTGTTGCTACTATTACTCTGTCGCTACTGCTGTCACTGCTGCTACTGTTACTCTGTCACTACTGCTGTCACTGCTGCTACTCTTACTGTTGCTACTGTTGCTATCACACTACCTTGCTACTGATACTTTGCTGCAGATACTAAGTCTTTCAGGTGTGGTTGAATTGACAACTCAACTGCTAATACTCGAGAATATTCTTTGGCTTCCCCTTGTGTCGAATCAACAAATTTGGGTTGAATACTCTACCCTCAAAAACTGTTGTGATCCCCTATACTTGTGGGTTATCAAGACTATTTTCTGGCGCCGTCTGAGTCACTTGGGATTTATGTCTGTTGATCACTATAATGAATTCGAGAGATCCAAAAACTAAAGTCTTGCCCTCAACTACGAGGACAGGTAAGGAACTGCCATCTAGCTCTGCACTTGATTCACCTTCAGTCATGAGTAAGTTTGTGACACCACCTCCTGCTAGAAATTTTGATGTGTCGCATGTGCTTGATGATGCTACTTCTGCTATCCATGATACTTGTGATGATGCTTTGCTTGATACTGCTTTGCCACTAGGTGCATTCCTTGATGCACAAATTGCTAGAGTTGCTGCTAGATGTGATGATACTTGTGAAACTGCTGAGATTATTGAAGTAGAACCTGCTATTTCGCCTGTTAGAACTAGCTCTCCTAGATATGAATTGCCTGATATGCCTGAGGGTTATGTTATGGTGGGAGAGATAGCTGAGGACTTTCTTGCTTGTAAGGATAGCTATGACCTTGAGAAATTACTGCGCAAGTGGAAAGAAAAATCTTTCAATGCTACGATGAAATACGACCCGAAGTTTGCTACTTCGCCTATCTTTGTGACCGATAAGGATTATGAATTCTGTGTCGACCCTAAGTTAATCACTCTGGTCGAATCTGATCCTTTTCATGGTTATGAGTCTGAAACGGTTGTAGCCCATCTTACTAAGCTGCACGATATAGCCACCCTATTCACGACTGAGGAAAAGATCCGCCACTACTATATCCTTAAGTTGTTTCCTTTCTCGCTAAAGGATGATGCTAAGACTTGATTCACTTCTCTTGCTCCTGGTTGTGTGCGTAGCCCCCAGGATATGATCTACTACTTCTCTGAAAAATATTTCCCTGCCCATAAGAAGCAAGCTGCCTTGCAGGAAATATACAACTTTGCGCAAGTTGAAGAAGAGAGTCTCCCACAAGCTTGGGGGAGGCTTGTCCAGCTACCGAATGCTTTTCCTGATCACCCTCTTGAGAAGAATGAAATACTTGATATCTTCTATAATGGACTAACCGATGCTTCTAAGGACCACCTAGATAGTTGTGCCGGTTGTGTTTTTAGGGAACGAACTATGGAACAAGCTGAGATTCTATTGAACAATATCTTGTGCAATGAGAACGCTCGGACTATTCCCGAACCACCTCCGAAGCCAACTCCTAAGAAAAGAGGTATCCTATTCCTCAGTCCCGAAGATATGCAAGAAGCTAAGAAATCCATGAAAGAGAAAGGCATTAAATCTGAAAATGTCAATAATCTACCACCTATCGAAGAGATCCATGGTCTTGATAACCCGGTACACGTTGTAGAGGTAAATTCTCTTCGTAGATTCAATGAGAGTGATATTCCTTTTGATAAACCTGCTAGCTTATGCCTGGATGAATTTGATAACTTTGTAGCCAAACAACAAAGTTTCAATGATTATGTTAGCAGACAATTGGAATAGAATGCTCGTATGCTTAGTCATTTAAGTGCTTGTGTGGACAGAAACGTCAATGATCTTAAGCTCTTGAGTAAACATGCCTCTATGGTTACTACTCAAGTAGAACAAGTACTTAAGGCTCAAAATGACTTGCTCAATGAGTTGAATGACAATTCTGTCAGAGTCATCACTAGATGCGGTAGAATGACCCAGGAACCTTTGTATCCT
The DNA here is from genome assembly GCF_904849725.1 of Hordeum vulgare subsp. vulgare. Classification (NCBI taxonomy): domain Eukaryota; kingdom Viridiplantae; phylum Streptophyta; class Magnoliopsida; order Poales; family Poaceae; genus Hordeum; species Hordeum vulgare. Next base: position 88,354,839 of record NC_058518.1, read on the forward strand.
GAGGGTCATCCTAAGAGAATTGAACAAGATTCTCAAGGAGTTAGCACTGATGCACCTAGTCATCCTAGGAAGAAGAAGAAAGACGATAGGAACTTGCATGCTAGCAACCATGTTGCTGTTACACCTGAGAATCCAAACGATATCTCCGTTTCTGATGCTAAAACACAATCTGGTGATGAACATGAGCCTAATGATAATATCGATACTGATGTTCATGTGGATGCTCAACCTAGCAATGATAAGGATGTGGAGATTGAACCTAGTATTGATCTTGATAACCCACAACCTAAGAATATGAGATAATAAGAACGACTTCATTGCTAGGAAGCATGGTAAAGAAAGGGAACCATGGGTTCAGAAACCCATCCCTTTCCTCCCAAACCATCCAAGAAAAAGGATGATGAGGATTTTGAGCGATTTGTTGAAATGATTAGACTTGTCTTTCTGCAAATGTGTTTCACAGATATGCTCAAAATGTCTCTGTATGCTAAGTACATGAAGGATATTGTGACTAATAAGAGGAGGATACCTGAGGTTGAGATTTCCACCATGCTCGCTAATTATACCTTCAAGGGTGGAGCTCCTAAGAAACTAGGTGATCCCGGAGTGCCCACTATACCTTGCTCCATTAAAGGAAACTACGTTAGAACTACTTTATGCGACCTTGGAGCCGGTGTTAGTGTTATGCCTCTCTCTCTTTATCGTAGACTTGAACTGGATAAGTTGACACCCAGTGAAATCTCTCTGCAAATGGCCGACAAATCAACTGCTTTCCCTATCGGCATTTGCGAGGATGTGCCTGTTGTGGTTGCTAACGTTATTATCTTAACGGACTTTGTTATCTTGGATATTCCCGAGGATGATGCCATGGCGGTCATCCTTGGAAGACCCTTTTTAAACACTGCAGGGGCTGTTATTAATTGCAACAAAGGCAATGTCACTTTCCATGTCAACGGTAATGAGCATATGGTGCACTTTCCGAAGAAACAATATCGAGTACATTGCATCAATGCTATTGAAAAAACTTCATCGATTCTTATTGGGAGCTTTGAATGCCCTATACCTACTTTTAAGATGACGTATGATTTGCTTGTTGGGGATATGCACATCCCTATTGAGGTAACCTAGTGACTATTCAAAAATTCTTCGTTCTTTTTTCATGCGATTCGAAAAAGTTTGTCAAGGAGACTAGATCAACCTCATTGACGGATTTCTTTCGATGACCATGGGATGGATAAATCGAGGAGTCACAACCCTCTGTTCCAAGCTTTCACCTTCGGTTGCTTAGAAGAAAAATGATAGATTTAGCTTTAGTGTCTCCTGTTTTCTGTTTTTTGCGTCCCGTAGAAAAGTGTCCCAAAAATAAAAGTTCTCCGAATGTCCTAAAAATCAAGTATGTTTTTTGCTGGAATTTTTGAAAAAATCTCAGACGGAGAGCTAGTCAGGGGGATGCACGAGTGGGCCACAAGCCCTCGAGGCGCGGGCACCCCCTGGCCGCGCCTACCAGGCTTGTGGGGCCCACGTGTCCCCCCCCACTTATTCCAGCTCCCATCTCCTTCTCCTACCTCCAGAAAAAATCGTTTCGCAGCTCAAACCCGTGTTCTTGCTCTTCTTGCTGCGGTTTTTGATCTCCTTGTGCAAAGCCCCATTCACCAAACTGTTTTGGGGAAATTGCTCCTTGGTATGTGACTCCTCCATTGGTCCAATTAGTTTTTGCTCAAGTACCTTATACATCGTGTATTTTTAATGCCTTGGTGATCCTGTTCTTGAGCTTTGCATGCTAATTTTAGCTGGTCCCAAGTAGTTTGGATGTGTGATGTGGCCTCTAGGCACTTGTCGGAGTAGTTACTATGAGTTTCGTTGAGCCTTGTTCACTTTTCCTTTGAGTCACTAAATTTTTTAGAAAAGGAAGATGTTCAGGAGAAACTATCATGGTGGTTCCTCAAACAAGAGGGGTCCCCGCCTCGCGATTCGGGAACCCGATCCTTACCAACCGAGGAAAGCACAGGTACAATCATGTGAATGGCCTTCTGATGAATTCATGATTGATGCAGGTTTCAAAGACGAGTTTGATACACTTGTTCACAATGTTGGACTTGAAGAATTCAACTCCGATAAATGTGAACAGTATACTACTCTCACTTCCTCTTTTGTTCGTAGATTCAAATTTTCAGCTGGCCGTGACACATCTGTACTGTTTGATCTCTATGACAAATCTTATACCATGGACTTAGAGGATTTCAATAGAATTTGCAAGATACCTAATGGGGGTAGTCTCAATGTTCCTCCTAAATCTTCGATTAGAGATTTTTTTTCTCTAGTATAACTATCACAGAAACTAGAGATATTACGCAGGCTACCATGGGGAGCATTCATTTTCCTGCCTTGCATTAGTTTGCCCTCTTCATAGGTAGATGCATTAACGGCAAGATCGAGCACTGTCACCTCTGCGCACCTGACCTTAGTATCCTTAAGAGCGCAGTAACGGGTCATAGAAGTTTGAACATGGGAGCTATAATAGCAAGGAGGCTGAATAATAATGCTAATGAAGGGGATTTCTTTGGTGGGATCTATGCCACTCGCATAGCAAATTTTTTTGGAGTACCCATCCACGAAGGAGATCCCCCGCTCCATACAGCTTTCCTTGATCGTGCTGCTATGACACGCTTTTAGTTCCTTGAGAGGGATAATGAATCCCTCCTGTACTGGTTAATATTTAACCGACATCGTGTTTTCCATATTACCCTTCCTGCTTCTGCCTTCTTTGACTTTCAGGTAAAACGGAGATATTACATAACCAGAGGAGAGGCAGAGGAGTATGAGAGGGAGGCAAAGGCTGCTTGCCTCCGTGAGGCAGCTATTCAGGCAGTGGCTGCCGCGCTCCCGTACAACCCCCATTATGATTTCGGATATCACCCGGACCAGCCATGGGAGTAGACCAACTTAGTCCAAAAGCCTAAGCTTGGGGGAGTACGTGTTTCTCACCGACTTTATATTCATGCTCACACTTTCACTTTGATAGTCGATGTTCACACTTTGCCACTCTATCATCCATGCTAGTTTATTTCTTTTTCTCGTTTTCTTCTTGTGTGTTTGTCTAGTTTGAGAAAACCCAACAAGATTTCTCGTTCTTCTTTTGCTTGTTGGGAGCTTTCCCGTGTAAATACTTTTCTTTTTCTTTGGGTCAAGGTAGAAGACCATGGTTACAATGTTTAGTGGCTCTCGCATGCATATCTGTTTATCTGTCAAAGAGCCATATTACTTTGTCTTCTCCTTTGCGTTTGCTTGCAGATTCCAGCTTAGTCCAACGCACGAGCACTCTTATTATTGTTCACATCATTCGGTCGTGCAAGTGAAAGGCAATAATGACGACATATGATGAAGTGAGTGAGCCTGGAAAAGCTGGTATGAACTCGATCTATTTTGTTTCTGTAAATATGACTAGCTCATCGTTCCTGATTCAGCTTTGTTGTGAGAGAAACATGTTTGCAGTGACAACTTAGAGATCATAGTTTCTGATGCCATGCTTAATTAGCTAGGAGCTTATAATGGTTTGTCTTGGATGCCAACATGAATCTTGAGATGATTATGATGTAGTACGATAGGATGGTATCCGGATACGTCTCCAACGTATCTATAATTTTTGATAGTTCCATGCTATTATCTTATCAAACTTTGGATGTTTTGTATGCCTTTTATATCTTTTTTGGGACTAACTTATTAACTCAGTGCCAAGTGCGAGTTCTTGTTTTTTCCATGTTTTTGACCCTTTTCAGAGGAGAATATTAAACGGAGTCCAAACGGAATAAAACCTCCGAATTTTTTTTTTCGGAATAGAAGATACGCAGGGAGTGTGAGAACCAAGGCACAGGCCACCAGGGGAGGCCACAAGCCCCCTAGGCGCGGCCCGAGGGGCCCGTGCCTAGCAGGCTTGTGGGCCCCCTGTGGCTCCTCTGCCCTACTTATTCCGCCTATAAATCCCCAAAAAATCCAAAACCACGAGAGAGATCCACGGAAATACTTTTCCGCCGCCGTAAGCTTCTGTCTCTGCAAGATCCCATCTGGGGAACGTTCTGGTACCCTACCGAAGGGGGATTCGGATACGGAGGGCTTCTTCATCAACACCATTGCCTCTCTGATGATGCGTGAGTAGTTCACCATAGACCTTCGGGTCCATAGCTACTACCTAGATGGCTTCTTCTCTCTCTTGGATCTTCAATACAAAGTTCTCCATGATCTTCATGGAGATCTATCCGATGTAATCTTCTTTTGCGGTGTGTTTGTCGGGATCCGATGAATTGTGGATTTATGATCAAATTATATATGAATCTTATTTGAGTTTCTTCTGATCTCTGATATGCATGATTTCATATCCTTGTAATTCTCTTTGAGTTGTGGGTTTTGTTTGGCCAACTTGATCTATGATTCTTGCAATGGGAGAAGTGTTTGGTTTTGGGTTCATACCGTGCGGTGACCTCACCCAGTGACAGAAGGGGTAGCGAGGCACGCATCGTGTTGTTGCCATCAAGGGTAAAAAGATGGGGTTTATATCTATTGCATGAATTTATCCATCTACATCATGTCATCTTGCTTAAGGCGTTACTCTGTTCGTCATGAACTGAATACACTAGATGCATGCTGGATAGCGGTCGATGTGTGGAGTAATAGTAGTAAATGCAGAAAGTATTGGTCTATTTGTCTCGGACGTGATGCCTATATGTATGATCATTGCCTTTGATATCGTCATGACTTTGCGCGCTTCCATCAATTGCTCGACAGTAATTCATTCACCCATCGTAATATTTGCTATGTTGAGAGAAGCCTCTAGTGAACACTATGGTCCCCGGGTCTACTTCATATCATATTTTCCGCCTTACACTTTTACTTTGTTGCACTTTCCGCCTTCAGATCTCACCTTGCAATCAATCGTGAAGGGATTGACAACCCCTTTGCAGCGTTGGGTGCAAGTTTGTTGTTTTTGCGCAGGTACATCGGTGCTTCATCTTGATACTCCTACTGGATTGATACCTTGGTTCTCAAACTGAGGGAAATACTTACTGCTACTATGCTGCATCACCATTTTCTCTTCAAGGAAAAAATCCAACGCAAGCTCAAGAGGTATCAAGAAGAATTTCTGGCGCCGTTGCCGGGGAGCATCAAGTGAAGCTTATCCAAGTAAGTGTCGCAAACTCATATCTTGCATTTACGTTTTTTGCCTCTCATTTTCCTCCCCCCCACTTCTGAAAAACAAAAATTTACAAAAATATTTGCCTTTTTCGTTCGCCCTTTTCTTTCGCTTGCTTTCTGCCTGCTTGAGTGGGATAGTCTACTTGTCCTCATGGCTAGACCCACCGCTTCGAACAATACTCCCGAGAGCGAAGTTCTCAATTTTAAATAAATTGAGGAAGAAATCTTAAAGGATGCTTGGTATAGGATTTGCAATGCTCAGAGTAGATCTACTCGTAAGCATTCCACTACCGTCCTGCTTCGTAGCTTTTATGTGGGTATTTCCCCTTGGAATAGGTATGTTCTTGACACCATCGTAGGCGGAGATTTCTTGGGTGGCCATACCGTTGATTCTTACGGTGCCTTGATAAATTTTGTAGGCTCACCCCCACTCATGGTTAATGGAACCACCTTAACTTTGGAACATGTGATGCGTAGGCTGGATATCATTGAAAACAAAGTTGCCATGATTGAACTCATTGAGAATTTGGATAAAAAGATCCACAATCAAATCACTCAGTACGAATCCAAGGTGGGAATGACTTTGAAATTTTTTAAGGAGAGGGAACCCATAGTTAACGAAAAACTAGGTCATGATTCCGCTAGGATTGGCAAACTAGAGGATGTTATAACCAACTTGGGTTCCACTTTTGTCGCTGTACAGAACACCCCAATTTTTGCCCACAATAAGGCCACCAACTCTGTTTTTGTTCCTAAAAATAGTGGTGAACCATCTAGTAAGAGAGATGGAGACCTTAAGATGATGAGTGTTCACCCTACATATGGTTTGAGTACCAAAGACGACGATACGTGATTCTATCACCTTATGCCTAGCTAAGGGCGTTAAACAATAACGCTTGTTGGGAGGCAAGCCAATGCATTTATCTTTGCTTTTTGCTTTCTGTTTTGTTGCGTCCACACCATCATAATTCTGTTATGATTGTGTCTTTTGTGTTTCTTTTTGTGTTGGAGCCAAGTAAAACCTTTATGACTAGTTTGGTGATGGTTGTTTGATCCTGCTGGAAAAAGACAGAAACTTTTCACTCACAAAATTATTTTTCATTTTTATCCAGAAAGAGATTTTGAGTTGATTCTTTTTCCTGCTGGTTGATATGCGAATTGTCCAAACTGTTGTAATTTTTCAGAATTGTTGAGATAACAGAAGTATACGAAGTATACAGATTGCTACAGACTGGTCTGTTTTTGACAGATTCTGTTTTTGTTGTGTTGATTGCATATTTTGATGAAACTATGGATAGTATGGGGGGTATTAGCCATGGGAAAGTGAGAATACAGTAATCTAACACCAATATAAATAGAAATAAAGTTTGCTACAGTACCTCAAGAGGTGGTAGTTTGTTTTCTTGTGCTAATGATATCACGAGTTTTTGTTTAAGTTTTGTGTTGTGAAGTTTTCAAGTTTTGGGTGATGTTCTCATGGACAAAGGGATAAACAGTGGAAAGAGCTCAAGCTTGGGGATGTCCAAGGCATCCCAAGCCAAATTCAAGGACACCAAAAGACCTAAGCTTGGGGATGTCTGATACGTCTCCATCGTATCTACTTTTCCAAACTCTTTTGCGCTTGTTTTGGACTCTAATTTGCATGATTTGAATGGAACTAACCTGGACTGACGCTGTTTTCAGCAGAATTGCCTTGGTGTTATTTTTGTGAAGAAATAAAAGTTCTCCAAACGTCCAGAAAATTTACGGGGAGCAGTTTTGGAAAATAAGAAAAATATCCGCGCCAAGTTCCACCTCAGGGGGTGGGCCAGTGGGCCACAAGCCCTGGCTCCGCCACCACCCCCCTGGTGGTGGTGGGCAGGCTTGTGGGGCCCACACGGCTCTGGCGTCCCCAATCTCAGGTCTATAAGTCCCCTTTCGTCCCAGAAAAAATAAAAAGAGAAGTTTTCGTTGCGTTTGCCATACGGAGGCGCCGCCACCACCTGTTCTTCATCTGGAGGGCAGATCTGGAGTCCGTCTTGGGCTCCGAAGAGGGGAAATCGTCGTCATCGTCATCATCAACCTTCTTCCCTCTCCAATTCCATGAAGCTCTTCGTCGTTCATGAGTAATCTATTCGTAGGCTCGCTGGGCGGTGATGAGTAGGATGAGATCTATCATGTAATCGAGTTAGTTTTGATGGGGATTGATCCCTAGTATCCACTATGTTCTGAGATTGATGTTGCTACTACTTTGCCATGCTTAATGCTTGTTACTAGGGCCCGAGTGCCATAATTTCAGATCTGAAATTATTATGTTGTCACCAATATATGTGTGTTTTAGATCCGATCTTGCAAGTTGTAGTTACCTACTATGTGTTATGATCCGGCAACCCCGGAGTGACAATAACCGGAACCACTCCCGGTGATGACCATAATTTGAGGAGTTCATGTGTTCACCAAGTGCTAATGCGTTGGTCCGGTTCTTTATTAAACGGAGAACCTTAATATCCTGTAGTTTCCTTTTGGACCTCGCTGCCACGGGAGGGATGGACAATAGATGTCATGCAAGTTCTTTTCCCTAAGCACGTATGACGACACACGGAATGCATGCCTACATCACATTGACGAACGGGAGCTAGCCACATATCTCTCCGTGTTATAGCTGTTGCATGATGAATATCATCCAAACAAATCACCGACCCATTGCCTACGAGTTTGTCCTATTGCTGTTACTTGTCTTGCTCTGCTGCTGCTGCTACTACTGTTGCTACTGCTGTTACTTGTTTTGCTCTGCTGCTGCTACTACTACTATTGCTACTACTGTCGCTTGCTACTGTTGCTACTTGCTACTACTGTCACTACTGATGTTCCTTGCCGCTGCTATTGCTCGTTACACTGCTCCTACCTGCTACAATCTTGATTCGCTGATCGTTGACGGGAACTGACAATTTCCGTCAACGAGGCAACTTGGCGCCATTGATACAATCGTTAGGAATAGTCTGTCGTCAACAGATCATTTCTGACACCGTTGTTATCATACTACTTTGCTTGCAGATACTAATCTTTCAGGTGTGGTTGAATCACACAAATTCAGCTGCTAATACTTGAGAGTATTCTCTCACCTCTCGTCGTGCGAACCAACAAATTTGGGTTGAATACTCTACCCTCGAAAATTGCTGCGAACCCACGCGCTGGTGGGCCATCAACAACATTCTTCTAGTTCCGTTGCCGGGGAGTGCTAGCAGCATTCTTCTCGTGCCGTTTCAGGGGAAGGTTTGTTGTCACCAGCATTTGTCTAGCCATCGCCAGAGATTGCAATCAGCATTTTTCTGGCGCCGTTGCCGGGGAGGTATTGTTATATTCTCTGAGTTACTTGGGATTTATATCTGTTGATCACTATGAAGAATCTGAAGGATCGAAGACCAAAGTCTTGCCCTCAACTACGAGAGGGGAGGTAAGGAATTGCCATCTAGCTCTGCACTTGATTCACCTTCAGTTATGAGTAAGTTTGCGACATCACCTCCTGCTAGAAATCTTGATATGTCGCCTGTGCTTGATACTATGCTTGATAATATGCCTGATACTGCTAGAGATGCTATGCTTGATACTATGCCTGATACTGCTAGAGATGCTATGCTTGATACTATGCATGATACTGCTAGAGATGCTATGCTTGATACTATGCCTGATACTGCTAGAGATGCTATGCTTGATATTGCTTTGCCTGATGATGCTACAGATGCTATTTTGCCTGATGATGTTATGCTTGATACTGCTAGAGATACTCCTTTGCCTGATGTTCCACTAGGAGTGTTCCTTGATGCTCATATTGCTAGAGTTACTGCCAATGCTCGTGATGCTTCTGATACTGCCGATACTATTGAGATAGAACCTGCTTTTGCTCCTGCTAGATCTAGCTCTCCTAGATATGAATTGCCTGATATACCTGAGGGTTACGTTATGGAGGGAGAGATAGCTGAGGATTTTCTTGCGTGTAAGGATGCCTATGACATTGAGAAATTACTTCTCAAGTGGAAGGAAAAATCTCTGAAAGCTAGGATGAAATACGACCCGAAGTTTGCCACTTCACCTATCTTTATCACCGATAAGGATTATGAATTCTCTGTCGATCCTGAGATAATCTCTCTAGTCGAATCTGATCCTTTTCACGGTTATGAGTCTGAGACGGTCGTAGCCCATCTTGCCAAACAACACGATATAGCCACCCTTTTCACTAACGAGGAGAAGATCTGCCACTACTATATCCTTAAGCTGTTTCCTTTCTCTCTAAAGGATGATGCTAAAGTTTGGTTCACCTCTCTTGCTCCTGGATGTGTGCGTAGTCCCCAGGAAATGGTCTATTACTTCTGTGAGAAATATTTCCCTGCCCATAAGAAACAAGCTGCCTTGCAGGAAATATACAACTTTGCTCAACTCCAAGAAGAGAGTCTTCCACAAGCTTGGGGGAGGCTCGTCCAGCTACAGAATGCTTTGCCTGATCACCCTCTTAAGAAGAATGAGATACTTGACATCCTCTATAACGGACTTACCGTGCCTCTAGAGACCACCTAGATAGTTGTGCAGGTTGTGTTTTTAGGGAACAAACTGTAGAGCAAGCTGAGACTCTACTGAATAACCTCTTGATCAACGATAATGCTTGGACTATTCTCGAACCACCTCCTAAGCCAACTCCTAAGAAAAGAGGTATTCTATTCCTCAGTCTCGAAGATATGCAAGAAGCCAAGAAATCTATGCAAGAGAAAGGCATTAGATCTGAAGATGTGAAATCTACCACCTATCGAAGAGACCCATGGTCTCGATAACCCGATACAAGTAGTAGAAGTGAATTCTCTGCGTAGGTTTGACGAGAGTGATATTCCTTTTGATAAACCTGCTAGCCTATGTTTTGATGAATTTGACAACTTTGTTGCCAAACAACAGAGTTTCAATGATTATGTTCGCAGGCATTTGGAACAAAGTGCTCGTATGCTTAGCCATTTAAGTGCTTGTGTAGATAGAAATGTCAACGATCTGAAGCTTCTGAGTAAACATGCCTCTATGATTACTACTCAGGTAGAACAAGTACTTAAAGCTCAGAATGACCTCCTCAATGAATTAAATGAAAACTCTGTCAGAGTCATTACTAGAGGAGGAAAAATGACTCAGGAACCTTCGTATCCTGAAGGTCATCCTAAGAGAATTGATCAAGATTCTCAAGGAATCAATGCTGATACACCTAGTCATCCTAAGGAGAAGAAGAAGGATGATAGAAACCTGCACGCCAGTTCACCAAATACTGTCACACCTGAAGAACCTAATGATATTTCTGCGTCTGATGCAGAAACACAATTTGGTGATGAACATGAACCTGGTGACAATATGGACAGTGATGTTCATAATAATGCTCAACCTAGCCATGACGAGGATGTGGTGATTGAACCTATGATTAATCCTGATAATCCACAACCCAAGAGATACGAAAAGAATGACTTCACTGCTAGGAAGCATGGTAAAGAAAGGGAGCCATGGGTTCAGAGACCCATGCCCTTTCCTCCTAAGCCATCCAAGAAAAAGGATGATGAGGATTTTGAGCGCTTCGTTGAGATGATAAGACCCATCTTTCTGCAGATGCGGTTAACTGATATGCTCAAGATGTCTTCGTATGCCAAGTACATGAAAGATATCGTGACTAATAAACGGAAGATACCAGATCTTGAGATCTCCACCATGCTTGCCAATTATACTTTTAAAGGTGGAACTCCTAAGAAACTTGGTGATCCCAGAGTGCCCACTATACCTTGCTCCATTAAAGGAAACTACGTAGGAACTGCCTTATGTGACCTTGGAGCCGGTGTTAGTGTTATGCCGCTCTCTCTTTATCGTAGACTTGAATTGGATAAGTTGACACCCACTGAAATTTCTCTGCAAATGGCCGACAAATCATCTGCTTTCCCTATCGGCGTTTGCGAGGATGTGCCTGTTGTGGTTGCAAATACCACTATCTTAACATATTTTGTTATCTTGGATATTCACGAGGATGATGCCATGGCTATCATCCTCGGAAGACCCTTTTTAAACACTGTAGGGGTTGTTATAGATTGCAACAAAGGCAATGTCACTTTCCATGTCAACGGTAATGAGCACACAGTGCACTTTCCAAAGAAACGATATCCAGTACATTGCATCAATGCTATCGAAAAGACTTCATCGATTCTCATTGGGAGCTTTGAATGCCCTATTCCTTGTGTCAAGATGAAGTATGACTTGCTTGTTGGGGAGATACATATCCCCATTGAGGTGACTTAGTGGCTATTCGAAAATTCTCCGTTCTCTCTTGCGATTCGAGAAGGTTTTGTCATAAGGACTTGATCAATCCCATTGACGCATTTCTTTCGATGACCATGAAACGGATGAATCAAGGAGTCACATACCTCTGTTTTAAGTTTTCCTTTTCTTTTGCTTAGAAGAAAAATGATAGAATTAGTTTAGCTTTTCCTGTTTTCTGTTTTAGCGTCCCAAAGAAAAATACCTCGAAAATAAAGTTCTCCGATGGTCCTGAAAATTTAGTATGATTTTTTCTGGAATTTTTGAAAATTTCTGGGCCTGAGAGCTGGCCTGGGGGCCAGACCAGTGGGCCACAAGCCCTGCCACCGCCACCTACCCCCTGGTGGCGGAGTGCAAGCTTGTGGGTCCCACAGGCACCCCCTCCATTCATTCCAGCTCCCAGCCTCTTCTTCCACCTCGAGAAAAAATTGTTTCGCAGCTCAAACCCGTGTTCTTGCTCATTTGGCTGTGATTTTTGATCTCCTTGCTCAAAGCACCATTCTTCGAACCGTTTTGGGGAAATTACTCCTTGGTAAGTGACTCCTCCATTGGTCCAATTAGTTTTTTCTCTAGTGCTTTATCCTTCGCGTATTCTTGCTACCTTGGTGACCCTGTTCTTGAGCTAGAAATGTTGATTTTAGCTGGTCCCAAGTAGTTTTAGCGCGTGGTACGGTCTCTAGGCACTAGTAGGAGTAGTTTCTACAAGTTGGGTTAATCTTTATTCACTTTTCTTTCGAAGTCTCTAAAAATTTCAGAATTTTTCAGAGCTAGAAAAAGGAAAAGATGAGGAGGTTCTTGAGAGGCTCTTCAAGCCGTAACCCCAAGGAGGATGAGAAGAACCACCCCAAGTACATAGTCCCTCGAGTCACAGAAGTTCGAGCGTGCGAGTGGCCAAGTGATGAATTTTTGCGCGCCGCCGGACTTTATGAAGACTTTTATTACTTGGTGGAGAACGCAGGTCTTACTGCGTTTGTTGAAGATAAGTGCCCACAATATCTCCTCCTCACCAATATTTTCGTTCAAAGCTTCAACTTTTATCCAAGGAAGAATCCTCCCATGGTTGAGTTCATGATTTACGATGTCCCCTAGTGCATGACGCTGCAGGACTGTTGCAATTTATGCAAATTACCTTATGTTGGGGATATCCGTGACCCTCGTCCACAGGACTTGGAGGATTTCATTGGTTCTATTGCTGTTGCAGAGGAGAGAGGAGTGTCTCGCGCTAGAATTGCTAGCATACATTTTCCTGTGCTTCGGTACTTCTCACTATTTGTGGTAAAATGTTTGATTAGCCGTGGGGAGGCTGGATCACTTAGTTCTCCAGACCTTGCGGTTTTGCGCGAAGGCCTTTATAACGATAAGACTTATAGCCTGGGCACTATAGTAGCTCAACGGTTGAACCTGAACCGTTCTAAAGGTGTTGTCTATGGAGGTATCTATGCTACCCGTCTTGCCAGACACTTTGAGATACCCATTAGACTGGGAGAGGAAGGAGAGATGCTTCTCCCTGAGAGATATCTGGATTATGACAGCATGGTTCGCCATGATTTTCTGGATAGAGATGCTAGTAGACGGATGATTTATAACCTGGTGTTTAGTCAGGGTACTCGAGAGACTATTACTTTTGCCCGCTCCTTGTTTGTTCGATCTTCATGCAGGCAGGTACACTATTATGCCCGTGGACATCTACGCATATTGGGGCTTGGCCCAACCACAGGCGCCCGTGCCCGAGCCGCCAGTCGAGTACCAGACGCCAGTTTATCAGTGGGAGCCACAGGAGCTCACACAGCAGTGGCATCCACAGTGTGCTCCGGAGTATCCTGGAGCTGGTTATTTCCCACCTTGGGAGTAGACCAAGCTAGGCCAAAAGCCTAAGCTTGGGGGAGTACGTGTTCTCACCGACTTTACATTCATGCTTGTGCTTTCACTCTGTTAGCCGGTGTTTACACTTTGCCACTGTATTATCCATGCTAGTTTATTTTTGTTTTCTTGTTTTCTTGTTTTGTGTCCTTTTGAGAAAACCCAAAAAGATTTTTCTTTCTTCTTTTGCTTGTTGGGAGCTTTCCCATGTAAATAGTTTTCTTTTTCTTTGTGTCAAGGTAGAAGATATTGGTTACAATGTTTATTGGTTCTTGCATGCTTACCTGTTTAGCTTTCAAAGAGCCATATTATTTTGTCTTCTCCTTTGTGTTTTCCTGCAGATTCAGCTTAGTCCAACGCGCTTATTATTGTTCACATCATTCGATCGTGCAAAGGAAAGGCAACAATGATGATATATGATGAAGTGACTGAGACTGGAAAGCTGGTAAGAACTCTATCTATTTTGTTTTTGTAAATATGACTAGCTTGTCGACCCAGATTTAGCTTTGTTGTGAGAGAACCATGTTTGCAATGACAACTTAGAGATCATAGTTTCTGATGCCATGCTTATTTAGCTGAGAGCTTATAATGGTTTGTCTTGAATGCCAACATAGATTTTGAGATGACTATGATGTAGTATGATGGGATGGTATTCTCCTTTGAATGTTTCAAGTGGCTTGACTTGGCGCATGTTCATGCATGTAGTTGAAACAAAATCAACATAGCCTCTATGATGTTTGTGTTCATGGTGATTTATATCCTGTTCATGCTTGCATTCAATGTTAGTCAAACTCATTGCATCTTGATGACTGTTGTCGCTCTCTAGTTGGTCACTTCCCAGTCTTTTGCTAGCCTTCACTTGTACTAAGCGGAATACTGCTTGTGCATCCACTTCCATAAACCCAAAAGTTTATCCATGAGAGTCCATCATACCTACCTATTTGCGGTATCTACGTGCCGTTCCAAGTAAATTTGCATGTGCCATTCTCTAAACCTTCAAGAAATAATCTGTTTCGCATGCCCGAACCACTCATGTGGTGACAGAGGGCTATTGATATCTTCCATGCTAGGAGTGTTATCCTCGACATGTGTTTATTCACAGTCATTCATGAGAAAGGGGCTGGTATTTGGAATGCCCAGTTCCACGCTTAAATCGAAAAGATAACTGTAAAACAAGACTCCCCCCGGATTGATGTTAGTATGGACGGTACCCGAGGATTCGGCTAGCCGTGGAGTGTGATTGATTGGTGGTGGGGAGTTAAAACTTTACTTTTCTGTTTGGGAACCGCCTATAGCATGAGCAGCATGGAAGATATTGAGAACTCTTGGTCATTGCGTTGACAGTGAAAGCATGCCACCCAAAATTGTTATCTCTGTTTTCAAAGCTTGAGCTCTGGCACCTCTACAAATCAATACTTCCCTCTGCGAAGGGCCTGTCTATTTATTTTCTTGTCGAGTCATCCTCCTCTTATATAAGCACCAATTAGAGAGCACCTCTGTCATTTTTATGCTTTCCTTTTGATTGATATTGAGTATGACTATGACTGGATCTTCGTTGCTATGAATTACAATGTTTAGTCAGCCCTTGATCTTTCAAAGTGCTCTGCATTTATGTTTTGCGGTCTCAGAAAGAGCTAGCGAGATACCACCTATTCATATTGCTTCATGCTTGTTTTGATTGAAGTGTTGGTATTTGAAACTCATTATTTTTTGCTCGTTAGCTGATTATGCCATTGATATTAGTTTACCGTGAGACCTTTGTCTCATTTTCTTATGTGGTTAACTTGTGATCTTGCTGAAATTCCGGTTATGAGTTAGACATAGTTGCAACAACAAGATCAAATAGAGTTTGTCAAAGTTTTTCTTTCTCCCTCAGTTTGTCAACTGAGTTGCTTGAGGACATGCAAGGTTTTAAGCTTGGGGGAGTTGATACGTCTCCATCGTATCTAATTTTCCAAACTCTTTTGCCCTTGTTTTGGACTCTAATTTGCATGATTTGAATGGAACTAACCTGGACTGACGCTGTTTTCAGCAGAATTGCCTTGGTGTTATTTTTGTGCAGAAATCAAAGTTCTCCAAACGTCCTGAAAATTTACGAGGAGCAGTTTTGGAAAATAAGAAAAATATTTGCGCCAAGTTCCACCTCAGGGGGTGGGCCAGTGGGCCACAAGCCCTGGCTCCGCCACCACCCCCCTTGGTGGCGGTGGGCAGGCTTGTGGGGCCCACACGGCTCTGCCGCCCCCAATCTTAGGTCTATAAGTCCCCTTTCGTCCCAGAAAAAATAAAAAGAGAAGTTTTTGTCGCGTTTGCCATACGGAGGCGCCGCCATCACCTGTTCTTCATCTGGAGGGCAGATCTGGAGTCCGTCTTGGGCTCCGGAGAGGGGAAATCGTCGCCATCGTCATCATCAACCTTCTTCCCTCTCCAATTCCATGAAGCTCTTCGTCGTTTGTGAGTAATCTATTTGTAGGCTCGCTGGGCGGTGATGAGTAGGATGAGATCTATCATGTAATTGAGTTAGTTTTGATGGGGATTGATCTCTAGTATCCACTATGTTCTGAGATTGATGTTGCTACTACTTTGCCATGCTTAATGCTTGTCACTAGGGCCCAAGTGCCATGATTTCAGATCTGAAATTATTATTTTGTCACCAATATATGTGTGTTTTAGATCCGATCTTGCAAGTTGTAGTTACCTACTATGTGTTATGATCCGGCAACCCCGGAGTGACAATAACCGGAACCACTCCCGGTGATGACCATAGTTTGAGGAGTTCATGTGTTCACCAAGTGCTAATGCGTTGGTCCGGTTCTTTATTAAAAGGAGAACCTTAATATCCCGTAGTTTCCTTTTGGACCCCGCTGCCACGGGAGGGATGGACAATAGATGTCATGCAAGTTATTTTCCCTAAGCACGTATGACGACACACGGAATGCATGCCTACATCACATTGACGAACGGGAGCTAGCCACATATCTCTCCGTGTTATAGCTGTTGCATGATGAATATCATCCAAACAAATCACCGACCCAGTGCCTACGAGTTTGTCCTACTGCTGTTACTTGTCTTGCTCTGCTGCTGCTGCTACTACTGTTGCTACTGCTGTTACTTGTTTTGCTCTGCTGCTGCTACTACTACTGTCGCTTGCTACTATTGCTACTTGCTACTGCTGTCACTACTGATGTTCCTTGCCGCTGCTATTGCTCGTTACACTGCTGCTACCTGCTACAATCTTGATTCGCTGATCGTTGACGGGAACTGACAATTTCCGTCAACGAGGCAACTTGGCGCCATTGATACAATCGTTAGGAATAGTCTGCCGTCAACAGATCGTTTCTGACACCGTTGTTATCGTACTACTTTGCTTGCAGATACTAATCTTTCAGGTGTGGTTGAATCACACAAATTCAGCTGCTAATACTTGAGAGTATTCTCTCACCTCCCGTCATGCGAACCAACAAATTTGGGTTGAATACTCTACCCTCGAAAACTGCTACGAACCCACGCGCTCGTGGGCCATCAACAACATTCTTCTAGTTCCGTTGTCAGGGAGTGCTAGCAGCATTCTTCTGGTGTCGTTGCAGGGGAAGGTTTGTTGTCATCAGCATTCGTCTAGCCATCTCCCGAGATTGAAATTAATGCCCCGGGAAGGCATCCCCTCTTTCGTCTTCAATCCATCGGTAACATTACTTGGAGCTATATTTTTATTCACCACATGATATGTGTTTTGCTTGGAGCGTCTTGTATCGTAGGAGTCTTTTCTTTTTGTTGTGTCACAATCATCCTTGCTACACACCTTTTGAGAGAGACATGCACTCATCGTGAATTTGCTGGAATACTCATTGAGCTTTGCTTATATCTTTTGAGTTAGGCAATTTAGCTCGTTGTGCTTCAATTATATCTTTTGAGCTAGATAACTTTGCTCTATGTGCTTCACTTAGATCTTTTAGATCATGGCGGTGCAATATTTTGGAGAAATAAGAACTCTCGATCTTCACTTATATCTTTTTGAGAGTGCTCTCTCTGAGTAACTTGGTAGTTATCTTGTGATGTGAAAGTAGTCCCAAACATGATAGGCACCCAAAGAGGATACAATAAAACTTCCAATTTCTTGTGCATTGATTAGAAAGATAAGTTTGATTCCTCTCAAATAGATTTGAGACATGGATTTGGTAATATTAAGAGTTATGTTAGTAGGGTGTTGTGAATCTAGAAATACTTGTGTTGAAGTTAGTGATTCCCGTAACATGCACGTATGGTGAACCGCTATGTTAGGAAGTCGGAGCATAATTGATTTATTGATTGTCATCCTTTGTGTTGTGGTCGGGATCGCGCGATGGTTAACACCTACCAACCCTTCCCCTAGGAGTATGCGTTTAGCACTTTGTTTCGATTACTAATAAAAACTTTCACAATAAGTATGTGGGTTCTTCATGACTGATGTGAGTCCATGGTATAGATGCACTTTCACCTTCCACCATTGCTAGCCTCTCTAGTGCCGCGACACTTTCGCCGGTGCACAAACCCACCATATACCTTCCTCAAAACAGCCACCATACCTACCTACTATGGCATTTTCATAACCATTCCGAGATATATTGCCATGCAACTCCCACCGTTTCGTCTCATGACTTGTGCCGTCACTTACATATTGCCATTGCATGATCGTAAGATAGCTAGCGAGATGTTTCAACATCATACGCCAAGGTAGATCGTTGCACATCGTGGTACACTGCCGGAGGCATTTCCTATAGAGTCATCATCGTTCTAAGCATTGAGCTTTGAGTAAATAAAAGTGTGATGATCATCATTATTAGAGCATTGTCCCATGTGAGGAAATAAAAAAGAGAGGCCAAAGTTGCCCACACAAAAAAAAAGAGAGAGATAGATATGGAAAGAGGCCAAAGTGCCCAAACAAAAAAAAAGAGAGAGAAAAAGAGAGAAGGGACGATGCTACTATCTTTTCCACACTTGTGCTTCATAATAGCACCATGTTCTTCATGATTGGGAGTCTCTTGTTTTGTCACCACCATATGCTAGTGGGAATCTTCATTATATAACTTGGCTTGCATATTCCAATGATGGGCTTCCTCAAAATTTCCCTAGGTCTTCGTGAGCAAGCAAGTTGGATGCACACCCACTAATTCTCCTTTTGAGCTTTCATATACTTATAGCTCTAAGTGCATCCATTGCATGGTAATCCCTATTCTTTCACATTGATATCTATTGATAGACATCTCCATAGCCCTTTGATACGCCGAGTGGATGTGACCATCTCCTCCTTTTTGTCTCACAACCTCCACCACACTCTATTCCACCTATAGTGCTATATCCATGGCTCACGCTCATGTATTGCGTGAGAGTTGAAAAAGGTTTGAGAAAGTAAGAGTGCGAAAACAATTACTTGGCCAATACCGGGGTTGTGCATGATTTAAATTAGTTGTGTGGGGATGATGGAGCATAGCCATACTATATGATTTTGTAGGGATAATTTTCTTTGGCCTTGTTATTTCGAAAGTTCATGATTACCTTGCTAGTTTGCTTGAAGTATTATTGTTTTCATGTCAATAGCAAACTATTGTTTTGAATCTTACGGATCTGAACATTCATGTCACATGAAAGAAGTTACAAAGGAAAAATATGCTAGGTAGCATTCCACATCAAAAATTTAGTCTTTATCACTTCCCTACTCGAGGACGAGCAGGAGTTAAGCTTGGGGATGCTTGATACGTCTCCAACGTATCTATAATTTTTTATAGTTCCATGCTATTATCTTGTCAAACTTTGGATGTTTTGTATGCCTTTTATATCTTTTTTGGGACTAACTTATTAACTCAGTGCCAAGTGCCAGTTCCCTTTTTTCCGTGTTTTTGACCCTTTTCAGAGGAGAATATTAAACGGAGTCCAAACGGAATAAAACCTCCGAAAAGATTTTTTCCAGAACAGAAGATACGCACGGAGCGTGAGAACCAAGGCAGAGGCCACCAGGGGAGGCCACAAGCCCCCTAGGCGCGGCCAGGGGCCCGCGCCTAGCAGGCTTGTGGGCCCCCTGTGGCTCCTCTGCCCTACTTCTTCCGCCTATACATCCTCGAAAAATCCAAAACCACGAGAGAGATCCAAGAAAAACTTTTCCGCCGCCGCAAGCTTCTGTCTCCGCAAGATCCCATCTGGAGCATGTTCTGGTGCCCTGCCGAAGGGGGATTCGGATACGGAGGGCTTCTTCATCAACACCATTGCCTCTCCGATGATGCGTGAGTATTTCACCATAGACCTTCGGGTCCATAGCTAGTAGCTAGATGGCTTCTTCACTTTCTTGGATCTTCAATACAAAGTTCTCCATGATCTTCATGGAGATCTATCCGATGTAATCTTCTTTTGCGGTGTGTTTGTCAAGATCCGATGAATTGTGGATTTATGATCATATTATCTATGAATATTATTTGAGTTTCTTCTGATGTCTTCTATGCATGATTTCATATCCTTGTAATTCTCTTTGAGTTGTGGGTTTTGTTTGGCCAACTTGATCTATGATTCTTGCAATGGGAGAAGTGCTTGGTTTTGGGTTCATACCGTGCGGTGACCTCACCCAGTGACAGAAGGGGTAGCAAGGCACGCATCATGTTGTTGCCATCAAGGGTAAAAAGATAGGGTTTATATCTATTGCATGAATTTATCCCTCTACATCATGTCATCTTGCTTAAGGCGTTACTCTGTTCGTCATGAACTCAATACACTAGATGCATGCTGGATAGCGGTCGATGTGTGGAGTAATAGTAGTAGATGCAGAAAGTATCGGTCTACTTGTCTCGGACGTGATGCCTATATGTATCATCATTGCCTTAGATATCATCATGACTTTGTGTGGTTCCATCAATTGCTCGACAGTAATTGGTTCACCCACCGTAATATTTGCTATTTTGAGAGAAGCCTCTAGTGAACACTATGGCCCCCGGGTCTACTTCACATCATATTTTCCGCCTTACACTTTTACTTTGTTGCACTTTTCGCTTTCAGATCTCACCTTGCAATCAATCGTGAAGGGATTGACAACCCCTTTGTAGCGTTGGGTGCAAGTTTGTTGTTTTTGCACAGGTACATCGATGCTTCATCTTGGTACTCCTACTGGATTGATACCTTGGTTCTCAAACTGAGGGAAATACTTACTGCTACTATGCTGCATCACCCTTTCCTCTTCAAGAGAAAAATCCAACGCAATCTCAAGAGGTAGCATATCCTCCTTTGAATGATTCAAGTGGCTTGACTTGGCGCATGTTTACGCATGTAGTTGAAACAAAATCAACATAGCCTCTATGATATTCATGTTCCTCGTGATTTATGTCCTACTAATGCTTGCACTCAATGTTGGTTAATCTCAATGCATATTGTTGACTGTTGTCGCTCTCTAGTTGGTCGCTTCCCTGTCTTTTGCTAGCCTTCACATGTACTAAGCGGGAATACTGCTTGTGCATCCACTTCCATAAACCCAAAGTTGTTCCATATGAGTCCACCATACCTACTTATATGTGGTATCTACCTGCCGTTCCAAATAGCTTGCATATGCCACTCTCTAAACCTTCAAGAAATAATATATTTTGCATGCCCGAACAGCTCATGTGGTGACAAGGGGCGGTCAGTATCTTCCATGCTAGGTGTGTTATCCTCGATATGTGTTTATTCACTATCATTCACGAGAAAGGGGCCGGTAATTGGAATGCCCGGTTCCATGCTCAAATCGAAAAGATAACTGCAAACAAAACTCCCCCTAGATTGTTGTTGGTATGGACGGCACCCGAGTATTCGGCTAGTCGTGGAGTGTGATTGATCGGTGGTGGGGGAGTCCAAACTTTACTTTTCTGTTTGGGAACCGCCTATAATATGTGTAGCATGGAAGATGGTGAAAACTCTTGGTCATTGCGTTGACAATGAAAGCATGACCCCCAGAATTATTATCTCTGTTTTAAAAGCTTGAGCTCTCGCACCTCTGCAAATCAATGCTTCCCTCTGCGAAGGGCCTATCTATTTATGTTTCTGTTGAGTCATCCTCTTCTTTCAAAAAGCACCAATTAGAGAGCACCTCTGTCATTTTTATGCTTTGCTTTTAACTGAGATTGAGTATGACTTTGACTGGATCTTCTTTGCCATGAATTACAATGTTCAGTCAGCCCTTGGTCTTTGAAGGTGCTCTGCATTTATGTTTAGCGGTCTCAGAAAGAGCTAGCGAGATACCATCTGTTCATATTGCTTCATGATTGTCTTGATTGAAGTGTTGATATTTGAAACTTATCATTATTGCTCGCTAGAAGATTATGCCATTATATGAGTTTGCCATGAGACCTAAATTTCATTGCTTATGTGGTTAGCTTTTGATCTTGCTGAAAATCTGAATATGAGTTAGACATAATTACAACAACAAGATCCAACGGAGTTCGTAAAAGTTTTTTTGTCTCTTTCAGTTTGTCAACTGAATTGCTTGAGGACAAGCAAGGCTTTAAGCTTGGGGGAGTTGACACGTCTCCGTCGTATCTACTTTTCCAAACTCTTTTGCCCTTGTTTTGGACTCTAATTTGCATGATTTGAATGGAACTAACCCGGACTAATGATGTTTTCAGCAGAATTGCCATGGTGTTGTTTTTGCGCAGAAATAAAATTTCTCGGAATGACCTGGAAATTTACGAGGATTTTTTGTGGAATATATAAAAAATACTGGCGCGAGAATCAACCGGAGGGGTGGAGCGAGGAGCCCACAAGCCCACAAGCCCACCAGGCGCGGGCCCCCTGGCCGCGCCTAGCAGGCTTGTGGGGCCCTCGGAGCTCCGCCGCCTCCAACTCCAGCTCTATTTAGTCCCTTTCGTCCAGAAAAAAAATCAAGGAGAAGAGTTCATCGCGTTTTACAATACAGGAGGCGCCACCACCACCTGTTCTTCCTCTGGAGGGCAGATCTGGAGATTGTTCTGGGCTTCGGAGAGGGGAGATCGTCGCCATCGTCATCACCAACCTTCCTTCATCGCCAATTCCATGATGATCTTCACCGTTCGTGAGTAATGTCATCATTGGCTTGTTGGACGGTGATGGGTTGGATGCGATCTATTATGTAATCGAGTTAGTTTTGATGGGGATTGATCCCTAGTATCCACTATGTTCTGAGATTGATGTTGCTACTACTTTGCCATGCTTAATGCTTGTCACTAGGGCCCGAGTGCCATGATTTCAGATCTGAACCTATTATGTTCTCGTCAATATATGTGTGTTCTAGATCCTATCTTGCAAGTTGTAGTCACCTACTATGTGTTATGACTCGTCAACCCCGGAGTGACAATAGCCAGAACCACTCCCAGAGATGACCATAGTATGAGGAGTTCATGTATTCACTAAGTGTTAATGCTTTGTTCCGGTTCTCTATTAAAAGGAGAACCTTAATATCTCGTAGTTTCCATTCGGATCCCGCTGCCACGGGAGGGATGGACAATAGATTTCATGCAAGTTCTTTTCCCTAAGCACGTATGACTACATACGGAATACATGCCTACATTACATTGACGAACTGGAGCTAGTTACATATCTCTCCGTTTTATAATTGTTGCATGATGAATATCATCCGGCATAATTATCCATCACCGATCGAATGCCTACGAGTTTTTCCTACTGGTCCTTGCTACGCTACTTTGTCGCTACTGCTGTCACTGCTACTACTGTTACTCTGGCGCTAGTGCTGTCACTGCTGCTACTGTTACTCTGCCGCTACTGCTGTCACTGCTGCTACTATTACCGTTGCTACTGTTGCTATCACACTACCTTGCTACTGATACTTTGTTGCGGATACTAAGTCTTTCAGGTGTGGTTGAATTGACAACTCAACTGCTAATACTCTTCTTTGGCTTCCCCTTGTGTCGAATCAACAAATTTGGGTTGAATACTCTACTCTCGAAAACTGTTGCAATCCCCTATACTTGTGGGTTATCATTGTGTGACATATTTGTCCTTGTATCCGTGTACCAGATTGCATGACCAGATATTTCGGGAATTCATAGGTGGGATATCACGTAGTGACTTATAGTACAATCTTCCTACAGATGCATGATGTGAGGTTGGGATTCGACATTCAGTGGGTACGTTTGTTCATGGTCGTCTTATAGCGGTTCTCGGTGTGTCTTAAAGAGTCCTTGTAGCTTGCTACGACTCGGGGATGCATCATAAGTTGTGTGCACTGCCTTGCACAGGATGGCTACTGTAAGTTCGAGCCCGTGCGATCATATCCATGAAGATATCGGATGGAATTTGTGTCATACGTTTGTTCCGAGCAGTTCTAGCTCATACTTGGCTTGCAAGTGGTCTTTAATCAAATTTTGTCGACGGTCACTTTGAGAAAGCATTCTTACTATTTTTGTTCGAATGCAATTGCTAAATATTCTTGTTCAGATATTTCTGCCTATTGGTTCAACTTTACCTTGAATGTTATTCTCTGGTCTAATGTGTTGTCCGTCTTCAGGATGGCTCCACCAAGTCGCCAGAATCCGGGTCACGAGGGTGCTGATGCTCTGCCAACACCTCCTCCGCCTCCTCCTCCACCGCCGCCTCCTCCTACAGAGGCTTGGCAAGCAGTGATGGCTGCAACAAATGCTAACACCCAGATGTTAATCCAGCTGTTGGAAGAGAGGACCAATCAGCAGCAGGGCAATTTCAACCATGGTGGTAATCAGTTTGCATCTGTGAATCAATTCCTAGCGAACCAGCCGAAGTCCTTCACGTCTTGTGACCAGCGGTTCGACGCTGAGGACTGGATTTGGGACATGATCAAACACTTAGAGTGCAGCAATGCCCATCCAGAGGACTTCGTCAAGTTTGCAACGTTTCAGCTCAAGGGGCAGGCAGCAGTTTGGTGGCAATAGTTGAAGGACTCCAGGGGAGGCAGAATGATCAGTTGGGACGAGTTTTGCATAGATTTCAGGTCTCACTATATCCCGTCTAGCTTTGTGTAAGAGATGCGTGAGAAGTTCACACGCTTGAAGCAAGGTGGTGCCTCTGTGTACAAGTACAACGTCGAGCTCCATGAGCTGGCTCGATATGCTTTGCAAGACAATCCAGATCAGAAGAGCAAGATCTATTAGTTCATAGGTGGTCTGAGAGAGGACTTGTAGCTGGCCCTCGCCTTGCACGATCCCGATGAGTTTGATAAGTTCTATAACTTGGCTCTCAGGGCTGAGGCAGCTTTGCTCAGGGTGGAGAATTCGTGGAAGCGTTTCAGAGAGTCCAATTCGTCGCCCTCAACTCAGGTGGTCCAGAAGCAGCAGAAATACTGGGTGTCTCCTCCCCCTCCTTGGCAGACTCAGCAGTTCAAGCAATCAGGTGGTCGTGGTTCTTCCCACGCACCCAACCCAGCTTTCCAGCAGAGGTTTCAGTAGCAGAAGCAAGGGAATCCTCAGTCGCAGTTCCGTCAGCCGACAGAGGTTACTTGTCACAAGTGTGGGCAGAAGGGTCACTACGCCAACAAGTGCACCTCTCAGCTGCGTCTTCCGCCCCCTCCTCCAGGGAAGCCTCCAAGCAATGCTATAGTGAAGTTGAACCCCAGGTCTGCAAGAGTCAATATGGTGAATGCAGCTGAAGCAGAAAACTCCTCAGACGTGATTATGGGTAATCTCCTCGTTAATGATATTCCTGCAAAGGTTCTGTTTGATTCTGGTGCTTCTCATTCATTCATGTCTAGATTGTTCTTTTCCGCGCATGATTTTGATTCTGAGTATTTGAGCAAGGCTTTGCGTGTAGTTTCACCCGATACTCTTATGAGCGCCAACAAAGTGGTTCGGAATGTCAATGTCAAGATGGGTGATTATGCTTTTCTGGCTTCTCCTATTGTCCTTGGCAACTCTGATATCGATTTGATCCTTGGGATGGATTGGTTGGCTATGAACAAGACGTCTATTGATTGTGAAGCTGAAGAAGTGAAGCTAACTCATTCTTCGGAGGACGTGATTATCTTCGCAGCGCGTGATGACACGGTCCGTCTATTTTCCTTGAATGAGAAGGGTGAGATCTCTCCAATTTCGCAAGTCCCAGTGGTCAGCGAGTATGAAGATGTTTTTCCGGAAGAACTGCCAGGAATGCCTCCGAACCGAGCAGTTGAGTTCGTAATTGAGCTTGAACCGGGTACTGAGCCTGTGTGTAAACGACTGTACAAACTGGGTCCAGAAGAGCTGTAGGAGTTGAAGAAATAACTTGATGAGCAAGAGCGTCTGGGTCTGATCAGACCAAGCTCATCTCCTTGGGGCTCTGGAGTTCTTTTCGTCAAGAACAAGGATGGTATGGAACGACTCTGTGTCGATTACCGTCCATTGAATAAGAAGACGATCAAAAACAAGTATCCACTTCCTAACATCAATGAGTTGTTTGAGCAACTGAAAGGGGCTAAGATCTTCTCGAAGCTTGATCTCAGGATGGGTTATCATCAGATTCGCATTCGCGAAGAGGACATTCCAAAGACTGCTTTCAGAACAAGCTTTGGCTCGTATGAGTACACGGTGATGTCTTTCGGTCTGGCCAATGCTCCACCGACCTTCTGTCGGATGATGAATTATATATTCTCCCCATTCAAGAATGAATTCATCTTGTTGTATCTTGATGATATTCTGGTCTTTTCGGAAACTGAGGAAGAGCATGAAGAACATCTCAGGCTTGTGCTTGATAAGCTAAGAGAGCATAAGTTCTATGCTAAGTTTTCCAAATGTGAGTTCTGGTTGAAGGAAGTTGTCTACCTTGGGCACGTCATCTCTGCCTAGGGCATCAAAGTTGATCCATCGAAAGTGCAGGCCATTGTTGAGTGGGAACCTCCGCAGAATGTGAAGCAGCTTCGAAGCTTTCTCGGGCTTGCAAGCTATTGCGGAAGATTCGTTGGGAATTTCTCCAAGATTGCTAAGCCTCTTTCAAGTCTTCTTCATAAGGGTGTGAAGTATGTCTGGTCTCCAGAGTGTCAGTTGGCTTTCGACACACTCAAAGTGAAGCTCACTTCTACTCCAGTCTTGGTTCCTCCTGATGACTCCAAAACTTATCAAGTGTTCTGCGATGCCTCTCTTCGAGGTCTTGATGCAGTGTTGATGCAAGACAAGAAAGTAGTAGCTTCTACCTCGAGGTAGTTGAAGCCAAGTGAGAAGAATTACCCCACTCATGATCTTGAGTTGGCGGAAGTGGTACATGCTCTGATGACTTGGAGACACCTCTTGTTGGAGAGAAAGGTTGAAGTGTTCACCGATCACAAGAGTCTCAAGTACATCTTCACCTAGCCTAACCTTAATCTTCGGCAAACTCGTTGGGTGGAAATGCTCCAAGATTTTAATCCGAGCATTGAGTACACTCCGGGCAAAGCTAATGTCGTTGCAGATGCTTTGAGTAGGAAGGCTTACTGCAATAGTCTCATTGTGAAGCCTCTTCATCCTGACCTTTTTGAATCTTTCAGAAAGCTCAACCTTCAGTTAGTACCTCAGGGATTTCTTGCTAATCTTCATATTTCTCCTACCTTGGAAGACCAGGTCCGACAAGCTCAACTTCTTGATGCAATGGTGAACAAAGTTAAGATTGGCTTGGCAAAGGGAGTTCCCAAATATAAGTGCTTCAGTGTTGATGCCACAGATACATTGTTGTTTGAGGATCGCCTTGTCGCTCCGAAAGGGGATCTCAGAAAGGTTATCATGGAAGAAGCTCATAACTCTCTTCTCTCGATACATCCAGGAAGTTCCAAGATGTATCAGGATTTGAAACAGACCTTCTGGTGGACTCGCATGAAGCGTGAAATTGCTCAGTTCGTAAATGAATGTGATGTATGTCGAAGAGTGAAAGCAGAGCATCAACGTCCACCAGGTCTTTTGCATCCCTTGCCCATTCCCGAATGGAAGTTCGACCATGTTGAGATGAATTTCATCACCGGGTTTTCGAAGTCCAAGAAAGGCAATGATGCCATCTTTGTCGTCATCGACAAGTTGGGCAAAGTCGCTCATTTCCTTCCTGTCAAGGAGTCTATCTCGGCAGCTCAGCTTGCAGAGCTGTATACGTCAAGGGTAGTCTCATTGCATGGTGTTCCAATGCTGATTTCTTCGGATCGAGGGAGCATTTTTACTTCCAAGTTCTGGGATTCATTTCAGTCTGCGATGGGTACTAAGATTCGATCCAGTACAACCTTTCATCCTCAGACTAGTGGGCAAGTTGAGAGAGTCAATCAGGTCCTCGAGGATATGCTAAGAGCCTGTGTCATTTCCTTTGGCATGAAGTGGGAAGACTGCCTACCTTTTGCTGAGTTTTCATATAACAACATCTATCAGGAAAGTTCAGGAAAAGCTCCATTCGAGATTCTCTATGGCAGGAAGTGTCGTACCCCGCTCAATTGGTCAAAAAAATAAGTCAATCAAGTTTCTCAAGGTGCAATGGTCACATCATTCCGATAAAGAGGCCACTTGGGAACACGAGGATCACCTCCGTTCCTAATTTCCAGAGTTCTTTCAGTCCTAGATCTCGGGTCGAGATCTTCTTGTAGTGTGGGAGAGTTTGTAACACCCCAGATGTAATCCTTGCCATATTTCGATCATATCCTATGTTGTGGAACCATGTTTTGAATGTTATAAAGTCATCATTTCATGTCATCATCTTTGCATCATGGCATCATTCTTTTCTTTTGCATTGTTTCATTCTTGTTGGTTTGCTAGCTTGCTTGTGGTGGTGTGTGATGATGTGGAGGTTACCAAACAATGCTTTCAAACAACATTGCTTTTCTAACTATGTTAAAACCTTCTCCCCCTTTTTATTTATTTAACTTGTGTGTCAAACCTTGAGTGAATCTGTTTTAAAAATGTTATACTTTCAGAGATTTAAGTTGGGGTTGAGGGGGTGATTGACTTGTTGTTTTTAAGCTTTAAATCAATTGGGGTTTTTAATAAAACAACATATTAATTCCTGATTTTAGGTTTAATTTAATTGCTCCAAAAATCAGGTTTGCATTTTATTTAAATAGGGCATAAATCCCTCATGCCCTAGGTGTTTTCATTTTATTTTCAAAAACCTTGTGTTACTCTGGGTATTTCATGTGTTGTTGTGGTTATTTAAAAAAATCAAAACCCTTTGTTTCCTTTTGTTTAGCCGGCTCCAGAGAGAAGCCCAGCTGGGCCTCGCCTCTCCCCCTCGCTAGCGGAGGCCTTCTCCCCGTCCCTCTCTTCTTCCACCTAACGTCGTTGCTTTTCCCCTGCTTTCCGTCAGGTTCAGTGAGAGAGAGAGCTCGCGCTCGTCTTCTCACGAACATTGAGGCCGTCCCATCTCCCTCTATTTAGAGCTAGCCTCGGCGTGCTTGCCCTAGGGTTCCTCTTTGCCGCCACCACCTCTTTGTCCCTCTTCTTCCCCTCTCTGTAGGCAAGATTCAGTGAGAGAGAGAAGTTCATAGAGCGCCGTCGTTGATCCCGCTGTCCTCCTCATCGTCGGCATCCTCCCCCGCAGCGTCTGAGGCGTCCGCAAGGATGGGGAACCTTCCCCCGTTCCATTTCCGTCGCTAGCACGGCTGCTCCCCATCCCTGATATCTCCTCCAAGACGAAAGAGGGAATGCCTTCCAGGGGCATCCCCAAGCTTAGGCTTTTTGGTGTCCATGAATTTGGCTTGGGATGAATTGGTCATCCCCAAGCTTAGGCTCTTTCCACTCTTTATTCCATTGTCCATAAGAACATCACCCAAAACTTGAAAACTTCACAACACAAAACTTAAACAGAAACTCGTGATATCATTAGCAAAGGAAAAAAACCACCAACTTTTTAGGTACTGTAGTAAACTTAATTTGCTTTTAGATTGATGTTATATTACTGTATTCTCACTTCTCCATGGCTCGTACCCCCCGGTACTAACCATAGTTTCATCAAAATAAGTAATCAACACAACAAAAACAGAATCTGTCAAAAACAGAATAGTTTGTAGCAATCTGTATATTTCGTATACCTCTCCTATCCCAAAAATTCTGAAAAATTATGAAAATTAGGGAAATTTGCATATCAATCAGCAGAAAAACTAATAAACTCAAAAGCTCTTTCTGGATAAGAATTAAAAATAATTTCGTGAGCACAAGGTTTCTGTCTTTTTCAGCATGATTAAACAACTATCACCAAAACTAATCATAAAGGTTCTACTTGGCACAAACACTAATTAAAACATAAAAAACACAATCATAACAGAATCATGATGGTGTGTACTCAACAAAACATAAAGTGAAAAGCAAAAATAAATTTATTCATTGGGTTGCCTCCCAACAAGCGCTATCGTTTAACGCCCTTAGCTAGGCATAAGGCAATAGAATCAAGTATCGTCATCTTTAGTGCTCAAACCACTCATAGTGTGAACACTCAACATTTTAAGATCTTCATCTCTCTTACTAGATGGTTCACCATTGTTTTTGGGAACGTAAACAAGCTTAGTGGCCTTATTGTGGGCAAAATTTGGAGTGTTCTGAACAGCAGCAAAAGCGGAACCCAAGTTGGTTATAACATCCTCTAGTTTGCCAATTCTAGCGGAATCATGATCTAGTTTTTCGTTAACTATTGGTTCCTTCTCCTTAGAAAATTTCAAACTCATTCCCACCTTGGATCCATATTGAGTGATTTGATTGTGGATCTTTTTATCCAAATTTTCAATGAGTTCTATCGTAGCAACTTTATTTTCAATAATATCCAGCCTACGCATCACATGTTCCAAAGTTAAAGTAGTTCCATTAACCATGATTGGGGGTGAGCCTACCAAATTTATTAAAGCACCATAAGAATCAATGGTATGGCTGCCCAGGAAATTTACGCCTACGATGGTGTCAACAACATACCTATTCCAAGGGGAAATACCCGCATAAAAATTGCGCACTAGAACAGTAGTAGATTGCTTACGAGTAGATCTATTCTGAGCATTGCAAATTCTATACCAAGCATCTTGTAAGTTTTCTCCCTCATTTGGTTTAAAATTAAGAACTTCGCTCTCGGCAGTAACGATTGTAGCGATAGGGCTAGCCATAAGCATAAGTAGACTAACCCACACAAGCAAAAAAGAAAGCAAGCAAAAGAAAAGGGCGAACAAAAAAGGCAAATATTTTTGTAAATTTTGTTTTTTAGAAGTGGGGGAGAGGAAAACGAGAGGCAAATGGCAAATAATGTAAATGCAAGAGATGAGTTTGCAATAGTGATACGTCCATTTTGCATCATGCTTTCATGTTGATATTTATCGCTTTATGGGCTGTTATATTACTCTGTGGTACCATATTTATGCCTTTTTCTCTCTTATTTTGCAAGGTTTATTTGAAGAGGGAGAATTCAGGCAGTTGGAATTCTGGACTGGAAAAGGAGCAAATCTGAGTCCTCTATTCTGCACAACTCCAAATGCCCTGAAAATTTACATGGAATTTTTTGGGAATATATAAAAAATACTGGGCGAAAGAAGTACCAGAGGGGAGCTACCAGGGCGCCACAAGCCTGGTAGCCGCCGCCCCCCTGGTGGCGGCTACAGGGCTTGTGGGCTCCCTGACGGCCCACTGGCCCCCCTCTTTTGCTATATGAAGGGTTTCGTTCCATAAAAAATCAAGGGGGAGCTTTTTCGTGGTTTCGCCGTCGCCACGAGGCAGAACTTGAGCAGATCCAATCTAGAGCTCCAGCGGGACGATCCTGCTGGGGAAACTTCCCTCCGGGAGGGGGAAATCATCGCCATCGTCATCACCAACACTCCTCTCCTAGGAGGGGAGGCATCTTCATCAACATCTTCATCAGCACCATCTCCTCTCCAATCCCTAGTTCATCTCTTGTAACCAATCTCCGTCTCGCGACTCCGTTTGATACTTGTAAGGTTGCTAGTAGTGTTGATTACTCTTTGTAGTTGATGCTAGTTGGATTACTTGGTGAAAGAGTTTATGTTCAGATCCTTGATGCTATTCATTACACCTCTGATCATGATTATGATTATGCTTTGTGAGTAGTTACTTCTGTTCCTGAGGACATGGGATAAGTCATGCTAATAATAGTCATGTGAATTTGGTATTCGTTCGGTATTTTGATATGATGTATGTTGTCTTTTCCTCTAGTGGTGTTATGTGAACGTCAACTACATAACACTTCACCATACTTGGGCCTAGAGGAAGGCATTGGGGAGTACTAAGTAGATGATGGGTTGTTGGAGTGACAGAAGCTTAAACCCCAGTCTATGCGTTGCTTCGTAAGGAGCTGATTTGGATCCACTAGTTTAATGCTATGGTTAGACGTTGTCTTAATTCTTCTTTCGTAGTTGCGGATGCTTGCTAGAGGGGTTAATCATAAGTGGGATGCTTGTCCAAGTAAGGGCAGTACCCGAGCGCCGGTCCACCCACATATCAAACTATCAAAGTAACGAACGCGAATCACATGAACATGATGAAATTAGCATGACAGAAATTCCCATGTGTCCTCGGGAGCGTTTTTCCTCCTATAAGACTTTGTTCAGGCTTGTCCCTTGCTACAAAAGGGATTGGGCCACTTGCTGCACCGTTGCTACTACTTGTTACTTGTTACTTTTCGCTTGCTATGTTTCACCTCGCTACATCATCACTTGTTACCGCTACTTTCAGTGCTTGCAGTTATTACCTTGCTGAAAACCGTTTATCAGAGCCTTCCGCTCCTCGTTGGGTTCGACACTCTTACTTATCGAAAGGACTAGATTGATCCCCTATACTTGTGGGTCATCAAGACTCTTTTCTGGCACCGTTGCCAGGGAGTGAAGCGCCTATGGTAAGTGGAAATTGGTAAGGAAACATTTATATATTGTGCTGAAATTTATTGTCACTTGTCACTATGGAAACTGTTCCTTTGAGGAGTTTGTTCGGGGTATCTTCACCATGAACGGAAGCACGAGGAGTTGTTCCTCAACCTGAGGTACCTAATGAAAATATCTTTTATGAAATTCCTTCGGGTATGCTTGAGAAACTGCTGGCTAATCCTTTTACAGGAGATGGATCTTCATATCCAGACTTGCATCTAATCTATGTAGATGAAGTTTGTGGTTTATTTAAGCTTGCAGGTTTGCCCAAGGATGAGGTAAATAAGAAAGTATTTCCTTTATCTTTGAAGGATAAGGCGTTGACATGGTATAGGCTATGTGATGATACTGGATCATGGGACTACAATCGGTTGAAATTGGAATTTCATCAAAAGTTCTATCCTATGCATTTAGTACATCGTGATCGGAATTATATTTATAACTTTTTGCCTCGTGACGGGGAAAGCATAGCTAAAGCTTGGGGGAGCTTAAATCAGTGCTATATTCATGCCCCAATCATGAGCTCTCGAGAGAAATTATCACTCAAAACTTTTATGATGGGCTTTCTCATGAAGATCGTACCATGCTTGACACTTCTTGTACCGGTTCTTTTATGAAGAAGGATATTGACCACAAGTGGAATTTATTGGAAAGAATCAAACGTAACTCTGAAGATTGGGAGCTCGAGGAAGGTAAGGAGTCAGGTATGAATTTCCAGTTTGATTGCGTTAAATCTTTTGTTGAGACAAACACTTGTAGAGATTTTAGCGCTAAGTATGGACTTGACTCTGAGATAGTAGCTTCTCTATGTGAATCTTTTGCTGCTCATGTTGATCTTCCCAAAGAGAAGTGGTTTAAGTATCATCCTCCTGTAGAAAGCAACATAGTCAAAACCAATCTAGTTGAGGAGAAAGTCATTGCTTTTAGTGATCCTGTTGTTCCTTGTGCCTACGCTGAGAAACCACCTTACCCTGCTAGGAAAAAGGATTATTCTAAAGCTCCAACTGTGATACGTAGGGGTTACATTAGACCACTTGCACCCCCTAAGGAGATTAGAGTTGAACCTAGTGTTGCTATTATCAAAGATCTCTTAGCCGAAGACATAGACGGGCATGTTATCAAATTCTGTGAGGACTCCGCTAGAATTTCTAAACCTCACGCAAAAGACAAATACGGACATGTAGTTGGCCTGCCCGTTGATTCTGTCAAGATAGGAGATCACTGCTACCATGGTTTATGTGATATGGGAGCTAGTGTTAGTGCAATACCCCGTTCTCTATATGATGAAATCAAAGATGAGATTGCACCTGCTGAGCTAGAACCCATTGATGTCACTATTATGCTAGCTAATAGAGACACTATCTGCCCTCTAGGAATTGTGAGAGACGTAGAAGTCTTGTGTGGTAAGACGAAGTATCCTACTGATTTCCTCGTCCTTGGTACTACATAAGATAGCTTTTGTCCCATCATATTCGGTAGACCCTTTCTCAACACTGTCAATGCTCACATTGATTGCATTAAGCAGACTGTCAGAGTTAGTTTCGAGGGTGTGTCTCATGAATTTAACTTCTCCAAGTCTGGAAGACAACCCCATGAAAAAGAGTCGTCTGGTACGGATGAAATCATTTCTCTTGCCTCTATTACCGTACCTCCTACGGATCCTTTAGAGCAATATCTGCTTGAGCACGAAAATGATATACATATGGAGGAAAGAGATGAGATAGATAAAATTGTCTTACAACAATATCCTATTCTCAAGAATAATCTGCCTGTTGAACTGCTTGGGGATCCTCCCCCACCAAAGGGTGATCCTGTGTTCGAGCTTAAACATTTGCCTGATACTCTTAAGTATGCCTATCTTGATGAGAAGGAGATATATCATGTTATTATTAGTGCTCTCCTCTCAGAGCACAAAGAGAAGAAGTTACTAAAAACTCTGAGGAAGCACCGTGCTGCTATTGGATATACTCTTGATGATCTTAAGGGTATTAGTCCCACTCTATGTCAGCACAAGATTAAAACCGATCCTGATTCTAAACCAGTTGCTGATCATCAAAGGAGATTAAATCCTAAGATGAAAGAGGTCGTTAGAAAAGAAATATTAAAGCTTCTTGAAGCAGGAATCATTTATCCTGTTGCTCATAGTGATTGGGTAAGTCCAGTACATTGCGTACCTAAGAAGGGAGGTATCACCGTCGTTCCAAATGATAAGAATGAATTAATCCCACAAAGGATTATTACTAGCTATAGGATGGTGATAGACTTCCGGAAACTAAACAAGGCAACCAGGAAAGACCATTATCCTTTGTCGTTTATCGACCAAATGCTAGAAAGGCTATCCAAACACACACACACTTCTGCTTTCTAGACGGTTATTCAGGTTTCTCGCAAATACTAGTTGCACAATCTGATCAAGAGAAAACCACTTTCACCTACCCCTTCGGTACCTTTGCTTATAGACGTATGCCTTTTGGCTTATGCAATGCACCTGCCACCTTTCAAAGATGTATGATGGCTATATTCTCTGACTTCTGTGAAAAGATTGTCCAGGTTTTCATGGATAACTTCTCCGTTTACCGGTCTTCCTTTGATGATTGCCTCAGCAACCTTGATCGAGTCTTACAGAGATGCAAAGATACCAACCTCATCTTGAATTGGGAGAAGTGCCACTTTATGGTTAATGAAGGCATCGTCTTAGGACATAAAATTTCTGAAAGAGTCATTGAAGTTGATAAGGCTAAGGTTGATGCAATTGAGAAAATGCCTTGCCCCACAGATATCAGAGGTATACGAATTTTCCTAGGTCATGTTGGTTTCTATAGAAGGTTCATTAGAGACTTCTCTAAGATTTCTAGGACTCTTACCAACCTCTTGCAGAAGGATGTTCCTTTTGTTTTTGATGAGGATTGTGAGGAAGCTTTCGAAATACTTAAGAAGGCTTAGATAACCGCACCTATTGTTCAACCACCTGACTGGAACTTGCCCTTTGGAATCATGTGCGACGCTAGTGATTATGCTGTTGGTGATGTTCTAGGACAAAGAGTTGACAAGAAGTTGAATGTTATTCACTATGCTAGTAAAACTCTCGACAGTGCCCAAAGAAACTATGCCACTACGGAAAAGGAGTTTTTAGCAGTCGTGTTTGCATGTGAAAAGTTCAGATCTTATATAGTTGATTCCAAAGTCACCATTCACTCTGATCATGCTGCTATTAAATACCTTATGGAGAAGAAGGACGCTAAGCCTAGGCTGATCAGATGGGTTCTCCTGCTATAGGAATTTGATTTACATGTTGTTGACCGAAAGGGTGCTGATAACCCTGTAGCACATAACTTGTCGAGGTTAGAGAATGTCCTTGATGACCCACGACCTATTGATGACAGCTTTCCTGATGAGAAACTAAATGTCATCCGCACTTCGCATAGTGCACCGTGGTATGTTGATTATGCAAATTATATCGTAGCCAAATACATACCACCCAGTTTCACATATCAGCAAAAGAAGAAATTCTTCTTTGACTTGAGACACTACTTTTGGGATGATCCTCACCTTTATAAGGAAGGAGTAGATGGTGTTATTACACATTGTGTGCCTGAACATGAACAGGGACAGATCTTGCAGAAGTGTCATTCCGAAGCCTACGGAGGACACCATGCTGGAGATAGAACTGCTCATAAGGTATTGCAATCAGGTTTCTATTGGCCCACTCTCTTCAAGGATGCCCGTAAGTTTGTCTTGTCTTGTGATGAATGCCAAAGAATAGGGAATATCAGTAAGCGTGAGGAAATGCCTATGAACTATTCACTTGTCATTGAACCATTTGATGTTTGTGGCTTTGATTATATGGGACCCTTCTCGAGTTCCAATGGGTACACTCACATCTTAGTTGCTGTGGATTATGTCACCAAGTGGGTAGAAGCTATCCCCACTAAAAATGTTGATCACCACACCTCTATTAGGATGCTTAAAGAAGTCATCTTCCCAAGATTTGGAGTCCCTAGATATTTGATGACTGATGGCGGTTCACACTTCATTCATGGTGTTTTCCGCAAGATGCTTGCTAAGTATGATGTCAACCATAGAGTTGCATCTCCTTATCATCCTCAGTCTAGTGGTCAAGTGGAGTTGAGTAATAGGGAGATCAAATTGATCCTACAAAGACTGTCAATAGATCTCGAAAGAATTGGTCTAGCAAACTTGACGATGCACTATGGGCTTATAGGATAGCTTATAAGAATCCAATGGGCATGTCGCTGTATAAAATGGTTTACGGTAAGGCCTGTCATTTACCTCTTGAGCTGGAACACAAAGCTTATTGGGCAATCAAAGAGCTCAACTTTGATTTCAAACTTGCCGGTGAGAAGCGGTTGTTTGATATCAGCTCATTAGATGAATAGAGGGGCCAGGCATATGAGAATGCCAAGTTGTTCAAGGAAAAGGTTAAGAGATGGCACGATAAACGAATACAGAAACGAGAGTTCAACGTAGGTGATTATGTCCTGCTATACAATTCTCGCTTAAGATTCTTCACAGGCAAGCTTCTCTCTAAATGGGAAGGTCCTTACGTTA
Organism: Hordeum vulgare subsp. vulgare; assembly: GCF_904849725.1. Lineage (NCBI taxonomy): Eukaryota > Viridiplantae > Streptophyta > Magnoliopsida > Poales > Poaceae > Hordeum > Hordeum vulgare. The sequence continues at coordinate 88,391,533 of NC_058518.1, forward strand.
TCGAGGAAGTATATCGTTCCGGTGCCATCAAAATCAATAACACGGAAGGAAATTTTCCTAGAGTGGTAAATGGGCAAACAATCAAGCATTATATCTCCGATACTCCCATAAATGTTGAGACCAATATCATCAATATCATAACTCCAGAGGAGTACATAAGGGATGTTTATCAGCCTGTTTCAGACCCTAAAAACGAAGAGGTATCTGTTTCGGTAAGTAATTGGACTCCGAAGCTTTTCCAATAGGAAATTTCCTCCCTTTTGGAATTTTTGGAAAATTAGAAAAATAAAAAGCAGTGCGGAGAGCGCACGAGGCGGCCACAAGCTTGGTAGCCGCCACCTACCCCCTGGTGGTGGCTAGAGGGCTTGTGGGCACCTCGTGTGCCTCCCGGACTCCGTTTTCTTGCGGAGCACTCCTTCTGGTCTAGAAAAAATCATTATATATACGCCCGAAGGTTTTGATCTTCGTATCGTGCAGTTTTCCTGTGTTTTCGTTTCGAGCCTGTTTCTGTGGCAGATCTAGATCATCATGACTTCCCCAAACGCTCCTAAGGACAAGATCTTCGAGAAGGTCATCAATCCCTACCTCACGGAAGTGCTGAAACACCCTCAATCTATCAAGATGAGCGAGGGGATGTTGCACATCCGTGATGTTGAGGGGCCTAAGAAGACCGGAAGCGTGGAGACGAGGCTCGAAGCAATGGAGCAACATGTCTTCAAGTGCCAAGGGTTGGTGGAGCGTGGAGACAAGGCTCGAAGCAATGGAGCAACAAGTCTTCAAGTGCCAAGGGATGGTGGAGCGTGGACTCAACGCCAACCACATGATGATCACGGAGTTCACCAACAATCACAAGATGGATGCCATTGATATTGGGAAACACCTCTCCAGGCTCTATGACAGGGTTGACCAACTTCAGGGCCAGATCTATGACCTGCAGAACCAAAATTGTGAGTATGAGTATAGATTTAAATCAATAAGGTTGGCTGCAGATTTGAGGATCCCGGCGACTTGTTCATCCTTCCATGATGGAGCACCTATGCCTTGGAAGACGGAGGATCTGACTACTCCAACAACTCCACCACCATCACCACAAAAGGAAGACAACTAAGCATTGGTATGGGCAATCCCCTTGGCTTCTTCCAAGCTTGGGGGAGTTGCCCTGGTATCGTATCACCTTTATATCTTTTGCTTTTACCTTTGTTTTAGTTCTTTCCTTTTCAGTTTTTATTTCTTCTCTTAGAGGAATAAGTCTTTAGTGTTTAGTTTGAGTCTTTTGCCTTGTGTCTCCCCTGATGTATTCGAGCTTACGAGCTATATAATAAAGAGTATCTTAGTCAAGGGATTTGCTTTGTGTCGTGATCAAAAGTATGAAAAGAACGATAGCATGAAAGATCATGAGATGATCTTATGGAAAGTGATAGCTTCACATATGACACGTATGATGATTGAAACTTGTTGAGAATAAATCAACATAGACCTCAGTCATTGTTGCAATTAATAAGAAGTAATAAGGAAAGAGAGGTTCACATATAAATATATCATCTTAGAAACTTTTTACAATTGTGAGCACTCACCAAACTATTACATGCTTAGGAGTAGATGTTGGACAAGGAAGACAACATAATGAATTGTGTTTGCTTGGTTCCAAACAATGTTATATGATTAGAGATCCCTTAGCATGTGACGATTTCTTCCACCTCATATTAGCCAAAACTCCCACACCAAGTAGAGATACTACTTGTGCATCCATAAACCTTCAACCCAGTTTTGCCATGAGAGTCCACCATACCTACCTATGGATTTAATAAGATCCTTCAAGTAGTTGCCATCGGTGCAAGCAATAAAAATTGCTCTCTAATATGTATGATATATTAGTGTGTGGAAAATAAGCTTTGTACGAACCTGTGATGAGGAAGACATAAAAGCGACAGACTACGTAATAAAGTTCTTTATCACAGGAGGCAATATAAAGTGATGTTCCTCTGCACTAAGAGGACACACATTCAAACCTCAAAAGCGCATGACAACCTCTGCTTCCCTCTGCGAAGGGCCTATCTTGTACCTTTACGTTTTGCCCCTATAAAAGTCATGGTGATCTTCACCAATTCCCTATTTTTGCCTTTCTCTTGGCTACCGTCACATACTTGGGAAAGATCTATATTCATATATCAACTTGGAGTTGAGTACTTATGCTTATTATTGTTGACTTTACCCTTCAGGTAAATGGTTGGGAGGCAAAACTATAAGCCCCTATCTTCCTCTGCGTCCAGCTGAAACTTTGATACCATGAGTACCACGTGAGTTGTAACAATTGTGGAAAATAAAAGAGATGATTGAGTATGTGGGTTTGCCTTACAAGCTCTTATTTGACTCTTTCTGATGTTATGATAAATTGCAATTGCTTCAATGACTTTGGACTGTTGTTGGTTACTTCTCGGTAAGGTTTTTGCTTCATACTTTGCTTTGTGAAGGAATTGTTACTTTCCCATAAGAATATTTATGATGTATTGCTGTTATATGTGTGATCATGATGCCCTCATGTCTGTATTATGTTTTATCGACACCTTCGTCCCTAAACATGTGGACATGTTTATGGAACTTGGTTTTCGCTTGAGGACAAGCGAGGTCTAAGCTTGGGAGAGTTGATACGTCCATTTTGCATCGTGCTTTCATGTTGATATTTTATCGCTTTATGGGCTGTTATATTACTTTGTGGTACCATATTTATGCCTTTTCTCTCTTATTTTGCAAGGTTTATTTGAAGAGGGAGAATTCAGGCAGCTGGAATTCTGGACTTGAAAAGGAGCAAATCTTAGTCCTCTATTCTGCACAACTCCAAATGCCCTGAAAATTTACGTGGAATTTTTTGGGAATATATAAAAAATACTGGGCGAAAGAAGTACTAGAGGGGAGCTACCAGGGCGCCACAAGCCTGGTAGCCGCCACCCCCCTGTGGCGGCTATAGGGCTTGTGGGCTCCCTGACGGCCCACTGGCCCCCCTCTTTTTCTATATGAAGGGTTTCGTTCTAGAAAAAATCAAGGGGGAGCTTTTTCGTGGTTTCGCCGCCGCCACGAGGCGGAACTTGAGCAGATCCAATCTAGAGCTCCAGCAGGACGATCCTGTTGCGGAAACTCCCCTCCCGGAGGGGGAAATCGTCGCCATCGTCATCACCAACACTCCTCTCCTCGGAGGGGAGGCATCTTCATCAACATCTTCATCAGCACCATCTCCTCTCCAATCCCTAGTTCATATCTTGTAACCATTCTCCATCTCGCGACTCCGATTGGTACTTGTAAGGTTGCTAGTAGTGTTGATTACTCTTTGTAGTTGATGCTAGTTGGATTACTTGGTGGAAGAGTTTATGTTCAGATCCTTGATACTATTCATTGCACCTCTGATCATGATTATGATTATGCTTTGTGAGTAGTTACTTTTGTTCCTGAGGACATGGGATAAGTCATGCTAATAATTGTCATGTGAATTTGGTATTCGTTCGGTATTTTGATATGCTCTATGTTGTCTTTTCCTCTAGTAGTATTATGTGAACGTTGACTACATAACACTTCACCATACTTGTGCCTAGAGGAAGGAATTGGGGAGTAGTAAGTAGATGATGGGTTGCTGGAGTGACAGAAGCTTAAACCCCAGTCTATGCGTTGCTTCGTAAGGGGCTGATTTGGATCCACTAGTTTAATGCTATGGTTAGACGTTGTCTTAATTCTTCTTTCGTAGTTGCGGATGCTTGCGAGAGGGGTTAATCACAAGTGGGATGCTTGTCCAAGTAAGGGCAGTACCCAAGCGCCGGTCCACCCACATATCAAACTATCAAAGTAACGAACGCGAATCACATGAACATGATGAAACTAGCATGACAGAAATTCCTGTGTGTCCTCGGGAGCGTTTTTCCTCCTATAAGACTTTGTTCAGGCTTGTCCCTTGCTACAAAAGGGATTGGGCCACTTGCTGCATCATTGCTTCTACTTGTTACTTGTTACTTTTCGCTTTCTACGTTTCACCTCGCTACATCATCACTTGTTACCGCTACTTTCAGTGCTTGCAGTTATTACCTTGCTGAAAACCGTTTATCAGAGCCATCCGCTCCTCATTGGGTTCGACACTCTTACTTATCGAAAGGACTACTATTGATCCCCTATACTTGTGGGTCATCAGATAGGTACTTGGTAGATATGCTTCACTTGAATACTCCCCGGCAACGGCGCCAGAAATTCTTCTTGCTACTTCTTGAGCTTGAGTTGGTTTTCCCTTGAAGAGGAAAGGGTGATGCAGCAAAGTAGAGATAAGTATTTCTCTCAGTTTGAGAACCAAGGTATCAATCCAGTAGGAGTATCAAGATGAGGCACCAATGAACCTGCGCAAAAATAAACAAACTTGCACCGAACGCGATAAAGGGGTTGTCAATCCCTTCACGATTACTTGCAAGGTGAGATCTGATAGTGATGAAAGGTGAATAAGTAAACGTGCAACAAGGTATTTTTGGTATTTTTGTATGTAGATCTGAATATATGATGTGTAAAATAGACCCGGGGGCATAGTGTTCACTAGAGGCTTCTCTCATTATAACAAGAATTACGGTGGGTGAACGAATTACTGTCGAGCAATTGATTGAATCGTGCAAAGTCATGAAGATATGTAAGGCAATGATCATACATATAGGCATCACGTCCGAGACAAGTATACCGATACTTTCTGCATCTACTACTATTACTCCACACATCGACCGCTATCCAGTATGCATCTAGTGTATTAAGTTCATAACAAACAGAGTAACCCCTTAAGCAAGATGACATGATGTAGAGGGATAAATTCATGCAATATGAAATAAACCCCATCTTTTTACCCTTGATGGAAACAACACGATGCGTGCCTCGCTACCCCTTCTGTCACTAGGTGAGGACACCGCACGGTATGAACCCAAAACCAAGCACTTCTCCCATTGCAAGAATTACATATCAAGTTGGCCAAACGAAACCCATAACTCGAAGAGAATTACAAGGATACGAAATCATGCATATAAGAAATCAGAGGAGACTCAAATAATATTCATAGATAATCTTATCATAAATCCACAATTCATCGGATCTCGACAAACACACCGCAAAAGAAAGTTACATCGGATAGATCTTCATGAAGATCATGGAGAACTTTGTATTGAAGATCCAAGAGAGAGAAGAAGCCATCTAGCTACTAGCTATGGACCTGAAGGTCTGTGGTGAACTACTCATGCATCATCGGAGAGGCAATGGTGTTGATGAAGAAGCCCTCCGTGTCCGAATCCCCCTCCGTCAGGGCACCATAACGGTCCCCAGATGGGATCTTGCGGAGACAGAAGCTTGCGGCGGTGGAAAAGTATTTTCGTGGCTCTCTCTGTAGGTTTCGGGATTTTTGGGAATTTATAGGCGAAAGAGGTAGGGCAGAGGAGGCAAGGGGGCCCACGAGCCTGCTAGGCGCCCCCTAGGGCGCGCCTAGGGGGCTCGTGACCTCCCACGAGACCTTCTGCCTTGGTTCTCAAGTCTTCTAGGTATCTTCTATTATGGAAAAAATCATCCCTCAGGTTTTATTCCGTTTGGACTTCGTTTAATATTCTTTTCTGAAAAAGGTCAAAAACACGGAAAAAACAGAAACTGGCACTAGGCACTGAGTTAATAGGTTAGTCCCAAAATGATATAAAAAGGCATATAAATGCATATAAGACATCCCAAGTTGATAGTATAATATCATGGAACAATCAAAAATTATAGATACGTTGGAGACGTATCAGTGCACATGAGTGTATGTGTGTACACATGTGAGTGTGTGTGTGTGTGTGCATGAGGGTGCATATACACATGTGCAAGAGGGCCTAACCCCTCATGTTGCACCTAGTCATGTAGTGTATGTGTTAGTGTATGCACTTGAGTGTGTGTGTGAGCACATGTATGTGTGTGTGTGTGCTCATGTATGCGAGTGTGTGTGCATGGGTGCATATGCACTTGTGCATGAGGGCCTAACCCCTCATGCTTGCCACCATGCAAGTGGTGTTGTTGTGAATAGTGCTTGTGTGTGTGCATGTGTAGGTGTAGATGTTGCAATATGTGCTAGTTTTACATGTGATGTTAGTCATTTGTAGTTATAGGATTCTGGGTGATATTTTCGAGATAGCTTTGTGCCTTGTAGTTACATGCAAGTACCCATGTATTATATATGATTTTGGGGTAGAATCATCCCAGGAATCCATTGGTGCAATCAGATTTCGATTTAGAGCAACTTCATAAAAAAATTATTTTCTGATATGATGCCATGTTTAGTGCCTTGTATTAGGTGGTGCCTAGGCCCTTTGTGGATGATTCCTTGATGGAATGGTAGTGGGTGAACCCCTCTATAGCATGGAGCCTTTGTTTTGTTCTTAGGAATTTGTATGCACCTATTGTACCCTGTCAAAGTGGACACTTGGCTGAAACTGACAGATTTGTGAAACCTTGTGATTTTCACTAAGTCTGGGAATCTGATGTTCTTTTCTTCCCGTGTTGTCTTGGATGAATTAGCTCCTTGTTGGGAATCAGCCCATGCAACAAACTAAAGTTTGTAAGCTTTTATGGTTGTTTAGCTCCCTATTAAATTTCATGCTTATACACTTCCTCTAGATATCATTTTTGAGGCTGCCAAAATGCTTCAGAGCATAAGAGCTGGTGAAAATCTGTGATTTTCACTAAGACCCAGAATCTGTGATATTTTGTCCAAGTTTGTGTCTATAGATCTGCTCATGGGTGATTCCTTTGCATTGGCTTCTTATTCAGGGTTGTAGAGCTTTTGGATGGCTTCTGTCTCATATCTTGTTTGACTCATTTAGATGGTTGTAGCTACTTTAAATATTGTAGACACACTGCTATGTTGCTGTTCAAAACAGATTGTATGTTTGTGTTCATTTGAAGCTTGTGTGGGCATTGTTGATGGTGTGCTGTGCTGCCATGCACCACCTCACCTATTATTTGTTTCTTGATCATGTGGCAACCTGGTTACACCAGGGGAGTACCCATTAGGGTGTGTTTGTGGTTGTTTTGAACCGTAGGCCTTTGAAACTTGTCTTGTAGTTTCCGGTTGATCCGTGACTCTGTTCTCTATGTTCTTTATATGTTTTTGCATCGTTTTCTCATGATGCACATGTTCATGCCATATTCATGCATGTCAAGATAACTTAATATGAAGTTCTGTCTAGAATTCAATTACCTCAACTAATGCATATGAAAGTGACTAGAATAGTGAAGCATGCTTCCTTCTTCACACATGCATCATATTGGTTGTTGCATTATGTTTTGCCGGTGTTCATTGGCTGTTATCTTATCTTGGGTAGCATCGGGAACGGAGAGTTCTACTGCAACAAAATACCTTCCAACGGCGCCAGAAACACGTGCTGACGGGAGACTGCTCTTGTCTTGATACTCCTCAGCAACGGCACCAGGAATCCTTCTGCTACGGCTACGCCTTAAGGGACTTCCTAGGAAAATATGCAAAGGATTTCCCCCATGGCCTTGGAGCCTTGCGTTGGTGTTCCCTCGAAGCGGAAAGGGTGATGTAGCACAGCGGTGGTAAGTATTTCCCTCGGTTTTGAGAACCAAGGTATCGATCCAGTGAAGGAGTATCACAAGTACCTGCACAAACACAAAAAGCTTGCTCCCAACGCTATGAAGGGGTTGTCAATCCCTTACAGATTGTTTGCCAAGTGAGAACTCAAAGCAACAAAGTAACAAAGCAAAGTAAAAGCGAAAGTGGAAACGATAGGTGTGAATAGACCCAGGGGCCGTAGTGTTTACTAGTGGCTTCTCTCATGAAAGAAAGTAGACGGTGGGTGAACAAATTACTGTCGAGCAATTGATAGAACCGTGCAAAGTCGTGACGTCATCTATGGCAATGATTATATCTATAGGCATCACGTCCAAAACAAGTAGACCGATACTTTCTGCATCTACTACTATTACTCCACACGTCGACCGCTATCCAGCATGCATCTAGTGTATTAAGTCCAAAAGAACAGAGTAACGCCTTAAGCAAGATGACATGATGTAGATGGACAATCTCATATCTACGACAAGGCCACCTTGTTACCCTTGATGGCAACTACACGATGTGTGTCTTGCTGTCCCTACTGTCACTGGGAAAGGTCACCACACGGTAAGAACCCAAAACCAAGCACTTCTCCCATTGCAAGAATCATAGATCTAGTTGGCCAAACAAAACCCAAGACTCAGAGAGACTTACAAGGATATCAAATCATGCATATAAGAAATCAGCAAAGACTCAAATATATATCATAGATAATCTGATCACAAACCCACAATTCATCGGATCTCGACAAACACACCGCCAAAGAGGATTACATTGGATAGATCTCCATGAAGATCATGGAGAACTTTGTATTGAAGATCCAACAGAGAGAAGAAGCCATCTAGCTACTAACTATGGACCCGTAGATCTGAAGTGAACTACTCACGAGTCATTGGAGGGGCGATGATGTTGATGTAGAAGCCCTCCAACTCCAAAGTCCCCTCCGGCAGGGCACCAGGAAGGGTCTCCAGATGAGATCTCGCGGAAACGGAAGCTTGCGGCGGCGGAAAAGTGTTTTCGTGGATTCCTTGATTTGTTTCTGTATTTTAGGGAATATATAGGCGAAGGAGCTAGGTCAGGGGGGTGCCAGGGAGGCCACAAGCCTGCTAGCCGCCGCCCCCTGGTGGCGGCTACATGGCTTGTGGGCCCCCTGTAGCTCTCCTGGCTTGGCCCTCAAGCCCCCTCATCTTCTTCCATTTGGGAAAAATTTATTTCTGGGATTTTATTCCGTTTGGACTCCATTCCAAAATCCGATCTGAAAAGAGCCAAAAACACACAAAAACAGGAACTAGGACTTGGCACTGAATTAATAAGTTAATCCCAAAAAAGATATAAAAGGTACATAAAACATCCAAAGATGACAAGATAACAACATGAAACCATCAAAAATTATAGATACGTTTGAGACGTATCAAGCATCCCCAAGCTTAACTCCTGCTCGTCCTCGAGTAGGGAAGTGATAAAGAATGAATTTTTGATGCTTTCATGCTACCTAGCATAGATGTCCTTTGTAACTCCTCTTATGTGACGTGAATGTTCAGATCCATTAGATTCAAAACAATAGTTTGCTATTGACGTGGAAACAATAATAATTCAAGCAAACTAGCAAGGTAATCAAGAACTTTCAAAATAACAAGGCCAAAAGAAAGTTATCCCTACAAAAACATATAGTCTGGCTATGCTCTATCATTATTGCACAACGAATTTAAATCATGCACAACCCTGGTATTGGCCAAGTAATTGTTTTCACACCTTTAATTTCTCAAACATTTTTAACTCTCACGCAATACATGAGCGTGAGCCATGGTTTTAGCACTATAAGTGGCGTGGAGTGTGGTGGAGGTTGCAAAAAAAAAGGAGAAGATGGTCACACTAACTAGGCATATCAATGAGGTGTGGAGATCCTCTTCAATAGATATCAATGTGAATGAGTAGGGATTGTCATACAAATTGTGCACTAGAGCTAAGAGTATGTGAAAGCTCTTAAAGAAAACTAGTGGGTGTGCATCCAACTTGCTTGCTCACGAAGACCTAATGATATTTTGAGGAAGCCTATCATTGGAATATACAAGCCAAGTTATATAACGAAAATTTCCCACTAGCTATATGATGGTGACAAAACGAGAGACTCTCAATCATGAAGATCATGGTGCTTAATAAGCACAAGTGTGGAAGGATAGTAGCATTGTCCCTTCTCTCATTTTCTCTCATTTTTTTTGAATGTGCTCTTTGGCCTCTTTTTTTATTTATTTTGGTGGGCATCTTTGGCCTCTTTTATTTCCTCACATGGGACAATGCTCCATCAATGATGATCATCACACTTACAACTCAAAACTTAGAGCAACGATGACTCTATATGGAATGCCTTCGGTAGTGTACCGTGACAATGATCTAGCATGGCATAGACATTAATGGAAACATCATGCTAGCTATCTTACGATCATTCAATGGCAATGTAGACGTGGTGGCACATGTCATGGTTGTAGTTGCATGGAAATATATCTCGGAATGACTTTGAAAAAGCCATAGTAGGTAGGTATGGTGGCTGTTTTGAGGGAGGCTAATGGTGGGTTTTGTGCACCGGCGAAAGTTGCACGACACTAAGAAGATAGTGATGGTGGAAGGTGAAAGTGCATCTAAACCATGGACTCAACATTAGTCATGAAGAACTCATATACTTGTTGCAAAAAAATTATTAGTAATCGAAACAAAGCATTCAACGCATACTCCTAGGGGAAGGGTTGGTAGGTATAAACCATCGTGCGATCCCGACCGCCACACAAAGGATGAGAATCAATAGACTAATCATGCTCAGACTTCATCACATAGCGGTTCGCCAAACGTGCATGCTACGGGAATCACTAACTTCAACACAAGTATTTCTAGATCCACAAAACCTTACTAGCATAACTTCAATATTACCACAACCACAACTCAAAACTAATTGAGATGAATCAAACTTCTCTAACTATTCAATGCACATGAAGGTGGAAGTTTTCATATCCCTTTGGATAACTACCCCTTTTGAGAATACTTTCAAAGCATAGATCAACTACCAAACCACGCACCGATGTGCTCTAAAAGATATACGTGAAGCACATAGAGCAAAATCAACTAGCTCAAAAGATATAAGTGAAGCACATGTGAGTTGAATTGTCTACCAAAGGATATAAGTGAAGCTCGACAAAATCACGGTGAGTGCATGTATCTCTCTCTAGGTGTGCAGCAAGGATGATTGTGACACAAAAAAATTAAAAGACTCCTACGATACAAGATGCTCCAGGCAAAACACATAACATGTGGTGAATAAAAATATAGCCCCAAGTAACGTTACCGATGGATTGAAGACGACAGAGGGGATGCCTTCCCGGGGCATCCCCAAGCTTAGGCTTTTACGGCATCCTTGAATCTCTTGGGGTGCCTTGGGTATCCCCAAGCTTGAGCTCTTGCCACTCTTTATCTCTTTGTCCATAAGAATTTCACCCAAAAGTTGAAAACTTCAGAACACGAAACTTAAACAGAAACTCGTGATAACATTAGTATAAGAAAGCAAACCACCACTTCCTTAGGTACTGTAGCAAACTTAAATTCTACTTATGCTGATGTTGGGTTACTGTATTTTCAATCTTACATGGCTAATACCCCCCGATACTATCCATAGTTTCATCAAAATAAGCAACCAACACAACAAAAAACAGAATCTATTAACAGCAGACCAGTCTGTAGCAATCTGTATACTTCGTATACTTCTGATACTTCAAAAATTCTGAAAAATTACGACAGTGTGAAGGATTTGCGTAGCAATCAGCAGCAAAAAGAATCAACTCAAAATCTCTTACAGAAAAAAAAATTCTTTTCGTGAGCAGAAAATTTCTGTCTTTTCCAGCATGACCAAACGATCATCCCCAAGACTAATCATAACGGTTTTGCTTGGCACAAACGCAAAAAAGAAACACAAAAAACACAATCATAACAGAATTATGAAAGTGCAGAAAACACAAAACAGAAAGAAAAAAGGATAGGTTCGTTGGGTTGCCTCCCAACAAGCGCTTTTGTTTAACGCCCTTAGCTAGGCAAAAGGTGATGGAATCACGTATAGTCATATTTGGTGCTCAAACCATAAGTAGTGTGATCATTTATCATCTTAAGATCTTCATCTTTATTGGATGACTCACCACTAGCTTTAGGAACAAAAACAGACTTGACGGTCTTTTTGAGAGTGAGATTTGGAGTATTTTGCACAACGACAAAAGCGGAACCCAAGTTGGTTATGACATCTTCTAGTTTACCAATTCTAGAAGAATCATTAACTATAAGTTCCTTCTCCCTTAAATTTTTCAAAAAATTTCCCACTTTGGATCCGTACTGAGTAATTTGATTGTGGATCTTTCTATCCAAACCCTCAATAAGTTCAACTGTGGCAATTTTGTTTTCAATAGTGTCAAACCTTTGCATCACGTGTTCCAAGGTTAAGGTAGTTCCATTAACCATGAGCGGGGGTGAGCCTACCAAATTCATGATAGCTCCATAGGAGTCTACAATATGGCTCCCCAAAAAATTCCCGCCTACAATGGTATCAAGGATATACCTATTCCAAGGAGAAATTCCAACATAGAAACTGCGATGAAGAACGGTAGTGGATTTCTTACGAGTAGATCTACTTTGAGCATTGCAAATCCTGTACCAAGCGTCCTTTAAATTTTCTTCCTCATTCTACCTAAAATTGAGAACTTCATTCTTAGGGGTATCGTTTGGAGTGGTGGGTCTAGCCATTGATGGACTATCTCACACACAAACGAGCAGGAGGAGATAGTGAAACGAGCAAAAGAAAACGGCAGAGGAGAAAGGCAAATGAAAATGGCAAATGTGAAGTGGGGGAGAGGAAACCGAGATGCAACTAGCAAAAAAGTAAATGCAAGAGATGAGTTTGTGAGACCTACTTGGATAGATCTCTCCTTCCCCAGCAACGGCGCCAGAAATACTTCTGCTACTGCAACAAAAGACCTTCCAACGGCGCCAGAAACACGTGCTGACGGGAGACTGTTCTTGTCTTGATACTGCTCAGCAACGGCACCAGGAATCCTTCTGCTACGGCTACGCCTTAAGGGACTTCCTAGGCAAATATGCAAAGGATTTCCCCCGTGGCCTTGGAGCCTTGCATTGGTGTTCCCTCGAAGCGGAAAGGGTGATGTAGCACAGCGGTGGTAAGTATTTCCCTCGGTTTTGAGAACCAAGGTATCGATCCAGTGAAGGAGTATCACAAGTACCTGCACAAACACAAAAAGCTTGCTCCCAACGCTATGAAGGGGTTGTCAATCCCTTATAGATTGTTTGCCAAGTGAGAACTGAAAGCAACAAAGTAACAAAGCAAAGTAAAAGCGAAAGTGGAAACAATAGGTGTGAATAGACCCGGGGGCCGTAGTGTTTACTAGTGGCTTCTCTCATGAAAGCAAGTAGACGGTGGGTGAACAAATTACTGTCGAGCAATTTATAGAACTGCGCAAAGTCGTGACGTCATCTATGGCAATGATTATATCTATAGGCATCACGTCCAAAACAAGTAGACCGATACTTTCTACATCTACTACTATTACTCCACACGTCGACCGCTATCCAGCATGCATCTAGTGTATTAAGTCCAAAAGAACAGAGTGACGCCTTAAGCAAGATGACATGATGTAGATGGACAATCTCATATCTACGACAAAGCCCACCTTGTTACCCTTGATGGCAACTACACGATGTGTGCCTTGCCGCCCCTACTGTCACTGGGAAAGGTCACCACACGGTAAGAACCCAAAACCAAGCACTTCTCCCATTGCAAGAATCATAGATCTAGTTGGCCAAACAAAACCCAAGACTCGGAGAGACTTACAAGGATATCAAATCATGCATATAAGAAATCAGCAAAGACTCAAATATATATCATAGATAATCTGATCACAAATCCACAATTCATTGGATCTCGACAAACACAGCGCCAAAGGGGATTACATCGGATAGATCTCCATGAAGATCATGGAGAACTTTGTATTGAAGATCCAAGAGAGAGAAGAAGCCATCTAGCTACTAACTACGGACCCGTAGGTCTAAAGTGAACTACTCACGGGTCATTGGAGGGGCGATGATGTTGATGTAGAAGCCCTCCAACTCCAAAGTCCCCTCCGACAGGGCACCGGGAAGGGTCTCCAGATGAGATCTCGCGGAAACGGAAGCTTGTGGCGGAGGAAAAGTGTTTTCGTGGATTCCCTGATTTTTTCTGTATTTTAGGGAATATATAGGCGAAGGAGCTAGGTCAGGGGGCGTCAGGGAGGCCACAAGCCTGCTAGCCGCCGCCCCCTGGTGGCGGCTACAGGGCTTGTGGGCCCCCCTGTAGCTCTCCTGGGTTGGCCCTCAAGCCCCCTGATCTTCTTCTGTTCGGGAAAATATTATTTTGGGGATTTTATTCCATTTGGACTACGTTCCAAAATCATATCTGAAAAGAGCCAAAAACACAGAAAAAACAGGAACTGGCACTTGGCACTGAATTAATAAGTTATTCCCAAAAAAGATATAAAAAGTACATAAAACATCCAAAGATGACAAGATAACAGCATGAAACCATCAAAAATTATAGATACGTTTGAGACGTATCAGAGAGCGAGTACGTGGATTCTGGAGAGTACGTGCAGGAAGATCAAGAGCAGTTCCAAGTTGAAGACATAACAGGCAAGATGACCGTGACCTTGACGCCGTATCTAGCTTTGTTATGCTTATAATCACATTTCCTTCGTCACATGCTCGCTGCCTACCACTTGATATATAAATGCCACCTGTCTTTTCCATGAACCCAAACACCTCCCTGTCCCAGCAAATGTTGTTTGGCTAAGTAGGCTTGCTCAACCTCTAATGAGTAGCTTTGCTAGTTGCAAGTGCCAACTATCTCATGTGATAACATGGGTATTTTGATATCATTATGTTTTAAACTGCTATTTAATTAATGCACCTATATACTTGGTAAATAACGTAAGGCCTAGCCTTTTGCCGGGTGATTTGTTCCGTTGTTGCCGCCTTAGTTTCGGTTACCGGTGTTTGATTCCATAATTGATCGCTCCTAACACGTTCGGGGTTGTTATGGGGACCCCCTTGATAAATCGTGTAGTGTTAAGTCTTGTCTGGCAGGACCCAACATTGGTTTTAATCTGTTAATCATCTAATAGTAATTTGCATAGGGAATAGCTACCCTGATGATTTTATCAACAACCCGGGCCAGTGCTCCTCATGAGTTTTGGTCCAAACTAGAGCACTGTGCAGGGCCAACTCAGGGAAACTTGAGTGATTTCTATCAGGCCACTGTATGCGTCGCTTATCCGTCATGTCCTGAGAACGAGATACGCGGCTCCTATCGAGATTGTCGACACATCGGGAGGTCTTGCCAGATTTGTCTTACCTTAGAGATATATCTTGCGTATAGGGATTCCGGTGAAACTTTGGGTCTCCTCAAAGTTGAGGTTTTCCTCTAAAGAATCCAACGATATCACGAGTTTCGTGATAGAGGATTACTTTACGGCCCGTGGCAGTTTGTGATGGACTAGTTGGAGCACCCCTGCAGGGTTTAATCTTTCGGAAAGCCGTGTCTGCGGTTATGTGGAAAATGTGGATATTTTGTTAAGATCCGGTTCTAGACAACTTGAAGTAACTCTAATAAAACTGCCAACTGTGTGCGTAACCGTGACTGTCTCCTTCGGAGAACACTCTTCGATCGAGAACACGACGGGGTTATGTTTGACGTAGGTAGGTGTTCAGGATCACTTAGTGATCAATCTAGTCTTCGATCGCTCGCGTAGACCACCACACGATTACTCTGATCATCGTAAGGTAGCCACCATATATGCTTAGGTTGTTGCAAACCCATACACTAAACCTTCCTCACCTAATAACTTGACTAGATTCGATACCAAGGTCATTAGATTGTTGAGTCCCCGTGGCTCATAGATTACTACAAACCCCAACAGGTACCGGTACACCCGACGCGGGAGATCCTGATGACAACCAGCTGAAGTGGGAGTTCGATGAGGACTCTGGCCGTCTGTATGTGAACTATCCGGAAGACTGAGGCCGTGGTCGTGATCGTGGGCCAGCATTCGAGATGTTTTAGTTCATCTGTTTCTTTTTTGTTTAAGTCCGTAGCTGGACCTTCTGCTACTCTGAATAATTGTGTGACTGTAAGCTTTATGCTATATTCTTAACAGATGGCAAGTGTATGCCCTACTTGTTACTCTTTAATTATGTATTGTGATGATTATCCCGTTTGTGAAACGCATAGATGCGCCCCTTCCCCCTTTTGAGGCCTCGTCCCCAAATAAGGAAAGGGCCGCATCTTAGTCGTTACACGGGATCACATCATTAGGAGAATAATGTGATGGACAAGACCGAAACTATAAACGTAGCATATGATTGTGACAGTTTATTGCTACTGTTTTCTGCATCTCAATGTATATGTTCCTACGACCATGAGATCATGCAACTCCCGGACACGGAGGAATACCTTGTGTGTATCAAATGTCGCAATATAACTGGGTGACTATAAAGGTGCTCTACAGGTATCTCTGAAGGTGTCTGTTGGGTTGGCGTGAATCGAGACTGGGATTTGTCACTCCGTATGACAGAGAGGTATCTCGGGGCCCACTCGGTAATACAACATCACAATAAGCCTTGCAAGAAATGTGACTAAGGAGTTAGACACTAGATCTTGTATTACGGAACGAGTAAAGAGACTTGCCGATAATGAGATTGAACTAGGTATAGAGATACCGACGATCGAATCTCGGGCAAGTAACATACCGAAGGACAAAGGGAACAACATACGAGATTAACTGAATCCTTGACATAGAGGTTCAACCGATAAAGATCTTCATAGAATATGTAGGATCCAATATGGGCATCCAAGTCCCGCTATTGGTTATTGACAGTAGAGGTGTCTCGGTCATGTCTGCATAGTTCTCGAACCCGCAGGGTCTGCACACTTAAGGTTCGGTGACGTTTCGGTATAGTTGAGTTATAGGTGTTGGTAACTGAAAGTTCTTCGGAGTCCCGGATGAGATCACGGATGTCACGAGGAGCTTCAGAATGGTCCGGAGGTAAAGATTGATATATAGGAAGTCATGTTTTGGTCACCGGAAAAGTTTCGGGCTCATCCGTAGTGTACTGGGGACCATCGGGAGGGGTGTCATGCCCCGAGGGGCCTTATGGGCTGTGTGAGGATACAAACCAGCCCCTAGTGGGCTGAAATAAGCTCCCACTAAGGCCCATGAGGTTTGATAGGCAAAAAAACCAAAGGTAGGAAGGGTTTCCAAGTGGAAAGGAGGAATCCTACTCCTAGTAGGATTGGAGTAGGACTCCTCCACCTCCAGTTTCGGCCAAACCTTGAGGGTTTGAGGCTGCCTCCTCCCCTCCCTACCTCCTATATATACTAGAGGTATTGAGGGTTTTTGAGACACAGAAAATCAGCCACGTGTTGCCCTCTCTCTCTAGATGTGTTTCTCCTCTAGTCTAGTTTCAGCGGTGCTTAGGCGAAGCCTTGCTGGAATAACTCCACCACCACCACCACCATGCCGCCGTGCTGGAGAACTCATCTACCTCTTCGCACCTCTTGCTGGATCAAGAAGGCGGAGATCGTCATCGACCTGTACGTGTGCTGAACGCGGAGGTGTCGTCCATTTGGTGCTAGATCGGGATGGATCGTGATGGGATCACGGGACGGATCGTGATGAGATCGCGGGACAGGCTGCGATTTGGATCGCAAAGATGTTCCACTACATCAACCGCATTATGTACGCTTCCTCTTAGCGATCTACAAGGGTATGTAGATGCACTTTCCCCTCTCGTAGATGATCATCACCATGGATATGTATTGCGTGTGCATAGGAATTTTTTTGTTTCCCATGTGACGTTCCCCAACAGTGGCATCATGAGCTAGGTTCATGTGTAGATGATATCTCGAGTAGAACACAAAAGAGTTTGTGGGCGTTGATGTTAAATTTGCTTCCCTCCTTAGTCTTTTCTTGATTCGGCAGTATTGTTGGATTGAAGCGGCCTGGACCAACTTTACTCGTATGCTTACGAGAGACCGGTTTCATCGACTCACATGCAACTTGTTGCATAAAGATGACTGGCGGGTGTCTGTTTCTTCAACTTTAGTTGAATCAGATTTGACCGAGGCGATCCTTAGCGAAGATTAAATAGCAATTTGTATATCACCGTTGTGGCTTTGCGTAAGTAAGATGCGATCATACTAGATACCCATAGCAGCCACGTAAAACATGCAACAACAAATTAGAGGACGTCTAACTTGTTTTTGCAAGGTATGCATGTGATGTGATATGGCCTAAGACATGATGTGATATATGGGATGTATGAGATGATCATGTTGTAATAGTTAAATGTCGACTTGCACGTCGATGCTACGGCAACCGGCAGGAGCCATAAGGTTGTCTTTAAACTAACGTTTGTGCTTGTAGATTTGTTTACTATATTTCTAGGTTGTAGCTTTAGTAGTAATAGCATAGATAGAACGACAACCTCGATGGTGGTACAATAATGGAGATCATGATGATGGAGATCATGGTGTGGCGCCGGTGACGATGAAGATCATGCCGGTGCTTTGGTGATGGAGATCAAGAAGCACAAGATCATGGCCATATCATGTCACTTATGAATTGCATGTGATGTTAATCCTTTTATGCACCTTATTTTGCTTAGAACGACGGTAGCATTATAAGGTGATCCCTCACTAAAATTTCAAGATAAAATTGTGTTCTCCCCGACTGTGCATCGTTGCGGCAGTTCGTCGTTTCGAGACACCACGTGATGATCGGATGTGATAGACTCAACATTCACATACAACAGATGCAAAACAGTTGCACACGCGGAACACTCGGGTTGAACTTGACGAGCCTAGCATGTACAGACATGGCCTCGAAACACAAGAGATCGAAAGGTCGAGCATGAATCATATGGTTGATATGATTAACATAGAGATGTTTACCACTGAAACTTCACTCAACTCACATGATGATCGGACTTGAGATAGTGAATTTGGATCATGCCACACTCAAATAACTAGAGGGATGTCTATTTGAGTGGGAGTTTGTTAGTAATATGATTATTTGAACTCTAATTGTCTTGAACATAGTCTAAGTAAAGTTTGCAATATTTTATGTTGTAGATCAATGGCTCGCGCAGTAGCAACCCTGAATTTCAATACGTTCCTAGAGAAAGCTAAGCTGAAAGATGATGGTAGCAACTTTGTAGACTGGGCTCTTAACCTGAGGCTTATTCTACAAGCTGGGAAAAATAATTATGTCCTTGATGCAGTGCTAGGAGATGAACCACCCGCTACGTCTGAACAAGATGTTTTGAACGCTTGGCAAGCACGTAAGGAGGACTACTCAGTAGTTCAATGTGCAGTCTTGTATGGCTTAGAACCGGGACTTCAACCACGCATTGAACGTCATGGAGCATATGAGATGTTCCAGGAGTTGAAGTTTACCTTTCAGAAGAATGTCCGTATCGAGAGGTATGAGATGTCCAATAAATTCTGTGCTTGCAAAATGGAGGAGAATTTGTCTGTCAGTGAACATGTGCTCAAAATGTCTGGGTACTCAAACCGTCTAGCTGAGACGGGGATTGGACTCCCGCAAGAGGCTATCACTGATAGAATTCTTCAATCACTTCCACCTAGCTACAAGAGCTTTGTGTTGAACTATAACATGCAAGGGATGAATAAGTCACCCGATGAGTTATTTGCGATGCTGAAAGTCGCGGAGTTAGAACTCCGGAAAGAACATCAAGTGTTGATGGTCAATAAGTGTAACGCCCCGGACACACCCACCGGTGGTCGTTACTCTTGGCGGGATCTAGACTGGCCCCACATATCAATACTAGTCTTTTCTGCGCACTTTGTCCTCACTCATGCGTACCCGGGTTCAACTTCCCGATCAGTCACCCATCCTAGAACTACTCCAAGCCAAGCACGCTTAACCTGGGAGTTCTGTTCGAATGGGCTCCCGGAAAAGAAGGAATTCCTTATTGATATGAGTAGTCTATCATCCCTAATAAGCCAGGCAATCACATACACCACCACTCAGAGGAACCGACGTCCTCGTCGGTCCACACGAGCGTTCCCTCTTGGCACAAACGTCTGTGCATCCAGTTCAGTACATGTACCATGTCGTGTGCCACGACGGATCACAAACGTCATGAACAACATGACCGCACACCTGTCCGCAAACACCCGTGTAACCGCGAGGGCCGGCTCTGATACCAAACTTGTAACGCCCCGGACACACCCACCGGCGGTCGTTACTCCTCGCGGGATCTAGACTGGCCCCCCATATCAATACTAGTCTTTTCTGCGCACTTTGTCCTCACTCATGCGCACCCGGGATCAACCTCCCGGTCAGTCACCCATCCTAGAACTACTCCAAGCCAAGCATGCTTAACCTGGGAGTTCTGTTCGAATGGGCTCCCGGAAAAGAAGGAATTCCTTATTGATATGAGTAGTCTATCATCCCTAATAAGCCAGGCTATCACAATAAGACCACTGGTTTCAAGAAAAGCGGCAAAGGCAAGAAGGATAACTCCAAGAAGAGCGGCAAAACTGTTGCCCCTCCGACAAAGAAACCCAAGGCTGGACCTAAGCCGTAAATTGAGTGCTATTATTGCAAGGGGATGGGTCAATGGAAGTGCAACTGCCCCAAGTATTTGGCTGATAAGAAGGCGACCAACGCCAAACAAGGTATATGTGATATACATGTTATTGATGTGTACTTAACCAACTCTCGTAGTAGTGCCTGGGTATTTGATACCGGTTTTGTTGCTCACAGTTGCAACTCGAAGCAAGAACTGCAGAATAAACGGAGTCTGACGAAGGATGAAGTGACGATGCGCGTGGAAATGGTTCCAAGGTTGATGCACTCGCCGTCAGCACAGTCTCACTTTAGTTACCATCGGGATTAGTTATGAACTTAAATAATTGTTATTTAGTGCCTGCGTTAAGCATGAACATTATATCTGGATCTTGTTTATTGTGAGACGGTTACTCATTTAAGTCAGAGAATAATGGTTATTCTATTTATATGAGTAATATCTTTTATGGTCATGCACCCAATGTGAGGGGTTTGCTCATATTGAATCTTGATTGTGATGACACACATATCCTTAACATTGAGACCAAAAGATGTAGAGTTAACAATGATAGCGCCACCTTTTTTTCACTGTCGCTTAGGTCATATTGGTGTAAAGCGCATGAAGAAACTCCATGCTGATGGGCTTTTGGAGTCACTTGATTTTGAATCACTTGACACGTGTGAACCATGCCTCATGGGCAAGATGACTAAGACTCCGTTCTCTGGAACAATGCAGCGTGCAAGTGACTTGTTGGAAATCATACATACTGATGTGTGCGGACCAATGAGTGTGGAGGCACGCGGCGGATATAGTTATTTTCTCACCTTCACTGATGATTTGAGTAGGTATGGATATATCTACTTGATGAAGCACAAGTCTGAAACACTCGAAAAGTTCAAACAATTTAAGAGTGCAGTTGAAAATCATCGTAGCAAGAAGATCAAGTTCCTACGATCTGATTGAGGAGGTGAATATTTGAGTCACGAGTTTGGTACTCACTTAAGACAATGTGGAATCGTTTCACAGTTGACATCGCCTGGAACACCACAGCGTAATGGTGTGTCCGAACGTCGTAATCGTACTTTGTTAGATATGGTGCGATCTATGATGTCTCTTACCGATTTGCCATTATCATTTTGGGGCTATGCATTAGAGACAGCTGCATTCACTTTAAATAGGGCACCATCAAAATCCGTTGAGACGACACCATATGAGCTGTGGTATGGCAAGAAGCCAAAGTTGTCATTTCTTAAAGTTTGGGGATGTGATGCTTATGTCAAAAAGCTTCAGCCTGAAAAGCTGGAACCCAAAGCGGAAAAGTGCGTCTTCATAGGTTACCCAAAAGAGACAGTTGGGTACACCTTCTATCTCAGATCCGAGGGTAAAGTGTTTGTTGCTAAGAACGAAGCTTTTCTTGAGAAAGGGTTTCTCTCAAAAGAATTGAGTGGGAGGAAGATAGAACTTGATGAGGTTGTGGAACCTCTGCTTCAACAGGATGGTGGCGTAGGGCAGAGGGAAATCTCTTTCGAGGCAACACCAATTGAGGAGGAAGCTAATGATGATGATCATGAAGCTTTGGATCAAGTTGCTATCGGACCTCGCAGGTCGACAAGATCACGTACTGCTCCTGAGTGGTACGGGAATCCTGTCTTATCTATCATGTTGTTAGACAACAATGAACCTGTGAATTATGGAGAAACAATGGTGGGTCCGGATTCCAACAAATGGTTAGAGCCCATGAAATCCGGGATATGATCTATGCATGAAAACAAAGTGTGGACTTTAGAAGTATTACCTGAAGGTCGCAAGGCTATTCAGAACAAATGGATCTTTAAGAAGAAGACGGACGCGAACGGTAATGTGACCGTTTATAAAGCTCGACTTGTGGCAAAGGGTTTTCCACAAGTTCAAGGAGTTGACTACGATGAGACAATCTCACCGATAGCGATGCTCAAATCCGTCCGAATCATGTTTGCAATAGCTGCATTTTTCGATTATGAAAGCTGGCAGATGGATGTCAAAACGGCGTTCCTTAATGGTTTTCTTAAGGAGGAGTTGTATATGATGCAACCCGAAGGTTTTGTCGATCCAAAGAATGCTGACAAAGTATGCAAGCTCCAGCGATCCATTTATGGACTGGTGCAAGCATCTCGGAGTTGGAATAAGCGCTTTGATGAGGTGATCAAGGCGTTTGGGTATATACAAGTTGTAGGAGAATCTTGTATATACAAGAAAGGGAGTGGGAGATTTGTAGCGTTTCTAATATTATGTGTGGATGACATATTGCTGATTGAAAACAATGTGGAGTTTTTGGAGAGCGTAAAGGATTACTTGAACAAAAGTTTTTCAATGAAAGACCTAGGAGAAGCTGCTTACATATTAGGCATTAAGATATATAGGGATAGATCGAGGCGCCTAATAGGACTTTCACAAAGCACATACCTTGATAAAGTTTTGAAGAAGTTCAAAATGGACCAATCCAAGAAAGGGTTCTTGCCAGTGTTACAAGGTATAAAGTTGAGTAAGACTCAGTGTCCAGTAACTGCAGAAGATAGAGAAAAGATGAGTACCGTCCCCTATGCTTCAGCGATAGGGTCTATCATGTATGCAATGTTGTGCACAAGACCGAACGTCAGCCTGGCCATAAGTATGGCATGCAGGTTTCAAAGTGATCCAAGAGTGGAACATTGGGCGGCGGTCAAAAATATTCTAAAGTACCTGAAAAGGACTAAGGAAATGTTTCTAGTTTATGGAGGTGACGAATAGCTCGTCGTAAAGGGTTACGTCGATGCAAGCTTTGACACTGATCCAGATGACTCTTAGTTTCAAACCGGATATGTATTTATTCTCAATGGGGGTGCGGTAAGCTAGTGCAGTTCCAAGCAAAGCATCGTAGCAGATTCTACATGTGAAGCGGAGTACATGGCTGCCTCGGGGGCGGCTAAGGAGGGTGTTTGGATGAAGCAGTTCATGACGGATCTTGGAGTTGTGCCGAGCGCACTAAATCCAATAACTATGTTCTGTGACAACACTAGTGCCATTGCTCTAGTCAAGGAACCAAGGCTTCACAAGAAGACCAAACACATCAAACGACGCTTCAATCTCATTCGCGACTATGTCGAAGGAGAGGACGTAAATATTTGCAAAGTGCACATGGATCTAAATGTTGCAGATCCACTGACTAAACCTGTTCCACGAGCGAAGCATGATCAACACCAGAACTGTATGGGTGTTAGGTTCATTACAATGTAAATCACATAGCGACGTGAGACTAGATTATTGACTCTAGTGCAGGTAGGAGACTCTTGCAAATATGCCCTAGAGGCAATGATAAAATAGTTATTATTATATTTCCTGTTTCAAGATAATCGTTTATTATCCATGCTATAATTGTATTGAATGAAAACTTAAATGTGTGTGTGGATATATAGACAAAACTATGTCCCTAGTAAGCCTCTAGTTGACTAGCTAGTTGATCAAGGATGGTTAAGGTTTTCTGACCATATGCAAGTGTTGTCATTTGATAACTGGATCACATCATTGGGAGAATGATGTGATGGACAAGACCCAAACTATGAACTTAGCATGTGATCGTGTCATTTTGTTGCTATTGTTTTTTGCGTGTCAAGTATTCATTCCTATAACCATGAGATCATGTGACTCACTGACATCGAAGGAATACCTTGTGTGTATCAAATGTCGCAACGTTACTGGGTGACTATAAAGGTGCTCTACAGGTATCTCCGAAGGTGTCTGTTGAGTTAGCATAGATCAAGACTCGGATTTGTCACTCCGTGTCACGGAGAGGTATCTCGGGGCCCACTCGGTAATACAACATCACATACAAGGCTTGCAAGCAATGTGACTAAAGTGTTAGTCACGGGATCTTGTATTACGGACACGAGTAAAGAGACTTGCCGGTAACGAGATTGAAATAGGTATAGGGATACCGACGATCAAATCTCGGGCAAGTAACATACTGAAGGACAAAGGGAATGGTATACGGGATTACATGAATCCTTGGTACAGAGGTTCAACCGATAAGATCTTCGTAGAATATGTAGGATCCAATATGGACATCTAGGTCCCGCTATTGGATATTGACCGGGGAGTGTCTCAGGTCATGTCTACATAGTTCTCGAACCCGTAGGGTCTGCACACTTAAGGTTCGGTGACGTTTCGATATAGTTGAGTTATAGGTGTTGGTGACCGAAGTTTTGTTTGGAGTCTCGAATGAGATCACGGACGTCACGAGGGTTTCCGGAATGGTCCAGAAGCGAATATTGATATATAGGATTGTTTCATTTGGCTTCCGGAAAGATTTCGGGCATTGCCGGCACTGTACCGGGAGTGACGAATGGGTTCCGGGTTTTTACCGGAAGGGGCCACCCACCCGGGAGAGAACCTAATAGGCCCATGGGTGGCGCACCAACCCTTGGTGGGCTGGTGAGGCCAGTCTAATAGGGCTATTTCGGCCAAGGGAAAAAATCAAAGGAGAAAAAAAAGAGGAGGTGGGAAGGAAGGAAGGGACTCCACCTTCCAAACCGAATTGGAGTGGGAGTCCCTCCTCCTCCCTTCGGCCGACGCCCTTGGCACTCCCTTGAGCCTCAAGGCTAGCCCCTCCCCTCCTCCTATATATACTAGAGGTTTTAGGGTTTTTGAGACACAACTTTGCCACGTGCAACCCTAAACCTCTACTTCGTAGTTCTTCCTCTAGATCGGATTTCTGCAGAGCTCACACGGAGCCCTGCAGGAATAGATCATCACCATCACCGACGCGCCGTCACGTTGCTGGAGAACTCATCTACTTACTTGTCTCTCTTGCTGGATCAAGAAGGCGGAGATCGTCATCGAGCTGTACGTGTGCTGAACGCGGAGGTGTCGTCCGTTCGGTACTAGATCGGGACGGATCGTGGGACGACGGTGATTTGAATCACGAAGCTGTTCCACTACATCAACCGCATTTCTTAACGATTCCTGCTTAGCGATCTACAAGGGTATGTGGATCCGATCTCCCTCTCGTAGATGAACATCACCATGATAGGTTTTCGTGTGCGTAGGAATTTTTTTGTTTCCCATGCAACGTTCCCCAACACCTAGTTGCCTTGAGACCCTTGATAATTTCCCCCTAAGTTGCTGCAGGTTCTCCGCAAGTCCTCCATCTTCCCAACTAGCCGATATGGCGCCTTTCCACGTCTCGTGGCTTTCCCACATCACCTCATACATAAACCCTCAACGTTTTGGGGGGCTTGTCAGACCCTTAAGCTCTAGCAAGATAGGGCTATGATCTGAATTGGCTGTAGTCAAATGTCTTACATGAGCATTTGGGAACATATCGTTCCAATCTGAGTTGGCTAGAGCCCGATCCAACCACACCCTGGTATAGGTACCTACCGTCACCTTTTTCTCAAATGTCCAAAACTTCCCCTGGTACCCTATATCCATTAGTCTACACATGTCCATCGCCTCCCAAAATAGTTGGATCTGAGCATTACTCCTTTGTCCTATACCCTCGTGTTCCTTCGGGCGCAGTACCTCGTTAAAATCGCCAATGCACACCCAGGGAAGGTTACAAAGAGTATTTATCCCCTTCAAAACATCCCATCCTCTATAACGTAGATGGGTTTGCACTTCACCATAGAACTGCGTTGCTCTCCATTGTGCTAAGCCCAGTTCCTCCACCATACAATCAACGTGATAGCAAGAATAAATGAGGATAACAATCTTTATTGGGTCATTCCAAAACAGACCAAGACCTCCACTCTTCCCGTGGCTACTAACAACATAGCCATGATCATAACCAATACTTCCTGCTACATTTTCTACCCTTAATCTATCAATTTGTGTATCAACAATACAAAACAGGGTAGGGGCAAAATTCTTCGCGAGATCGCGAAGCTCCCGAACTGTTGCAGCGTTGCTCGCGCCACGACAGTTCCAGCTGAAGATACTCATTGTGCCCGACGGCACTCCTCTAGGGAGCCCGCCAATCTTGCGTGAGAATTGTCTACCTTCTCGAAATCCAGCTTGCTGTCACCTCCAGTTCCCACGTTGTCTGTTTTCTTTTCTTTTGCTGCATTCTTTGGCCTCTTACTATCCTTCCTCGAGGAATCATAAAATGGTGCGAGAGGAGGAACTGAGGGGGAATCTTCCCTGATCACAAGTTCAAGCTGGTTTTGTAGATCCTCCCCACCTCTTTCTTTAGTTGATGAGCTAGACCGGTTTTCAACAGAGGTCTGTTTGTTTGACTGAACTGTATCCTTCATTGTCAGCTCCACCGGCATCTGGTTCACAGCGACCATGGTCGCCTCCCTCTCCACTGTTGGATCCTCACTTGCAGGGGTGGTCTGGTTATGTTGTGCATTGAAACGCCAACTCTTAGAAGGGTCATAAGGTGTACGCCCTCTGCCTCGTCCTCCTGGTCCTGCAGAACCTCTTCCCCTCTGTGACGGGCCTCCTCGACCAAAGGGCCAGAAGCGCACATTTTCAGCAAACAGGAAATCTCCCCACTCGAAGGCTGCCTCATCGTGTTCACCCTCACCACATTCCTCATGCCAATGGCCAAATTCCCCACAGTGGTAGCAAAAAGTTGGGAGCTTTTCATACTTAAATTGGTACATTACCCTCCCGTTTCCCTTCTTTGCCGTGACAAACCTCTTGATCTTTGCATTGATGTCTATGTTCACTCTCACTCTGACAAACTCTCCAAAGAATCATGCCGGCAACTTTAGCTGGACTTCTAACACATCTTCGATCCGAGAAGCCAAGTCTCTCACTGCACGATCTACCAGGAATTTGTTCGAGAGCCTATGGATCTGAGCCCATACAACCAGTCTGTCCAGTTTGATGGAGTCAGTTTTTTCGAATCCGTCATATTCCTGCATGATGACAGCCTGATCCCTGAACAGCCATGGCCCTTCAGTCATTGCTTTATTCCAATCACCCAGGCACCCAAACTGCGCCGTGAACAAGTTCTCTCTTATCTTCCGCCAGATCACGGGTTTCGTCGAGTTCCCAGCCGCCCTCATATCTCCATATAAAGCATTGGGGCTAAAAGTTTTTTTGCGTGTGTACACGTGCTATAGCAAGCCACTTCGTCGGTTCCTCCATGTGAGGGAGCTCTTCTTCCCAAACAAACTCATCCTCTTCTTCTTCCTGCACGGTCATCCGAGCCGGAAGTTCCTCCGCTGATAGGTAGAATTCCGGCGGCGGTTGCCGGAAGATTGAGAAACCCTAGGGTTTATCGCCTAGGGGAAAAAGATACATAAGCTCATACTTAAAGCTGTGAGATAGTCGACGTGGACATGAAACTAGATAGATAGATTTGTCATAATGTTCCGTCCTATAGTCAAAGCCCATGTACGTATCCTGAGCAGCAGGTCCAAAAATCAGGAGAGGAAAAAAGAAAACAGCCCAACATGGAAAAGAGAAGAGCCTTGTTATTTTGAGACTTTTCGTTGTGACACAGTAGGAGCGGGGCGAACGCGCGACCACGCAACGTGCTTGTTGTATGCGTCGCGACCCCAATTTGACGCAGATCGCGTCAAATAGGTAAAAGTCCATTTTAAACCTTGAATTGGTAGTGCCTCGGCGATTCGAACCCTGAACTCGAAATCCCTGTCGTTTGTGTCCTGAACTCTTAGATCCCGGTCTAAATCTAACCTTGACAGCGTTTCCAAATGGGTATTGCCGACGTGGCAGGGATTGCCGGGATGGGTCCATACGCCTGGGTTGATAATAGTGGGCCGGCCCAGTGCAGCCCCTGTCCCCTGCTTCGTTTCCTTCTCTCCCTGTCCCCTGCTCTTCCTCCACCTCTCGACGACGACAATGGCGACAGGCGGTTTCTCGGCGACGCAGCGACGGTTGTGACGACTTGAGGACGCGTCGCACAAGCAGGTACTCCTCTCGATGACCTCCTCCCCTGGTAGTAGTAGTTCCTGGTTGTTCCCGCATTCGGGTTAGGGTTTTTAGGTTTGAGTTTGGGGGTTTTTAGGGCGCAGAAAAGTTGCGATTTTTGTTGAGAGGAATAGGTTGATATGCTTGATTTTGACCGCATTGTGTGTTTATTTCAGTTTAGTTATGGACCCGACAGAGATTTTGAACGTTCGATTTCATATTGGAGGGGAGTTCACGCGCATTGGTCCAAATATGGACTATGTTGGGGGAGAAGAAGCAATGTCAGAGATTGAGAGGGATAAATTGTCTCTGCAGGAAGTGAAAGGTTATTTGCAAGATCATATTCAATATAAGGATTCGATGAAGTTATATTTTCTGCTTCCTGGGAAAGACCTTATCAATGGATTGGTGTTCCTGTATGATGATAGTGACTGTGTTAAGATGGCTGATTATATTTGTGTTGGAGGAGTTGCATATGTGTATGTGGAGTATCATGGAGAGGAAGATGATGACACCAGCAGTGGGAGTGATTATGAGGATGAAATTATAGAGGAGAGTGATAACTGCAGTGGTGATGAACCTGATGAAGTGATAACTGCTGTTGAACCTGCTGAATCTGACACTGATGTTCTGATTCCAGATGAAACTGGTGTGATCACACAGAGGCTTTGTAGTCCTATGAAGCAGAGAAGAAGCAGCATAGGACAAGTAGGTGTTGATCATGATGCACTGGCAGTAATTGAAGGTTCTTTTTCTCAGGTTTTGGATCCTACTCAAGTTGATCATGATGAAATGGCATTAACTGAACATGCTGATAAACAGAATTCAGACTCTGATTCTGACAGTGACAGTGAATACATTGGTCACACTGATGACAGTGGGGAGGATTCAGAAGTTGTGGAACTGAGGAGACATGCTAGGAAGTTTAAGAAAAGGATGAGGGACACTAGAAGCTGGATTGGAAGAGATGCAACAGGTCAAGTGCCAACTGATCTGATAGCCAACTTGGAGGAACAAATTGAAAAAGAAGAAATGGACTGGAATTATGATTCATCTGATGAAGACTACAGCTATGATGAAGATTCAGATGGTCATATAAGGAGGAGGAAGACTACATTCCCAAGATACAACCCCAAAAGTGAAGTACCACATTTTGCTTTGACAATGGTCTTTAGAAGCAAGAACCAGTTGTGCAAAGCTCTGAGAAGATATGAACTAGTCACAAAGAGGAGCATCCTATTTATGAAATCTGAGTCTGACAGAGTAAGAGCAAAATGTGGATGGCCTGGCTGCCCATGGCTTATATATGCAGCCAAGAGATCAACTACTTCAAGGTTTCAAGTGATAACATTCAATGATGATCACCAATGTGCACAGAATAGATGCAACAAACTGGTTACTGCAAAGGTGATTGCACAGAGGTATGAGCACTTCATATTGGCAAATCCTATGTGGAAAATTGATAGCATGAAAGCAACTGTTCTGCAAGATATGTTTGCTGATGTCTCCACTTCAAAGTGCAAGCATGCAAAGAAAATTGTGATGGACAAACTGTTGTGTGGGATGAGTAATGAATAAACCAGGGTGTTTGATTATCAACTTGAGCTGCTAAGGAGCAACCCTGGAAGCACAGTGGTTGTTTGCATGGATCCCACAATTATGGAGAAAAGTGTGTTCCAAAGCTTCTATGTCTGCTTTAATGCAATGAAACAAGGATTCAAAGCTGGTTGCAGAAAGGTAATAGGCCTTGATGGGTGTTTCTTCAAAGGTGCAGTGAACGGTGAGCTATTGTGTGCCATAGGCAGAGATGCCAACAACCAAATGTATCCTCTTGCATGGGCTGTAGTTGAGCATGAAACAAATATAACCTGGAAGTGGTTTGTTGGGCTGCTCATTAAGGATTTGGAGATTAATAATAATGGTGCTGGTTGGGTTATAATCTCTGATCAACAAAAGGGCCTAATAAATGCAGTGAAGGATTACATGCCTGAAGCAGAGCATAGAATGTGTGCTAGGCACATTTATGCTAATTGGAGGAAGAAACATAGAGATCATGAGTGGCAAAAGAGATTTGGGCAATTGCCAAGGCTTCAAATAGGCAAGATTTTAACTACTACAAGGCAAAGCTTGCACAACTGACACCTGAGGAGGCAAAAGATATCATGAGAACTGAGCCAGGGCACTGGGCAAGGGCTTTTTTTCAAATTGGGTCAAACTGTGAGTCAGTTGATAACAACCTTTGTGAGTCATTTAATCATGCAATAGTTGATGCTAGGTTTTATCCTATTATATCACTGAATGAAAAGAATTAGGAAGAAATTACTAGTGATAATTCAAGAACAAAAAGAGAAGGGTGAGAAGATGACAGGAGAAATATGCCCTGCTATATTCAAGAAGCTCAAGAAAAGCATAGCAAAGACACAATATCTGGATGTGCTTTGGAATGGAGAAGATGGTTTTGAAGTGAAGCAAGTTAATGGCAGAGGAAGACAATATACAGTGAACCTAGATAAGTGGACATGCTCTTGTGGCTACTTCCAGCTCGCAGGGCTTCCATGCCACCATGCAATTAGTGCCATCTACAAGTGCCACAGAAGTATTGAGGATTTCATTGCTCCTTGCTATTTTGTTGAAGTGTTCAACAAAATTTATCAGCATTGCTTGCAGCCAGTTGAGGGTGAGGAGATGTGGCCAGTGTCATCCAATCCTAGGCCAGTGCCTCCTGAATATGTTAGGTTGCCAGGAAAAGAAAAGAAAGGAAGGCCTAGCAGAAATGATAGGAGAAGAGAAGAAACTGAGCAACCTAAGGGAAAGAAAATGAGCAAACATGGCACAATTATCAAATGCTCATTGTGTGATACTACTGGACACAACAAGTCAAGCTGTAAGCAGAATCCAGAGAGAGGGAAGAAGAAGAATGCACATCTTTCTAAGAAAAAGAATCAAGATGAGGTATTTTTTGTTTATCTCTCCTTACTACATTTCAAGTGGTTTCTTCACACTTATCCTAACTTGCAAAAAATGGCAGCAAACCAAGGGAACATCTGCTGTTGCTGGCTCAACTGCTGCTGCTGGCTCATCTGCTCCTGCTGGCTCATCTGCTGCTGCTGGCTCATCTGCTGCTCCAAGAAACAGGTTTAAACCTCCAAGAAAGAGGTCTGCTACTGGCTCATCTGCTGCTCCTGGCTCATCTGGAGCTAAAAGGGGCAGAAAAAGGGCTGCTGAGACATTTCCAACCTATCAGTACTTCACCTGCAGTGGAAATTACTAGTGCAAATTACTAGTCATTGATCAAAGTTGATCATTTGCAGTGAGAATTCGTAGTCATTGATCAAAGTTGATCATTTGCAGTGGAAACTACTAGTGGAACTACTTTTGTTGATGTTGCAATGCTTGAAACATTTCTGATGTAATGTTCATGTTGCAAACTTATCTTTTGTTGAAGTGGTAGTGCTGAATGAAAGTGTTGAAGTGTTGAATGTTGAAGTGCTGAATGTTGCAAACTTATCTTTTCTTACTGCTAATTTCACTGCTATTTCATTCAGTACATACAAATGTGAGTACATACAACAGTACAATTTGCAGCATTTCCAGCTAGGGTTTGGGATAGACTTAACTTGCCAAAAGACAACTAATACATTGCATTCAACTGTCAGTAAACAATCTTACTGCAGTAGAATTTTCCCAGCCACTAAACCTAGCACAAAGACAGCAAAAACAAAGACAACATTGTGATATTTCCTCTTCAGTGTGGCTATCTCTGCATTCTTCTCTTTCAGTTGATCTTGCAGAGACATAGCCAACACCTCTCTATCAATTTGAGCTTCAGGAACAGCCACAATTGGAGTGGCATCTTCAAACTGAGGAATAAACTGAGAACCATTCCCTCCACATCTCAGCCTACGCACTTCATCTCGCAGATCTCCAATCAGATCCCGCAAAAACTTCGGCAATGGATCATCATGCCATTCAACAAATCCACAACCACCATGCTGTTCATTTGTAGTAATAGAAATGAATCAGTGGGGAGGGAAAAAATAAGAGAAACACCATCAAAATAAAACTCACCATGGCATCTACGCATGCGTAGTACCTCCTGCCTGGGTTAGGAATGCTCCAGGAGACCCACCTTGGTGCCTTCCGACGAGGATTGCACCAGCAAAACTTTGCCGGCTCGTAAGCCATCGGGCTCTCCCTGTAGGGCACCGGCGACCTCGACTCCTCCCCTCTCCTTCCTGTGGCTCGACGGAAACCAGGAGCAGCAACAGCAGAATGACCCGATGACCACGACATCCCTGCGCCCTGCGCAATCTCCTCCGTCGCCACGCAATCTCCTCCGCCGCCGCGCCGCTGAGGATCCGCCACCGAGCCGCTCTGGATCCGCCGCAGCCGCCGCCGCCCCTAACCCTGTTTTCCTCTGGCCTCTATTATCTTCCTCTGCCTCGTCTCTCCCCGCGCGTCCCACCAGATATAAAGAAATCCTGGCCACGTCAGCATGTTTCCCACTAAAACGCTGTCAAGGTTAGATTTAGACCGGGATCTAAGAGTTCAGGACACAAACGACAGGGATTTCGAGTTCAGGGTTAGAATCGCCGAGGCACTACCAGTTCAAGGTTTAAAATGGACTTTTTCCCGTCAAATAGGACTTCCCCGATGCGGATGTTGCAGTGGGACGCGACCTCCCTCGCCGGCGCCCTCAAATCCGCCGCCACTTGCCGTTCCACTCCCCATGTCAAACCCCTGCACGCTGTCCTCCTCAAGCTCGGTCTGTCCGCGTCGGCCATCCTAGCTACCTCACTCGCGCACCTGGCACTCCGGTGCGGGCTCCCTGGCTACGCCCGCGCTCTGTTCGACGAAATGCCCAGACGGGACGTGGTCTCCTGGACGTCCCTCATCACCGGCCACGCGCACCAGGGTCTGCACGGAGACTCTCTCGCTCTTCTGCGGCGCATGGTGGACTCCGGTGTTGCTCCCAACGGGTACACGCTGTCCGGCGGGCTGCTCGCGTGTGCCGGGGTTGGCCAGGCCGCCCTTGCTACCGGCAAGGAAATCCATGCCAGGGTTGTCAAGATGAGTGTGTATGGCCCGGTCGATTCAGTTGTGGAGAACGGGGTTCTTGACATGTACGCGAGGTGCCGGAATGTTGACTATGCGAGGAGAGTGTTTGGGGTGATGGTGGCGAGGGACGTTGTTGCATGGAACTCGATGATGGCTGGGTATCTTGGGAGTGGGCAAGCTGAGGAGACTCTGGGCTTGTTTGGGTCAATGGTTTCTTGTGAGGCTGGCGCAGATGGCTTCTCGTATGCCATCACTGTGGATGCGTGTGGGGAGCTGGCGTTGTTAAAACAGGCGACGCAGGTGCATGCACGGGTTATTGGTACAGGATTTGAGTCCGATGTCGTTGTAAGGAACTCCTTGCTGGATATGTATGCAAAGTGTGGATGTGTTGATTCAGCAGAGCTTGTCTTCAATGCGGCACCTTCATTAGATGCTGTTTTGTGGACTACGATGATCTCAGCTTATGGCAAGTTTGGCCGTGCACAAGATGCGGTATGCTTGTTTGATAGGATGGCAAGTTTGGGCATCAGAAGAGATGGAGTAGCATATCTTGCAGTGTTGTCAGCTTGTAGCCACGGCGGACTTGTTCGAGAAGGTTGGTGCTACTTCAAGTTTCTGTTCGATGGCCAGAGCTCGGTTAAGCTGCAACCTGAGCACTATGGTTGCATGGCAGATCTAATTTGCAGGAGAGGTCACCTAGAAGATGCTCTTGAATTCATTGAAAATATGCCGTTTGAGTCGAGCATCGCTGCTTGGAGTGCGTTACTTAATTCATGTCGAATCTATGAGGATGCTAAGTTGGGTCAGCTTGCGGCGTCCCGCCTGCTCGAGCTTGATCCAGAAAACCACAGTAACTGGGTTGCTTTATCAAGTATACATGCATCGGAGGACGATTGGCATGAGACGTGGATGATCAGGGAGAACATGAACAGAGAGTGGGTGAAGAAAGAGCCTGGATGTAGTTGGGTTGAATTGCATGATGGAGTTCATGTCTTTCTAATGGCTGACCAGTCTCACCCTGAATTGGTTAATGTACTGCATACTCTTGATTCTTTGAAGGAAGATATATGGGTGATTCCTTCAAAACCATGGACAATTTCTTGTGATGCTCTCTGATCAGAGCTACTTTAAATGTTGTTGAAGAGTGGGCATTGTCCTAGTTAGTTGTTTTCCTTAGAACTAGCGCTACTAATGCTGTCAATTAGACTGTGAGATGAAAATATGTCCTTGGAAATTTGGAATTGCAGCAAGAGGATAAGTAAGGTGATACACTCCGGCGATTTGCTTATCTGTGTTTTGTAGATTATGCTACATGTGACGGTTTTCATGATACTGCTTTCAATCGACCATGCATAAGTCTTTTTTATAAATTGAATTGTCGATACAGATGGATATATTATTCGTTTCATAGAAATAGCAAGATTTCATCAATAAAATAAGTAAGCTTCTTTGATTCTAAAGGTATTTCGGTGGATTCTACTTTGGATTATCCCCCTATAGCTCTTGTCTCATTTATATAGAATTAAAGTACATAGATTTCCTTTTTATATGGACAACTCTGCATGCAATTCCAAAGGAAATTTTCTATTGAGCCAAACCTCATGGAAAATTGCCTTTGTTTCGATGATGACTATGACAATGACGTAATCATTCAAGAAAGTTCATGTATTTTTCTTGTGGTGCAACCAAACAACTTCTATTACATATTCATGTGTTTTAACTCCTATAGGATTCGACATCCCTTCCTATTCTTGTGTGTTTTCAAATGCTGCGAATTAAAGAAGCCCTAAATTTTATTAAAACAAAAGTTAAGTATTTGTTAGTGCTGTCGAAAAACTTGCATCGATGGCCTTATAGGATGTGAGTTGATAATCCTTAATCTCATTGGTCTTATCTTTTTGTTCTTATTGGTAAGTATCTGCTTTAGTATGTTGTTCGACTGTATGGCTATGGTTGTATGACTGTAAGGGACTGATCTCTGTTTTTCCTACTGCCTTTTGTTTGAAGGAAAATCTGGTCAAGGAGATGCTTCAAGAAGATTGAAGTGAAGGTCCAGTTTTCAAGATGGGCCATGTGTTCTGCCTGCACAGTTCTTTTTCAAGAAGATTGAAGTGTAAGCCTTTCTGCTAAAAAGTGTGTTCATGTTTCAATGCAAACACAGTTCTGTTTGTCTTTGTCGTATGTTTTGACTGCTAGACATCAGGACACCAACTATACATATGAGATACATAGTGCTGAGAATTGAAATTTCTTTCATATGGAAGAAATCAATCAGAATAGTTGTTCATGGTGATTTCTATTTTGACGTTTCTTACAACTCAGAGTGATTTCTATTTTGACGTTTCTTACAACTCATCATGGTATCTTGGTGTATACTTCATGGTCAACATTTTGAATACTCTATTCTAATTTGAATATGCTTCACAACAGTCCTGAAATGGGCAGAAAGCTAACTCAAGAAAAAGACTATTAGTAACTATTCCGCTTTTCTTTCATTTGCATTATTGATATAAAGATTTAATATATTTACTATATACTTTTGGGATTAAACTGATTGTCATGTTCTCTTCTCTGCAGTAGAAATAATTGTTGTGGGGCATTGAATGTCTAGTCATGCTTGTAATTACAAGAAAATTGTTTTCCACTGTCATTTTTGAGATTTATGGCAGCATCCTTGGTTGGCTTAGGAAAAAAAAATAGTGATTACAAATCCAATCAGTGAACTCTTAAACAAATACGGATGTAGCTACCAAAAACATAACATTCATTTGTAGACGGTAGTGACCATTAAACTCATTTATTTGGCAAAATAATTCTTCTTCTAGAAAGATAACAAAAGATAATCATGCCAATTACAGTTATGAGTGTCACCATCTAATTAATGCATATGCTCTCAGCAGCAAAACCGACATTTGGTGCAATATAATTTGTATGATTAGATCGTACAAATACATGCATCGCATTGATTTGAACTAAATTCCTAGAAAAAGTATCCACAAAAAAGGTAAATAATGACGTATGTTCACTTGCTGCTCCTTATAAGCCTCTGCAGTGTGGTCTTGCATTACTTTCCTACTCTGATAGTGATAGCATCTCTGGGCGGTAGGCCCTCGCCGCTGTAACGAAGGAATGAAAGCTTGCACAAATGAAAATTTGAATGTTTAAAGTTTGTTAGATGATAGTATGGCATGTAGCTCTTACATAGACCTTCCTCATAGAGCATCAAATACACCCCATAGTGAATAACACAAAGTTTCTTAAAATGTTCCTTTGGCTCCTTGTCTTAAAATTCTATTCCCTCCGTCCTAAAATAAGTGACGCAGATTTAGGACTAAATTAGTACAATTTTTGTACTAGATCAGCGACATTTATTTTGGGGCAGAGGGAGTACTTATCTCACAGAGTAGCTAGAGAAATATTTGTAGTTTTAGAATCTTCTACATGGCAAAATGTATTATTATTTTTGCGGGGATGGAAAAATATTTGCTGTCCTCTCCTTTTCCTTCTTTTGTGTCTAGGCAGGTTTTGAGGGAGCACTGATTTCATCTAATTTGGATACTAGATACACTTAGTATTTGCCTGTGCCTGAACATGTACGATAATCTAAATATCCGATGCCAGTCGGTGTTGTTTCTCTTTATATTGCAATGCAATGTGGTAACTATAGATAAATTTGTACTTGTTGATACAGCACTAGACCGGCTTCTATGGAATTTGTCATGAAAATTTATACCCTTTCACTTACATCAGCAGAAGCTCTAGACTCTAGCTCCGGAAGAATGTCGCATGCATCAACACTTTAGAAGTGGAAACGTAAATAAACTCAAACAACAGTATTATCAGTTTTCAGAAATTCTGAAGGGCTGCATCTTCTCTTCCTTGATTAGCAGATAGGCAGAGGCTCACCGTTCCACTCCTTGAGGCACTCCAGCAGAGCGTCTATGTGCTTACCCTGGTTCATGGCAATGAATACCTTGTCCACCTCCTCGCTAGGTGACCGTGTCTTCTCTCCGGTCAAGTACACCGTCCCTAGCTCCTTGCGCACGAACCGGTACAGAGGGTATGACCGACAGTCAGCGATACGGTTCGGTTCTGTGGCAGTGCCATTCTCCACTGCACCTCTAGCAGCCTCAACCTCCTGAGGCAGTGCTGCGCAGAGCTCCTGCTCGAATGTAGCAACCTTGGCAAACACAGAGGTTTCCGCGTTGCGCTCAGCCTCGCCGTTGGCCAGGGCATGCTCCACCAGTACCGCACGCATCTTCTTCATGAGAGGGTAGTTGGCGCTGCAAGGGTCGTCTGCGTATGCAAACACTGCCTCCCGGTCGATTGTCTGGAGCAAGTCCTTCTCACAAAACCGAGCGTTGTGCAGACCACCCATGTCATTTGTGATCAGGGTCTTCCTAGCCACTCTCGTGACACAATTCTTGACAGCGTTCTTGACATTCTCTTCAAGGTGGCGCAGGTCGATGGCTTGGCACAACGCAACCAAAAATGTAGAGGACATGAGCTTCAGGATGTCGATGGCCTCAGCGGTCTTCCGCGACGAGATTAATCCGAGGGAGTTAACGTCTTGATTGTGCTGCTCCGCGCTCTGGACATGGTTGGTCACGGGGTTGCCCAAGAATTGGAGCTCCGAGCAGTATGACGCCATGGCAATCTCGGCACCCTTGAAGCCATAGTCCAGGCTTGGGTTGCGGCCACCAGAGAGGTTGGAGGGCAAGCCATTGTTGTAGAAGTCGTTCACTAGCTCCGAGAACTGGGCAAACATGAGCTTGCCGATCGCAGCAATGGCAAGCCTCGTGTTGTCCATCGACACACCGATGGGCGTGCCTTGGAAGTTGCCGCCGTGGATTGCCTTCCCGCGAGATACGTCAATGAGTGGGTTGTCATTGACGGAGTTGATCTCGCGCTCAATCGACTTGGTCGCTGCACGAATGACCTCAATTTGTGGGCCAAGCCATTGCGGCGACGTGCGGAGAGCATATCTATCTTGCTTTGGCTTCATCAATGGGTCGAGTTCACCAAGTTTCTTGGCGAGCATCATGTAGGAGCTGCCCTCCAGGATGTGCTCCATGATAGCCGCGGCCTCGATCTGTCCGGGGTGGTGCTTTAACTTGTGAGTCAGGTGGTCGGTGTACTCTGGCTTGCCATTCATCACTTCGCAGAACACGGCGGACAAAACTTCAGCAAGGACACCAAGGATGTTCGCTTCAAAGAGAACAATGGACGCGAGCCCAGAGCCCACTGCGGTGCCATTAACCATCGCAAGGCCTTCCTTGGGCTGCAGCTCGAAGAAACCGTGTTGGATGCCGGCAATCTTGAATGCCTCGGCGGCATTAACTTTGGTGCCATCGGGAGCCACAGCCACGGCATTTGGGCGGCCGGTGACAAGTCCGGCGATGTAGGAGAGCGGGACGAGATCGCCTGAAGCGGTGATGGTGCCCCGGAGCGGCAGGCACGGCGTCACGTTGGCGTTGAGCAGCGTGGCGATGGTCTCGAGGATCTCGAAGCGGATGCCGGAGTAGCCTTGGAGCAGGGTGTTGACGCGGACGAGCATGGCCGCGCGCGTGGTGGCCGCGGGCAGCACGTGGCCGTCGGTGCCGGTGCCGAACGCCCCGGCGTTAAGGAACCGGATGAGCTCCCTCTGCAGGGCGCCGCCCTCCTTGGTCCTCCGGTGGGAGGTGGCGCCGAAGCCGGTGGTGACGCCGTAGCTGTCGACGCCGTTGGCCATGCTGGCCATGACCCAGTCGCTGCTCTCCTTGACGCGACCGCGCGCGGACTCGTCGAGCTCCACACTGGCGCCGCCGGCCGCGGCCACGGCCGCGACCTGGGCGATGGTCAGGCTCGCGCCCTCCATGACCACCACCGGCCTGCGGTACTCCTCCACCATCCGCTTCACCGCGTCCAGATGGCTCCCAGACAGCTCTTCCGCCGCCTTCCCCCAGTTGAGCGGGTCAGCGCTCCGCGGCTTGGCCACGCACAGACCGTCGTTGCCGTTGGCCGCCATTGTTTTGGTCGAGTCTGTGTCTTGGAGTCCCGCTGGAGCAGCTCGATTGGAGACTCGCGGTCTTTACTGTATCAGCTGGAGCAGCCCGATGAATGCGTGTACTGATTACTGAAGCAGCCTTGAGAGAGAGAGAAGAGCTGGTGGGAGTAGGAGAGGTGGGGGATGCTCTTCTTGGATGGGAATGGAGGAAGGGGGAGGGATTAAATAGGTTGCGCGGCGAGGGTGGGTGATGGATAGGGAACCAACCCATGACATTTTTTATCATCAACTAAACACGAGGATGGAATCAACCCATGACTTTGGAATGGAACCATGACATTCCATGACTTTTGATCCTCAAACCAAACACACCCTTAGGAAGGGATTCGGTGTGGACTGTGACCGGGATGGTTGTGTTGACCGTCGGACTTGGCCGGGTGAGCACGCACGAAGGTGGGTTGGTGGCCTCGTGCGTGCGGACTGCGGAGTAGGAGAAAGACCAAGAAAGGCAGCTGCTGCGACAATGGGATTCTACAGTAGTAGTAGGAGTACTATATTATGATGTGCCATGCGAAGGGTAACGCACGAGTCGACGCTGCACGCGGTTGCTGACCGATGGCGATGGTCTCCGTTTGCCATAGTTGAGGTCGCTATGATCAAGTCTGTCATGGAGTCATGGAGACTTGGAGACGAGCTCCAGCCTACGAACTTGTCCATCATTGTCCCAGTGATTTCTACATTTATCTATATCTTTTAATAAAATAAATATATATATTTAGTCTTCATGTTATTTTATAAAAAATCGCATAACATTTCTGACATTAAACTCGCAGTACATATCAAATGTTTCTTAAAATACTCATATCTTTTAAACCGTAATTTAAAGTTTCACATGTTACATATGGAATTTGATTAGAAAAATATGTAAAATCTGAATATGATGTTATTTTACCTTTTAACCATTTAAAAGAATATTCTCTAGAATGAAATCTTAATCAATAAAAATGCGACACCAACATTTTTTCTAGAGAGATTGTAAACAACAGTCCAAGAGACTCCCTAGGAAAGGGATGGATAAATTATCAGAAAGAAGATGTCGGCGAACTGAACAAGGTGAGCATAGAGGAGGTATGAGGAGTTCCAGAGTGAAGCGAGGATGAGCTCGGGACGTGGAAGAGGATTGTACCATGAGAGAAGCACGGAGGTCAACCCGCTTCAAATATGGAACATGGATTCTGGCAATGCAACGGAGTTGGGTCCTCATATCGATCCGATGCGAGGGTAAGCTTGAGGTCATGGATCGGAGCCAGGAGCTACGATGATGTTGAACATGCCCTAAGTTGGTGATGCTTAAACTGAAAGCCGTCCTTGATGTACACATGTCTTTGTAGTATGCTAATGTGTTGTCGTCTGTTTTTGTCGTTTTCCTTTACCGACCCGTAACAACATCCCATTAGCACATGACATGAATCAATACATGATCATTTGCTCGTTTCTTTGTATGGATTAAATCTACATGTGAGCCGTGTTGAAATAGAAAACATGTGAAATCTTGAACTGTGTTTTTGTAGGCTAAGATCATCTTTATTTGAACTGTGTTTTTGTAGGCTAAGATCATCTTTATTTGGGTCGTAGCTATAAATTCTTGGATTATAAACCATTTTTTCTAAACTAAAAGTGTGTGGTATTCTTTTACCCGTAGCAACGCACGAGCCTCTTTGCTAGTTATTTCAACAAAACTTGAATGACAAAATTTAAGAGCGGAATTGCCGCACCGGAGCGCCCCAGATCCGGTCGGCTAGGGCCCTCCCCGCTCCTCCTCTCCTGATGAGGACATCCCAACCAAGAGCACTACACCAACCATCGATGGACCTATAACAAGAAGTCGTACCAAACTTATATGTGACCAGGTGAACGCTAACTTAAGTTTATCTTATAAACTTGATGAAATGGTTGTGCCTTCATCTCCATTGTTATTGATTGAACTTAGGTACACAATGAAGGAATCCAACAACATATGGGCTCATGAAGAAACAAGTTGAAGAAAACAAGTTTCAAGTGAATATGTTTTCTGCAGATTTTTTGCCACTGATCTTTGGTTGTGCCCCACCCATATGGAACATAGACGGGGCCTTTGGACTATACCAACAGAAGCTCCTTGAAGTTTACTTTCAACCCAAAAACCTCACATCATTTGAAGTTGTGTAGCTCAAGATATTCAAGTTTTGGTGGAAGGTGTTCAGGCTGATAAATGCTTCGCGAATTTTCGAGGAACTCCCCAATAACTCACCAAGTTGACTACTCTTCACCCAAGGGAGGCATACGAATTCTGCACCATTTTAAACCCTTTTCACATCTAGCTAAGGGGGGTTGTCCGTGCTATAAAACCCCATCTCCCCATCTTGTTAGGGGCCTTTTGTCAAACCAAAAACAGTTATAAGCTTTGCAGCCAAGACTGTTTGAGATCAGAGAGATCTTGCTAACTTTGCTCTTGTGAGTTCATTCAGATTCGCGAGAAGGAGCCTCTAGTTCCCCTACCTCGTGCTCTACGATTCCGGCCGTTTTGTGTGGGTTAGTCCCGGTTTGTGGTTCTACGATTGTTCGGACAGCGGGTTGGAGTTCTTGTAGCTTCGGTCAGCCATCCCTAACGTACGGGTCGCATCCAACCTTGGCAGGTATAAGGCTAGTTATCCACGCTGCTTGGAGCTAGTTACCCTCCCGATTGGATCCTACGCCGTGAAGATCGGGCAACCCTCGGGCGTGAATCCTTCAACGGGTTTGTGCATATCATCTTGGTACGAGAGCTTTCATTTACACGGTAGGATCTGTTATCATATTTCATCTTGTTATCATCCCTTTAGATCGGTAGGTTTTGTTGCAATTCTTTTCTATCCTATAGTCCAAAGCCTCACCAAAAATAAATTCCAAAACCTTGTTTGTGCTGAGATCATGTTGTTGCATTCCTTGCATGTTTTTCATCTTTTAGATCTGCACCAAGTTCATTGTTATAGTAGTTTTCAGATTCCGTTGTGTTTCTTAGAAAGAGAGAAAAAAAGAGAAAAAGAAGTGCAAAAAAAGATAGAGAAAGAAAGTGTTGAGCAAGTTCCAAAATTTTCAGTTCGGTACAAAATTTAAGAAAGTTTTGTGTGATCTGTTTGCTTTTCAATCTTGGTGCAAGGTCTCATATTCCCATCGAAAATCTTGGTTTACATCAACTTGATTTCACCACAAGCCCTCTTTATTTACCCCACCTAGAGCTCCACCAAAAACTGAAGCTAGTTCTTTGATCCCTGTCTTTCAATTGCTTTAACACATCCGGGAGAACCGTGGTCTGTTTTGAACTCATAAGAACATTGGTGAGTAAGAGGTGAGGTTGTGTGATTCCACAAAAAAAATCCTATCCAACTTTTTTTAGCCCTACCGACATGGCAGTATCTGGTTCGAGTGGTCATGGATAAAATCAAGGAGGAGATGAGGTTCCGATCTCACGTGCGGAGTTTCAACAGGTGCAGAACGACATCCTTCAACTTCAACAAACCATGGAGAGGATGCTCAATGAGCGTCCTCCCTCACGGGGCAATGGGGTTCCACACCGACAAGACCTTATTGACCCGCACGACGAAGCTAGCGGTGAAAACTCCATGGGAGGTGCTGCCCGCAGAGGACATGAAGATGAGTACAACAACTATGGCGGAGATCATTGGGAAGTTGAAGGCGTCGGTGCTGCTACTCGAGGTCATGGTGCTGTTGCTCGTGGAGTGCCGCGAGGAGGATATGATAGAGGGCGAGGCCATGGTCCTCGTGGACGCTAGTTTGACCCACATGAGCGTGTTGCTCGTGGTCATGGTGATGAGTTTGATGACTATGACGATATTCCATATCGTCATGCTTTTGCATATGGTGATGATGGTCGTCGTCATGACCGTCGTGGTCGAGATGATCGTGATAATATTGCGAGAATAAAGTTGCAGGTTCCCAAGTTCACGGGAAAGGAAGATCTAGATGCATATTTTGATTGGGAAGAGCAATGTGATTAGATTTTTCGCATCCACAATCTTGCTGATCCAAAAAGGGTAAACCTTGCTTGTGTTGAGTTTTCAGGTTATGCACTCACTTGGTGGAACCAACTACAAGAAAACCAGCTCGTGTTGGGTCGTGAACACATTGGTACATGGGAAGAAATGGAGCAAGCAATGAGGAGGCGGTTTGTTCCTTCACAATATCAAAGAGATCTCTGAAACACACTGCAACGCCTCACCCAAGGTACTCGTACGGTGGATGAGTATTATAAAGAGATGGAATCACTGCTAGTTCGTGCTCGTGTTCATGAAGATGAAGAGTCAAAGATGGCAAGATTTTTGCATGGTCTCAACAATGATATTTCCGATTTTGTGGAGGTGTTTCCTTATAACACTCTACAAGATATTTTGGATCAAGCAAAGCGCACGAAGAGGAAGGTGCAGCGGAGTAGCCATGGACATTCATCTCTGAACCGCACCACCACACCATGTCATAGGTCGCACTCAAGTTCCTCTCTTGGTGGTTCCAGTTT
Organism: Hordeum vulgare subsp. vulgare; assembly: GCF_904849725.1. NCBI lineage: Eukaryota > Viridiplantae > Streptophyta > Magnoliopsida > Poales > Poaceae > Hordeum > Hordeum vulgare. Next base: position 88,435,294 of record NC_058518.1, read on the forward strand.
CAGCAAACTCCTACTGCCACCCGGCGACTAGCAGCATCTTCGGCTTCATCACTGGGTCCTCGCAATGGTGACAAATGTGTTGTTGCTGCTGCAAGTACCAATAATTCCACAACTGTACTATCAACTCACGGCCGATATATTGAGTGTTGGAAGTTCAAAGGGCGTGGTCACATCTCTTCCGAGTGTCCGAACCAAAAAGTCCTATTGATCAATGAACAAGATGAATATGAATCTGAGAGTGAACATGAAGATGATGGAAGATGAAAGTGCGTTATATCGACTAGAGGGGGGGGGGGTGAATAGGCGATTCTTAGAATTTCATCACTGAGGAAATTCCTTATGAGTAAATTCCTCAATGATGAATTAAGTGCAGCGGAAATAACGCAAGATCAGAAGTGCAAAGACTACTACAACAGATTACTTGGTGAAGATTATGAGAATTGGTTTGCACGCAGGTACATAGAACGCAGGTGAAGATTAACTTGAGTGAAGAATTTGAGGTTGAGGAAATCTAGAGAAAGTCTTCAGACAAATTCTTCAAACAACACAGATGAAAGTCTTCAACATACAATTTTGAGGAAATGAAAGAGTTGAAGAAATAGAACCTGCGAGGTCCGGTAGGAACTTGATCCGAAGTTTCATGATCATCATCATCAACTTGCTCCTCAACTAGCGTCGTAGCAACAGGGGTTTCCCCTTGCCCTCCGCCACCATCTAGAGGGATTAGAGGTTCGACAAACTCATCAAGTTCCATCTTCCTCCCACTCAATTCTTTTGAGAGAAACTCCTTCTCAAGAAAAGCTCCGTTTTTAGCAACAAACACTTTGCCCTCGGATTTGAGATAGAAGGTATACCCAACTGTCTCTTTTGGGTAGCCTATGAAGACGCACTTTTCCGCTTTGGGTTCCAGCTTTTCAGGCTGAAGCTTTTTGACATAAGCATCGCATCCCCAAACATTAAGAAACGACAACTTTGGTCTTTTGCCATACCACAGTTCGTATGGTGTCGTCTCAACGGATTTTGATGGCGCCCTGTTTAAAGTGAATGCAGCTGTCTCTAATGCATAGCCCCAAAACGATAACAACAAATCGGTAAGAGGCATCATAGATCGCACCATCTCTAATAAAGTACGATTATGATGTTCGGACACACCATTACGCTGTGGTGTTCCAGGCGGTGTCAACTGTGAAACAATTCCACATTGTCTTAAGTGAGCACCAAACTCGAAACTCAGATATTCACCCCCACGATCAGACCATAGGAACTTGATCTTCTTGTTATGATGATTTTCAACTTCACTCTGAAATTGCTTGAACTTCTCAAACGTTTAAGACTTGTGCTTCATCAAGTAGAGATAACCACATCTACTCAAATCGTCAGTGAAAGTGAGAAAATAACGATATCCACTGCGCGCCTCCACACTCATCGGACCACATACATCGGTATGTATAATTTCCAACAAGTCACTTGCACGCTCCATTGCTCCGGAGAACGGAGTCTTAGTCATCTTGCCCATTAGGCATGGTTCGCACGTGTCAAGTGAATCAAAGTCAAGTGACTCCAAAAGTCCATCGGCATGGAGTTTCTTCATGCGCTTTACACCAATATGACGTAAGCGGCAGTGCCATAAAAAAGGGCGCTATCATTGTTAACTCTAACTCTTTTGGTCTCAATGTTATGTATATGTGTATTATCGCTATCAAGATTCAATATGAACAATCCTCTCACATTGGGTGCATGACCATACAAGATATTACTCATAGAAATAGAAAAACCATTATTCTCTGACTTAAATTAGTAACCGTCTCGCAATAAATAAGGTCCAGATATAATGTTCATGCTTAACGCAGGCAGTAAATAACAATTATTTAAGTTCATAACTAATCCTGATGGTAACTGAAGTGAAACTGTGCCCACGGCGATTGCATCAACCTTGGAACCATTTCCTACGCACATCGTCACTTCTTCCTTCGTCACCCTTCACTTTTTCCGCAGTTCCTGTTTTGAGTTGCAAATATGAGCAACAGAACCTGTATCAAATACCCAGGCACTACTACGAGAGCTGGTTAAGTACACATCAATAACATGTATATCGAATATACCTGATTTTTCCTTGGCCGCCTTCTTATCAGCCAGATACTTGGGGCAGTTACGCTTCCAGTGACCCAGACCCTTGCAATAATAACACTTTGTTTCAGGCTTAGGTCCAGCTTTGGGTTTCTTCGTCGCATCGGCAACAGGCTTGCCGCACTTCTTTGAATTACCCTTCTTTCCTTTACCGTTTCTCTTGAACTAGTGGTCTTATTCACCATCAACACTTGATGCTCTTTACGGAGTTCTGACTAGGCGACTTTTAGCATCGCGAATAACTCGCCGGGTGACTTGTTCATCCCTTGCATGTTATAGTTCAACACAAAGCTCTTGTAGCTTGGTGGCAGTGACTGAAGAATTCTATCAGTGATAGCCTCTTGCAGGAGTTCAATCCCCAGCTCAGTTAGATGGTTTGAGTACCCAGACATTTTGAGCACATCTTCACTGACAGACGAATTCTCCTCCATCTTGCAAGCATATAATTTATCGAAGGTCTCATACCTCTCGATCCAGGCGTTCTTCTGAAAGATAAACTTCAACTCGTGGAACATCTCAAATGCTCCATGACGCTCAAAGCGACGTTGAAGTCCCAACTCTAAGCCATACAAGACTGCACATTGAACTACCGAGTAGTCCTCCTTGCGTGCTAACCAAGCGTTCTTAACATCTTGGTCAGCCGCGGCGGGTGGTTCATCTCCTAGCGCAGCATTAAGGACATAATCCTTCTTCCCAGCTTGTAGGAGCAACTTAAGATTATGAGCCTAGTCTACAAAGTTGCTTCCATCATCTTTCAACTTAGCTTTATCTAGGAATGTATTAAAATTCAGGGTGACTGTCACGTGAGCAATTGATCTACAACACAAATATTTTCAAAGTGGACTTAAACTATGTTCAAGATAATTAGAGTTTAACTAATCAAATTACTTGCTAAACTCCCACTCAAAAAGTACATCTCTCTAGTCATTTGAGTGGCACATGATCCAAATTCACTAACTCAAGTCCGATCATCACGTGAGTTGAGAATAGTTTCAGTGGTAAGCATCTCTATGCTAATCATATCAACTATACGATTCATGTTCGACCTTTCGGTCTCCTGTGTTCCGAGGCCATGTCTGCACTTGCTACGCTCGTCAAGCTTAACCCGAGTGTTCCACGTGTGCAACTGTTTTGCACCCGTTGTATGTGAACGTTGAGTCTATCACACCCGATCATCACGTGGTGTCTCGAAACGACGAACTGTAGCAACAGTGCACAGTCGGGGAGAACACAATTTCGTCTTGAAATTTTAGTGAGAGATCACCTCATAATGCTATCATCATTCTAAGAAAAATAAGGTGCATAAAAGGATTAACATCACATGCAATTCATAAGTGACATGATATGGCCATCATCATGTGCTTCTTGATCTCCATCACCAAAGCACCGACACGAACTTCTTGTCACCGGCGCCACACCATGATCTCCATCATCATGATCTCCATGAACGTGTCGCCATCGTGGTTGTCGTGCTACTTATGCTATTACTACTAAAGCTACGTCCTAGAAATATAGTAAACGCATCTGCAAACACAAACGTTAGTTTAAAGATAACCCTTTGGCTCCTGCCGGTTGCCGTACCATCGATGTGCAAGTCGATATTAACTATTACAACATGATCATCTCATACATCCAATATATCACATCACGTCATTGGCCATATCATATCACAAGCATACCCAGCGAAAACAAGTTAGACGTCCTCTAGTTTGTTGTTGCATGTTTTACGTGGCTGCTATGGGTATCTAGTATGATCGCATCTTACTTACGCAAAAACCACAACGGAGATGTGCAAATTGCTATTTAAACTCTCCAAGGACCGCCTCAGTCAAAACCAATTCAACTAAAGTTGAAGAAACCGACACCCGCCAGTCATCTTTATGCAACGAGGTTGCATGTCAATCGATGAAACCAGTCTTTCGTAAGCGTACGAATAATGTCGGTCCGGGCCGCTTCAATCCAACAATACCGCTGAATCGAGAAAAGACTAAGGAGGGCAGCAAATCGAACATCACCGTCCACAAAACCATTTGTGTTCTACTCGAGATAACATCTACGCATGAACCTAGCTCATGATGCCACTGTTGAGGAACGTTGCATGGGAAACAAAAAATTTCCTACGCACACAAAGACCTATCATGGTGATGTCCATCTACGAGAGGAGATTTGGATCTACGTACCCTTGTAGATCGCACAACAGGAAGCGTTAAGAAACATGGTTGATGTAGTGGAACGTCCTCACGTCCCTCGATCCGTCCCACAAACCGTCCCATGAACCGTCTCGTGATCTGTCCCACGATCCGTTCCGATCTAGTGCCGAACGGACGGCACCTCCGTGTTCAACACACGTACAACTCGACGATGATCTCGGCCTTCTTTCTCCAGCAAGCAAGACGGAGAAGTAGATGAGTTCCCCGGCAGCATAACGGTGCTCTGGTGGTGGTGAGGATCTACTCTTGCAGGGCTCCGCCCGAGCTCCGTAGAAATACGATCTAGAGGTAAAACTATGGTGTCTAGATCTGAGTTGCACGTGGCAAAAGTTGTCTCAAATCAGCCCTAAAACACCACTATATATAGGAGGGAGGGGGAGGGTGCGCCGGTGCTAGGAGGAGGAGGACTCCTCCTCCAATTCCGTTTGGGGAAGGAGGAGTCCTCCCCTTCCTTCCCACCTCCCATTTTCCCTTTTTCTTTTTCTTTTCTTTTGGAATTTCTTTATGTGGCGCCATGGACCCCTTGGGCTGACTCCACCAGCCTACTAGGGACTTGTGGCGCCACCGTAGTGCCTTGGGCTCACTCCTGGGTGTGTGGCCCCCTTCCGGTGAACTCCCGGAACCCATTCGTCACTCCCGGTACACTGCCGGAATTGCCCGCAACTTTCCAGTGACCAAATGAAACCATCCTATATATCAATCTTCTTTTCCGGACCATTCCGGAAACCGTCGTGATGTCCGTGGTCTCATATGGGACTCCGAACAACATTCGGTAACCTCACATATAACTCAACTATACTAAAACATCATCGAACCTTAAGTGTGCAGACCCTGCGGGTTCGAGAACTATGTAGACATGCCCCGAGGTACTCCTCGGTCAATATCCAATAGCGGGACCTGGATGCCCATATTGGATCCTACATATTCTCCGAAGATATTATCGGTTGAACCTCAGTGTCAAGGATTCATATAATCCCGTATGTCATTCCCTTTGTCCTTCGGTATGTTACTTGCCCGAGATTTGATCGTTGGTATCCGCATACCTATTTCAATCTCGTTACCGGCAAGTCTCTTTATTCGTTTCGTAATACAAGATCCCCTGACTTACACTTAGTCACATTGCTTGCAAGGCTTGTGTGTGATGTTGTATTACCGAGTGGGCCCCGAGATACCTCTCCGTCACACGGAGTGACAAATCCTAGTCTTGATCCATACTAACTCAACGGACACCTTCGGAGATACTTGTAGAACACCTTTATAGTCACCTAGTAACGTTGTGACGTTTGATGCACACAAGGTATTCCTCCGATGCCAGTGAGTTATATGATCTCATTACCGGCAAGTTTCTTTACTCGTGTCCGTAATACAAGATCCCGTGACTAACACTTTAGTCACACTGCTTGCAAGCCTTGTATGTGATGTTGTATTACCGAGTGGGCCCCGAGATACCTCTCCGTGACACGGAGTGACAAATCCGAGTCTTGATCTATGCTAACTCAACAGACACCTTCGGAGATACCTGTAGAGCACCTTTATAGTCACACAGTTACGTTGCTACGTTTGATGCACACAAGGTATTCCTCCGGTGCCAGTGAGTTATACGATCTCATGGTCATAGGAACAAATACTTGACATGCAGAAAACAATAGCAATAAAACGACACGATCAATATGCTACGTTCATAGTTTGGGTCTAGTCCATCACATGATTGTCCTAATGATGTGATCCAGTTATCAAGTGACAACATTTGCATATAGCCAGAAAACCTTGACTATCATTGATCAACTGGCTAGCGAACTAGAGGCTCTGCTAGGGACATTGTTTTTGTTGGGGAACGTCGCATGGGAAACAAAAATTTTCCTACGCGCACGAAGACCTATCATGGTGATGTCCATCTACGAGAGGAGATTTGGATCTACGTACCCTTGTAGATCGCACATCAGGAAGCGTTAAGAAACGCGGTTGATGTAGTGGAACGTCTCCACGTCCCTCGAACCGCCCCACGAACCGTCCCACGAACCGTCCCGCGATCCATCGCACTTTACGTCCCACGATCCGTCCCACGAACCGTCTCGCTATCCGTTGCACGAACCGTCCCGCGATCCGTCCCACGAACCGTCCCACGATCCGTTGCACAAACCGTCTTGCGATCCGTCTCATGATCCGTTCCGATCTAGTGCCGAACGGACGGCACCTCTGCGTTCAGCACACGTACAGCTCGATGATGATCTCCACCTTCTTGATCCAGCAAGAGGGGGCGGAGAGGTAGAAGAGTTCTCCGGAAGCGTGACGACGCTCCGGTGGTGGTGAAGGATCTACTCCTGCAGGGCTCCGCCCGAGCTCCGCAGAAATACAATCTAGAGGAAAACTGCGTGGTATAGGGTCGAGCAACACGTGGAAAAGTTGTGTCTCAGAAACCCTCAATACCTCTAGTATATATAGGAGGGAGGGAGGGGAGGAGGCAGCCTCAAACCCTCAAGGTTTGGCCAAAATTGGAGGTGGAGGAGTCCTACTCCAATCCTACTTGGAGTAGGATTCCACCTTCCCACTTGGAAACTCTTTCCACCTTGTGTTTTTTCCTTCTCAAACCTTATGAGCCTTAGTGGGAACTTATTCCAGCCCACTAGGGGCTGGTTTATCTCTTCCCATAGCCCAGGAGACCCCTTGGGGCGTGACACCCCTCCTGATGGTCCCACGCACTCCCGGTACACTACCGATGAGCCCGAAACTTTTCCGGTGACCAAAACAGGATTTCCTATATATCAATCTTTACCTCCAGACCATTCCAGCTCCTTGTGACGTCCTGGATCTCATCCAGGACTCCGAACAACTTTCGGTTACCAACACCTATAACTCAACTATACCGAAATGTCACTGAACCTTAAGTGTGCAGACCTTGCGGGTTCGAGAACTATGCAGACATGACCCGAGACACTCCTCGGTCAATATCCAACAGCTGGACCTGGATGCCCATATTGGATCCTACATATTCTCCGAAGATCTTGTCGGTTGAACCTCACTGCCAAGGATTCATATAATCCCGTATGTCATTCCCTTTATCCTTCGGTATGTTACTTGCCCGAGATTCGATCGTCGGTATCCGCATACCTATTTCAATCTCGTTACTGGCAAGTCTCTTTACTCGTTCCGTAATACAAGATCCCGTGACTTACACTTAGTCACATTGCTTGCAAGGCTTGTGTGTGATGTTGTATTACCGAGTGGGCCCCGAGATACCTCTCCGTCACACGGAGGGACAAATCCCAGTCTTGATCCATACTAACTCAGTGGACACCTTCGGAGATACCTGTAGAGCACCTTTATAGTCACACAGTTACGTTGCTACGTTTGATGCACACAAGGTATTCCTCCGGTGCCAGTGAGTTATACGATCTCATGGTCATAGGAACAAATACTTGACATGCAGAAAACAATAGCAATAAAATGACACGATCAATATGCTACGTTCATAGTTTGGGTCTTGTCCATCACATTATTCTCCTAATGATGTGATCCCGTTATCAAGTGACAACACTTGTCTATGGCCAGGTGAAAGGACCACGATGACGCCTAGAGGGGCGGTGAATAGGCTATTTAAAAACTTCTTCGGATTTGGCTTTAACCTAATGCGGAAATAAACTAAGAGGATACTTTTCAAGCACAAATCCTAAATGCAATAGGCACCGCAGCGTGCACCAAAAACACGATCTACCAAGATGGACACAACACGGTTACTAACAAGCACAAGTAAGTTACACAAACTTACTTGAGCTATATCACACGACAAGTAGGTGAACGGCACAAGATACTAGGTCACACTATAGCACACGATATATCAAAAGCTGCAAGTGTGAACGTGTGGATATAGAGGGTATGCTTGAACGATTAATCTTGTACAAAGAAATAGCCAACACAATATAACGAGCACAAACAATATGCAATGTATGTATGCTCAAGTAACACAAGTAAACCACAAGTAAGGAGTTAGGGTTAAGGATAACCAAGGTCACTGAGACAAAGATGTATCCCGATGTTCACTTCCTTGGAGGGAAGCTACTCACCGTTAGAGAGGTGGATGTTACCACGAAGGCACACCAACGCCACGAAGGCTCAACCTATTATCCCTTTGAGATAACACCACGAAGGCGTTTCTCAACCACTAGTGGTAAGCCTTTGAGGTGGCTTCCAAACCCTCACAAACTTTTCCGGGGGAAATCACACGGATTGATTCCTCTCCGAAGAACTCCTACCGCCTAGGAGTCTCCAACCTCCAAGAGTAACAAGATCACGGGGAATGCTCAAAACTTGCTCAAATCTGAAATAGCTTGGGTTGAGAGGAGGAGAGGGAGACGATCTATCTTTTGATTGGAACAACTCTCAAAGGGGCTCACAAATGCTCTTGGGATCTAAGATTTGGTGTGAGCAAATGTGTGTGAGGTAGAAATGTGTTCTTATGAGGATATGGTTGTGTTGGGCACCCTCTCACAAAGTGGGAGGGGGTATTTATAGTGGAGAAGGGAAAGTGACCGTTGGGGTCACTTAAGTCTGACAGTGGTCGGACATCCGGCAGTTCTCGGATGTCCGGACTCCCACAAGGGGTCGGACGTCCGACAGGGGTCGGTCGTCCGAGGGATGTAAATATATCAGGAACCACTGTGTAGTCGAACAGGGACCGGACGTCCGGAGGAAGTCGGACGTCCGGCCCTCGGACGATAGGAGGAGGCCGGAAGTCCGAGTTATTTGACTCAAATTTCTTCTGGTGCAAGGTTCCGGGTTTCCGAAGGGGGTCGGACATCCGGGCCTCGGACGTCTGGAGAGAGCCGGACGTCCGGAGAGAGCCGGATGTCCGAGGCATTGGTTCTGTTTTCAGATAACAGCAGAGCAGTGGAGATGTGGTATGAGCAGAAAAGTAGAGATGTAGTTTGAGCAAGTTCATCGCAAAACCTGGGATCCCCTCTTAATAGTGCGGGATCCCTAAAGACTCAAGAATCATAAAAGGGGTACTGATGATCCATACTTGAGTGTATACTTTTATTCGCTGATCATCACTCCGCACCACTAACGTCAAAGGAACTGATACCTTTGAGTTAGCCCTTTCACTTGAGCTTGATGTTGTTGTTCCTTCTTGGCTCAAGTTGAAAGCAAGACATGATGAAGTCTTCAAGCAGCTCTCCCATACACAATGTGGAAAGCCTAGCTTATGTATTCATCTTCATTTGTCCACCATGTGAACATCCACAAGAATCAAGCATGTAGTGCTCAGGAATGCTTATCTTGATCTTGTCCTTGTTAGCACATGAGCTTGTCCTTATCAACACATGATCATTAACAATAGTTTCAATGATATATTCGTGCTGATCCACTTGAACTTGCACACCACAATCTTGATGACGATCACCACTTGACGTCATCCTTCATGGGTTGTATGAGATCTTCCTTTTGACGCAAGCCCATGGAAGCACACCTAACCCCCACATAGGACTCTCACAAAGACCATGGGTTAGTACACAAATACGTAATGGACAATGCTTACCATACCATGGGATCACTTGATCCCTCTCGGTACATCTTATACGCTTTGTGTGTTGATCATCTTGATTTACTCTTTGTCTGAGATCTTGATCAACCTAGTGTCTCTATGACCATTCTTTGGATAATACCTTGAATACCATCTTGGTCATCATATAAACTCCTTGAACCCAACAGATGGACTTCAAGAAGTGCCTATGGACAAATCCTATAAATATAACTTAAGGCAACCACTAGTCCATAGGAATTGTCATCAATTACCAAAACCACATATGGAGATATATGCTCTAACACTAGGAAACCTTGACCATCTTTGATCAACGAACTAGTCAACTAGAGGCTCACTAGGCATAATGTGTTGCCTATGTATCCACACATGTATTTGAGTTTCCAATCAATACAATTCTAGCATGGATAATAAACGATCATTACGAACAAGGAAATATAATAATAACTAATTTATTATTGCCTCTAGGGCATATTTCCAACAGTCTCCCACTTGCACTAGAGTCAATAATCTAGTTCACATCACCATGTGATTTCAACGAATCCAACACCCGTATAGTTCTGGGGTCTGATCACGTGTTGCTCGTGAGAGAGGTTTTAGTCAACGGTTATGAAACTTTCAGATCCGTGTGTTCTTTACAAATCTTTATGTCATCTTATAGATGCTGCTACTACATGCTATTCGGAAATACTCCAAATACATACTCTACTATACGAATCCGTTTTACTACTCATAGTTATTTGGATTAGTGTCAAAGCTTGCATCAACGTAACCCTTTACGACGAACTCTTCAACCACCTCCATAATCGAGAAAAATTCCTTAGTCTATTAGTTACTAAGGATAACTTTGACCGTTGTTCAGTGATTCAATCCTGGATCACTCTCTGTACCTCTTAACAGACCTGTGGCAAGGCACACATTAGGTGTGGTACACAACATGGCATACTGTAGAGTCTATGGCTAAGGCATAGGGGACGACCTTCGTCCTTTCTCTTTCTTCTGTCGTGGTCGAGCTTTTGAGTCTATTTTGAACTCCTTCAAATCTTGTCAAGGCATGCATTTCATTTGAAAGTTCTGTTTAGCATTTTTTATCTATCTCCATAGATGTTGATGCTCAATGTTTAAGTAGCTCAATCCAGGTATTCCTTTGAACATCTCCTTTCAAACAACCTTTTATGGTTTACAGAAATTCTACATTACTTCTCACCCACAATATGTCAACCACATATACTTATCAGAAATTCTATAGTGCTCCCACTCACTTCTTTGGAAATACAAGTTACTCATAAACCTTGTACAAACACAAAAGCTTTGATCATCTCATCAAAGCGTATATTCCAACTCCGAGACGCTTGCACCAGTCCATAAAAGGATCGCTGGAGCTTGCATACTTGTTAGTATCCTTAGGATCGACAAAACCTTCTGATTGTATCACATACAAACTTTCCTCAAGGAAACCGTCGAGTAAACAATGTTTTGTCTTCCTATGTGCAATAATTCACAAATAATGCAGCAACTACTAACATAATTCCAACAAACTTTTAGTATCGCTACGAGTGAGAAAGTCACATCATAGTCAACTCTTTGATCTTGTCGAAAACATCTTTGCGACAAGTCAAGCTTTTCTTAATAGTGACTTATCACCATCATCGTCTGTCTTCCTTTTAAAGATCCATCTTTACTTAATAGTCTTACTACTATCAAGTAGTTCTTCCAAAGTCAACACTTTGTTTTATACATGGATGCTCTCTCGGATTTCATGTCCTCCAGCCATTTGTCGGAATCCGGGCCCACCATTTCTTCTCCATAACTCGTAGATTCATTGTTGCTCAACAACATGACCTCCAAGACAGGGTTACCGTACCACTATGTAGTAGTACGCGACCTTTGTCGACCTACGAGGTTTGTAGTAACTTGATCCGAAGCTCTAATGATCACTATCATCAGCTTCCACTTCAATTGGTGTAGGCGCCACAGGAACAACTTCCTGCGCCCTGCTACACACTGGTTGAAGTGACGATTCAATAGCCTCATCAAGTTCCACCACTCTCCCACTCAATTCTTTCGAGAGAAACCTTTCCTTGAGAAAGGATCCGTTTCTAGAAACAAACACTTTGCTTCCGGATCTGAGAAAGGAGATGTATCCAACTGTTTTGGATATCCTATGAAGATGCATTTTATCCGCTTTGGGTTCGAGCTTACCAGGCTGAAATTTTTTCACATAAGCGTCGCAGCCCCCAACTTTTAAGAAACGACAACTTAAGTTTCTCCAAACCATAGTCTTTACTGTTTCATCTCAACGGAAATATGTGGTGCCCTATTTAAAGTGAATGTGGTTGTCTCTAATGCATAACCCATAAACGATAGTGGTAATTCGATACGAGATATCATAGTATGTGCCATATCAAAATAGGGCGTAGCTATGACGTTCGGACACATCATCACACTATGGTGTTCCAAGTGGCATGAACTGCAAAACAATTTCCACATTGTCTTAACTGTGTACCAAAAACTCGCAACTCATATATTCATCTCTATGATCATATCATAGACAGTTTATCCTCTTGTCACGATGATCTTCACTCTGAAATAACTTTGAACTTTTCAATATTTCAGACTTGTGATTCATCAAATAAATACTCCTGTATCTACTCAAATCGTCAGTGAAGTGAGAACATAATGATATCCACTGTGTGCCTCAACACTCATTGGAATGCACACATCAAAAATGTATTACTCCCAACAAGTTACTGTCTTGTTTCATGTGGCATGATTTGCATGTCTCAAGTGATTCAAAATCGAGTGAGTCCAAACGATCCATCTCTATGGAGCTTCTTCATGCATTTATACACCAACATGACTCAAGTGGCAGTGCCACAACTAAGTGGTACTATCATTATTACTTTGTATCTTTTGGCACCAATATTATGAACATGTGTAACACTACGATCGAGATTCAATAAACCATCGAGGGTAATTATTTAAGCAAATAGAATAACTATTATTCTCTTTAAATGAATAATCGTATTGCAATAAACACGGTCAAATCATGTTCATGCTCAACGCAAACACTAAATAACAATTATTTAGGTTTACCACCAATCCCGATGATAGAGGGAGCGTGCGATGTTTTGATCACATAAATCTTGGAAACACTTCCAACACATATCGTCACCTCGCCTTTAGCTAGTCTCCATTTATACCGTAGCTTTCATTTCAAGTTACTAATCACTTAGCAACCGAACCGGTATCCAATACCCTTATGCTACTAGGAGTACTAGTAATGTACACATCAATATCATGTATATCAAATATACTTTGTCGACTTTGCCAGCCTTCTTATCTACCAAGTATCTAGGGTAGCTCTGCCTCAGTGACCGTTTCCCTCATAACAGAAGCACTTAGTCTCGGGTTTGGGTTCAATTTCGGGTTTCTTCATTAGAGCAGCAACTCGTTTGCCATTTCATGAAGTATCCCTTCTAGCCCTTTCCCTTCTTGAAACTAGTGGTTTTACTAACCATCAACAATTGATACTCCTTGATTTCTACTTTGCAGTGTCAAACATTGTGAATCACTTAAGGATCATCATATCTATCCTTGATTTGTTTATAGTTCATCACGAAGCTCTAGCAGCTTAGTGGCAATGACTTTGGAGAACCATCACTATCTCATGTGGAAGATTAACTCTCACTTGATTCAAGCGATTGTTGTGCTCAGACAATCTGAGAACTTGCTCAACGATTTGAGCTTTTCTCCTTTACTTTGTAGGCAAAGAATCTTGTCGGAGGTCTTATATCTCTCAACAAGGGTACGAGCATGAAATCTCAATTTCATCTCTTTGAACATCTCTTATGTTCTCTGATGTTTTCAAAACATCTTCGGCGCCTTGCTTCTAAGCCATTAAGTATTGCACACTGAATTATCATGTAGTCATCAAAGACGTGTATGTCAGATGTTTGCAACATCCACAGACGATGCCCGAGGTGCAGCACACCGAGTGGTGCATTAAGGACATAAGCCTTCTGCGCAGCAATGAGGACAATCCTCAGTTTTACGGACTCAGTCCGCAAAGTTGCTACTATTAACTTTCAACTAAATTTCCTCTAGGAACATATAAAACAGTAGAGCTATAGTGCAAGCTACATCGTAATTTGCAAAGTCCATTAGACTATGTTCATGATAATTAGTTCAATTAATCATATTACTTAAGAACTCCCACTCAAAACTACATCTCTCTAGTCATTTGAGTGGTACATGATCCAAATCCACTATCTCAAGTCCGATCATCACGTGAGTCGAGAATAGTTTCAGTGGTAAGCATCTCTATGCTAATCATATCAACTATAAGATTCATGCTTGACCTTTCGGTCTCATGTGTTCCAAGGCCATGTCTGCACATGCTAGGCTCGTCAAGCTTCACCCGAGTGTTCCGCGTGTGCAACTGTTTTGCACCCGTTGTATGTGAACGTTGATTCTATCACACCCGATCATCACGTGGTGTCTTGAAACGACGAACTGTCGCAATGGTGCACAGTCGGGGAGAACACAATTTCAGCTTGAAATTTTAGTGAGATATCACCTCATAATGCTACCGTCGTTCTAAGCAAAATAAGGTGCATAAAGGATTAACATCACATGCAATTCATAAGTGACATGATATGGCCATCATCAAGTGCTCCTTTGATCTCCATCACCAAAGCACCGGCATGATCTTCTTGTCACCGGCGCCACACCATGATCCCCATCATCATGATCTCCATCATCGTGCCGCCATCAAGGTTGTCGTGTAAGCTATGCTATTACTACTAAAGCTACGTCCTAGCAATATAGTAAACGCATGTGCAAACACAAACATTAGTTTAAAGACAACCCTCTGGCTCCTGCCGGTTGCCGTAGCATCGATGTGCAAGTCGATATTAACTATTACAACATGATCATCTCATACATCCAATATATCACATCATGTCGTTGGCCATATCACATCACAAGCATACCCTGCAAAAACAAGTTAGACGTCCTCTAATTGTTGTTGCATGTTTTACGTGGTTGCCATGGGTATATAGTAGGATCGCATCTTACTTACGCAAACACCACAACGGAGATGTATGAATTGGTATTTAACCTCTCTCCAAGAACCTCCTCGGTCAAATCCGATTCAACTAAAGTTGGAGAAACCGACACTCGCCAGTCATCTTTGAGCAACGGGGTTGCTCGTAGTGATGAAACCAGTCTCTCGTAAGCGTACGAGTAATGTCGGTCCGAGCCGCTTCGATCCAACAATACCGTGGAATCAAGAAAAGACTAAGGAGGGCAGAAAATCGCACATCACCGCCCACAAAAACTTTTATGTTCTACTCGAGATAACATCTACGCATGAACCTAGCTCTAATACCACTGTTGGGGAACGTCGCATGGGAAACAAAAAAATTCCTACGCGCACGAAGACCTATCATGGTGAAGTCCATCTACGAGAGGAGATTTGGATCTGCGTACCCTTGTAGATCGCACAGCAGGAAGCGTTAAGAAACGCGGTTGATGTAGTGGAACGTCTTCACGTCCCTCAAACCGCCCCACGAACCGTCCCACGAACCGTCCCGTGGTCCGTCCCACAATACTCCCTGCGATCTGTTGCACGAACCGTCCCGCGATCCATTGCACGAACCGTCTTGCGATCCGTCTCATGATCCGTTCCGATCTTGTGCCGAACGGACGGCACCTCCGCGTTCAACAGACGTACAGCTCGATGACGATCTCCACCTTCTTGATCCAGCAAGAGGGGGCAGAGAGGTAGAAGGTTTCTCCGGCAGCGTGGCGACGCTCCAGTGGTGGTGAAGTATCTACTCATGCACGGCTCCGCCCGAGCTCCCCAGAAATACGATCTAGAGGAAAAACTGCGTGGTATAGTGTCAAGCAGCACGTGGCAAAGTTGTGTCTCAAAAACCCTCAATACCTCTAGTATATATAGGAGTGAGGGAGGGGAGGAGGCAGCCTAAAACCCTCATGGTTTGGGCGAAATTGGAGGTGGAGGAGTCCTACTCCAATCCTACTTGGAGTAGGATTCCACCTTCCCACTTGGAAACTCTTTCCACCTTGTGTTTTTTCCTCCTCAAACCTTATGGGACTTAGTGGGAACTTATTCCAGCCCACTAGGGGCTGGTTTATCTCTTCCTATAGCCCATGAGACCCCTTGGGGCGTGACACCCCTCCCGATGGTCCCCGGCACCCCTCCCGACACTCTCGGTACACTACCAATGAGCCCGAAACTTTTCCGGTGACCAAAACAGGACTTCCTATATATCAATCTTTACCTCCGGACCATTCTGGAGCTCCTCGTGACGTCCTGGATCTCATCCGGGACTCCGAACAACTTTCGGTTACCAACACCTATAACTCAACTATATTAAAACATCATCGAACCTTAAGTGTGGAGACCGTGCGGGTTCGAGAACTATGTAGACATGACCTGAGACACTCCTCGGTCAATATCCAACAGCGGGACATGGATGCCCATATTGGATCCTACATATTTTCCGAAGATCTTATCGGTTGAACCTCAGTGCCAAGGATTCATATAATCCCGTATGTCATTCCCTTTGTCCTTCGGTATGTTACTTGCCCGAGATTCGATCGTCGGTATCCGCATACCTATTTCAATCTCGTTACCGGCAAGTCTCTTTACTCGTTCCGTAATACAAGATCCCATGACTTACACTTAGTCACATTGCTTGCAAGGCTTGTGTGTGATGTTGTATTACCTAGTGGGCCCCGAGATACCTCTCCGTCACACGGATTGACAAATCCCAGTCTTGATCCATACTAACTCAACGGACACCTTCGGAGATACCTGTAGAGCACCTTTATAGTCAACCAATTACGTTGCGACGTTTGATGCACACAAGGTATTCCTCCGGTGCCAGTGAGTTATATGATCTCATGGTCATAGGAACAAATACTTGACACGCAGAAAACAATAGCAATAAAACGACACGATCAATATGCTACGTTCATAGTTTGGGTCTAGTCCATCACATGATTCTCCTAATGATGTGATCCAGTTATCAAGTGACAACACTTGCCTATGGCCAGGAAACCGTGACTATCATTGATCAACTGGCTAGCCAACTAGAGGCTTTGCTAGGGATATTATTTTGTCTATGTATCCACACATGTATCTATGTTTTCATTCAATACAATTATAGCATGGATAATAAACGATTATCTTTAAACAGGAAATATAATAATAACTACTAATCATTGCCTCTAGGGCATATTTCCAACAACGCTAACTTAAGTTTATCTTATAAACTTGATGAAATGGTTGTGCCTTCATCTCCATTCTTATCGGTTGAACTTAGGTACACAATGAAGGAATCCAACAACATATGAGCTCATGAAGAAACAAGTTGAGGAAATAAAATTTAAGAAAACAAGTTTCAAGTGAATATGTTTTCTGCAGATTTTTTCAAGCTGATAAATGCTTCGCGAATTTCCGAGGAGCTCCCCAATAACTCACCAAGTTGACGACTCTTAACCCAAGGGAGGCATACGAATTCTGCACCATTTTAAACCCTTTTCACATCTAGCTAAGGGGGGTTGTCCCTGCTATAAAACCCCATCTCCCCATCTTGTTAGGGGCCTTTTGTCAAACCAAAAACAGTTATAAGCTTTGCAGCCAAGACTGCTTGAGATCGGAGAGATCTTGCTACCTTTGCTCTTGTGAGTTCATTCGGATTTGCGAGAAGGAGCCTCTGGTTCCCCCTACCTCGTGCTCTACGATTCCGGCCGTTTTGTGTGGGTTAGTCCCGGTTTGTGGTTCTACGATTGTTCGGACTGCCAATTGGAGTTCTCGTAGCTTCGGTCAGCCATCCCTAACGTACGGGTTGCATCCAACCTTGGCAGGTATAAAGCTAGTTATCCCCAGTGCTTGCAGCTAGCTACCCTCCCGATTGGATCCTATGCCGTGAAGATCAGGCCACCCTCGGGCGTGAATCCTTCAATGGGTTTGTGCATAACATCTTGGTATGAGAGTTTTCATTTACACGGTAGGATCTGTTATCATATTTCATCTTGTTATCATCCCTTTAGATCGGTAGGTTTTATTGCAATTTTTTTCTGTCCTATAGTCCAAAGCCTCACCAAAAATAAATTCCAAAACCTTGTTGGTGCTGAGATCATGTTGTTGCATTCCTTGCATGTTTTTCATCTTTTAGATCTGCACCAAGTTCATCATTATAGTAGTTTTCTGATTTCGTTGTGTTGCTTAGAAAGAGAGAAAAAGACAGAAAAAGAAGTGCAAAAAAAGAGAGAGAAAGAAAGTGTTGAGCAAGTTCCAAAACTTTCAGCTCGGTACAAAATTTAAGAAAGTTTTTGTGAGCTGTTTGCTTTTCAATCTTGGTGCAAGGTCTCATATTCCCATCGAAAATCTTGGTTTACATCAACTTGATTTCACCACAAGCCCTCTTTATTTACCCCACCTAGAGTCCACCAAAAAATGAAGCTAGTTCTTTGATCCATGTCTTTCAATCGCTTTAACACATTCGGGAGAACCATGGTCTGTTTTGAACTCATAAGAACTTTGGTGAGTAAGACGTGAGGTTGTGTGATTCCACAATTTTTTTTCCTATCCCACTTTTTTTAGCCCTACTGACATGGCAGTATCTGGTTCGAGTGGTCATGGATAAAACAAGGAGGATATGAGGTTCCGATCTCACGTGCGGAGTTTCAACAGGTGCAGAACGACATCCTTCAACTTCAACAAACCATGGAGAGGATGCTCAATGAGCGTCCTCCCTCACAGGGCAATGGGGTTCCACATCGACAAGACCTTTTAGGCCCGCACGACGAAGCTAGCGGTGAAAACTCCATGGGAGGTGCTGCCCGCAGAGGACATGAAGATGAGTACAACAACTCTGGCGGAGATCATTGGGAAGTTGAAGGCGCCGGTGCTGCTGCTCGAGGTCATGGTGCTGCTGCTCGTGGAGTGCCGTGAGGAGGATATGATAGAGGGCGAGGCCATGGTCCTCGTGGACGCTAGTTTGACCCACATGAACGTGCTCGTCATGGTCACGGTGATGAGTTTGATGACTATGACGATATTCCGTATCGTCATCTTCTGCATATGGTGATGATGGTCGTAGTCATGACCGTCGTGGTCGAGATGATCGTAATAATATTGCAAGAATAAAGTTGCAGGTTCCTAAGTTCACGGGAAAGGAAGATCCAGATGCATATTTTGATTGGGAAGAGCAATGTGATTAGATTTTTTGCATCCACAATCTTGCTGATCCAAAAAGGGTAAACCTTGCTTGTGTTGAGTTTTCAGGTTATGCACTCACTTGGTGGAACCAACTACAATAAAACCAGCTAGTGTTGGGTCGTGAACACATTGGTACATGGGAAGAAATGAAGCAAGCAATGAGGAGGCGGTTTGTTCCTTCACAATATCAAAGAGATCTCTGAAACAGATTGCAACGCCTCACCCAAGGTACTCGCACGGTGGATGAGTATGATAAAGAGATGGAATCACTGCTGGTTCATGCTCCTGTTCATGAAGATGAAGAGTCAAAGATGGCAAGATTTTTGCATGGTCTCAACAATGATATTTCTAATTTTGTGGAGATGTTTCCTTATAACACTCTACAAGATATTTTGGATCAAGCAAATTGCACGGAGAGGAAGGTGCAGCGGACTGGCCATGGACGTTCATCTCTGAACCGCACCACCACACCATGGCATAGGTCGCACTCAAGTTCCTCTCATGGTGGTTCCCAATTTCAGCAAACTCCTACTACCACCCGGCGACCAGTAGCATCTTCGGCATCATCACTGGCTCCTCGCAATGGTGACAAATGTGTTGTTGTTGCTGCTGCAAGTACCAATAATTCCACAACTGTACCATCAACTCGCATCCGAGATAATGAGTGTTGGAAGTGCAAAGGGGGTGGTCACATCTCTTCCGAGCGTCCGAACCAAAAAGTCCCATTGATCAATGAATAAGATGAATGGGAATCTGAGAGTGAACATGAAGATGATGGATGATGAAAGTGCGTTATATCGACTAGAGGGGGGTGAATAGGCGATTTTTAGAATTTCATCACTGAGGAAATTCCTTGTGAGGAAATTCCTCAATGAGGAATTAAGTGCAGTAGAAATAGCGCAAGATCAGAAGTGCAAAGACTATTACAACAGATTACTTGGTGAACATTATGAGAATCGGTTTGCACACAGGTACACAGAAGCAGGTGAAGATTAACTTGAGTGAAGAATTTGAGGTTGAGGAAATTCAGAGAAAGTCTTCAGAAAAATTCTTGAAACAACACATATGAAAGTCTTCAACATACAATTTTGAGGAAATGAAAGAGTTGAAGAAATAGAACCCGTATCACGATGAAGACAATTGTTGATGACCCAGTTCCAACTGTTGTGACAGTCGTACGTCTAGTTTGGAGCGGCCTGGTATTGAAACCAAAGGACACAGTCTCGGGACACACAGTCCCTACCGTATTCACCTTGAGATAAGGACACACAATCCTCGCCCAACACTCGTGGTAAGTCTTCACGGCAGACTTCCAAACCCTCACAAACTCGGTCACCCCGCGATCTACAATTGACTGTTGGATGCTCTAGACCATGACGTCTAACCGTCTGGAGGATGCATAGTCCTCAAAGGTAAAACGCTTTAGTTCCACACATGAACAAATTCTTCAGTGATGCTCAATCACTTGGTTTTTGGTTTGGGTTATTTCCTCACTTGATGATTTTCTATCGGAGACTTTGAGGAATTTGGGTTGCTCTAAATGACAACTGTCGGTTTCTCTTGAAGCAGCCAACCAACTAGTGCTTGGGGGGGGGTATTTATAGCCTGGGAGCATCCCGACATGATTTGACATAAATGCCCTTAAATAATGTGACCGTTGGGTGGATAAGATCAGTGAGGTGGCGCGTATCGCGGCAACGGTCAGAACTTTCAACTTTGAAAGTCCTCATGTCTCTCATATTCCTCACTTTGAAGCTTTGGTAGGTTTAGGCTTGGGTTGAGCATCATGAGGAAATTCATTCCATAGTATTACTTCGACCCCCTTTAACAGTACAGTGATCCTATGACTCAAGAGTAAAGAAAATGAAACAAAAAGAGTAAATCTTCACGCTTCAAAGTCTTCAGACTGATTTTCTTCAGAACACACCGAATTCCTTGTCTTCAATATCTTCATGAGGAATATCAATTTCATCGCAATTTCTTCGCAATCAAAGTCTTCAACTTTAGACCAATTACTTCACCCAAAGACATACATTTTTAGGGGTCGATATTCATCGTATAACTCAAACTCCTCAGCAAGTTATAGAGCATGTGTACACTTACAAACATATTAGTTCCTTAACCTATAAGTCTTCAAACAACCAAAATCACTAAGGGCACTATATGCACTTACAACCTCCCCCTTTTTTGGTGGTTGATGACAATTAGGTTTAGTTTTCAACGGGGATAATAATATGCGATGTAAGTACTGAGTTTGAGGAATTTGAAATCAAGATACTGAGAGACTCCCCCTCAAGATGTGCATACTTTGAGGAATTTGCTTTGCATAGCAGATGCACATTGATGATTTATATCATGGAGATCTCCCCCTGTATCTTGTAAATCATGCATGCATTTGACACATAATATGAGGAATTTGAAAATGCATGATGAGAAATGGCGTCTGACGAATTTCAGCATGCCTGCATTAATATACTTTGAGGAATAAGCATGCGAGGAAAAATGTTCAAAAGAGTCAGAGCACCATCGGGCTTAAGTTACAACTCATTACATAAAAACACTTCAGAAGAACCAAGAGTTTGGAACTTAATAAAGTTTATAAGCCCCAAAATAGATCCCGCTTGAAGACTAACTCTCAGATTTCTCCCCCTTTGTCATCAAGTGACGAAAAGGGACAAAACTAAGGACTAACGCCCTTTGAAGAAATTCACTTCTTGGCTGATGAAGAGGCGTGAGGATTCTTGGAGACATGCTTCTTCCTCGGACCAGTTGCATTGTCTTCTGGTTCTTCATCTGACTCAGCAGTGCAAAATGAAGAAAATGAGCTGTCCACCAAGTCAGGAACTGGAATTGGCTTGAATTTTTCTTTGGAGGCCACGACCAGTCGAAGTCTTGAGTAAACTCCAATTCCTCAAGTTCCTCTTGAGTCTTCAGATGAGCCAAGGTGGCCCAGGTTTGATCAAACACCTCATGAAGATAATAGTGATTTTTCTTCACTGCATTTTGAGTTTCATTGAGGGTTTTCACAATGGCACCGAACTAACGTTTAGCCCACTTGTGATTGCGATCGACCTTCTGATGAAGACCGAGGAGTAGCTCTCTGTTATTCATCACTCTAGGGGCAGTTGGGTTTGGTGGATCTTGGGTAGCAGTGTCATCATATGAAGAATACGAGTCTGCCTTGTGAAATTGGCCATCAAGGGGCCGATTTCCTTCATCAATTACATATTTGCCTTTGCCTTCAATAGGCTCAAATGATTTCTTGATGACTTTGATCAGCGGCAGATATCCGAGGTGATTCTGAAAATCAGCTTGCTAGTTGGTGCCTGACGTGTTTCTGATGAATCGCATAATCCACGAAGCATAAATCTTCAATTCAAATGGCGACAGGGCATTGTCAGCCAAAGTCCTTAAGAAGAAATCATGAAGGTTCAACGGTATGCCATGGATGACATTGAACATGATATTCTTCATGATTCATACGGCATCTTCTTCATCATCATGCCCTTTGATAGGAGCAATGGCATAAGACAAGATTCTGTAGACAGTTCTTGGTTCATACTTCAAGTCTTGTACCAGAAATCGAGTCCTTGGGGGTTGGTCCTTGGCCAAAGGCTTCATGAGGACTTCTATCAGTCTGTTGGGAAGTTCACGTTCCTCATACATCAGAACTACATCCTCTGAGGGAATTGAGATTGGAAGAGCTCGAAGCAATTCAGTTGTAGGTGCTTTGTAGTGCGTGTGCTGAGTCATCCAATCCAAAACCCAAGTGTTGACATCCTTTGGGTCGCCAAAGATTTGTAGAGTGGCGTAGAACTGAAGAATAATGTCAGTGTTCCAATCGCCGATGTTTGTGCAGAAAGGCAGTAATCTAGCTTCGTGAAGAACGTTGAGGGCTGGAGCAAAGAAAGGTATTTCCTCCATATCATAGTGAGGAATATGGGTATGCTGAAATATCTTGTTTCTCCCATAGAGCACTGAAGCATAATAGTTGAGTTGTTTCCTTGTCAAAAACTTCCTGTGCCTGATGTGAAGCTTATCATATGGATTTTCCTGAGTGAAGTACATGCGTTCTTCATGGAATGCTTCTTTCTGAAACTTTGGCCTTTTGGAGAAAGAATGATTCTGCTGTGGTTGAAGATTATGCTGTTGTTCTTGAGGAGTAGCCACTATCATTGTTGTTTCTGTGTTTACCACAACAATAGCAGTTTCAGTGTTGGGTGCAGTAGCATTTTCTTCAGTCTGAGCTTTTTCCTCAGTTTGAGGATTTTCCTCAGCTTGAGGAATTTGCTTGTTGGAGAAGGCAGTTGCAGTATTCGTCGCTGCATTGTCTTCAGCTGATGCAGCTGATTCTCGAGCAGATTCCTCACGAAAGGTTTTCCCATCAGAACCTGTGAGGATTTCAGTTGGAGAAGGAGTCGGAGGAATTTGAGTTAACTTGGGTGAGGGAGGATGAGTCTCTTCCCAGAAATCATCATGAATCACTGGAGTGTTGCACCCAGTTTCATCATTACCTACTTGTTCTTCAGTGGTCTTTGGAGGAGTGGTAGACTGAGGAATAACGTCTATCTATATTTCCTCATCCATCATTTCTTCATCTTCATCATCCTCCATTTCTTCATCATCTTCAGGAATGACATAGTCAACTCCGAAGGGAACGATCAAGTAAGATGGAGCTACATTCAGAGGAGTAGCATCCACTGGGGTAGTTGAAGACTCTCACTGAGTGACCTTCTGGCCTTTGGCCTCTGAGGTTTGTGAGGTCAATAAAGCTTTTATCTTCTTTGCTTCTTTCTCAGCCGCTTTAGTCTTCTTCACGTCTGATACATACAGAGTCATTTTCTTCACCTTTGAGGGTTGTGGTGAAGGAACAGTTTCTTCAGGCACTGGTGCAGTGTTAGGCCTGGCAGTCTCGTCAGCTGGAGCATTTTCTTCAGCTGGAATATCTTGAGGAATTTCCTCAGCAGCTGATTCATCAATTTAATCTTCCTCAGGCAACTGAACAGTGTAGCTTGCCCGAGGTGTTGTTTGCTGCTTTGGAGGGGCCGCTCTCTTGTTGTATTCATCAACTGCAGCTGATGCAGCCTTGATGAAATTCACCTTGACGCCTTGACGATCAGTGTGAAGACTTGTATACTTATGTGTTAGAGATTTAAGTTTAGCCTGAGTTGATACAAGAGCTTCAGGCGTCAGCTTGAGGAGATTCTGCTTGAGGAATTTTTCCTTCTTGATTTTTGCAGCCTTTGCTTGTTTGGCTTGCTGCTCTTTCCACTTTGCCTCATTGATGAAAGTGGCCACCATGTGGCTTACACCAGAGGAAGCTTTAAGTCATCAACATGAGTGTTCGGATCTTCATACTAGAGGTCGATGAAATCCAGCAAAGCCTTCGGGTCCATGGCTAGAGGAATGGAGCTGCCTGAGGCTAGTGCAACTCGTTCGTGCTTGTTTCTGATGATAGCTTGAAGTGTCTCCTCATCGAATTCTTCACTTCCTTCAGATGCAGAAGGAACGTTGATGACTTTGCTAGGACTTGGCCTGATGCCTCTTCCAGCAGTCATTTTAGTCTTCAATAAAGGTGGTGAAGACTTTGCAGCAGAGCTAGTGGCAGATGACAGTGAGGAACTTGATTGAGCATGCTGATGCTTAATGAGTTGCTTGTGTTGAGGTTGTGAAGACTGTGGTGCTGTTGAAGATTTTGTTACCATTGCAGCCTTCTGAGGCATTTGCTATTTTGGCACTGAGGCTTTGGGTTTCTTCGGCATAGGATTCTTTTGAGGAATTGCTGTAGCAGAGGCCTTAGCACCTGAAGAGATGGCGACAGTGCCTGCAGCAACAGAGTCATCATTGAATTTCTTCACAACTGCTTCTGCCTTCTTCTATAGCTTAGACATATATTTGCTCTTGTCATCTGGATAATCATCAATGGTTTCAACACTTGAGGGATGAGCATCTTGTTGATCACCCTGAGGAGGCCTCTTGCAAGGTGGCTTGAGGGCGAATTTCTTCGCATACTTAGGAGTAACATATATGCACTCCTACCACTCCTTAGCCCACCCGCGTTCAATTTTCTGAAGCCTTATCTTGCGCTTCGCCATGGTTTCTTTGCCATGAATTTCCTCATCCGGAGTGCAGTAGTCAGCATATATTTCTTCTGATATTTCAAAAGTTGTGTTCTGTTCAAGCTTCTTTCCTCCCTTCTGCTTCCGGTCATCCTCCATTTTCTTCAACTGACGCTTTTGCTGATGAATATGAACTCTTGAAGATTCTGATGACACAGGTAAAGTTTCTTGAGAAATGCTGCAAATGAATTAAGTTGATGAGAACCTAGTGATTCATCAGGTGACATTTTTGTACCTGTGAACAAAGTATAGGTGTGAAGAATTTGGAGAGGTCATATGCGTTCTCAGATTTGAAGAAATTGAAAATTTTAGTAGTTGAGGAATTTGACCACTGGGTTGAAGAATTTGACTAAGCATTCTGATCTTGGGTTCCAGAGTTATGCAAATTCGAGAATTTACACAATTGAGGAATCTCATGAAGAATTTGAGTGGCTTAGTGAAATTCATCAAGTGTTTGAGGAATGAGTGTGCATGGCTGACAGACACTCTGAGGAAAAACAGATTTTGCGAGTCTAAAGTGAAATAATAGATCAACACAGGCAGTAAAATAGTATTTTAATTACCCTTAGCGAAGAACACAAAGAACTGGAGCAGTAAAAGAGGGAAGTTCCTCAGTTCTGATCTTCAGCGCCCTAACTTGGCAACTGAAGTCAGCTACGGCGACGACGGAAGGCGATTTTCCGCACCCGACGTGAGTCCGGGGACGGCGAGGGCAAGGCAGTGAAGCTTTTCCTCACCGGCGACGAGATTGCTAGTGGTGGCGCTAGGGTTGAGCTCGAGCGGAGAAGACGAGAGGACGAAGAGTTTTGACAGAGGGCGGTAAGGGCCTATTTATAGCTGAGGTGAAAAACTATTCAGCCAAACTTTCGGATCAAACGGCCCTTGCCTATTCGTCTCCGCATGACACGTGGAGCCCACGACTGAAGCGGTGGAGTTCGTGGTTATCCGATCGTGAGAAGTGGGTCCAGTTACTGTTTAACGTTATAAAAATTATTTTTGAATCTTTGAGGATATCTTTGCAAAGTCCTCAGCTGTCAAGGACACAGTGAGCATTTTGAACAAGTGTCAAGTAGAACGCATATGAAGAAATGAATAGACTAGGTTGAGCTTAGCATAGAGGGGAGTCGGGTTCGATCACATTCACTTAGACGAAGTATGAAATTGAAGACTGAGCTATAAGTGAATGCTGTTGAGGACTTTGAAATCTAAGTCTATATATATGTGCAAATGAAAATCATCAAACGTTTTGATGATTTTGAAAAACTTGAGGATTTTGTGACAAAGTGTCAGATTGATGAATTTCAACTTTGAAGAAAAGTAGCTTGAATAATTTCAAAGTTGGGTGGTGGCGTGACCCACCGTATAAGAATGATGATTTCAGGCGCGCGTACAATTTTCGTACGGCCGTGAGAACCAAATTCTTCATTAATTTCCTCACACTAAGTGTGATATTCTTCATTGATTGTAGAAAATTGATTCTTCGTGTGTTGCACATCTAAGTCATCAATTTTGCATACATGTTAGGATGTGTGCATGTTTTCACAAAACATTTGAGGACTCTAGGATATTTAGCTCACACCGCAACTTGCAAAATCTTTTCTCATCCAAGGGCTTAGTGAAGATATCTGCTAGCTGATTGTCAGTCTTCACATGATCGATGATGATATTGCCCTTGAGGACATGGTCCCGAAGAAAATGATGACGAATCTGGATGTGCTTGGTCTTCGAGTGTTGTACTAGGTTGTAGGCGATCTTGATTGCACTCTCATTGTCGTAGTAGAGGGGCACATTCTTCATGTTGATGCTGTAGTCTCTGAGGGTTTGCTTCATCCATAGCAGTTGAGCAAAGCAGGATCCAGCAACAATGTACCCAGCTTCGGCAGTGGAGAGAGAAACACAGTTCTGCTTCTTTGAGGACCAGCAGACTAATAATCTTCCGGCGAAATGGCAAGTGGCAAATGTTGACTTGTGATCCACACGGTCACCAGCATAATCAGAATCAGAATATCCAACGAGATGAAGATTTGAGCCCTTGGGGCACCATAATCCTAGTGTTGGTGTGTGAGCTAAGTATCAAAGAATATGTTTCATAGCCTTATGGTGTGATTACTTCGGCTTTGCTTGAAAACGAGCACACATGCAAACACTAAGCATTATATCTGGCCTAGATGCACACAGATACAATAAAGAGCCAACCATCGAGCGATATACCTGTTGATCGAAATCTTTACCATTTTCGTCAGTGCAGAGGTGGCCGTTGGTAGGCATAGTTGTCTTAACGCCTTTGCATTCATGCATGTCGAATTTCCTCAGAACGTCCTTGAGGTATTTCTCGTGAGATATGAAGATGCCATTGCATTGTTGACGAATTTGAAGACCTAAGAAGAATTTCTGCTCCCCCATCATAGACATATGATATTCTTCACTCATCATGTAAGCAAATTCATCACTATAACGTTTGTCAATACAACCAAAGATAATGTCATCGACATATATTTGACACACAAATAGTTCATTGTCATAAGATTTTGTGAAAAGAGTTGGATCAAGTGAACCAGGTTTGAAGCCTTTCTTCATGAGGAATTCCTTCAATGTGTCATACCATGCCCAAGGGGCTTGCTTGAGGCCATAGAGTGCCTTTTTGAGTGTGAAGACTTTGTCTGGATGCTTCGGATCCTCAAAACCTGGTGGTTGAGCAACATATACTTCTTCCTCAAGCTTACCATTGAGGAATGCACTTTTCACATCCATTTGATATAGAGTAATGTTATGATGATTAGCATAATCAAGTAGTATTCGAATAGCTTCAAGTCTAGCAACAGGTGCAAAAGTTTCATCGAAATCAATTCCTTCAACCTGTGTGTAGCCTTGGGCTACAAGTCGTGCCTTATTCCTCACCACTTGACCAGCCTCATCTTGCTTGTTTTGGAAAATCCACTTGGTACCGATGATATTGTGCTTGCAAGGATCTGGTCGTTTGACGAGTTCCCACACGTCATTTAGCTTGAATTGAAGAAGTTCATCTTGCATGGCTTGAATCCACTCGGGTTCCATGAAAGCTTCAGTACCTTTTGAGGGTTCTGTGATAGACACAAAAGAGGAATGCCCACAAAAGTTAACTAAATGTGAAGCTTTTGAGCGAGTGAGAGGACCTGGCGCATTGATGTCATCGAGGATTTTGTCAAGTTCGACTTCATTTGCAATCCTTGGATGAGCTGGTTGAGGATTTTTTCTGGGCTGAGGAATTTGATCTGGAGCAATTTCCTCAGGTGCACCTTCTTGAATTTCATCAGTGCTGGGGACGATTTCTTCAGCAATTTCCTCAGTAGGAATGATGTCTTGAGTAGCTTTCAACTGGATTGCTTCCTCAGGAGATAATTTGTGTGGCACGGGAGGCAATTTCTCTCTTTGCGAGTGCTACTTCTTGAGCTTGCGTTGGCTTTTCCCTTGAAGAGGAAAGGGTGATGCAGCAAAGTAGCGATAAGTATTTCCCTCAGTTTCAGAACCAAGGTATCAATCTAGTAGGAGTATCAAGATGAGGCACCAATGAACCTGTGCAAAAGCAAACAAACTTGCACCCCAATGCGATAAAGGGGTTGTCAATCCCTTCACGATTATTTGCAAGGTGAATCTGAAGGAGAAAAGTGCAACAAAGTATTTTTGGTATTTTTGTAGATCTGAATATATGATGTGTAAAATAGACCCAGGGGCCATAGTGTTCACTAGAGGCTTCTCTCATGATAGCAAGTATTACGGTGGGTGAACGAATTACTATCGAGCAATTGATAGAATCGCGCAAAGTCATGCCGATATCTAAGGCAATGATCATACATATAGGCATCACGTCCAAGACAAGTAGACCGATAATTTCTGCATCTACTACTATTACTCCACACATCGACCGCTATCCAACATGCATCTAGTGTATTGAGTTCATAACAAACAGAGTAACGCCTTAAGGAAGATGACATGATGCAGAGGGATAAATTCATGCAATATGATATAAAACCCATCCTTTTTACCCTTGATGGCAACAACATGATGCGTGCCTCGCTGCCCCTTCTGTCACTAGGTGAGGACACCACACGGTATGAACCCAAAACCAAGCACTTCTCCCATTGCAATAATTATAGATCAAGTTGGCCAAACGAAACCCATAACTCGAAGAGAATTACAAGGATACAAAATCATGCATATAAGAAATCAGAGGAGACTTAAATAATATTGATAGATAATCTGATCATAAATCCACAATTCATCGGATCTCGACAAACACACCGCAAAAGAAAGTTACATCGGATAGATCTGCATGAAGATCATGGAGAACTTTGTATTGAAGATCCAAGAGAGAGAAGAAGCCATCTAGCTACTAGCTATGGACCCGAAGGTCTTTGGTGAACTACTCACGCATCATCGTAGAGGCAATGGTGTTGATGAAGAAGCCCTCCGTGTCCGAATCCCCCTCTGGCAGGGCACTAGAACGGTCCCTAGATGGGATCTTGCGGAGACAGAAGCTTGCGGTGGCGAAAAAGTATTTTTCTGGCTCTCTTCTTTGGTTTCGGGATTTTAAAGAATTTATAGGCGAAAGAGGTAGGGCAAAGGAGGCACGTGGGGCCCACGAGCCTGCCAGGCGCAGCCCCCTAGGGCGCGCCTAGGGGGCCCCTGACCTCCCACGAGACCTCGTGCCTTGGTTCTCAAGTCCTCTGCGTATCTTTTGTTATGGAAAAAATCAACCCGCAGGTTTTATTCCGTTTGGACTCCGTTTGATATTCTATTCTGTAAAAGGTCAAAACACGGAAAAAACGGAAACTGGCACGTGGCACTGAGTTAATAGGTTACTCCCAAAAAATGATATAAAATGGCATATAAATGCATATAAGACATCCCAAGTTGATAATATAATAGCATGGAACCATGAAAAATTATAGATACGTTGGAGACGTATCAAGCATCCCCAAGCTTAGCTTCTGCTCATCCTCAAGTAGGGAAGTGATAAAGACCGATTTATTGATGTGGAATGCTACCTAACATATTTGTTCTTTGTAACTTCTTTCTTGTGGCATGAATGTTCAGATCCGTAAGATTCAAAACAATAGTTTAATATTGACATGAAAACAATAATACTTCAAGCATAATAGCAAAGTAATCATGAACTTTTGAAATAACGAGGCCAAAGAAAGTTATCCCTACAAAATCATATAGTGTGGCTATGCTCCATCATGCCCACACAACGAATTTAAATCGTGCACAACCCGGTATTGGCCAAGTAACTGTTTTCGCACTCTTACTTTCTCAAACTTTTTCAACTCTGATGCAATACATGAGTGTGAGCCATGGATATAGCACCATAGGTGGAATAGAGTGTGGTGGAGGCTGTGAGGCAAAAAGGAGGAGATGGTAACATCGACTCGGCGTATCAATGGGCTATGAAGATGCCCGTCAATAGATATCAATGTGAATGAGTAGGGATTGCCATGCAACGAATTCACTAGAGCTATAAGTGTATGAAAGCTCAAAAAGATAACTAGTGGGTGTGCACCCAACTTGCTTGCTCACGAAGACCTAGGGCAATTTTTAGGAAGCCCATCATTGGAATATACAAGCCAAGTTATATAATGAAAATTCCCACTAGTATATGAAAGTGAAAAAACAAGAGACTCTCTATCATGAAGAACATGGTGCTACTTTGAAGCACAAGTGTGGAAAAAGATAGTAGCATTGTCCCTTCTCTCTTTTTCTCTCATTTTTTTGTTTGGGCTCTTTGGCCTCTTTTTTCATTTTTCTTTTTTTGGTGGCCATGTTTGGCCTCTTTTTTCTTATTTTCTCACATGGGACAATGCTCTAATAATTGTAGTGACCCGACCTGAAACGGCCAAGTCTCTGGTGTTTCCGTACCATCCCAAGATCATGCTGGTACACACTCAGTACACCAATGTATATATCAAGAGTTCAATCACACAACTTTATTAATCGAAATCTCATATCGAGTACTTTATTACAATAATGGATTACAATAAAGTAGCTGAAGGCCATCTCATGAGATAACTAGCGAAGACTAGCGGAAGCTTCAAAGGTAGACGAGTCCATCCGACTCCAGGGCATGTCACCGAGCGTAGATCATAGCCTCACTCCTGGTCGGAAAAGTACTCTGCAACATGATACGTTGCAGCCGTGTAGGTCAGCATATGGAATATGCCGGCAAGTCATCAAAGAGAGGGGGAAATAATAGCCAACTATTTCTACATGCATATATGGCAGGTGTGGCTATAAGTTTTTAGCGAAAAGCAAGTTTTCTCCTATATCAAGAGAGGGTTAAAAGAAAAATATTAAAAGCAAGTTTTTAATGAGATGGTTCCGCCAACCAATTCTCGTACCCGAGTTATCGATAATTCCCACACCATTTTAAATTGTGTTGAGAGTTCAGGAAAATTTCAATGCCTTCGGCTCAAGTTTTCCATTACCATGGACACGGCTAATCGATTAGGTTTGGGCACTCTGCAGAGTTTTGCACACGTTCCCCACAAGATTTGATTGCCTCCGGGTATGTCCTCCCACTTCACGGTGTTTGAAGACCGGATGATCAAAACATGGTCTTTCAACGGGTCCCTCTGATCCCCTGTCGGTGCCCATCCAATCCTACCGTTCTTCTACATATGCTAGCACCGCCTGTCCAGAGTCGCCGCATTGTCCAACCAAGCCACAGCCCATAATGACTTGTGGCTGTGCAGGTAAGCCTTGGGTCTTGAAGCCTCCGTCCGTCTCTTCGAGCCTGGGTGAAGCTTTCCGCAAGATGTCATGGCATGTCTCCAAGCATCCCGGGGTCGTCCACTGGTTTCTCCGGGGAGCCCGTCTAAACCGTTCTTCACCCAGAGTTGCATTGCATCACGAGGTCTTGAAAATTCATGACTTAACCGGTCTTGGTTATTAAATTATTCTCGCATCACTCATGATAAACTCTCAACCAGAATCCCGTCTACTCAAGCATAGCAATATGAAATTTGTCGTCCCTGGCCAAGTAATGGGGTTGTTGGGTGCCTACCACATGATTCTACAACATGTAACCATAATTTCCAAGTACCTACTCAGCATGCAATTGGTCAAAGAAAGGTGAAACTACCATGCATAGAAAACATAGGCGATAGTATGATCAAAGTGACTTGCCTTGCTGATAGTTGTCGTGATCGAGCGCTTCTAAGTAGCAAGCTTCACACTCCGGGGGATCTATCGATACAAACAAATACACACCATAAGCACTACAATCATCAACAAGCAAAATAACATCACTAGCATAAAGTTACTATGGCATAAAGTGAAAGAATTCACTTCACCTAACAAAGACATAATCTGTTTTTGATAAAACCCCAAGTAAAGTTATTATTTTTTTTGAACTTGTACTATAGAAAGATATAATCACTAGGAAGCAGTAGCAAAAAGAATCAAATTAAAAGCTATTTTAAACTCCCAGAATAAGCAAAACAAGGTTTGAACTAAATCTGATCTAATTCAAATTTGAAAATTTCAAACATGGACAAATAATATGTTTTTGAAAACTACAGGAAAATTGTGATCTACTGGAACAAGTTTCAACCCCATTGGAGTTCTGGATCAAAAGTTATGGAGGAAACAAGATTGAAACTCTCTCTATTTTTGAATTAAAACTAAAAACAGTTTATACCTACTAGCGCACGGGGGGGGGGGGGGGGGTATGCGGCAGATTCCATTGGTTGATGGGTGTGAGCTGCGTAGCCAAACCAACAAACGCCCGCAATGTAACTAAATCGCTTCGGCTAAAGTAAAGTAAATAGAAAAACCGAGCGGTTTTCTTAACTAAACCGAAAGGGTATTCTACTTCTAATCTGGCGCGTTGAAATCTAATCGCACGGCTACGGAGAGGGGGTGGTTGGTCACAGGTGGGTGGCGGTGCTCCGACAAGCTTCTCCGGCGAGCCAAGGCAGAGGGTGGTCGGGGACGCGGCTCCGGTGGCCTCCGGCGGCGGCTGCGAGGTCGGGGGCGTTGCGGGGAAGCTCCTCCGTCGGTTGGTGGGGGCGGAGGGGCAGTTCGGTGGTCGGGGTAAGCAGGGGGAGCTTGGGGAGCTTCGGCTGGCTCCAACTCCGGTGAGGTGGCGAGGGGTGGTGAGGAATGGAGGGGCTCGGATGCAGGTGGGAAAAATGGGGCGCGGCGGCGATGGGGGTTGCTCTGGTGGCGTCGGGTGGTTGGGGCGGCGAGGGGGTGGCTTCGGGGGGGGGGGCTCGGGGTGCCGAGGGGCTCGGTTTATATTGGGGAGAGAGGGGAAGCTGAGGAGGGAAGGGGGGAAAGGAGATCGGGGTGACTCCGGCGTGGATTCGGCGGGGAAGGAAGGCTGGGGCTCGGGAGAGGAAAGGAGAAGGAGAGAGGTAGGGGGTGACCGGGGCGGGCTGGAGTTCGGTCGGGCGGGGCCTACTGGCAGAGAGGGAAGGAGGGGGAGAGCTCGGTCGGCTGACCGATTCCTAACGGGATCGGATCCCGGGCTAAGGGGGATTCGGCCGATTCGGCTATAAAGCGCGTGAGCACTTTCCAAAAAAAAAAATTCCCGATTTTCTATTTTTTCAAAAAACAGAAAGTAAATCAAAATAAAAGGCAAGTAAATAAAATCCTAAAATAGGGGTATTATATACCAAAATTTTCAGAAAAAAAATCTCTACACGATTAACATTTTTCCAAGGCAAAAATAAAAAGTAAAAAAATGTTTTTTTAGAAAAACCCCTAAGGTTTTATTTTCTTTTTGGCAATTATTTTCTCCGTAAAACTTTGGTTTTTTCTTGGCTCTAATATTTTCAAAAATACCCCTAATTTGGGAGGGTCATATTCCTCCACTCTTTCTTGCTTGCAAGAATTATTTGCGGGGTATTTGTTGTGGGAAGAAAAAAAGAAAAGCAAGGAGCAAAAATTTAAAGAATTCAAATGCAAACTTTATTGCAAACAAAATGCATAGATGCTTAGCTATATTTGTAAAACATTCCAAAGTAGGAAATTTGGGATGTTACAAACCTACCCACCTTAAGATGAATCTCGCCCTCGAGATTCGGGTTGGCTAGAAAATAGGTGCGGCTGGTCTCGACGAAGATCCTCTTCTCATTCCCAGGTGGCTTCTTCCTCGGTGTGGTGGCTCCACAACACCTTGCAGAACTTGATGATCTTGCCGCGGGTAATTCTGTTGGCAGTCTCGAGAATCCTGACGGGTTTCTCCTCATACGTCAGATCACTGTCAAGCTGTATGGCCTCTAGGGGCACTTTATCTCTCAACGGAACATCATCCATCTCAGCGTGCCATTTCTTCAACTGGGAAACATGGAAGACATCATGAACTCCAGACAATCCTTCCGCCAATTCTAGTTTATATGCAACTTCGCCTCTACATTCAAGAATTTTGTAGGGGCCAATGAATCGGGGTGCTAATTTTCCTTTCACACCAAATCTCTTGATTCCTCGAAGTGGAGATACCCATAGATATGCTCGGTCTCCCACTTCGTATGTCACTTCCTTGCGTTTGCTGTCAGCATAACTTTTCTGCCTGGACTGAGCTATCTGGAGTCGGTCACGAATCAGCTTGACCTTCTCTTCAAAATCTCGGATAAGGTCGGGACCAAAATGTTGTCGGTCTCCAACCCCATCCCATGTCAATGGTGTTCTGCACCTCCTTCCGTATAGAGCTTCGAAAGTGGCCATCTTCAGACTGGTCTGATAGCTGTTGTTGTATGAGAACTCGGCATAGGGTAAATTGTCATCCCAGCTAGACCCATAGTCTAGTGCGCAAGCTCTCAACATGTCCTCCAGAATCTGATTGACTCTCTCGGTCTGTCAATCTATCTGTGGGGGAAAAGCTGTACTGAACTCCAATCTCGTTCCCAAGGTTTCACGCAGTTGGTGCCAAAATTTTGATGTGAATTGAGTTCCTCTATCTGACACAATACTCTTCGATACTCCATGCAGACATACGATCCTGGTCATATATATCTTGGCCAGCTTGGCACTCGTGTAAGTAGTCTTCACGGGAATGAAGTGAGCTACCTTGGTCAAACGATCGACCACAACCCAAATAGAATCATAAACAGAACAGGTCCTGGGTAATCCTGTGATGAAGTCCATACCAAGCTTTTCCAATTTCCACTCGGGTATCGACAGAGGTTGAAGCAAACCTGCTGGCTTCTGATGCTCGGTCTTTACTCGCTAACAAACATCGCATATAGCTACAAACTCGGCAATGTCTTTCTTCATTCCTGTCCACCAGAAACTTTCTTTCAGATCCGGATACATCTTGGTGTTGCCTGGGTGTATCGAGTACGGGGAATCATGGGCCTCCTGAAGTATGAACTTCTTGAGTTTGGGATCATTGGGTACATAGATGTGATCCTCAAACCATAAAGTTCCGTGTGCATCCTCACGAAAACGTTTAGCCTGCCCGTCTTTCATTTTCTGCTTAATCTCAGCTATCTCCATGTCTGTCTTCTGTGCTTCGTGGATCTTTTGTGTCAAACTGGACTGAATTTCCAGTGTTGCTACAAATCCTCTTGGAACTATCTCCAATTTGAGCTCTCTGAGATCATCGGCTAACTCCTGGGGTAATCCTCCCGCTATGAGTGTGTTCACATAACTCTTATGGCTCAACGCATCGGCTACAACATTTGCCTTGCCTGGGTGATAATGCAATCTCATGTCATAGTCCTTGATCAATTCTAGCCATCTCCTCTGTCTGAGGTTGAACTCCTTCTGCGTGAATATATATTTCAGGCTCTTGTGATCAGTGTAAACATCACAACTATTTCCGATCAGGAAATGTCTCTAGGTCTTGAGAGCGTGCACTACGGCTGCTAGTTCCAAGTCATGCGTGGCATAATTCAGCTCATGGGGCTTGAGCTGTCTGGATGCATAGGCTACAACTTTACCTTCTTGCATGAGCACTCCTCCAAGTCCTTGACGAGAAGCGTCACAGTAAACCTGGAAATCCTTCCGAATGTTCGGCAATATCAGCACTGGGGCTGTAACCAGACGTTTCTTCAACTCTTGAAAACTGGTTTCACATTCCTCGGTCCAAACATACTTGGTCTCCTTCTTCAACAACTCTGTCATGGGCTTTGCGATCTTTGAGAAATTCTCAATGAACCTCTGGTAATATCCGGCAAGTCCGAGGAAACTGCGGATCTCCTTAACTGAAGTGGGTGCTACCCATTCGGTGACTGCTGCGACCTTGGCAGGGCCCACTGCTATTCCTTCTCCTGAAATGACGTGCCCGAGGAATCCGACTTCCTTCAACCAAAATTCACATTTGCTGAACTTCGCATACAACCGATGCTCTCGAAGTTTCTCCAAAACCAGACGTAAGTGTTCCTTGTATTGTTCCTCGTTATTTGAGAATATCAGTATGTCATCGATGAACACCACGACAAACTTGTCCAAGTATTCCATAAATACCTTGTTCATCAGGTTCATAAAGTATGTCGGAGCATTAGTCAGTCCAAACGACATGACCGTGTACTCATACAAGCCGTATCGGGTGGTGAAAGCTGTCTTGGGTATATCTTGTTCACGGATCTTCAGCTCATGATGCCCGGATCGAAGATCGATCTTGGAGAACACTCGGGCTCCAACTAACTGGTCAAACAGATCGTTGATCATCGGCAAGGGATACTTGTTCTTGATGGTCGCCTCGTTCAATGCACGATAATCGACAACCATTCTCAAGGACTTATCCTTCTTTTCAACCAAGAGCACTGGGCTCCCCAAGGTGAAGAAATTGGGCGAATATACCCTTTGTCCAACAACTCCTTAATTTGCTTCTTGATTTCTTCTAAATCATTTGTGGGCATCAGATAGGGTCTCTTGGATATCGGTGCGGTTCCGGGTAATAACTCAATTAGGAACTCAATCTCTCTATCGGGTGGCATGCGCGGGAATTCCTCCGGAAATACGTGTGAGTATTCTTGCACAATCGGTACTTCCTCCTGGACTACTCCCGTGAGAGAGTTTACCCGATTACTCCATGTCGGGCGCTGGGATACGTACTTAATCCGCTTTTTCTCGGGGGTGGTGAGCAAAATAGACTTAAGGGCACAATCAATATTCCCTTCGTACTTGGCCAAGCAATCCATGCCTAGGATTACATCCAATCCGTGAGACTCTAATACGATGAGGTCGGTGGGAAACTTATGGTTCCCGATGTTGAGACTCAAAGCATGGCATCCTATCATGGCTGTCATCATGCCTCCTGGGGAACTGACCTTAATAGGCTGGTTGAGGGTTCTAGTTGGCAAACTATATTTTTCCACAACTACCCTTGATATGAATGAATGCGTTGCACCGGAATAAAAAAGTACCAATATCGGATGTGAATTTAACAAAAACTTACCAACCACAGTATCGGGGTGATCATAGGCCTCTTCAACATCGATGTGATTCACCTGAGCTCGAGGAAAAGGATTGGGCTTCTTTGCTGCTGAGTTGCCGTTGCCGTTTCCATTTCCCTCCTTGTTCTAGGGACATTTAGTGGCATAGTGCCCCGTCTTCTGACACTTGAAGCAGGTGATATGAGTCAGGTCCTTCTGAGCTGGAGCGGAATGATGTTGGGTGCCGGTACCACCATTCTTGAAGTTGTTGTTGTTGCGGTGGTTCCCATTTCCTCCATGGTTGTGCACTGGGTGGTTATGCTGGACGTGTCCTCCAAACTTACCGGATCCAGTCCCGGTATTCCGTGAATACGGGGTGTAGCGAGGCTTCTGCTGAGTGTCAGAGTTGAACTTCCCATTGCCATACTTCCGCTTGCAGTTCTCCATCTACTGATGTTTCCCCTCCATGATGAGGGCCTTATCTACCAGCTCCTGTTAGTTGTTGAAGTTGGCTACAGTCAGCTGAATGCTCAGCTCATCATTGAGTCCCTCCAAGAACTTCTCCTACTTGGCCGCATCATCGGCCACATCTCCAGGTGCATAACGGGCAAGCATGCTGAATTCATCAACATACTGAGCAACGGAGCGATTTCCCTGGCGTAAGTTGCGAAACTTACGCTTCTTCAGACTCATTGCACCAGCTGAGACGTGTGCGGTGCGGAAGGCTTGCTTGAACTGCTCCCAAGTGACTCCAGCAATGGGGTATGTGGTGGTGTAGTTCTCCCACCATGCAGCTGCATGGCCTTCAAGTTGATGCGCGGGAAAGCGCACCTTCTCAGCTTCAGTACAACCAGCAGTGATTAGTTCGCGCTCCATCTTGCGGAGCCAATCATCTACCACAATGGGCTCAATGCTGCTGTAGAAATTCGGAGGGTTCAACCTCAGGAAACGGGTGAGATTGTCGGCCTGGGGTGGATGATGGTTGTTGTTATTGTTCTGGTTCTGGATGATCAGCTACATCAGGGTATTCTGTTGCTGAATCAACTGAGTGAGCTCCGGCGGGAAGTTGGAAGCAGGGTCACGTCTCGGAGGCATCTGGTGTTTGTAGAGGGGTGGGATTAGCATAGAATAATGGTCTAAAGAGTAATTACACTACCCATATGAAATGCAACAAACAAGTATCACACCACACATTTTATTCAATACCATCACAAAAGGTTCACACACGGGGATACAAGTTTCGATAACCTAAACATCGGCCTAAGCGTTTAACGATAAGATAAATTGGTGGACTAGTGTAAGTGTCCTCCTCAGAAAATCATGGTGGTGGGTCCTTCGGTAGAGCTTGCTTCGTAGTCCTCCTCATTGCTGATCAAGGGGGCTACGTCTCCTTCGGGATGAAGGTTCTCGCCCATGTCCAGTTCTTCCTCCCGATGTGCGACACGAGTCTTCAGCTTCTCGATCCTCTCCAAGAAGTCCTTCACCTCCAATTCGTGCTCATAGTGGGCTTCCCGGGCTGCTTCTTCGAGTTCGAGTTCGCGGAGCGACAGTTGTTTGATCTTCCTCGCGTCCTTGATCACACGATGCTCCAGAGTCCCGCTGTGCTTCTCCAAGGTCTGGGCATAGGACAGGAGAGCGTGTTTGGTCTTGATTGAGATGATTTATCCATCTTCTCCTCTCCGGGATACCGTGAATAGGTCCGGTGAAATAGGGCAGCCTCTGTACACTTCCTTCATACATCCGAGTGCACAATGGACCGCCATGTCCCTTCCAAGAATCCAGCTGGGTGCGATGAACTTGAAGTCCACAGGCTCAGTGCGCGGTTCGAATGTTCGTCCAGGGACGTGCACCTCAATCCTGTAGCATGAATCCTCCGGGTAAGACGAAGTAGGATTCCCAGTGATAGTCGGCAGAGCAATCCTCAAGTCCTTGGTGATCTGCATCAGCTCCTTTCCGAAAGGCATGGTGGCGTCGGGCTGGCAAAACTCCGTGAACTTAACGGGGATCACTACTGGAATCTGCTGGTTTGCCGACAGCTAGAGCTGACGGCAAAGAACAGTTTAACTGATGGCAAAGGCTTTGCCGTCAGTGTGCTGTCGGCAAAGGTACCGGCCAAGATTTTATCGGCAATCACCTTCTTTGCCGACAGCCGGAGCTCGACCGACGGCAAAGACTTTGCCATCAGCTTTCTGGCACGGGCTGACGGCAAAGAGCAGTGGCGGCAACGGTGCAGGCCGAGCTCCGTTAGAAGGTTAACGGCAGGCTTTGCCCACACCCGTAGAAAAGCTGACGGCAAAGCCTCCCCTCTTTGCCCACAGCCGTAGCAGAGTTGACGGCAAAGCCGAAACCCCTGGGTCGCCTTGGCCGCCTGTTTGCCGATAGCTGGAGCGCAACTGACGGCAAAGCCTACCCCTGGGTCCCCTTGGCCGCCTCTTTGCCGACAGCTGGAGCCCAGCTGACGGCAAAGCCGGAAATTTCCAATTCCCAGAGTTGCCAGAATACACAGGCTGCCGCCACGTGTCTTCTTTGCCGTCAGTCCACCGACGGCAAAGCCTTTGCCGTCAGTAAGCTGTAGGCAAAGACCCTCTCTGCTTTTTTTTCATATTTGTTTTCTGTTAATTACCTGCATTTGCAAAACATGGATACAAATAGCAACATATATATATTGAATCTGCCCCTAAACAGCACCACAAGTGCATCACAAAGTGCAAACAGCACAACACAAGTGCAAACAGCACGAATATATGTCATTAAAGTGCAAACAAGATCACAAAGTATTACAAAGCATCACAAGTGCATCCACAAATACAATTGCATTACAAAGTTCATCTAGGACTACACAAGTGCATTACAAAGTCTCGAGCATCCATCCATATGCCATGCTGCTTTATCAAAATCTGCATAATGAGAAAGAATTTAGAAGAAGAATACAATAAGAAATAAGTTATCTAAATTAAGCTAAGCAATTAGAAGAAGAAGTGGAAGAAGAAGAAGAAGAAGAAGAAGAAGAACAAGAAGAAGTGGAAGAAGTGGAAGAAGAAGAAGAAGATAGAGAAAAAGAAAGAAGAGAAGTTATCTTTTTTTCCTCTTTCTTCTTCTCTTATTTCTTCATCTCTTGTTTGTTCTTCTCTTCTGGTTTCTTTTAAAACTTTCTAAACTAATTATGTCATTTTTGAGCTCTAATATCAACTAGAATTTACTAAGCTAACTAAACCATGGCTAATATCAACTAGAATTTACTAAGCTAACTAAAGCCTGGCATAATCTAAGTTGATCTAAACAATAAGAAGAATAAGAAGGAGAGGAATAACTTACCGAATGCCAAGAAACGAAGGAGAAGCTGCATCTCCGTTGGTCGCTGGGTTGCTAGGGCTCTCACCAGGAGAAGTAAAGGGATCGTGGGATTCAACTCTTGAATGATGCTGCAACAAGGAAAGAGTTAAAATATGTGGTTAGCACGGCGACAGACAATGGTATAAGACTGTGCAAGGTTGGTCATTGAAAGAGAACTCACCGTTCCCACTGGAGAAGGCATCGGCGGAGGGGGCGGCAAACCTTGCTTCTCACACATAGCCTGCAAATTAGTTTTCGAGGAGTCAAAGAAATAGCCTTGTTGCGTCTCACACATAGCCTTGCTTCTCACACAACTGACTTACCGCAACGAAGTCGTGCATGGCCTTCGCATGGGCATTATTGTGTGCCCTCTCCTCGTCAAGCAACCTCTGCGTATTCCGGTCCCTCTCCTCCAACAAGAGCCTGGTGGCCTCCCTCTCCTTCATAAGTGCGGCCTGCAACCACTCCTGAAAAGGAATTTTCATCATCCATCCAGGGACAAAAGAACGAAAGAAATAATGAAGAAAACTAACATCGATGGCAAGATCAACTGGCCTCGCGCGTTGCCGTATTGCAGGAGCGGAGCTCGTTTGCCTCGACTTGATCTGAGATAGAGTCTCAGTGATAGGGACGAAGCCATCACACATGGCCAGCGTGCCATGACTCTTACCGCCACCAGAGATCATTAACGCCTCTGGATCGATAGGATTCTGGCTCGGGTCAAAGTCAGGCCCGCGCAGCTGTTTGACCACCTCAGAATAAGACGTCATCTTGTTGTAGGCGGACAGGCTTGTGTACGCCGACAGCCCGTCCCCCTCAGAATATGCCTTCGCCGTCTTGTACGAGCCCTTATGGGCCATGCTAAACGCGGCGTATCCCTCAGGCTCGGGCTGGTTATTGTGTTTGGCCTACACCGAAAGACAAAGAATTAGTACAACAAAAATCATGAACGAACGAATTATTGATGAAACAAAACAAGGCACACATACCCATTTTTTGGCGTATTGCTTGATGTTGGCATTGCCTTGGTGGTGTGGCACACCAACCAATTGGGCACGACGGTCCTTGGCTATAGTGTGGGTGCTCAAGCAAGCCTCTGTGCACCACCTGTCCGCTATCATCTCCCAACAATCCATCTTATCGGCCAACCATCTCGGGGGCACCTATGAATGTAAGTTAATGAAGAATGAAACTAAGTGTTATAACTAAATAGACCTAACTAGCCCTAAGAATTGATCTTTGGAATGTACATACCTCCATGTACTCGGTCTTATCAAGGA
Source organism: Hordeum vulgare subsp. vulgare (assembly GCF_904849725.1). Classification (NCBI taxonomy): domain Eukaryota; kingdom Viridiplantae; phylum Streptophyta; class Magnoliopsida; order Poales; family Poaceae; genus Hordeum; species Hordeum vulgare. The sequence continues at coordinate 88,477,514 of NC_058518.1, forward strand.
AAATCTTTCGACATTCAGTCTTTGTCTTCGGCTCCCCTTGCTTGGCGTACCAATCTCGAACAGCCTGAACATGTAGCTCGTGCCTCGTGTTATTCAATAAACTCTTGCACTCTTTCACGAGGTTCTTCTTGGACGCCTCCTCCGTCCCCTCCTCGACCCTAAAGTAACTCTGCAATTATGCCAAATAGATGCACAGATGAATAGTGAAATGATTTGGAAGGAAATAACAATATATAACATTGTACACTTTTTATTGGGTAAAATAATAGTTACCCAAAAATCAGCCAACACCTTGTCGGCCACGCTCACGCAAACAACACCATTGCCATGTGTGTTTTCCGGGAGCAGAGCGGCTTGGTAGTGCTCCCACTTGAGTCCTGGGTCGGGAACCATACCCTCACCGGGCAACTGCACTATCCCGGGGAAGTGCTCCCTAAGTAAAGCACCAAGGAGGCAGTTTGGATTCCGGGTATTCTGCGGGTAATCCCACCCCCTACATAATGATAAGGCAAATACATTAGCTACTTGGTGAAATATAATGATATAAGGTACACAATATATATCAACTTACTTCTCGCCATCTGGCTTAATTAACGGCGTGTGCTGCAAGTCCAATCGGTCTGGAACTCGTGTCATACCACGTTGGTAGACCGACTTGCTGGCAGCCCCCTCAGCCTGTGCCTCAGCCCCCTCCGCCTCAGCCTCCGCCTCAGCACCCTCCACCTCAGCACCCTCCGCCTCAGCACCCCCCGCCTCAGCCCCCTCCGCCTCAGCCTCCGCCTCAGCCCCCTGCATCGGTGTCTACTTCTGGACGGTAGGATCCCGCACCGGTGACACCCTCGTCTGCAAGGGTGAAGTGGCTGAGACAGAAGTAGCCGAGGGTGGTGGCGACTGGCTCCTATCATGCAGCCTCCCTCTCCCACGACCACGTCCTCCGCCTCTCTTCTTTCCTACGCCTCTCCCACGGGGCTCCTCGGCAAAGCTCTACAACAAAGTTCTCCGTAGCTGCCCAGGTGCTATCCTCAACTTATCCCCGCCTACCATGTCTCACCACCTGTAACGATAAATAGTTAAATAATTAGTACAAATTCAAAGACAATAATTAAATGAACAATAATAAATACATGAATAATTCAACTAATAATTCAATAATTAAACAACAATGTTTGGATGCATACAAAGTACTAATAGTCTGGATCATCTGTCTCTTCTCCATGGTCAATTGAAGCAAAATCATCATCAGTATCACACGTGTCGTCATGACTGATATCGTCATCGGGTTCAGGGACATCATGTGGAAGGCCTTTTTGTAACCGATCAAGCATTGATAGCTCATCGGCATTGGTAACTTCTTCTACTTCCACTTCTTCCTCATCATCACGTGAGTCTTGTTCCTCCGTGTTCAGGGTGGACGTAGAGCAGTTTCGGGTACGACGTCTGACACCACGTGATTCTTGGAAAAATTCTCCATCATATGTTATTGGGTCAATTTGAGGTTCATAATCGTCTTCATTTGGGGGAGGTGGTCTAAGATGTGGCGGCACATCGAACACAACATACCAACCTTCTAGGTTCTTAACACCTTGACGACAGTATGGCAGATAGAAAACTTGGGTGGCCTGTTGAGCCACAATATAGACATCGGCACCGCTTAACTGCGTGTCTTGTCGAATTTCGACAATCCCAAGATGTTCATGAGTCCGTCTTGTCTTAGTAGGATCGAACCAATGACATTTGAACACAACAACGTTTGGAGGATTTTCACCATAATAATGAAGTTCGTAGACTTCTTCAAGTCTTCCATAATACTCGACACCTCCCTCGCCTATAGCAGAGACACCGGAATTGTTTGTTTTTCGACCGGGCATTGAAAGCTCTTTACTAGCAGTACGAAAGCGATACCCGTTGATGTCGTACTTCTGAAATGTACGGACCTTAAAGTCAAAACCATTAGCTATTTGTCTCAATTCATCGTCAACTTGCTCATCTGAATTAGCCTAGAAGTTAAGAAAAGATAGAGTTTGATGTGTTACTCATGAGTAATAGCAACAAAGGAAATCACTTATTATATATAAGGGATGTACCGTTTTTTTGAACCAAGAGATGAAACCGGGATAGCCGCCTCCTGTTTTTTCAAGAAGTTCATACTCGAGAATGGATTCTTTTTCGATTGCAACACCATTCGAGAATTGTTCGACGTATTGACTGTATCAATTAATAATAGTTGTTAGACACAAAACTTGTTAAAAGTTGCGAAACAATGTACAGAGCACTTACTCGATGTATGGCCGAACTTCTGTTAAATTGTTCAATATATACATCGTTAGTGTGCGCCACTCCTCGACGCACATCAACTTTGGTTTTCCCACACTAGAAGGTGCGAGCTTCCCTTTGAAAAGGCTGAGATTGGATTCACGTCGTTTGGGGTCGCCTAGATTGTACCGAGGCTTTGGATTATGCAAGTTGTGCATAGTGGCATCATAGTGTGCTGTTACGAAGTTTGCCGCCTCCTCGGTAATGAACGCCTCAGCCATCGATGCTTCAATTCTACGTTTATTTTTACATTTTCCTCGAAGTGTCTTCTGCATTCTTTCAGTTGCGTAGCACCAACGATTTTGCACAGGGCCACCCAATCTTGCCTCGGTTGGGAGATGCAAAATCATGTGTTGCATCGGATTAAAGAAACCCGGTGGAAAAATCTTCTCTAACTTGCAGAGCAACTCAGGCGCCAACTCTTCCATGTCATCTATCAAGGCACGCGACAACTCTTTAGCACAAAGAACACGGAAGAAATAGCTCAACTTGGCCAATACTAGCCATTCAGCGTCGGGGATATATCCACGCAACATCACCGGCATTATCCGCTCAAGCCATATGTGCCAATCATGACTCTTGAGCCCAAAAAATTTCATTTTTTCAATGCTTGCTCCCCTCGCTAGATTCGCAGCATACCCACCGGGGAACAACAACTTTTTTTGCACCCACAAGAGGATTTCCCTTATTGCTCCCTTCTCAAGATTGTACCAGGCAGGTGGTTTGGACCAATTTTTTCTTCCTTTCGGTTCTCGCATGTTTAGTGATGGCCTATCACACAGAGTCTCCTGGTCAACTCTAGCCTTTGTATTATCTTTGCCCTTATCAGTGCCGAAAAATGTGCCAAGAAGGGCCTCGGCGATATTCTTTTCAGTGTGCATCATGTCAATGTTGTGTGGAAGTAAGAGGTCTTCGAAGTAGGGGAGATCCCACATGCATGGCTTGTGGGTCCAGGCCTGTTCCTCATTATAACCCAAGAAATACCCTGGACGGTTTGGATCAGGCTGCATAGATTTTAACTGTTCATTAATTTGTGCCCCCGTCAACGCAGGTGGTGCAGAGTGTTTGACAACTTTACCTTTCATGAAATTATTCTTGTCTTTTCTGAATGGATGGTCCATAGGCAAGAACTGTCTATGCAAGTCAAAGCAGGAATACTTCCCACCCGCCGGCAACCAATGAAACTTAAGAGCTGCCTTGGATTGTGGTCATGGGAACCTTCGATGCACACACCAGGCAACGAAAAGCGCAAATGCTGGCAGATCATGCAACGAGTATTGGTACCAAACATACATTTGAAAGTTCTCTTTCTTAGCTGCGTCGTATGTGTTGACCCCATTCACCCAAGCTTCTTTCAAGTCATCCATCAGCGGTTGCATGTACACACTCATATTCTTCCCCCGGTATTTTGGCCCTGGAACTATCAACGTCAGAAATATGTGCTTTCTTTGCATAATGGATGATGGTGGAAGATTGAGGGGAATGACAAATACAGGCCAGCAACTATATTGGGTAGCCGTCATACCAAAAGGATTGAACCCATCGAGGCTGATGGCGATTCGACAATTCCTTGGTTCTTTAGATTTTTCCTTATGTATACTATCAAATGCCTTCCACGCGTCACCATCTGAAGGGTGTACCAACATCGGAACTCCGTGTTCATCTAATTCTTTCCTAATTCCATGTTTGTGCCATGTCATCTGTTTTGCTGTTTCTTCGAGCATGTAAAGTCGTTGAAGTCTTGGTAGGATCGGCAGATACCGTAGGACACTCACGGGGATTTTGCTCTGCTTCTTCTCACCTTCACCGTTTTCTACCTCAACATATCTGGAGGACTTGCAAAATGGACAATATGTTTCGTCCGCATACTCTTTCCTAAATAAGGCACATCCCTTGTCACAAGCATGTATCTGCTCATACGGCATCTTGAGTGCACTAAGGATTTTGTCTGACTCATATATGTTTGAAGGCATAATATGACCTTCTAGTAGAAAGCGCCCAAATAGGGTCATCAGTGAGTCAAACAGATCTCTTCCAATGTTGAACTGGGCTTTCAGAGCCATTACTTGTGCGATGGCATCTAGCTGAGAAATCTTAGTGTGCTCGTGAAGAGGACGTTTTGAAGACTCCAACATGGCATAGAAGGCTTTCGCGAATTCCTCCATCTCTTCGTCCTTGCTCCGCGCATCATCAAAGTCATTCACCATGTCTTCAATCCCTGTACCATGATCATCGGTGCGCCGACGCAACACCTCGTCTCTGTTACGTTGGGCCGACTCACCATGAAATGTCCACAAGTTATAGCCGGGAGTAAAACCACGCATCTGCAGGTGTTTACCCATTACATCCTTTGTCTGTCGCGAATAATTCTTGCACTTAGTGCAGGGGCACCATGTTTTTGGCTGGCCTTTAGAAAACGCCGTTTCCACGAATTCATAGGTTTTGCTCAACCATTCATCGGTCATATCTCTCTGACTATGGTGACCGGTGTACATCCATTCACGATCAGTCATTCTGGCAAGCTAGCTACATAGTATCCACATATAAAACAATATAAATTATCAATTCATCAAGTATGTTAAATTAATTATGGCCATTTTTTAATCATGGTTAATACATTGGGATGCACGGCATGCACACCTACCAGCTACTAGGTAAAGATGGGTCCTAATCCCACCCGAGTATGTGTAGATTGGGTCATTTCCCACTCCTCTGCTCCCGACCCAACGCAAAATTTCGGTAGCACCTCCCCGCTGTTCTCCTGATACACGTCTCGGCAACTAACCGAGAGGATGTGTACCCGGAGAACAACAAGGAGGAGCTGCCGAAACTCTGCATGGGATCCGTAGCAAAGCGTGGGAAACGACCCAATCTACACATACCCGGGCTGTCCATGGATAACGTTGGACAATTCGAAAGAATCACCATTATAAATATGCAAATTCATGCATATTTATGACAGGAACCCTTTCGAACGGGAGACGCATATTGGTTACGAACACCTTTGCATTTTAATACTAAAAATACCTAGCTAGATAGTGTCATCAGCACGAAGGCCGGAACAGAGCAAAATAAAGGGGGTTGTTACTCTTCTCTTCTTCTATTTCTTTTCTTCTTATTATTTTCCTTCTATTGCACTTACTAACTAATACTAACTAATGCTAACTAATACAAACTAATGCTAACTAATACTAACTAATGCTAACTAATACTAACTAATGCTAACTAATACTAATACTTACATGTACTAACATGTATTGCTAACTAAATCTAACTAAAGCTAATACTAACTAATGCTAACTAATACTAATACTTACATGTACTAACATGTATTGCTAACTAAATCTAACTAAAAATCTAACTAAAGCTAATACTAACTAATGCTAACTAATACTAACTAATACTAATACTTACATGTACTAACATGTATTGCTAACTAAATCTAACTAAAAATCTAACTAAAGCTAATACTAACTAATGCTAACTAAGGCTTCCATTTCAAACGTTTCATAGGATCTAAGAGGCCCTAACATAGAAAAAATAAACTAAAAAAACAAAAAAAGGGGGAGCAGGAGCTAACCGGCGAGTCCGCCGACGGCTGGCGCGGGGCGGCGGCGGGGCGGGGTGGCGCGGGGTGGCTCAGGGCGGGGCGGGCGAGGAGCGGCGCAGGGCGGGGTGGGCGCGGGGCGGCGCGGGGCGGGCGCGGGGCGGCGCAGGGCGGGGCGGGCGCGGGGCGGTGCCGGCGAGCAGGGGCGGCGCGGGGCGGTGCAGGGCGGGTCGGGAGAGCAGGATGGGAGAGGTACATGAGAGAGAGAAGAGGTCGTGGCACGGGGGGATAAGGCGTTAGTCTTTGCCCTCAGCCAGCTGTGGGCAAAGACAGCCGTTAGTCTTTGCCCTCAGCTGGCTGTCGGCAAAGACGGCCCCCGTTAAGCACTGGTCGAGGCGGCGACCGGGTTAGCCCCCTATGCCGTCAGCCTTCCTATGCCGACAACTTTTTTGTCCTTTGCCGTCAGCTGGCTACCGACTTAGATAAAGCGGACGACATAGATTTTCTTTGCCGTCAGCCCCTCCTATGCCGTCAACATCTATTTTGGCTAAGGGCAAAGTCTCTTTGCCGTCAGCCCGTGAAATTGCTGACGGCAAAGCTTAAAGCTGTCGGCAAGTTATGTTTTTCCAGTAGTGGATGAAGGTGGCCATCTAAAACATTGGAAAATTGGAGAGACGTCAGAAATGAGCAGAAGAGGAAATAGAAGATTTATAGACATAAGAAAAATAGTTTTCTTCCTAAGGCTTTTCCGTTCCTAGAGGTTACGTCCTATGGTCAGCGTGTGCTCTGATACCATTTCTGAAGCGACCCGACCTGAAATGGCCAAATCTTTGGTGTTTCCGTACCATCCCAAGATCATGCTGGTACACACTTAGTACATCAATGTATATATCAAGAGTTCAATCACACAGCTTTATTAATCGAAATCTCATATCGAGTATTTTATTGGAATAATGGATTACAATAAAGTGGCTGAAGGCCATCTCATGAGATAACTAGCGAAGACTAGTGGAAGCTTCAAAGGTAGACGAGTCCATCAGACTCCAGGGCATGTCACCGAGCGTAGATCGTAGCCTCACTCTTGGTCGGAAAAGTACTCTGCAACATGATACGTTGCAACCGTGTAGGTCAGCATATGGAATATGCCCGCAAGTCATCAAAGAGAGGGGGAAAATAATAGCCAACTATTTCAGGTGGTGCTATAAGTTTTTAGCGAAAAGCAAGTTTTCTCGTATATCAAGAGAGGGTTAAAAGAAAAATATTACTACATTGTTTGTTGTTAATGAGATGGTTCCGCCAACCAATTCTCGTACCCGAGTTGTCGATAATTCCCACATCATTTTAAATTGTGTTGAGAGTTCAGGAAAATTTCAATGCCTTCGACTCAAGTTGTCCATTACCGTGGACACGGCTAATCGATTAGGTTTGGGCATTCTGCAGAGTTTTGCACACGTTCCCCACAAGATTTGATCACCTCCGGGTATGTCCTCGCACTTCAGGGTGTTTGAAGACCGGATGATCAAAACATGGTCTTTCAAAGGGTCCCTCTGATCCCCTGTCGGTGCCCATACAATCCTACCGTTCTTCTACATCTGCTAGCACCGCCTGTCCAGAGTCGTTGCATTGTCCAACCAAGCCAGAGCCCATAATGACTTGTGGCTGTGCAGGTAAGCCTTGGGTCTTGAAGCCTTCGTCCGTCTCTTCGAGCATGGGTGAAGCTTTCCGCAAGATGTCATGGCACGTCTCCAAGCATCCCGGGGTCGTCCACTGGTTTCTCCAGGGAGCCCGTCTAAACCTCCCTTCACCCAGAGGTGCATTGCATCACGAGGTCTTGAAAAGTCTTGACTTAACCGGTCTTAGTTATTAAATTATTCTTGCATCACTTATGATAAACTCTCAACCAGAATCCCGTCTACTCAAGCATAGCAATATGAAATTTGTCGTCCCTGGCCAAGTAACGGGGTTGTTGGGCGCCTACCATATGATACTGCAACATGTAACCATAATTTCAAAGTACCTACTCAGCATGCAATTGGGCAAAGAAAGGTGAAACTACCATGCATAGAAAACATAGGCGATAGTATGATCAAAGTGACTTGCCTTGCTGATAGTTGTTGTGATCGAGCGCTTCTAAGTAGCAAGCTTCACTTTCCGGGGGATCTATCGATACAAACAAATGCACACCATAAGCACTACAATCATCAACAAGCAAAATAACACCACTAGCATAAAGTTACTATGGCATAAAGTGAAAGAATTCACTTCACATAACAAAGACAGAATCTGTTTTTGATAAAACCCCAAGTAATTTTTTTTGAAACTTATACTACAGAAAGGTATAATCACTAGGAAGCAGTAGCAAAAAGAATCAAATTAAAAGCTATTTTAAACTCCCAGAATAAGCAAAACAAGGTTTAAACAAAATATGATCTAATTCAAATTTTAAAATTTCCAACATGTACTAATAATATGTTTTTGAAAACTACAGGAAAATTGTGATCTACTGGAACAAGTTTCAAGCCCATTGGAGTTCTGGATCAAAAGTTATGGAGGAAACAAGATTGAAACTCTCTCTGTTTTTGAATTAAAACTAAAAAAAGTTTATACCTACTAGCGCACGGGGGGGGGGGGGGGTATGTGGCAGATTCTGATTGGTTGATGGGTGTGAGCTGTGTAGCGAAACCAACAAACGCCCGCAATGTAACTAAATCGCTTCGGCTAAAGTAAAGTAAATAGAAAAACCGAGCAGTTTTCTTAACTAAACCGAAAGGGTATTCTACTTCTAATCTGGCGCGTTGAAATCTAATTGCACGGCTACGGAGAGGGGGTGGTTGCTCACAGGGGGGTGGCGGTGCTCCGTCGAGCTTCTCCGGCGAGCCGAGGCGGAGGGTGGTCGGGGACGCGACTCCGGTGGCCTCCGGCGGCGGCTGAGAGGTCGGGGGCGTTGCGGGGAAGCTCCTCCGTCGGTTGGTGGCGGCGGAGGGGCAGTTCAGTGGCCGGGGTAAGCAGGGGGAGCTTGGGGAGCTTCGGCTGGCTCCAACTCCGGCGAGGTGGCGAGGGGTGGTGAGGAGTGGAGGGGCTCGGATGCAGGTGGGAAAAATGGGGCGCGGCGGCGATGGGGGTTGCTTCGGGGGGGGGCTCGGGGTGCGGAGGGGCTCGGTTTATATAGGGGAGAGAGGGGAGGCTCGGGAGGGAAGGGGGGAAAGGAGATCGGGGCGGCTCGGCCGTGGATCCGTCGGGGAAGGAAGGCTGGGGCTCGGGAGAGGAAAGGAGAAGGAGAGAGGTAGGGGGTGACCGGGGCGGGGTGGAGTTCGGTCGGGCGGGGCCCACTGGCAGAGAGGGAAGGAGGGGGAGAGCTCGGTCGACTGACCGATTCCTAACGGGATTGGATCCTGGGCTAAGGGGGATTGGGCCGATTCGGCTATAAAGCGCGTGAGCACTTTCCAAATAAAAAAAACATTCCCGATTTTCTATTTTTTCAAAAAACAGAAAGTAAATCAAAATAAAGGCAAGTAAATAAAATCCTAAAATAGGGGTATGATATACCAAAATTTTTCAGAAAAAAATCTCTACATGATTAACATTTTTCCAAGGAAAAAATAAAAAACTTTTAAAAAATGTTTTTTCTGAAAAACCCCTAAGGTTTTATTTTCTTTTTGGCAATTATTTTCTCTGTAAAACTTTGGTTTTTTCTTGGCTCAAATATTTTCAAAAATACCCCTGATTTGGGAGGGTCATATTCCTCCACTCTTTCTTGCTTGCAAGAATTATTTGCGGGGTATTTCTTGTGGGAAGAAAAAAAGAAAAGCAAGGAGCAAAAATTTAAAGAATTCAAATGCAAACTTTATTGCAAACAAAATGCATAGATGCTTTGCTATATTTGTAAAACATTCAAAAGTAGGAAATTTGGGATGTTACAATAATGATGATCATCACACTTTTATTTACTTACAACTCAATACTTAGAACAATAATGACTCTATATGAAATGCCTCCGGCGGTGTACCGGGATGTGCAACGATCTAGCTTAGCGTATGACGTTGAAACATCTCGCTAGCTATCTTACGATCATGCAATGGCAAAATGAAAATGATGGCACATGTCATGAGACGGAACGGTGGAAGTTGCATGGCAATATATCTCGGAATGGCTATGAAAATGCCATAATAGGTAGGTATGGTGGCTGCTTTGAGGAAGGTATATGGTGGGTTTGTGCACCGGCGAAAGTTGCGCGGCACTAGAGAGGCTAGCAATGGTGGAAGGTGAGAGTGCATCTATGGTATTTTTGTGGCTCTCTTCTTCGGTTTCGGGATTTTAGAGAATTTATAGGCGAAAGAGGTAGGGCAAAGGAGGCACGTGGGGCCCACGAGCCTGCCAGGCACGCCCCCTAGGGCGCGCCTAGGGGGCTCGTGACCTCCCACGAGACCTCTTGCCTTGGTTCTCAAGTCCTCTGCGTATCTTTTGTTATGGAAAAAATCACCCCGCAGGTTTTATTCCGTTTGGACTCCGTTTGATATTCTATTCTGAAAAAGGTCAAAAACATGGAAAAAACAGAAATTGGCACGAGGCACTGAGTTAATAGGTTAGTCCCAAAAAATGATATAAAATGGCATATAAATGCATATAAGACATCCCAAGTTGATAATATATTAGCATGGAACCATAAAAAATTATAGATACGTTGGAGACGTATCAGCGAGCCATTAGTTTCATCGAACCGCACATCTACAGTTTCAACAACCTTGTTGTGATAGGTGTTGAAAACTCTGTAGGTGTGCGAGTCCTTTCCATAACCAAGCATAAAACCATCATGTGGTTCAGGTGCAAATTTTGAGCTATGGTGAGGATGTCGAATCCAGCATTTTGCAACGAAGACTTTGAAATAACTTAGATTGGGTTTCTTGTCAGTGAGGAGTTCATATGAGGTTTTCTTGAGGAATTTGTGAAGATATACCCTGTTGATGATGTGGCAAGCAGTGTTCTTTGCGTCAGGCTAGAAACGACGAGGAGTCTGATATTCTTCAAGCATAGTCCGTGCCATTTCAACCAGAGTCCTGTTCTTGCGTTCAACGACACCATTCTGTTGAGGAGTATAAGGAGAAGATAATTCATGAGTAATACCAAGTTCAACAAGATAATCCTCAAGACCAGTGTTTTTGAATTCTATTCCATTGTCACTCCTGATGTGTTTGATCTTGACACCGAAGTTCGTCGAGGCCCTTGAGGAAAATCATTTGAAGACTTCCTGCACTTCAATTTTATACAGAATGATATGTACCCAAGTGTATCGAGAATAGTCATTAACGATGAAAAATCCATATAAGGATGCTGCATTGGTTAGAGTAGCATAATGAGTAGGTCCAAACAAATCCATGTGAAGCAATTTAAACGGACGAGTAGTAGTCTGATACGTCCATTTTGCATCATGCTTTCATGTTGATATATATCGCTTTATGGGCTGTTATTACACTTCACGGTACAATACTTATGCCTTTTCTCTCTTATTTTGCAAGGTTTACATGAAGAGGGAGAATGCCGCCAGTTGGAATTCTAGCCTAAAAAAGGAGCAAGTTTGAGATACCTATTCTGCGCAACTCCAAAAGCCGTGAAAATCAACGAGGATTTATTTTGGAATTTATAAAAAATACTGGGCCGAAGAAGTACCAGAGGGGAGCCAGCAGGAGGCCACAGGCCTGCTAGGCGTGCCCCCTAGTCGCGCCTAGGGGGCTTGTGGGCACCCTGGTGGCCCTCTGGCCCCCCTCTTTTGCTACAAGAAGGGTTCCGTTCCAGAAAAAATCAGGAGGAGGCTTTCACCAAGAATCGCCGCGGCCACGAGGCGGAACTTGAGCAAAACCAATCTAGAGCTCCGGCAGGGTCGTCCTACCGGGGAAACTTCCATCCCGGAGGGGGAAATCGTCGCCATCGTCATCACCAACACTCCTCTCATCGGAGGGGACTCATCACCATCAACATCTTCATCAGCACCATCTCATCTCTAAACCCTAGTTCATCTCTTGTAACCAATCTCCGTCTCGCGACTTCATTGGTACTTGTAAGGTTGCTAGTAGTATTAATTACTCTTTGTAGTTGATGCTAGTTGGATTACTTGGTGGAAGATTATATGTTCAGATCCTTGATGCTACTCATCACCTCTCTGGTCATGAATATGATTATGCTTTGTGAGTAGTTACTTTTGTTCCCGAGGACATGGGATAAGTCATGCTATAAGTAGTCATGTGAATTTGCTATTCGTTCGATATTTTGATGTGTAGTATGTTGTTTTTCCTCTAGTGATGTTATGTGAACGTCGACTACATAACACTTCACCATTATTTGGGCCTAGAGGAAGGCCTTGGGAAGTAGTAAGTAGATGATGGGTTGCTAGAGTGACAGAAGCTTAAACCCTAGTTTATGCGTTGCTTCGTAAGGGGCTGATTCGGATCCACTAGTTTAATGCTATGGTTAGACTTTGTCTTAATTCTTCTTTCGTAGTTGTGGATGCTTGCGAGAGTGGTTAATCATAAGTAGGATGCTTGTCCAAGTAAGGGCAGTACCCAAGAACCGGTCCACCCACATATCAAACTATCAAAGTAGCGGACACGAATCATATGAACATGATGAAAACTATCTTGACAGAAATTCCCATGTGTCCACGGGAGCGCTTTACCTCCTATAAGACTTTGTCCAGGCTTGTCCCTGGCTACAAAAGGGATTGGGCCACTTTGCTGCATCGTTGTTACTTTTGTTACTTGCTACTTGCTACGAATCATCTTATCACACAACTATCTGTTACCGATAATTTCAGTGCTTGCAGAGAATACCCTGCTGAAAACCACTTGTCAGATCCTTCTGCTCCTCGTTGGGTTTGACACTCTTACTTATCGAGAGGACTATGATAGATCGCCTATACTTGTGGGTCATCATAGTCATGATAGTCTTCGAGGGGTGGTTGGATCTGGTCATTTTTCCAGACTCACAAGCACCGAAGAGGTGGTCCTTGAGGAATTTGACTTATTCGATGCCAATGACATGCTTCTTCTTCGCTAGCGTGTGCAAATTCCTCATGCCTGCATGACCAAGTATTCGATGCCATAGCTAGCCTTTTGAGGTTTTTGCTAGTAAGAATGTGGCTGGTTGAGGATGTGTGGAAAAATTAACAATGTACAAATGTCCTCTCTTAAAGCCTTCGAAGACTTTGGGTCTGTCAGTCCATGATGACTACACATCTATATTTTCCAAAGATAATAACCATATCAAGATCACGAAGCATTGATACTGACATGAGGATAAACCCAAGGAATTAGACAATCATGGCTTTGTCCATGTGCCTGTCCTTGGAAATAGCCACTTTGCCAAGTCCCAATACCTTGCTTTTACCTTTGTCAGCATAAGTGATTTGCTTCAGAGGTGATGGAGTCAGTGGCATATTCATCAGCAAGCTTTTATCACCAGTCATGTGGTTTGTGCAACCACTATCAAGAACCCACTCAGTATTCTTGGGTTTGTCATCCTGCAGATTAATTAGTACAACTTACCATCTCATAAGCTTCAGACTTGAAGAGTATGATTTCAATTTCATGAGATAGGAATTTCATCATGAACAGTAATTTTGAGGACGTGTGAAATGTTATCATTTCATCAATTTTAGCTTGCGTCCTATCAAGAATTTTCCTCAGGTCTCCAGCAAATTCTTCAGATGATGACTTTCATCTAGAGACCTGACCTGCACAAGTGATTAGTTCAATTTCTTCACCACCCACATCTGAAGGGGTGGCAAAGACTTCATCATCCTGCGAGCACCATATGAGAAAGGCGGCATTGAAGCTAATGCACTTCGTTTCACAGTAGGGGGGTTAGAGTACTCAAATGAATAGGCAGAGAAGTTCTTTGAGGATTTATGAACATAATGATTTGATGAATAATGCTCATATTCATATCCCTTGTAATTTCCTTGCATATGAGTAGAATTAGCACGAGTTTGAGCATAGTTTTGACCAGTTAAGGATTTTGATCCTCTTGAAGACTTTGGTCCACCTGAGGAATTCGATCTGGGGTTCAGGTTCTTCATAGGTGGTGTCATGAGGACATTCACCTGAAGATTTTCCAAGAAACTTTTCGGGACCCAGATTTTCCTCAGGGGTGGTCCATTCCTGGAGTTAGTTCCAACATATCGAGCAAATACTTCACCAAATTGATTTTTGAGTAGTTTATAGTTGGAGTCAAATGACTCATCTGAGGAATAGGATAATTTATATGCAAAGCCTGTTAGAGTAGATGGATCAACAAAGGGTCCTTTAGCAGCAACCCATGAGGTTTTGGGATACTGCTCACGTTTCCAGTATGATCCATCAGCATTCAGTTTCCTTTGAACCTTTTGCCATGAAGCAATAGGTTGGAGCAAAATCATCAGCATAGTCATCAGTGTAGATAGCGTTGTCATTTTCTTCAAGGTTGAAGATTGACTTGCTGACGAATGTGGTAGCGAGTGCAAGACTTGCCACACCAGACTCTGAGTCTTCTTCAGAGCCTTCCTCTTCATCAAATTCCTCAGATTCTTCCTCAGAATCCATTTCCTTGCCAATGAGTGCCCGAGCCTTTCTGAAACTAGTCTTCTTGTGCGATGAGGACTTTGAGGATGACTATTTTGAAGATTTCTTCTTTTTGTTCGAGTCATCGGAACTTTCATCCTTGTATTTCTTCTTCTCTGTTTCCTTCACCCAGTGAGGACAATCAGCAATATAGTGACCAGATTTCTTGCATTTGTGGCAGGTTCTTTTCTTGTAGTCCTCAGATGAAGATTTTGATTTTCTCATATCTCTTCTTGAAGATTTACCAAACTGGCCACACCTTGTAAACTTCTGGAATTTCCTCACGAGCATTGCAAGCTCCTGTCCAAGTTCTTCAAGATCACCAATGCTGCAGTCTGAGTCTTCTTCTTCAGATGAGGAAATTGCTTTGGCCTTCAGCGCACGAGGTCTTGAGTAGCTTGGTCCATACATATCTCTCTTTTCTTCCTGTTGGAATTCATGAGTATTGAGTCTTTCGAGTACATCAATAGGATGAAGCATCTTATAGTCTCCTCTTTCTTGAATCATCAGAACCAGTGTATCAAATGATGGATCCAGAGATCTTAGCAGTTTCTTCACAACTTCATGGTCAGTGATGTCTCGAGCTCCCAGTGCTTGCAGTTCATTTGAGATGTAAGCGAGGCAATCAAAGGTATATTGGCAGCTTTCATTGTCAAGCCTCTTGAAGCGATTAAAGAGATTCCGAAGAACATCAACACGAGAGTCACACTGATTTGAAATTCCTTCATTGACTTTGGACAGCCTATCCCAGATAAGCTTTGTAGTGCCCAAAGCACTTACTCTGCCATACTCACCTTTGCTCAGATGGCCACGGATGATATTCTTCGCTTGAGAATCAAGTTGCCTGAATTTCTTCACATCAACGGCAGAGATAGTAGCAGTGATGGAGGGAATACCATGTTCCACAATGTACCAGAGATCATTGTCAATAGCCTGAAGATGCATCTACATCTTAGTCTTCTAGTAGGGAAAGTCCTTTCCTTCAAAGGTAGGACACCCTGCAGTAACGATGATCATACCTGCGGTCGACATAACTAAAACTCCAGGTGGTTAAACCAAAATCACATAGAACAACGGAGTACCTTGCTCTGATACCAATTGAAAGTGCGTTATATCGACTAGAGGGGGGCAATAGGCGATTTTTAGAATTTCATCACTGATGAATTAAGTGCAGCGGAAATAGCGCAAGCTCAGAAGTGCAAAGACTACTACAACAGATTACTTGGTGAAGATTATGAGAATCGATTTGCACAGAACACAGGTACACAGAATGCAGGTGAAGATTAACTTGAGTGAAGAATTTGAGGTCGAGGAAATTCAGAGAAAGTCTTCAGACAAATTCTTCAAACGGCACAGATGAAAGTCTTCAACATAAAATTTTGAGGAAATGAAAGAGTTGAAGAAATAGAACCCGTACCACGATGAAGACAGTTGTTGATGACCCAGTTCCAAGTGCTGTGACAGTCGTACGTATGATTTGGAGCGGCTTGGTATTGAAACCAAAGGACACATAGTCCCGGGATACACAGTCCCTACCGTATTCACCTTGATGTGATGGTAAGTCTTCAGGGCAGACTTCCAAACCCTCACAATCTCGGTCACCCGATAATCCATAATTGACTGCTGGATGCTCTAGACCATGACGCCTAACTGTCTTGAGGATGCACAGTCCTCAAAGGTAAAAGGCTTTAGTTCCACACAGGAACAAATTCTTTAGTGATGCTCAATCACTTGGTTTTTGGTTTGGAGTTTGGTGTTTGGGGTATTTCATCACTTGATGATTTTCTCTCGGAGACTCTGAGGAATTTGGGTTGCTCTAAATGACAAGTGTCAGTTTCTCTCGGAGCAGCCAACCAGCTAGTGGTTGTGGGAGGCGGCTATTCATAGCTTGGGAGCATCACGACATGATTTGACATAAATGCACTTAAATAATGTGACCGTTGGGTGGATAAGATGAGTGAGGTGGCGCGTGTCGCGACAACGGTCGGAATTTTCAACTGTGAAAGTCCTCATGTCTCTCATATTCCTCACATTGAGGCTTTGGTAGGTTTAGGCTTGGGTTGAGCATCATGAGGAAATTAATTCCATAGTATTACTTTGACCCCCTTTAACAGTACGGTGATCCTATGACTCAAGATGAAACAGAAAGAGTAAATCTTCACGCTTCAAAGTCTTCAGACTGATTTTCTTCGGAACACATCGAATTCCTCATCTTCAATATCTTCATGAGGAATATCAACTTCATCCCAATTTCTTCACGATCAAAGTCTTCAACTTTAGACCAATTTCTTCAGCCGAAGACATACATTTTTACGGGTCGATATTCATCGTATAACTCAAACTCCTCAGCTATAAGTATACAAACCACCAAAATCACTAAGGGACTAGATGCACTTATAGAAGACAAACTGAGCAGGAAGTTGGAGAAGGAGAGACACGTTCTTGTGATATTCAGCCCAACATGGGGGGTTGCTTTGTCTCCCGTCGTGTGCTTAGTATTAATGCAGCTAGAGAAGAGAAAGGGTAAGGACATAATATTTTTCACACTTGTGGCACCATCAAGAACAAGGTTTGTAGCATTATTGTCGACAATGGCAGCTGCAATAACATTGCAAGTTCAAATTTGGTGCAGAGGTTGGGACTGAAACAAAGAAGACACCTAAGTCCCTACAAGATGCAATGGCTTAATGACCGTGGATCGCTGCGAGTAACTAACATGGTCACCGTTCAGTTTTCCATTAGGAAGTATCAAGATCAAGTAGAATGTGACGTGGTGCCAATGCAAGCATGTCAATTGTTGCTGGGAAGAACTTGGTTGTTTGATCATGATGTGCAAATCGGCAGCCGTGCTAATCGTCTCTCGTTCCAATACAAGGGAGAACGCATATCCTTGCTCCCTTTGACATCCGAAGAAATATTGATGGATGATATGAAAAGGAAAGAGAGAGTGAGTGAGAAAAACTTGAGTGAGATCCACCAACAAAGTGAGCGAGAGAATCCAAAGCCAAATAAAACCCCACAACTTAAATTGACTAAGACATGGGAAAAACAGGGGTTAGTTATGATGGCTAGGAAAAGGGACATGAGGGAGTTGAGAGAACCGAATTCCGTTTTCTTTGTACTTCTGTACAAGGAAACTTTTCTTTCTACAAATGACTTACCCTCTACCACTGCTAGTGTTGTTGCTGAAATTTTGCAGGGGTATGAAGATGTTTTCCCCAAGGAGGTACCACCGGGGCTGCCACCAAAAAGAGGCATCGAACACCAAATTGATTTGGTCTCGGGTGCTCCTTTTCCAAACCGTCCACCATACCGCACAAACCCAGAGGAAACCAAGGAGATTCAGCGACAAGTTCAAGATCTCCTAAGCAAGGGTCATGTAAGGGAAAGTCTCTCTCCTTGTGATGCACCGGTTCTTTTAGTGCCTAAGAAAGATGGAGCTTCTCGGATGTGTATGGATTGTAGACCTATTAACAACATAACCGGGAGGTATAGGCATCCCATACCTAGACTTGATGGTATTCTTGATGAACTTAGTGGCTCCACTATCTTTTCTAAAATTGACTTGCGAAGTGGCTACCACCAAATTAGAATGAGAGAGGGTGATGAGTGGAAAACTTCTTTGACAACAAAATCGGGTTTGTATGAGTGGTTAGTCATGCCATTTGGATTGACAAATGCACCTAGTACATTCATGAGATTGATGAATCATGTGCTTAGAACCTTCATTGGAAAGTTTGTGGTTGTAAACTGTGATGACATCCTCATTTATAGAAAAACTTTTGAAGAACATGTTGAACTTATCCGTTGTGTGCTTGATGTCCTAAGGGAGGATAAATTATATGCTAATAAGGAAAAGTGCACATTTTGCACCGACAATGTTGTGTTTCTTGGCTTTGTTGTTTCAGGTCAAGGTGTGGAGGTAGATGAGGAGAAGGTCATAGCCATCCGTGAGTGGATGCCTCCACAAAGTGTGAGCCAAGTACGAAGCTTTCTTGGCCTTGGTGGTTTCTACCGTCGATTTGTGAAGGATTTTAGCACCATTGCTGCCCCAATGAACGAGCTCACAAATAAAGAAGTACCCTTCAAGTGGGGTCTTGCACAAGAGAAGGCCTTTCAGGAGCTCAAAGATAAGTTGACAACCGCACCATTGCTTGCTCTATCCGACTTTGGTAAGACTTTTGAAATTGAATATGATGAAAGTGGTATTGGTATTGGAGGAGTGCTAATGCAAGAAGGTAGGCCTATTGCATATTTCAGTGAGAAGCTAAGTGGTCCAACTCTCAATTATTCTGTTTATGACAAAGAATTATATGCACTTGTAAGATCTTTGGAGACATGGCAACATTACTTGTAGCCTGAAGAATATGTGATACATTCCGACCATGAATCTTTGAAGCATCTTAGATGTCAACTAAAACTGAACCTTAGGCATGCAAAATGGAGTGAATTCATAGAATCTTTTCCCCATATTGTCAAGTACAAGAAAGGAAAAATAATGTTGTTGCCGATGCCTTGTCTAGACATCATATTTTACTTTCCCAACTAGATGCTAAACTTCTTGGATTGCAAAGTATAAAAAAATTATATGCTCAAGATACATATTTTGCCGAACCATATTCCAAATGCAATGTGGGAAAAGGATGGGAAAAGTTTCATATGCATGATGGTTTCTTGTTTTGAGCTAACAAATTGTGCGTTCCAGATTGCTGTGTTTGTTTACTATTATTACATGAAGCACATGCTGGTGGTCTCATGGGACATTTTGGTGCCAAGAAAATTGATAGTGTGCTGATTGACCATTTCTTATGGCCAAAGATGAGACGTGATGTCGAACGCTATGTGCTGCGTTGTGAAATCTGCCGCAAAGCTAAGTCCCGTTTGAACCATCATGAACTTTATACTCCTTTATCTATCCCTTGTGTACCATGGGCAGATATTTCAATGGATATTGTTCTTGGTTTACCACATACTAAGAGAGGGAGTGACTCAATTTTTGTGGTGGTTGATAGGTTTAGTAAGATGGCTCATTTTATCCCATGCCACAAGAGCGATGATGCTTCACACATTGCTGATTTGTGTTTCACGGAAGTGGTGCGGCTACATGGTGTACCTCAAACCATTGTTTTAGATCATGACACCAAGTTTTTGAGCTATTTTTGGAAAACGTTGTGGGCAAAGATGGGAACAAAGCTCTTGTTTTCAACCACATGTCACCCTCAAACGGATGGACAAACTGAAGTTGTCAACCGCACACTATCCATGATGTTGATAGCAGCTTTGAAGAAGAATCTGAAGATGTGGGAAGAATGTCTCCCCCACGTGGAGTTTGCATACAATAGGGCGGTACATTCGACCACTAATGTTTGCCCTTCTAAAGTTGTTTATGGTTTCAAACCTGCTGCTCCCATATACCTTTTGCCTTTGCCATTGCAGGAACGAACCAATCTTGATGCAAGTAAGCATGCTAAATTTGTGAAGAAAATTCATGAAAGGACCAAAGAAAACATTGAGAAGATGACCGAGCAGTATGCAAAGAGAGCAAACAAAGGAAGAGAGAAGATGTTGTTTGAAGAAGGTAACTTGGTGTGGATGCACGTAAGGAAGGATCGTTTCCCGGATCAGTGCAAATGCAAGTTGCAGCCTCGTGGAGATGGCCCTTTCAAGGTTCTTGCGAAGATAAATGACAATGCCTACAAGATTGATCTTCCAATGGATTATGGCGTTAGTCCAACTTTCAATGTGTCCGACCTCTCCCCATACTTTGGACCATCAGAGTCAAGGACGACTCCTTTTCAAGAGGGGGAGAATATTGAGGACATCCCAACCAAGAACACTACACCAACCATGGATGGACCTATAACAAGAAGTCATGTCAAACTTATATGTAACCAGGTAAGCGCTAACTTAAGTTTATCTTATAAACTTGATGAAATGGTTGTGCCTTGTTGTTGGTTGAACTTAGGTACACAATGAAGGAAACCAACAACATATGAGCTCATGAAGAAACAAGTTGAAGAAATAAAATTGAAGAAAACAAGTTTCAAGCGAATGTGTTTTCTGCATATTTTTTGCCTCTAATCTTTGGTTGTTCCCTACCTATATGGAACATAGACGGGCCTTTGGACTATACCAACAGAAGATCCTTGAAGTTTACTTTCCGAGCGAAAAAAACTCACATCATTTGAAGTTGTGTAGCTCAAGATATTCATGTTTTGGTGGAAGGTGTTCAGGCTGATAAATGCTTTGCGAATTTCCGAGGAGCTCTCCAATAACTCATCAAGTTGACTACTCTTCACCCAAGGGAGGCATACGAATTCTGCACCATTTTAAACCCTTTTCACACCTAGATAAGGGGGTTGTCCCTGCTATAAAACCCCATCTCCCCCATCTTGTTAGGGGCCTTTTGTCAAACCAAAAACAGCTATAAGCTTTGCAGCCAAGACTGCTTGAGATCGGAGAGATCTTGCTACCCTTGCTCTTGTGAGTTCATTCGGATTCGCGAGAAGGAGCCTCTGGTTCCCCCCTACCTCGTGCTCTACGGTTCCGGCCTTTTGTGTGGGTTAGTCCCGGTTTGTGGTTCTGCGATTCCCAACAGCGGGTTGGAGTTCTTGTAGCTTCGGTCAGCCATCCCCAACGTATGGGTCGCATCCAACCTTGACAGGTATAAAGCTAGTTATCCCCGTTGCTTGCAGCTAGTTACCCTCCCGATTGGATCCTATGCCGTGAAGATCGGGCCACCCTCGGGCGTGAATCCTTCAATGGGTTTGTGCCTATCATCTCCCCTCACCGCCGTCGGAGGGCGTCGCCGGGCAAAGCCCGGGCGGCGGTGTCGGTGGTTTGGCCGTTTTACGGTGTGACGGTGGCGGATCTGATGGCCTTGCACACTACTGGCGGGATGCGCTCAATGGCTACGTGCACCGGCGGTGGAGGGGCTCAGGGTTGCAGTTGTGGCCGACAGAGCTGTCACAGTGGCGAGGCGGCATGGAGGAGCTGCATCCGTTGGGCGCGAAGGTTAGCCTGGCATTAGGAGGCCGGGGCGACGACTCCGGGACAGGCTTGTCGACGAGTCTCATGGGGTGGTGGTAGTCGCTTGGGTGCTAGTCAAGACGGGGCGGCCGTGCTCGGCTGCGGGCGGCTGGCGGCTCCGGTGACGAGGGGTCGGCTGGCGGTGTTCTTGGCACGTATCTGGGAACTCGGTCGGGATCTCGCATGTGGCGGGTGCTACGCCCCAGGGAGCTCCCGTCGATGGCGTTGCCGTGATGGCTGCGTGGGCGGTGTCATGGCATCGCCGGTGGTCTGCGACGATGGAGATGGGCCGTCTATGCCCGAATCTGCGTGGATGGGGCTACAATGGAGCGAGGTGGATTGCAATGTTTTGTGGAGCCGATGGTTGCAGCGCCGAGCCGTCTGGTATGCTTGGTAATGTGGCTTCGACGAGGACGGTCAACATGTCCGGAGACGGTTTGTTGGGCAGGCCGTCGTGAGGATGGATTTGATGAGCTCCGAGTGAAAACCTTGCTCGACCTTGGTCGTTGCAGGAACCCACGGCATCCTAGGATGTCGTTCCCTGCTTGGAGGTGGCGTTGTGGAGCCCATTCACCACCATTGTCACCTCGGTCTCGGGCTTTCTAGGTGAAAACAAAAGTTTCGACCTTTGTCGGAGAGGGCGTCGGCAGTGTACTCGCCGCTTCCTTCTTGGGGCGATGCCTTTGGAAGGTCTGGTCCCTCGTTAGTTCTTGGTGGATCGGGTGGCTTTGCGGTTTCGTCGTCCGTCAGGAGTGTGCATGACCTAGTGGTTGGTGAGGAAGTCGGAGCAGTGGCTCCGAAGATCAGTGTTGCAGAGTGTCGGTTCTGGCCACGTGGGCAGAGTCATCGGCTCGGGTGGAGCGTGGCCTCGGGGTCGGTGGGCAAGTCGAAGCGGCGGCTCCGAGGAACACCTTAGTGTTGTGGAGTGTCGGATCTGGTCGCGTGGGCGGTAGCGTCGTCTGCTCGTATGGAGTGCGGCCTCGAGGCCAACGTGTGTGTGTTGTTGTGGTTTGTAAGCTGGAGTGGCGGTTTCGGGTCATGTGGTAGGGTGGCAACTCTGGTCGTTTGGACGACAAGGAAGTCGGATCGTTGGGTATGGAGCCTCGGGGCTGCTGCGTTTCGTTGATCGGTTTTCGACCGGTTTTTCTTATAAACTAGTCAATTCTTTTCTTAATGCAAACACAAAGCTTCAGCTGGTTTCTCTGAAAAAATATTTATTATTTCAGTTAGGCCTGTCCAAGTCCAGTTATCGTATGTTATTCGTGAGAAATTTGTTCATACTAAGTTCTCATAATTATCAATCTAAATAGTAAATGATTTCTGTATATTTTCTTGGACGATAGTGATCTCGAACTGGCCGAATCTGAGAACAATGTAGTTCCGCCAAATCGGTATAGATGGATAATCAACATTCTCATCGAAGGTAGTTCCGCCGGATCCAGTAACAATGATGTGAACATTAGCTACAATCCACCGAATCCGGTAACAATGTAATGTCAAAAACACTCTTATATTATGGGACGGAGGAAGTACAACTGCTACTTATGGTCACAAAAATAAGAATGAATTCCATTTTTTATTGCATAATTATACATTTGTGACACATATTACCCCATTTAGTGGTCTTTTATTGAAGACATTTAACATGATATTACCCAATTTTTCATTTAGCTAGTTTATGTTAGATAGGATCGACATGTTGCCTCAATGATTCATAAAAATATATGTAAAGGACTCTTTGTTTCTTTGCCAGTTTTCGTTGTATTTCATTATTTCTTTCGTGGTTGTCTTTGGTTTTTTCTTTCTTTTTTAATTATTTTCTTTCTTTTTGGGTTTTTTCTTCTTAATAACTCTTTACTACTCAAAATTATGGGTTGCAATCTCATAAGACAATATCTATGACTTCCCTTGGGGCCAAACCTACATAAATCATAGTTCAACCTTGGTGTAATGCCCCACATGTAACCCTTGCCATTTTGGGAACCTTTCCTATTTTGGAACCATGTTTTCATGCTATAAGAGTTATCATTTCATGTGGTTTGTATTGTGTCTCCATCTTGCATCATGGCATTCATTGCATTCATGACAATCCCTTTGTGTTGATGTTGTTTGATCCATGTTGAATGCTAGTGTGCTTGTGTATGGTGTGGTGGTGTTTTCAAACTAGGTTGTTTTCAAACTAGGTTTTAAACCCCCTTCTCCATTATGATTTGAGCTCATGTATTAACTTGGTTAAAACTTGTTTTAAAAATGTTGATCTTTTAGAGTGTTATCTTGTGATTGAGGGGAAGTGACTTGGGGTTTTAAATCTTAAGTTAAATGGGGTGTTATTTTCAAAAACAGCATTTAAAGTCCCTGTTTTGGATTTAATTTAGTTGCTCCAAAAATCTGGTTTTTATTTTTGTTAAACAGGGCATAATTCCCTTACGCCCTATGTATTTTTTTCCAACCCCTATTTGGTTGTCTGCATTTTTGTTTGAGGGTTGCTATTTTAAAAAAATATGAGAAAACCTTTTGTTTTATTCACAGAGGCCAGGTGGGCTGGCTCCCTCCTTCCCCCTAGCCCATCTCCTTCTTTCCTCGCGCGCAGCCCACCCCATGACCATCTCCCTCCTCGGGTTGTCGACGGGAGCTGTTACGTTGACGTCCTCAACGACCTCCTCTTCTTCCACTCCGGCGGCTTCTGCAGCACCTCGTCGACGAGCCCTTTTTCTCTCCATCCACTAGCCCCTCTCCTCTCAACGCTAGGTGAACGAAGCCCCTGCTCTCCTCCTCTTGCCCTCTCCGTTAGCCGCGTCCGAGCCGTGAGCTCGAGGACTGTCGGAGTTGCACCGGTAGGTTGATGCAACTGCGGTCGCTGCTTGTTGTTGCTTGTGCATGGGCGTAGCTCCTCTGCTTCGTGGCCGAGACGTCCCTCTCACAGTTGTAGAGTAGACGTAGTTGACCCCGCAGACGTATCATATGCATGTAGGACGACCCGCTCCAGTGAGCCTCGTCGCCGGCGCCTCTCTGCAAAAGCAGAGCAAGGCCGCCCTTTTTCTTGCCTACCTGGTTTGAGATCCCCCTCTGGGACAGTAGTACCGCGCCAGCTCAACTGGTTGGACCCCTGCATGTAGATCAGCGTGACGCGGGTTCGATCCCCCGCAGGGCCCTTTTTAATTTCTGTTTTTCGCTGGCGTAGTTGCTTGGCACAGAAGCATACCTTGTTTCCTTCCTCTCCTGTGTCGAGAGCCGAAGGGTAGCCCAGTGGTGTGTGTTGGTGTGGTAGTACTAGAGGTCCTGGGTTTGACTCCAGGGACCTCCCAATTTTTGTTTCCCCTTGTTCATTTTTTTCCCTTTTTCCTTTTCTTGTGCAGCAAGTAACGCTTGTCCTTTTTTTAGCGAACCACGGTATGTATTTCTTTTAATGCCTTGTATGTGTGCGCATGAGAGGTGGTGTCTGCACTAGTGTGTATGTGAGTGTGTGCACACATGTGAGTGTGTGTGTGTGTGCATGTGGGTGCACATATGCACATGTGCAAGAGGGTCTAACTCTCAAGTTGCACCCCTCCTTGTAGTGTTTGAGTGTGTGTGCACTTGTGTGTGTGTGAGCACATATATGTGAGTGTATGTGCTCATGCATGTGCGTGTGTTTGCATGGGGGCATAAGCAATTGTGCATGAGGGCTAACCCCTCATTCTTGCCACATTGGAGTGATGTGGTTGTGTGTGGGGCTTGTGTGGTGCATGTGTAGGTATATGAGTGTGTGGTATGATTCCACATATCCATGTGCATGAGTGTGTGTGCTCATGTGCATGTGCTTGCTCATGGTGTGTGTGTGATCATGGGGGTGTGTGGATGAACACATCCCTTCTTGTGATTACTTGTGTTTGTAAGGCTATGCCTAGTGAGAATGATCTTGTCCTAGTGCAAGTGCATGTGTAGGTGATGCACAGGATAACCTTTACATGTGATATTGTTCCTATATGACATATTGGATTCTAGGTGTGTTTTTCGAGCTAGCTTTGTGCCTAGATGCTACATACAAGTTCCCATGTATTATATGCTTTTGGGGTAGTATCATCCCACGAATCCATTGGTGCAATCATATTTCACTTTAGAGCAACTTCATAAAACTGTCATTTTCTGTCATGATGCCATGTTTAGTGCCTTGTATAAGGTGGTGCCTTGACCCTATGAGGATGAATCCTTGATGTAGTAGTAGTGGGTGAACCCCTATACAACATGGGGTCTTTGTTTTGTTCATAGGAATTTGCATGCACCTATTGTGCCTTGTCAAAGTTGACACTTGGCTAAAACTGTCAGATTTGTGAAAATCTGTGATTTTCACTAAGTGTGAGATTCTGATGTTATTTTCTTCCCCTGTTGTCTTGGTTGCATTAGCTCCTGTGTTGGTAATCAGTCCATGCAACAAACTAAAGTTTGCGAGATTTTGTGTTTGTCTAGCTCCCTCTTAAAGTTCATGCTTATACACTTCCTGTAGATATCATTTTGGAGGCTGCCAAAATACTTCAGAGCATAAGCAGCTGGTGAAAATGTGTGATTTTCACTAAGTCCCAGAATCTGTGATATTTTGTCCAAGTTAGTGCATGTAGATCTGCTCATGTGTGACTCCTTTGTATTAACTTCTTGTTCAAGGTTGTACGGCTTTTGAATAGATTTTGCCTCATATCTTGTTTGGCTCATTTGGATGGCTGTAGCTACTTTAAATATTGTATACAAACTGCTATGATGCTGTTAAAAACAGATTGCATGTTGTTGTTGATTTGAAGCTTGTGTGGGCATTGTTGATGGTGTGGTGTGTTCCCATGCACCACCCCACTTGTATTTTGTTGCTTGATCATGTGGCAACCTCGTAACACTAGGGGAGTACCATTGGAGTGTGTTTGTGGCTGATTTGAACCGTAGGTCTCCATATCTTGTTTCGTAGTTTCCCGTTGATCCGTAGCTCCGTTCTCTATGTTCTTTATATGCTTTTGCATTGTTTTCTCGTGATGCACATGATCATGCCATCATCATGCATGTCAAGATAACTTAATATGAGGTTATGTCCAGAATTCAATTAACTCAACTAATGCATATGAAAGTGACTAGAATAGTGATGCATGCTTCCTTCTTCATACATGCATCATACTGCTTGTTGCATTACGTTGTGTTGGTGTTCATTGGCTGTTATCTTATCTTGGGTAGCATCGGGATCAGAGAGTGAGTACATGGATTCTGGATAGTATGTGCAGGAAGATCAAGAGCAGTTCCAAGCTGAAGACATCATAGGCAAGATGACCATGACCTTGATATCGTATCTAGCTTTGTTGTGCTTAGAATCACGTTTCCTTCGATACATGCTTGCTTCCTACCACTTGATATAAATGCCACCTGTCATTGCCATGAAACCCAAACACCTCCCTCTCCTAGTAAATGTTGTTTGGCTAAGTAGGCTTGCTCAACTCCTAATGGATAGCTTTGCTAGTTGCAGGTGCTAGCTCTCTCATGTGATAACATGAGTATTTTGATATCATTATGTTTCAACTTATATTTAATTAACGCACCTATATACTTGGTAAATGACGGAAGGCCTAGACTTTTGCAGGGTGATTTGTTCCGTTGTTGCCGCCTTAGTTTCAGTTACCGGTGTTTGATTCCATAACTGATCGCTCCTAACACGTTCGGGGTTGTTATGGGGACCCCCTTGATAAATCGTGTAGTGTTAAGGCTTGTCTGGCAGGACCCAACATTGGTTTTTAATCTCCTAATCACCTAATAATAATTTGCATAGGGAATAGCTACCCCGAGGGAGTCGTGTGCGGGGCCAACCCGGGGCAACTCGGGAAATTTCTATCAGGCCACTGTACGCTGCGCTCATCCGGTCGTGTCTTGAGAACGAGATACGCGGCTCCTATCGGGTTCGTCGACACGTCGGGAGGTCTTGGCAGATTTGTCTTACCTTAGCGATATATCTTGCGTATAGGAATCCCGGTGAAACTTTGGGTCTCCTCAAAGTTGAGGTTTTCCTCTAAGGAATCCGACGAGATCACAAGTTTCGTGATAGAGGATTAATTTGTGGCCAGTGGCAGTTTGTGCTGGACTAGTTGGAGCACCCCTGCAGGGTTTAATCTTTCGGAAAGCCGGGCTCGCGGATATGTGGCAAATGTGGATATTTTGTTAACATCCGGTTCTAGACAACTTAAAGTAACTCTAATAAAACTGCCAACTGTGTGCGTAACCATGACTGTCTCCTTCGAAGACCACTCTTCGATCGGGAACATGGTGGGGTTATGTTTGACGTAAGTAGGTGTTCAGGATCAATTAGTGATCATCTAGTCTTCGATCGCTCGCGTAGACCACCATATAATCACTCTGATCATCGTAAGTTAGCGACCATATATGCTTAGGTTGCTGCAATCCCATACACTAAACCTTACTCACCTAATAACTTGACTAGATTTAGTACCAAGGTCATTAGATTGCTGAGTCCCCGTGGCTCACAGATTACTTCAAACCCCAACAGGTTCAGGTACGCCTGATGAAGGAGATCCCAATGACAACCAGCTGAAGTGGGAGTATGATGAGGACTCTGACCGTCTGTATGTGAAATATCCGGAAGACTAAGGCCGTGATCGTGATCGTGGGCTAGCATACGGGATGTGTTAGATCATCTGTTTTCCTATTTAAGTTTGTAGCTGGACTTGCTGCTACTTTGAATAATGTGTGTTTGTAAGCTATGATATATTCTTAACAGATGGCAAGTGTATGCCCTACTTGTTAATCTTTATTTATGTATTGTGATGATTATCCCGTTTGGAAAACGCGTAGATGCGCCCCGTTCCCCTTTTTGAGGGCTCTCCCCTAATAAGGAAAGGGCCGCATCTTAGTCGTTACAAGTTGGTATCAGAGCCTTACGACCATAGGAGCCTTTGTGTGATCGAACTTGGCCGAGTCGAGTCTAGTATAATGTTTTGAGTCTTAGTTATATCGGAGAGTAGGTTTCTTTTTTATCGTCTTCTATGCTCTAGTGAGGTTCTCGACTTAGGAAATCTTAATTCTAGTCCTCTTCTCGCTCAAATTGTTTTATAGGATCACGCGGATATTTTGAAATCTATATGATACCGATGTGACGGAGTTCTGTCTTGGTGTCTCCTGTCTGACTTGATTTCTTCCGGGGAGTTGAGCTCCAGGGGATTCTTGTGCACATCGCCATCGTTCAGATTTCTTAGTATCTCAGGACGGAGGATGTTCGTAATTTCTTCAATACTAGTTGTGACGAGAGGAGTCCGGCTTCCCCAGTACTGGTGCAGAGAGTTCCAGATGTATCGCCACAGTTTGTATCGTTGTGATTACGAGGGTTTGTAGTAGATGAAGGTCCGAGATTCTGGTTATGTGTTGACGGATGAGATACACTGGACGGGTTAGTATAGGAGTTTGTGACATATTACTCCTTGTATCCGTATGCCAGATTGCATGACCAAATATTTCGGGAATTCATAGGTGGGATATCAAGTAGTGACTTATAGGACAATCGTCCTACAGATGCATGATGTGAGGTTGGCATTCGACATTCAGTGGGTACGTTTGTTCACGGCCGTCTTACAACGGTTCTCGTTGTGTCTTAAAGAGTCCTTGTAGCTTGCTACGACTCGGGGATGCTTCGTAAGTCGTGTGAACTGCCTTGCACAGGATGGCTACTGTAAATTCGAGCCCGTGCGATCATATCCACGAAGATATCGGATGGAATCTCTGTCATACGTTTGTTCTGAGCAGCTTTAGCTCATACTTGGTTTGCAAGTGGTCTTTAATCAGATTTTGTCGACAGTCACTTTGAGGAAGCATTCTTACTATTTTGTTTGCGTGCAGTTGCTAATATTCTTGTTCAGATATTCCTGCCTTTTGATTTAGCTTTACCTTCAATGTTGTTCTCTGGTCTAATGTGTTTCCCGTCTTCAGGATGGCTCCACCAACTCGTCAGAATCCGGGTCGCGAGGGTGTTGATGTTACGCCACCACCCCCTCCGCCTCCTCCTCTGCTGCCGCTTCCTCCTGCAGAGGCTTGGCAAGCGGTGATGGCAGCAACAAATGCTAACACCAAGATGTTAATCTAGTTCTTGCAAGAGAGGACAAATCAGCAGCAGGGCAATTTCAACCATGGTGGTAATCAGTTTGCATCTCTGAGTCAATTCCTGGCAAACCAGTCGAAGACCTTCACGTCGTGTGATCAGCCGTTTGACGCTGAGGACTGGATTCGGGACATGAACAAACACTTTGAGTGCAGCAATGTCCGTCCAGAGGACTTCGTCAAGTTTGCAACGTTTCAGCTCAAGGGACAGGCAACAGTTTGGTGGCAACAGTTGAAGGACTCCAGGGGTGGCAGATTGATCAGTTGGGATGAGTTGTGCAGAGATTTCAGGTCCCACTATATCCCGTCTAGCTTTGTGGAGGTGATGCGTGAGAAGTTCAGATGCTTGAAGCAAGGTGGTTCCTCTGTGTACACGTACAACGTCGAGTTCCATGAGCT